>NC_088413.1:50548404-51244404 GCF_034236695.1 Oncorhynchus nerka | reverse complement strand
TTAGAATAAACTAGTGCGCACATTGAATACAGTGTTTGAGATGACAACGTATGAAAATGCCAGGGAGGAGTTGACAGGGTAGGAACTAAAGTGTTGATACTCGTTTCCTAGGGGACCCTATAAGCTTTTGCTACATTGCATGTTTTCTCTTAGCTACTTCATGTAGCTAGCATATTCTTGCTTTGCATATTCCTCTGATTTAGAAGATACTGTTGCACAAACAACATGCTGATTTAGGTCTACACCATCACTGGTATGATCAGGCTGTATTAGCTAGCTACGTTTGCTCTTACTCAGTACATTTATTAGCATTAGTGGTTAACAATTAGTCTCAAGATTTAGTTAGGGCAACTTGTTAAGAAAAGACTATCTGTTTGCTGATATAAGAAACACTAACTAATAGTGCCATTATAAAATGCTGGTGGGTTTATATTAAGAGTCAAAGTGAAAACAACATTGTTGCATGTGCTATATTGACCAAGCAGACTGAACGCAAGTGTCTCGTGGTTGAGGAACATCAAATGTGCTCCTTGAGTGACAGGGGGCGTGGCTAGGTCTGTGTGGAAATTAGCACAGAGAGAGAGAGTGGACAGAGATGAGTCAAGTAGCAAAGTAAAAATTAACATTACAGATGGCATATCACATTTAACAAACAAACCAAACATTAAATTACTGGTATAGAAGGTAAAGTTAAAAACCAAACCGGTCCCTGCATCAATACCGGTATATCATAAAATACGGTATACCAGCCCTAGTGTGTGTGTACAGTCTTTACTGTACTTGTGGTAGGGATTACATGTTTACATAGTTGATATTGTATGAGATTAAGCTTTGTGCATTTGGAAATCATTCAGACCCCTTGACTTTTTCCACATTTTGTTAATGTTACAGCTTTATTCTAAAATGGAAAATCCTCAACACATAATGACAAACAGGGTTTTAGACATTTTTGCAAATGTATAAAACATACCTTATTTACATAAGTATTCAGACGCTCTGCTGTGAGACTCGAACTTGAGATCAGGTGCATCCGGTTTCCATTGATTATCCTTGATGTTTCTACAACTCTATTGGAGTCCACCTGTGGTAAATTCAATTGATTGGACAGGATTTGGAAAGGCACACCTGTCTATATAAGGTCCCACAGTTGACAGTGCATGTCAAAAACTAATCAATGACGTCGACGGAATTGTCTGTAGAGCTCCGAGACAGGATTGTGTTGAGGCACAGATCTGGGGAAGGGTACCACATTTCTTTTGCAGTATTGAAGGTCCCCAAGAACAGTGGCCTCCATCGTTCTTAAATGGAATACGTTTGGAACCACCAAGACTCTTCCTAGAGCTGGCCGTCCAGTCAAACTGCGCAATCGGGGGAGAAGGGCCTTGGTCAGGGAGGTGACCAAGAACCCGATGGTCACTCTGACAGAGCTCCAGAGTTCTTCTATGGAGATGGGGGAACCTTCCAGAAGGACAACAATCTCTGCAGCACACCACCAATCAGGCCTTTATGGTAGATTGGCCAGATGGAAGCCACTCCTCAGTAAAAGAGACATGACAGCCTGCTTGGAGTTTGCCAAAAGGCACCTAAAGGACTCTGATCATGAGAAACAAGATTCTCTGGTCTGATGAAACCAAGATTGAACTCAAGCATTTCTACAAACCTGTTTTTTCTTTCACATTATGGGGTGTTGTGTGCAAATTGGGGGGGGGGGGCTATTTCATCCATTTCAGAATAAGGCTGTGGGAAAAGTCAATGGGTCTGAATACTTTCCAAATGTACTGTTTTATTTGTGTTATCTATATTTCTCCACTGTTTGTCAAGCAGTGTATGATCGGTAGGGCTGTCCCCAACTAAATAAAAAATCTTGGTCGACCAAGACTTCTTTCCATCAATCAATTGGTTAAAATGTGTGTTTTCCATATTGACACATCCTACGTGTTTTTAATTCACTATATGCACTGCACTTGTCTGATGCTTTAAGTGAACTGTTTGAAATAATTAAGACTCACACAAATGCAGAGAGCGGGTCTGACCAGCAATTGATTTGATTATGCCAGGCTCTTTTTAAAATTAAATATAAAAAAATATATATATATATTTTTTTTAAGGAAGAGTTACTGTGACTAGCACCCTTTGTTACCTAAATCCCTAATTTGTTAAGGGAAAAACACTATTCCCTCAACCCTTGCTCCCTCTCTATGTGATACATGTATCTCATGCATGTCACCAGTGGGGCTTGTCCTATAGCGTATCATCACATTAATACATTGGTTATAACGAACTTTGAACTGTAACATGTGACAGCAAAATGGACATGAAACGGCAGAATGTTTACTGGTTGCTCAGGAGGTAAAGGGGAAGTCAGATGTGTAACTTGACTAGTTGTGGAAAATACTGGAGGTCAAGAGAATGGTAAGGAGCAACTGCTGCGTGCATATTATGTGTGCCAAACAGATACTGTATAGGTGACCATATAACTTCTGACTGGTTGGAACAATGTAAACAACACTACATAAATTATAAGCTTACCAGAGAGTCTAATGTTTTTTTGTTAAGCCTACTATTAGAGCAAAGACTAAGCAATTGAATGCAATTTCAGAAATGGAATGGTTTGTATAAGCTTATTATTCAAGGCTCGCTTTATTTGAACTAAAATGCTTGATTGCATTTCAAATCATGAAAGCTGTGTCGTGTCTTTGGCTATGCCGGATTAAGTGACATGCTATTCTATAAAATAATCTCTCTGTAATTAATATTACCTGACTGAGCTAATAATGTAAATGTAATTAACTAGAGTCGGGCATCACGGAAGAATATTTATAGAGCTGTTATCTTCCGAATAAATTCTTAAAGACCAAGTAATATTTTACCTCAATAGCAGTTAATATTAATCGTCATCTGTAAATTCTTAGTTATCTGCACGAACCCTGGCTAACAAGTTGAGTCAGCAATACAAAATTGGGTTTGTTTATTTACTAAATACCTAACTAATCACACAGAAGATGGAAGGCCGTGTTGCCCAACCGAGTCCTTTGTCCTTTTGAAGAATGTCTCTGCTGGTAAATTGAATATGTCGTTGTGTGGTAGATGGGATACTCTTGTCTGTTCTTTCCTAACCTGCGGTTGCTAACTCTACGGCTAGGAGGTATCACTTCTGTAGTGAATAAGAGTTCAAAGCTCACGCTGATGTTTGCTTCGTTCTGTAGTTATCTGAACCATTCTGACATCGGACCGTCGTCCTCTGAACAGGAGGTTATATTGTCGTCAAGGGTTTATATAGGAAGGGAGAGGAGGGCGTGTTTGAAAAGTTTTATAGCCCATGTCCCTTCACTGATTGAGCAGAGCCCTATCTTATGAAAACCCAAATCTCACATTTTAGAAGCTAAAATCACATTTCATCCCATCACAAATAATTTCATATTTAAATTTAACAACAATTCCATGTGAATCCGATAACTCTGTGTAGACTTTCCACTGTAGTTTGTAATCTTATCATTGATGAGAATGTCTCTGATGACAACCGAACTGACATCATATTCATTAAGTACCACCGCATATGTTCCATTGGTCGGATTACCAGAATATAGTTAATTTCCCCCCCACCTACTGATGTTCCCAGAATCTCTATGTTAACCAAGGGTTTTGCAAATGTAACATCAGTAGGGTGAAGAGGTATTTGACTGTCATAAACCTACCCCCCCCCCCCCCCCCCCCCAGGCCAACGTCCTCACAGAGCTGTCATGACATGAACAAATGAATGATTGCTACAGTAGCCTGTATAAGGCCTAAGTTACGGTATTTATACTTAACAGGATGCACTCTTAGGCCTACAGCTCAATGGTGGTTATACAAGGCTGCTATACTAAGCCTAAAGCCAGGCACACTTAACAGTCAGGCTATTGATTAGTCCTAATACATTTTCTTTGACAATTAAGGCAAGGGCTGTTTTCTCGTCTCAACTCTGCTGCCTCCGCCGCATTCTCAACACCAATATGCTGGTTAACTTTGCTATTATGCTCTTAGCAACATGGGCTAGGAAAAGGTGCCAATTCAACAGCGCACTAATGTGCTTCAGAACCGTGGACAGTGGCCCCTATCCAAAGCAGGAGAAAATGCGTTTGTTATATATAAAAAAAAAAATATATATATATATATATATATATATATATATACCATGTCTTAAGACTGAACCGTGCCATCCAAACAGCATCCACAATGGAGCAGTCCACTCAGACATGCGCCAATCAGACAGATTTTTGCCGCTGCTTGACCCAAAGAAATCTTGGGCGACCAACGGCCTAAACACCAGTATACTAAATGGGTCTAGCCCTAATGATCAGTGATATCCTGTATGGTTGCTCTTCCTGCATACGCAGTTACAAGGTAGTCCCTTTGTAAAAAGACTACCATGGCTTTGTTACAATATCCACACTAGTGTACGTGACACGTAGCATGCATGTCTGTCCTAAAGTGAGCGTACTGCAAGCATACATTAAATTAGTATGGTAAAGTCCCTTTGGACCTGTGTTTGCCGTGAGATGTCACACGCTCACCACCTCTCCCTTGCAGGATGGGAATGGCTACATCAGTGCAGCAGAGCTCCGTCACGTCATGACAAACCTGGGAGAAAAGTTAACAGACGAGGAGGTCGACGAGATGATCAGAGAAGCCGACATTGACGGAGACGGACAGGTCAACTATGAAGGTAAGAAGAGGACAGTGCTTCGTTCTGCTGTGTAGGAGATCTCAGCAGTGTCCCTATGGGGGACTAGTCAGTAGAGCTGTCACCCACAAACTCCTACTGTACAGCCAGTCTTGGTTTTCTGCCGCTCCCCTCATCCCTTTCTACAGCTCCAATTCCTCTCATCCCTTTCTACTACCTGATCCCACTCTACCACTCTCATCCCCCTCTTCTCTCACTTTCTTATGCCCTGATTCCTTTCTACAATCCCTATTATTTTCCCCCCTTCTCCTCATCCCTTTTCTATTGCCCTGATCCTCTTCTAATTTTCTGATGCCTGATCCCCCTCTTCACTCATTCCCCCCTTCTCTCCTTTTTACCATCCTGATCCCCCTCTTCACTCTACTGCGATCATCCTATTACTGCCCGATCCACCTCTTCTGTCCTCCTGATCCCTTTTATTTTCTCATCCCTTTCTTATAGAATTGGTCCATCTCTCTCTAATAGGATATTTGGCATATGTAAACAGTTTTCATAAGATTTAATTGTATTATGATTTTGTCTTTAACTGAATTTTTTTTTGTTGTTGATTGTCTGTATCTGACATGTAATTGCTGCCTTGATCAGTGTTTGGTTGTTTTCTCTTCATTCTCCTAATGTTTTGTTCTTTTGTTCACAGAGTTTGTACAAATGATGACAGCAAAATGAAGCTCCCCTACCCTTCTCCTGACCTTAGAAGACAAAAAAAATCAGTCAAATGTTTTACTTACCTCTTGCAAAAATATAAATTTATTCATACTGTTTCTGTATAGAAAACATAACTGAATGTTGAAAAATGAAAAAATCAGTCCACATAAAAGTAAAAATAAATACAATTAAAAAAATAAACATCTGCATGTACTGGTTAGTGGTCCTGTCCCCAAAGATGAGTTAGACATCAGTAATAACAGAAATAATACCTGTAAACACAACCGTCAACAACTAAAGAAAGCACTTGGCAAACTGCTTATTGGTTCCTGTTGCTAATGGTAACGTTTGGGCTGGCCAATCGTCTTTTCTTTTCCTGTTTCTGTTCTTCATGCATGCAGCTTGAGACTGGTGACGCAGTCCAGCCAATGGGCTCACTCTGATTCCACAGCGGTGTCGAGGGTACCGCCGTGGGGTTTTGGTACAGTCTATGTTGAGAGAAAGAGAAGTGCTCGGATGGGGGGGGGGGTCATACTAAACTCGCATAGAGATGAAATGAATGGGACCTTTGCAGTTTGCTTAATTACAAAAATATATTTTTAAGAAAAATTATCATTTAAAAAAAATCATTTTAGAACTGTTTGGCATGTTGGGAATATTTGGATTTCTGTTTCCTTGTTATGCGTTGAACTTTGGGTATGATTCGAGGGGGTGGGAGGTGAGATGAAGAGTCTGGTTTTTCCGGACTCTTTTTACCTGCTAGGGGAAGTCTTTTTGGCAAGGAAACGCGGTTCTATCGTCAATGTTTTTATCTTCTGTTTCTCGACTCTGACCATGATTGAGTGTGGGTTTTAATCAATCTACAGCGCATCTAGGGTCTTCAACACCTGAGTCTTCTCTAGACTGTTCATCTTGTTCAGTTTAGTTCATTCCAAGTTGTACATGCTAGTCTTTTAATTTTTTTTTCCAATAAAAGACCATGAACTTAACCTTAACTCCTTTCCTTTGTGGGTGTGTGTACGGATCTGTCTGTTGTGAAGGAATTGTATTACATTAGAATAGGACTGATTTGATAACCCATATCTCATTCTGGCCTTCAATTTGTTAATGCACACCCTCACCCTGCTTCTACACTGACATTAATTACCCATTCTGATAATTGCCTGACCTATGATTTGATGACTGGCATCTAATTTTAGATAAAGATACAGCCCACGTTTTATTTTATTCTATCAGAAACCTGAAGTAGATGACTATCCAGGAAGTTATTAAGTGGCTGAATGGATTGGTGCGAACACCCCACTGTTCATTTGGCAGTACCCCCTATCTATACCAGATGTCGACACGTTCGCTTGATGGTGTCCTAAAAGTCTTGCAACGATCCGGAGCTGAGCCTGCTTCCCTTCCAAGCCAACCAAATCTACCGCTCACTGCTGCCCATACTCTAGGAACCACTTACAGCAGAGAATGAGCTAGACTGGGATCACCATAGCAACACGTATCTTTTTTGGGCGCTGTGTTACTCAATATGATTACGTGTTGTGTTTCATGAGGACTTCACTTTTCCGAGCAGAGCGGTCGGATGTCGAGAGCGTCTTCCTTCACAGAAAGAGCGAGACCGTGGGTTGCCAAGCAACAGCAGCGGAGGGCGCATGCTGGGGCTGGGATGACGGATTTGAAAAGGCATGTGGGAGTTTGTAAAGGGAGAAATAGAGAATATTTATCTGCTGTTGTATAGGGCCCTCGGCACGTAAAGCCACAATCAATTGAGTTTCCCATCCCTCCCAGTGATTTAGGGAAGCATATGTGTCTCCCTGCTTCCAGTGATGTAATCAAACCGGTTTATTAACGTCCTCCTTTTCAGAAGTGCTGCTGGTAATCTCACCTACGTACTGCTCAACCCCAGTCATCGTTCCTCAATATGTAGCTGAGAGCGGCAAAGGCTTGAAGACCGCTACATACAGTTGGCCAATTAGGGAATATGAAGACAACCATGGATGGGCATTTCTCTGCCTTGTGTCAGTGTTCACGAGCTGTGCTGTAGCGTGTGTACTGGCTGCTGCTGTGCTGTTCAGTGGTGGGGAACGGAGCGCAATGACAGGGGGGGGGTTCTCAGCGTGGCGTGCCGGCGGCCCACACCTCTTGGCCCCTCTGACAAGCAGCACGTGACTCGCCGTTTGTGTGTCAACTGATCATTTCAGCTTCCCTGTCTGAGGCAAACCCAGGGAGTGAATTCACACCTGTAAAGCAGATATGATGAGAGGTTCTGATGGCACTAACAATGTCTTCCTCTGAACACACACACACACTACAGCCTTGCTGTGGGCCCTAATGAGCTCCACCATGGCTGTTTGACAGACTAGAAACATTTATTTTCTGAAAGGTCGAAAGGAGTGTACTAGCCATTCTTTTCCCAGAAAAGCACAAAAACAGGTCCATTAATCTGTTTGGGTCAAGCTGGATCAGATCCTCCTATGGAAGAAGACAACACTCTCTCACTAGGTTTGGTCCTAACACAAATATAGAGAACGCACATCCAATAACTTGCAGGTGCTGGGTACAAAGAATAAATGGAATTAAGATTGAGACCAATACACTGATGAACACTCCTGTTGTTTATTGTAAAATGTTTGGAACTAAGCTAAACCTAACATGCTGACCAGACCAGCTCCGCGCATGCGCCATCGTGCCCAGATGTGTTCATGACACGCCGGTTACAATATCAAAACTGTGAACCAACTATATTAGTTTGGGGACAGGTTGAAACACACAAACATTCATGGGCATTTAGCTTGCTTGCTGTTGCTAGCTAATTTGTTCTTGATCATAATATATATACTCTACCAGTCAAAAGTTTGGGGTCACTTAGAAATGTCCTTGTTTTCCATGAAAACATACATGAAATTAGTTGCAAAATGAATAGAAAATATAGTCTAGATGTTGACAAGGTTATAAATAATGATTTTATTTTTTTTTACTATGCTTTCGTCAAAGAATCCTCCATTTACAGCAATTACAGCATTGCAAACCTTTGGCTTCTAGTTGTCAATTTGTTGAGGTAATCTGAAGAGATTTCACTCCATGCTTCCTGAAGCACCTACCCCAAATTGGATTGGCTTGATGGGCACTTCTTATGTACCATACTGTCAAGCTGCTCTCACAAAAGCTCAATAGGGTTGAGATCCGATGACTGTGCTGGCCACTTCATTATAGACAGAATACCAGCTGACTGCTTCTTCCCTAAATATTTCTTGCATAGTTTGGAGCTGTGCCTTGGGTCATTGTCCTGTTGTAGGAGGAAATTTGCTCCAATTAAGCGCCGTCAACAGGATATGGCATGGCGTTGCAAAATGGAGAGAGAGTCTTCCTTCAAGATCCCTTTTACCATGTACAAATCTCCCACTTTACCACCACCAAAGCACCCCCAGACCATCACATTGCCTCCACCATGCTTGACAGATGGCATCAAGCACTCCAGCATCTTTTAATATTTTCTGCGTCTCACGAATGTTCCTCTTTGTGATCCAAACACCTCAAACTTAGATTCATCTGTCCATAACACTTTTTCCAATCTTCCTCTGTCCAGTGTCTGTGTTCTGTGGCCCATCTTAATCTTTTCTTTTTATTGTCCAGTCTGAGATATGGCTTTTTCTTTGCAACTCTGCCTAGAAGGCCAGCATCCCGGAGTCGCCTCTTCACTGTTGATGTTGAGACTGGTGTTTTGCGGGTACTATTTAATGAAGCTGCCAGTTGAGGACTTGTGAGGCATCTGTTTCTCAAACTACACACTCTAATGTACTTGTCCTCTTGCTCAGTTGTGCACCGGGGCCTCCCACTCTTTCTATTCTGGTTAAATCCAGTTTGTGCTGTTCTGTGAAGGGAGTAGTACACAGCATTGTATGAGATCTTCAGTTTTTTGGCAATTTCTCGCATGGAATAGCCTTCATTTCTCAGAACAAGAATAGACTGATGAGTTTCAGAAGGGTGTCCTTTGTTTCTGTCCATTTTGAGCCTGTAATTGAACCCACAAATGCTGATGCTCCAGATACTCAACTAGTCTAAAGAAGGCCAGTTGTATTGCTTCTTTAAAATCAGCACAACAGTTTTCAGCTTACTAACATAATTGCAAAAGGGTTTTCTAATGATGAATTAGCCTTTTAAAATGATCAATTTGGATTGGCTAACACAATGTGCCATTGGAACACAGGAGTGATGGTTGCTGATAATGGGCCTCTGTACACCTATCAGCCGTTTCCAGCTACAATACTAATTTACAACATTAACAATGTCTACACTGTATTTCTGATCAATTTGATGCTATTTTAATGGACAAAAAATGTGCCTTTCTTTCAAAAACAAGGACATTTCTAAGTACCCCAAACGTTTGAACGGTATACATACTTTTAAAAATATTTTTTAAAACTATTTTCTATATTGTAGAATAATAGTGAAGACATCAAAACTATAAAACCTTTGAACGGTAGTGTATATATTTTTTTAGGGGGTAGATTAGCTTTAACATTACTGATAGATTGTAGTTTCGATCAATGTAATTGTCTGCATTTCCAATCCCCCATTCTATATTTTTGTAAATATATATTCCTTTATTATTTTCACCTAACCCTACCTCCCCTAATTGGAGTAAACTAATAGACAACAACACTTAGGCTTCTACTTCCAGCTTATACATACTATATACATTTTACAGACAGTGTATTTTATAATTGGGTTGTTATTTTACTTGAAATGCATATGGTCCTTTTTTTTGTGGTTCTTTGTAGAATTTTGACCCATGTTGAGTCATACAAAATCGTGTGTTCTCTACTCCAACAATTAATACACAGATAAAAAGGGGAAACCTCATTTGTTTTTAGTTCGTCTTCTTTCATAAATCTCTCCTCGTTCATCTTCATCTTCTGTGGATTTTATTGCGCTTGGCAACCAACTTTAAGGTGCATTACCGTCACCAACTGGGCAGGAGTATGGACCTCGTTCCTCTTTCAATCAACCAGTGGTGTGTATTCATGGATGCCAAGGGAAGCCATGCTTCCAGGAGGCAGCTCCTGTTTTCTTTGCGACTTGCGGCAACTCTCTGTGGTTCTAAATCAAAAGTTTAGTAGTCTGAAAATGTCAGAAACATTACCATGCTTGACCACGCTGTAGGTCATGTAACTGTTTGTTACATGCAATATGCTTTGTGGACTTCACCAGATAGATGTTGCTCTCTGGTTTTGTAATGAATGAAATGTGTCGTTGAGTTTATTATGCCACTTGGCTTCTTATTGTCTAGGCCTAAGGCCTATATATCACGGTGTTAAGGCATATGAGCTAACAGGTTATAGAGCAAACAATGCAATTATCACAACACATAGATTATAATATGTTTTGTTTTTTTGGCTTGGCTTCCCCAGTTATTTTGACACACGCACTGCTACTGCAATCACCACCTTGGGCACATGCTCGTAAAACCAATGTGTAGATGGGAGAAGCAGGACTTGCAGTGTGTCAAGCGTCTAAAATACAACCAAGTTCTATTTTAGCCCCTGGCTATGCAGAGGCCCGTTGACGATTGAAATGATTGATTAACATGTATGTGTACAGTACATTTATTTTACAACGCTTGCACGCAACACAGGCTGTCATGTAAAAGTACCATTCCACAGAGGGGACCTGTCCCACGCCCTTTACTGGGGGCTAAGAGGGAACCTGTTCCATTTCCTTTACTGAGGGGCTAAGAGGGAACCTGTTCCATTTCCTTTACTGGGGGGCTAAGTGGGAACCTGTCCCATTTCCTTTACTGGGGGGCTAAGATGGAACCTGTTCCATTTCCTTTACTGGGGCTAAGAGGGAACCTGTTCCATTTCATTTACTGGGGGCTAAGATGGAGCCTGTTCCATTTCCTTTACTGGGGGATTAAGATGGAACCTGTTCCATTTCCTTTACTGGGGCTAAGAGGGAACCTGTTCCATTTCCTTTACTGGGGAGCTAAGATGGAACCTGCTTCATTTCCTTTACTGGGGAGCTAAGATGGAACCTGTTCCATTTCCTTTACTGGGGGGCTAAGATGGAACCTGTTCCATTTCCCGGGACCTGCAGGCCTCACTACTATCCTCACACTAAATCCCACACGCTTTAATCCCACAAACCCAGACAGTTTATGATGCTTGGCTGACAGCATGCTCAGAAGACAGCTCAGCCCTGCGCTGGGCCCTGCACTGAGACTGACTGTGATTGCACCAATCGGATGCACCTGATTTGGCATTCAGCGCTGGAGGTTCATTGCCTACTACCTCCTTCATTTGCCTTCCTCCCTCTGCCTACCTCTATTCCCCTCTCTCCTTGTGCATCCATCGCTCACTCCCTCCCTCATTTGCCCAGTGCTAACCCAGCCAAGGAAATGAAACAGTAATCCCCAATGACAGAGGCGCTTTGTGAACAAAACAACACAAGTAGGCACCAAAAACACAGTGAAAGATGTAGTCAGGGAAATGCAAGGGTTTTGAGAGGGTTTAGTTCTTGTTCTGGCCTGGGAGACGTAGAGGTAGTGTAAAGCATACTGTTGACCGGACCTCCCTAGGACCTGGGTAGTGTCTTAAATGGCAACCTAATCCCTATATAGTGCACTACATTTGACCAGAGCCCTGAAAAGTAGTCCACTATATAGGGAATAGGGTTCCATTTGGTATGCAGCTCTGGTCACCCTGGTATGTCACCTCTCTGTGGTTGTGGGTGAATAACTCTGTCACTCAACGTCTCCCTCCCTTTCTAACACCACAGTGCTGAAATATAGCACCTGATACCGTTGGCTCCTGAATGAACTCTGCGCTGTGTGTGTCTGTGTGTGCACAGTGTGCTTCCAGGGCATATTTAATTCAGAAATGATTGAAGGTTGCGAACCCTTAACTCCCCTCTCGTATTCGAGCCGCTGGAGCGCACTGGACAATTAAAGCACTCTCTCCCGTCTCTCCTGGATGCGAGGCGCAGGCAGCGGCCCATGCAAAATCATTATTTAAAGATCTCTGTGTGTTGGTGTCCAGTAGAGCAGAAGAGCATGGTGCATGATGGGGGGAGAAGATGGAGTAACAGTCTTTCTGCTGCTTGAAACTCTGCCAATTCCTGTTGAAGAGGCATATACACTGAGTGTACAAAACATTAAGAACACCTTCCTAATATTGAGATGTGCTTAGGTATGATTCAATTCGTTGAGGTATGACTCTACAAGGTGTTGAAAGCATTCCACAGGGATGCTGGTCCATATGAGCACCAATGCTTCCCACAGTTGTCAAAATGGATGGATGTCCTTTAGGTGGTGGACCATTCTTGATCCACGTAGGAAACTGTTGAGTGTGAAAAACCCAGCAGCGTTGCATTCCTTGACACAACATACTACCATACCCCGTTCAAAGGCACTTAAATATTTTGTCTTGCACATTCACCCTCTGAATGGAAAGCATACACAATCCATGTCTCAATTTTCTCAAGGCTTAACAATCCTTCTTAAATCTGTTTCCTCCCCTTCATCTACACTGATGGAAGTTGATTTAACAAGTGACATAAATAAAGGATCATTTGATTCACCTGGTCAGTCTATGTCATAGAAAGAGCAGGTGTTCTTAATGTTTTGTACACTCAGTGTGCACTAGGCCTATACTATATATATTGTGTGTGTGTGTGTGTGTGTGTGCGTGCGCGTGCGTGCGTGCGTGCGTGCGTGCGTGCGTGCGTGCGTGCTTATGGTAGGAGGGTTCATTTTGTCGAAATGGGACCAGACAAGCTAAATGCCTTTTATGCTCGCTTCGTGGCAAGCAACACTGAACCATACATGAGAGCACCAGCTGTTTCGGATGACTGTGTGCTCTCTCTCTCCCCATAGCCGATGTGAGGAAGACCTTCAAACAGGTTAATATTCACAAGGCCACGGAGCGGCAGGTAGCCTTGTGGTTAGAGCGTTGGACTGGTAACCGAAAGGTTGCAAGATCGAATCCCTGATCTGACAAGGTAAAAAATTCTGTCGTTCTGCCCCTGAACAAGGCAGTTACCGTTGGCTCCTGAATGAACTCTGCGCTGTGTGTGTGAGTGCGTGCACAGTGTGCTTCCAGGGCATATTTAATTCAGAAATGATTGAAGTTTGGGCTAAGATGGAACCTGTTCCATTTCCTTTTCCATTTCCACCCCCTAGGCCGTCATTGAAAATAATAATTTGTTCTTAACTAACTTGCCTAGTTAAATAAAGGTAAAATAAAATAAAAAATTAAATTACCAGGACGTGTACTCAGAGCAGTCGTGACCAGCTTGCAAGTGCTCACATTTTCAACCGCTCCCTGACCCAGTCTGTAATACCTACATGATTCAAGCAAACTACCATAGTCCCTGTGCCCAAGAACGCCAAGGTAACCTGTCTAAATGACTGTAGGCCTGTAGCATTCACATCTGTAGCCTGAAATGCTGGTATTGGCTCACATCAACACTATCATCCCAGACACCCTGGACCCACTCCAATTCCTACACGGCCCAAACAGTTCGACGGATAATGCAATCTCTATTGCACTCCACACCGCCCTCTCCCACTAGGACAAGAGGAACACCTATGTGAGAATGTTCTTCATTGACTACAGCTCACCATTCAACATCATAGTGCCCTCCAAGCTCATCACTAAGCTCAGAACCCTGGGACTGACCACCAGATGGCCATCCCCAGATGGTCAGGGTAGGCAAAAACACATTTGTCACACTGACCCTCAACATGAGTACTATAAGTACTGTACTCCCTGTTCACCCATGACTACAACACCAAGTGCTGATGACAGGATGGTGGTAGGCCTCATCACTGACGACAATGAGACAGCCTATAGGGAGTTCGGTGACCTGGCATTGTGGTGCCAGGACAACAACTTCTCCCTCAACGTCAGCAAGACAAAGGAGCTGATCGTGGACTATAGGAAACGGAGGGCCGAGCACACTCCCATCCACATCGATGGGGCTGTAGTGGAGCTGGTCGATAGCTTCAAGTTCCTCTGTTTCCAGATCACTAAGGAATTAACATGGTCCACACACACCTACACGGTCGTGAAGATGGTACGACAACGCCTCTTCACCCTCAAGAGGCTGAATAGATTTAGCATGGGCCCTCAGATCCTCAAAAAGTTATACAGCAGCACCACTGAAAGCATCTTGACTGGCTGCATCGCTCCTTGGTATGGCATCCGACCGCAAGGTGCTAAAGAGGGTAGTGTGAATGGCCCAGTACATCACTATACCAGGCGGTGTCAGAGAAAGGCCCTAAATATTGTCAAAGACTCTAGCCACCCAAGTCATAGATTGTTTTCTCTGCTACCGCACAGCAAACTGTACCAACGCACCAAGTCTGGAACCAAGAGGATCCTGAACAGCTTCTACCCCAAGCCATAAGACTGCTATATAGTTAACCAAATAGCTGTCCGGACTATCTGCATTGACCCCTTTTGACTCATCACATACACTGCTGCTAATTAATGTTTCATTATCTATCATGCTGCCTAGTCACTTTACCCCTAACTATGTGTACATAACTACCTTATTTCGTACCCCTATACATGGATTTGGTACTGGTACCCCGTGTATATAGCCAAATTATCATTACTCATTTTTCTCTCTGCATTGTTGGGAAGGGCCCGTAAAGTAAGCATTTTCACTGTTCGTATACACCTGTTGTTTACAAAGCATGATGTCTAGTGACTATTCTTGTGAAATGTACACATTTCCAGCATCTATGGATGAATGTACAGTCATGGCCAGGAGTTTTGAGAATGACACAAATATTAATTTTCACAAAGTCTGCTGCCTCAGTTTGTATGATGGCAATTTGCATATACTCCAGAATGTTATGAAGAGTGATCAGATGAATTGCAATTAATTGCGAAGTCCCTCTTTGCCATGCAAATGAGCTGAATCCCTCCCCCAAAAAATTCCACTGCATTTCAGCCCTGCCACAAAAGGACCAGCTGACATCATGTCAGTGATTCTCTCATAAACACAGGTGTGAGTGTTGATGAGGACAAGGCTGGAGATCACTATGTCATGCTGATTGAGTTCGAATAACAGACTGGAAGCTTCTAAAGGAGGGTGGTGCTTGGAATCATTGCTCTTCCTCTGTTAATCATGGTTACCTGCAAGGGAACACGTGCCATCATCATTGCATTGCACAAAAAGGGCTTCACAGGAAAGGATATTGCTGCCAGTAAGATTGCACCTAAATCAACCATTTATCAGATCATCAAGAACTTCAAGGAGAGCGGTTCAATTGTTGTGAAGAACGCTTCAGGGTGCCCAAGAAAGTACAGCAAGGGCCAGGACCGTCTCCTAAAGTTGATTCAGCTGCGGGATCGGGGCACCACCAGTACAGAGCTTGCTCAGGAATGGCAGCAGGCAGGTGTGAGTGCATCTGCACGCACAGTGAGGCAAAGACTTTTGGAGAATGGCCTGGTGTCAAGAAGAGCAGCAAAGAAGCCACTTCTCTCCAGAAAAAAACATCAGAGACAGACTGATATTCTGCAAAAGGTACAGGGATTGGACTGCTGAGGACTGGGGTAAAGTAATTTTCTCTGATGAAACCCCTTTCCGATTGTTTGGGGCATCCAGAAAAAAGCTTGTCAGCCGAAGACAAGGTGAGCGCTACAATCAGTCCTGTGTCATGCCAACAGTAAAGCATCCTGAGACCATTCATGTGTGGGGTTGCTTCTCAGCCAAGGGAGTGGGCTCACTAACAAATTTGCCTAAGAACACAGCCATGAATAAAGAATGGTACCAACACATCCTCCGAGAGCAACTTCTCCCAACCATCCAGGAACAGTTTGGTGATGAACAATGCCTTTTCCAACATGATGGAGCACCTTGCAATAAAGGCAAAAGTGATAACGAAATGGCTCGGGGAACAAAACATCAATATTTTGGCCAGGAAACTCCCCAGACCTTAATCCCATCGAGAACTTGTGGTCAATCCTCAAGAGGCGGGTGGACAAACAAAACCCCACAAATTCTGACAAACTCCAAGCATTGATTATGCAAGAATGGGCTGCCATCAGTCAGGATGTGGCCCAGAAGTTAATTGACAGCATGCCAGGGCGGATTGCAGAGGTCTTGAAAAAGAAGGGTCAACATTGCAAATATTGACCCTTTGCATCAACTTCATGTAATTGTCAATAAAAGCCTTTGACACTTATGAAATGCTTGTAATTATACTCCAGTATTACATAGTAATATCTGACAAAAATATCTAGAAACACTGAAGCAGCAAACTTTGTGGAAATTAATATTTGTGTCATTCTCAAAACTTTTGGCCACGACTGTACATAACTCAACAAAAATCCACAGTGACATTGTTTCCATTGACACACCTATAGGGTACAGCAGGACCACTAGGCTTAATGTTAGTGAAAAGGAAAACAGTCAATCGGAGCATCCAGGTGGTCATACGTACACAACACAAATACATGTTCTTCATTATTGATCACCTTTAACGGATCAATCATTTATCAGCAGTTTACAGTCTAGCTGGGAACTACATCCTCTCACAAACCACCTTGATCAATCAGTATCGCCCATACAGAGCAAGACCTCAGAATAGTATAACCATCCTCACACACACACACACAAACAGGCACGCATACATACTCACATTCACACACACGAACGCTCCTCAGTTCCACTATAAGCTATAGGAGTCAGGCTGAGTTCAGATTCCTTAAGGAGCATCCTCACCTTATTTTCCATGGTGGGAGAAACCATCCCTACTGGATTATTCAAAGAAACTGGGATAAATATTGTAGGGAGCCAGCCAATTGAAATGTTTTTAAAAATATATATTTAACCTTTATTTAACTAGTCAGTTAAGAACAAATTCTTATTTACAATGACGGCCTACCGGAAAACAGTGTGTTAACTGCCTTGTTCAGGTGCAAAACATCAGATTTTTACCTTGTCAGCCGGGATGCGATCCAGCAACCTTTCAGTTACTGGCCCAACACTCTAACTACTAGGCTACCTGCCACCCCACTTAATTCACACCATATGACCAAGCTGGAAAGCTCAGACCACACACACAATAACACCCAATGTGGGAAGTGGGAAACAATGGTTGTTGTTTACAGCAATGGCCAAGTAATTATAACCGACAGAGACAGAGGCAGAGTATTTACAGATACTCTAATCCAGCTGGCCAGTAACCTGTCCATTTCTTGGTGTTATGTCTAGAGAGAGTCAGTCCGGGAAAGGTTGCTGCTCCGATTCCAGGAGAGGGGAGGTGGGAGGGGTCTGTTGGATGAGTGACAACCCACCTTCCTCCCAGGGTTAAATTAAGCCTGGTGGATAGACATCAATATTTTACATGTAGGGCAGCCGTGCTCAGCGCAGTGGGGGCAGTAAGCGGAGATGTGTGTGTGTGTGTGTGTGTGTGTGTGTGTGTGTGTGTGTGTGTGTGTGTGTGTGTGTGTGTGTGTGTGTGTGTGTGTGTGTGTGTGTAGCGGTGCACAGCAGGGGCAGTATGGGGAGAGGGATTACTCTCATGTCACAGCTGCAGAAGATGTTGTAGGAGCTACAACACACAGAGCACAGTCAGCAACCAACACACACACCAAATACACAAAATGGGAGATACAATCCCATTGCTAAAATGGTGGTGGCAGGCAGCCTAGCAGTTAGAGCGTTGGGCTGCTAGATTGAATCCCCGAGTCAACAAGGTGAAAAATCTGTTAATGTGCCCTTGAGCAAGGCACTTTAGCCTAATTCCTCCAGGGTCACCATTGATAATGGCAGGCTGTGGCCCCACTCTCACGGAGAATTGGGATATGCAAAAAATGAATTTCCAATTCACACAGCTGTATAAATACATACGTGTGAAATAGGACAAGTATAAGCACCCCCAAAATTACTCTAAATGCCAGCTGT
Organism: Oncorhynchus nerka; assembly: GCF_034236695.1. Lineage (NCBI taxonomy): Eukaryota > Metazoa > Chordata > Actinopteri > Salmoniformes > Salmonidae > Oncorhynchus > Oncorhynchus nerka. The sequence goes on along the minus strand of NC_088413.1, from coordinate 51,226,115 downwards.
CGGCCAAACATTTCACACTGCAAACCACAGCAAGCTTTTACTGTAATACAACAAAACACCTGCAGGCTGTTTTATACAAGCCATTTACTACATACACTTTGCCAAAAGTATGTGGACACCTGCTCGTCGAACATCTCATTCCAAAATCATGGACATCAATATGGAGTTGGTCCCCCCCCCTTTGTTGCTATAACAGCCTCCACTCTTCTGTTAAGGCTTTTCACTTCTGCTTCCATTCAGTCACAAGAGTATTAGTGAGGTCGGGTACTGATGTTGGGAGATTAGTCCAGTCGGTGTTCCAATTCATCCCAAAGGTGTTCCATGGGGATGAGGTCAGGGCTCTCTGCAGGCCTGTCAATTTCTTCCACACTGATCTCGACAGAATTTTTTTTTTACCCCGTTTTCTCCCCAATTTTGTGGTATCCAATTGGTAGTTACAGTCTTGTCTCTTCACTGCAACTCCTGTATGGACTCGGGAGAAGTGCAGGTCAAGAGCCACGCGTCCTCCGAAACACAACCCAACCAAGCCACACTGCTTCTTGACACAATGCCCACTTAACCCGGAAGCCAGCCACACCAATGTGTCGGAGGAAACACCGCACACCTGGCGACCGTGTCATGCTGAAACAGGAAAGGGCCTTCCCCAAACTGTTGCCACAAAGAATAATCTAGAATGTCATTGTATGCTGTAGAGTTAATTGGAACTAAGGGGCCTAGCCCGATCCATGAAAACAGCCCCAGACCATTATTCCTCCTCCACCCAACTTTACAGTTGGCACTATGCATTCGGGCAGGTAACATTCTGCTGGCATCCACCAAACCCAGATTCGTCCATCGAACTGCCAGATGGTGAAGCGTGATTCATCACTCCAGAGGTGTCTCTTCTGCTCTGGAGTCCAATGGCGGCGTGCTTTACACCACTCAAGCCGACGCTTGGCATTGCGCATGGTTATCTTAGGCTTGTGTGCAGTTCACGAGTGTGGCTGAAATAGCCAAATCCATTTTTTTGGGGGCCATGTAGGGTACATGAAGTGGCTAACAACTGCGAGCTATTTTACAGACACAGCATATTGATTATGCAACTTCAGTTCATACATTGGCCACGAGAAAATAACTGCACGCTATCATCAAATGTGGTAGAACAAAACCCCTTAGCCTTACTGTAAATCCCTTAGAGACATACACCAGGCCTAACTGTATGTATCATACATTATTTACACCATGTAAACTGGGACACAAAGTGTAAACTCAGTCTTTCTTTTCTAGTTCATCAACTCACTCATATTGTATATCTGATAAACATATTGCATGTAGCTAGCCTGAGCTGAACTCCTAGGGCACAATGGGTAAATCTCTTTTTCCAGTTCCATAAACACCCTTAAACACTTTTTCCATAAACACCCTTGTTGAAAGTGTCCCTCGTACTGTATATCTGATAAACAAATAAGCTACCATGAGCCGACCTGAGAGGGAGCATGACTTTGCTTGGGTTGCAGAGGACGTTACGTTAGTGATCAGTGGAGAATAGCATATTAATTATTTCCTTTCTCTCTCCTCACAATAAGAATGATTGAAGAGGCTCAAGGGAAATTAAATGGTTCCTACTCCAGAGACAGAGAAGACAGAGGTTACAGTTCCATCCTATTTCCCTGTTCTCATAACTGTCCCCTAGCTCTGCAGTCTATCGGTCGGTCTGTTTCTGACACCGCCCAACTCTTTGACCTCTGACCCCTCAACACGGGTTCTATATCTTGTCAGCCAACAAACACCAACACCGCACCGCATGACTTCATGTCCTGAAATGAGGATGTTGGAAGGGAGGGAGCACACCCATGTAGACTAACTGATCATAGATGAGAGGGTGAATTTCAGGAATGCCAGCTGACAGCTTTATTTAACTCCAGCTGCTCCTCCTGCCACGCCTCTCCCCCCTGCACTTAGCCCCTCCTTAAAACACCCCTGCACCCTGCTGCCCCCAACCCCCTACTACCACACCAAAATGGGTCAACCCGATAAGGGAAACTAAGGCTGTTAGCGAAGGGATAGGGTTAAGCCAGGGTGTGGACATGAGAGCTCAGAGGGGTCACCTGCAACGGTTCAATGACAGGGAAACAACAATAAGAGGAAGACCAGGGTTAAATAAGTGCTGAGGGGGAAACAAGTAGAAGCAAATAAATAATAATAAAGCATGCAAGCTGGATCAATAAATTAATGAATAAATTATTTAATAAGTAAATAATATAATGAAAAATCATACCAAGGGAAAAAGGGATTAAGTGCTGCAAAAGTAAGTGCTATGTTAAAGTGCTTAATATAAGAAAAGAAAATCAGGGAGTGAACTCTATTTATAATAAGGGTTACATGGAGAAAAACAGACTTCTATAAACCCTCACTGGGCTCTTAAAAACAAATAAGTGACCATTCTCTATTCTCAAAATAATAATTAAAACAAAGTGGATAGCAGAGAACGTGTCTACTGTTTACCCACACTTCTTGGACAGAGCAGAGCCTTAGATATGCAGTTTTTGAAACTAAGCATAGCATGGCTATACAGGAATTTTGTTGTTGTGGGTTCACAGACCACTGTGGACAAAAGTAGGACTGGAAAGATCTCCTTTATAGTAAAGGCATTGCATGAATCTATCATCGTATTTGCAGGTCAGAGAAAAAAATGTGCCTTTAATAAACATTTCATGCAATTCTACATATTAGCAGAATCGTTTTTGATAGCACACAAATTACCGAAATTCCAGGCTAAGAATGGACAGAGAGATAGGCCTATGTGTTCGTCTATTCATATTTCCCCAATGACACATCAGTGTTTCTTGTTTGCAATGAAACTGTCACTGTTTGCAAATAATTAAATCTGAGATGTCATTAAGAATCTGAGCATGGCCTCCTGAGTAGTGCATTTACATTACATTTAAGTCATTTAACAGACGCGACTTACAAATTGGTGCTTTCACCTTATGACATCCAGTGGAACAGCCACTTTACAATAGTGCATCTAAGTATTTTAAGGGGGGGGGGGGGTGAGAAGGATTACTTTATCCTATCCTAGGTATTCCTTAAAGAGGTGGGGTTTCAGGTGTCTCCGGAAGGTGGTGATTGACTCCGCTGTCCTGGCGTCGTGAGGGAGTTTGTTCCACCATTGGGGGCCAGAGCAGCGAACAGTTTTGACTGGGCTGAGCGGGAACTGTACTTCCTCAGTGGTAGGGAGGCGAGCAGGCCAGAGGTGGATGAACGCAGTGCCCTTGTTTGGGTGTAGGGCCTGATCAGAGCCTGGAGGTACTGAGGTGCCGTTCCCCTCACAGCTCCGTAGGCAAGCACCATGGTCTTGTAGCGGATGCGAGCTTCAACTGGAAGCCAGTGGAGAGAGCGGAGGAGCGGGGTGACGTGAGAGAACTTGGGAAGGTTGAACACCAGACGGGCTGCGGCGTTCTGGATGAGTTGTAGGGGTTTAATGGCACAGGCATGGTGCCCAGCCAACAGCGAGTTGCAGTAATCCAGACGGGAGATGACGAGTGCCTGGATTAGGACCTGCGCCGCTTCCTGTGTGAGGCAGGGTCGTACTCTGCGGATGTTGTAGAGCATGAACCTACAGGAACGGGCCACCGCCTTGATGTTAGTTGAGAACAACAGGGTGTTGTCCAGGATCACGCCAAGGTTCTTAGCGCTCTGGGAGGAGGACACGATGGAGTTGTCAACCGTGATGGCGAGATCATGGAACGGGCAGTCCTTCCCCGGGAGGAAGAGCAGCTCCGTCTTGCCGAGGTTCAGCTTGAGGTGGTGATCCGTCATCCACACTGATATGTCTGCCAGACATGCAGAGATGCGATTCGCCACCTGGTCATCAGAGGGGGGAAAGGAGAAGATTAATTGTGTGTCGTCTGCATAGCAATGATAGGAGAGACCATGTGAGGTTATGACAGAGCCAAGTGACTTGGTGTATAGCGAGAATAGGAGAGGGCCTAGAACAGAGCCCTGGGGGACACCAGTGGTGAGAGCGCGTGGTGAGGAGACAGATTCTCGCCACGCCACCTGGTAGGAGCGACCTGTCAGGTAGGACGCAATCCAAGCGTGGGCCGCGCCGGAGATGCCCAACTCGGAGAGGGTGGAGAGGAGGATCTGATGGTTCACAGTATCGAAGGCAGCCGATAGGTCTAGAAGGATGAGAGCAGAGGAGAGAGAGTTAGCTTTAGCAGTGCGGAGTGCCTCCGTGATACAGAGAAGAGCAGTCTCAGTTGAATGACTAGTCTTGAAACCTGACTGATTTGGATCAAGAAGGTCATTCTGAGAGAGATAGCGGGAGAGCTGGCCAAGGACGGCACGTTCAAGAGTTTTGGAGAGAAAAGAAAGAAGGGATACTGGTCTGTAGTTGTTGACATCGGAGGGATCGAGTGTAGGTTTTTTCAGAAGGGGTGCAACTCTCGCTCTCTTGAAGACGGGAGGGACGTAGCCAGCGGTCAGGGATGAGTTGATGAGCGAGGTGAGGTAAGGGAGAAGGTCACCGGAAATGGTCTGGAGAAAAGAGAAGGGGATAGGGTCAAGCGGGCAGGTTGTTGGGCGGCCGGCCGTCACAAGACGCGAGATGTCATCTGGAGAGAGAGGGGAGAAAGAGGTCAGAGCACAGGGTAGGGCAGTGTGAGCAGAACCAGCGGTGTCGTTTGACTTAGCAAACGAGGATCGGATGTCGTCGACCTTCTTTTCAAAATGGTTGACGAAGTCATCTGCAGAGAGGGAGGAGGGGAGGGGAGGGGGAGGAGGATTCAGGAGGGAGGAGAAGGTGGCAAAGAGCTTCCTAGGGTTAGAGGCAGATGCTTGGAATTTAGAGTGGTAGAAAGTGGCTTTAGCAGCAGAGACAGAGGAGGAAAATGTAGAGAGGAGGGAGTGAAAGGATGCCAGGTCCGCAGGGAGGCGAGTTTTCCTCCATTTCCGCTCGGCTGCCCGGAGCCCTGTTCTGTGAGCTCGCAATGAGTCGTCGAGCCACGGAGCGGGAGGGGAGGACCGAGCCGGCCTGGAGGATAGGGGACATAGAGAGTCAAAGGATGCAGAAAGGGAGGAGAGGAGGGTTGAGGAGGCAGAATCAGGAGATAGGTTGGAGAAGGTTTGAGCAGAGGGAAGAGATGATAGGATGGAAGAGGAGAGAGTAGCGGGGGAGAGAGAGCGAATGTTGGGACGGCGCGATACCATCCGAGTAGGGGCAGTGTGTGAAGTGTTGGATGAGAGCGAGAGGGAAAAGGATACAAGGTAGTGGTCGGAGACTTGGAGGGGAGTTGCAATGAGGTTAGTGGAAGAACAGCATCTAGTAAAGATGAGGTCGAGCGTATTGCCTGCCTTGTGAGTAGGGGGGGAAGGTGAGAGGGTGAGGTCAAAAGAGGAGAGGAGTGGAAAGAAGGAGGCAGAGAGGAATGAGTCAAAGGTAGACGTGGGGAGGTTAAAGTCGCCCAGAACTGTGAGAGGTGAGCCGTCCTCAGGAAAGGAGCTTATCAAGGCATCAAGCTCATTGATGAACTCTCCGAGGGAACCTGGAGGGCGATAAATGATAAGGATGTTAAGCTTGAAAGGGCTGGTAACTGTGACAGCATGGAATTCAAAGGAGGCGATAGACAGATGGGTAAGGGGAGAAAGAGAGAATGACCACTTGGGAGAGATGAGGATCCCGGTGCCACCACCCCGCTGACCAGAAGCTCTCGGGGTGTGCGAGAACACGTGGGCGGACGAAGAGAGAGCAGTAGGAGTAGCGGTGTTGTCTGTGGTGATCCATGTTTCCGTCAGTGCCAAGAAGTCGAGGGACTGGAGGGAGGCATAGGCTGAGATGAACTCTGCCTTGTTGGCCGCAGATCGGCAGTTCCAGAGGCTACCGGAGACCTGGAACTCCACGTGGGTGCAGCAGTCTAAGGCAGTGATAGATCCGGGTTTGATCCCAGGCTGTGTCACAACCGGCCGAGACCAGGAGACCCATGAGGAGGGGCACAATTTGCCCAGAGTTGTCCAGGTTTAGGGGAGGGTCTGGCTGGCCAGGACGTCCTTGTCCCATCGCGCTCTAGCGACTCCTGTGGTGGGCCCGGGCGCAGGCAGTAAAATTTTAACTGCTGGCCTCTCTTCTTCTGTGGCTTAACCCAACGAGAGAAGGTCACAAGTGTTTCCCTAAAATATTTATGGGTTTAAACATATTCTATTGTATAGAAAGTGACTAGTTTAATCAATTAATAGTGACAAAATTAGATTACTTTCCAAGCAAAGTCTCCTCGGCTTTAGAAGGTTGTAGATCAGCCTTTGAATGTCAAAGAATCAAAACAATGATATCCCCTTGTGCATCAGATTCACGTATTTCCTGGGTATTTTACAGCTTGTTTCTAGCATACAGTTATAGATCACTTTATATGATCAGATGTTTTTTTTTCTTCAAAATATTAAAAATAACAAGGCCTGTATTTATTTTTTTATTTAACCAGGTAGGCCAGTTGAGAACAAGTTCTCATTTACAACTGCGACCTGGCCAAATAAAGCAAAGCAGTGCGATAAAAAACAACAACACAGATTTACACATAGGATAAACAAAAGTACAGTCAATAAAAAAATAGAAAAAATCTTTATACAGTGTGTGCAAATGGAGAAAGGAGGTAAGGCAATAAATAGGCCACAGTAGCAAAGTAATTACAATTTAGCAAATCAATATTGGAGTGATAAATGTGCAGATGATGACATGCAAGTAGAAGTACTGGTGTGCAAAAGAGCAAAAATGTTAATAAAAACAATATGGGGATGAGGTAGGTAGTTGGATGGGCTATTTACAGATGGGCTGTGTACAGCTACAGCGATCGGTAAGCTGCACAGACAGCTGATGCTTAAATTTAGTGAGGGAGATATAAGTCTCCAACTTATAAGTCTCCACAATTTTTGCAATTCGTTCCAGTCATTGGCAGCAGAGAACTGGAAGGAAAGGCGGCCAAAGGAGGTGTTGGCTTTGGGGATGACCAGTGAGATATACCTGCTGGAGCGCATGCTACGGGTGGGTGTTGTTATGGTGAGCAGTGAGCTGAGATAAGGCGGAGCTTTACCTAGCAAAGACTTATAGATGACCTGGAGCCAGTGGATCTGGCGACGAATATGTAGCGAGGGCCAGCTGACGAGAGCATACAGGTTGCAGTGGTGGGTGGTATATGGGGCTTTGGTGACAAAACGGATGGCACTGTGATAGACTGCATCCAGTTTGCTGAGTGTTGGAGGCTATTTTGTAAATGACATCGCTGAAGTCGAGGATTGGTAGGATAGTCAGTTTTACAAAGGTATGTTTGGCAGTGTGAGTGAAGGAGGCTTTTTTGCGAAATAGGAAGCTGATTCTAGATTTAATTTTGGATTGGAGATGCTTAATGTGAGTCTGGAAGGAGTTTACAGTCTAGCCAGACACTAGCCTGTGCTTTTTGCCATTTTCTTTAATTAAAGGTAGGCCCACCTCCCATACCCCCCCAATTCAAGTCTTGGTTTTAACAGACATTCACATGGAGGTAGGCTATTTAAAGTGCATGGTGGGTGGAGGAATTTACCTATAAATTTGGATATAGCAGTTTATAGCCTAATTCCATATTTCAAACAGGTAGGCCTATCTCTTATTTCTTAAAAAGGAAGAAATAGGCTCCAACACAAAGCCCTCGTTGTTACGAAAGTCAAATTAAAATGAAGACCGTTTATATGAATTATGCCTACTCTGTTCTTTATCTCCAGCTCTGCTCTCCACTACTCTACTAATCTGGGCTGTGCTCACTGCTCAGAGCCCTTCCTCCTCTCTCTCCATTGTCTAGGCTCCCATAGGGTTCCCGTGCCCCTCCCCCTCCCTCCTCATATCCATCCATGTACTCCTCCCATCCCCCTACTCGTCCATCTGCTCATCCTCCTCCCCTGTCCCCCGGCGTCCTTCCGGGATAGGCATTAGGGCTTGCGTCGGTCCGCATCACCAAACCCAGCACACCATAGCCCCCCAGGAAAGGGGGTTAGTTAAGGAGGGGTGACTGGGCTGTAACATACATGTGTGTCAGTGTCCTTAAAGGGTAGGTAGCATAAACGTAACCACATGTAACATATGTATTTGCATTAGTATACGCATCAAAAGTCCCAATGCAAAGTTCACTTCAATTTTCAAGTTATTACATACAATTCCAAAGAATGCCAAAGTCATGTCGGAAAATATTTTCCAGGGTGTAATATAGAGGACCCGACAAGCCAGCGTGTTCTCTATAATGTAAACTCCAACAGAAATAACTTCAAATGTATAACTTCAAATGAAACCAAATCGTTTGTATCGATGACTCAATTACATTTTCAGCCAATTTACGAGAAAATACTTGATACATTTATTGTTACAAGCCCTACCAGTGTGCATGAGTCAGCCAGTTGCTATCAACATCTAGCTTATAGCTACAATTAAGTAAACCAAAGTTTTGGAAATACATAATGCCATCTAACCAGCTTTCAAAGAATGTTAGCTATATACAGTTATCTTGGCCAGCCAGCTAACGTTAGCTATTTAGACAACTAGCTATTAGCCTAGCCAACCACCACGGTTACGGTCGAGTCAGGGGTAACTGCATATGTGGCGTGTGTCTGGAAGTGGAAGGATCATAAGTAGTGGGTGTATGGAAAACGAATCAGCTAATTGGGCAGATTGGTTGCCACTCAAGACCGTTTTGCGGGGCTGCTGTGTTTTGCGGAGTGTGGTCTTGGTCAGCAGAGATGGAATTTCAGTTAGACATTTTTCCATTCACTTTGAGCTGTGTCTTTGGTGTAGCTACCTAAGTTATTCGTAGATATTCATAGTATACTAGCTTTGTATTGCTGTCTATCATTGATGTGGCTATAATCTGCCAAGCTAAGGTTAGCTAACCTAGTCTGTTAAAGTAGTTATCATCACAAGGGTCATGTTTTCTGTGAGTGACTGTTAGCCAACATGATCAACTCATCTAACTAGCTAGCTTACTAAACTATTTGTCATTTATGTGTGTTTGACAGCATATCACAGTTGTTAAAGCTGCCTCTTTCTTGGCTGCATGAATTTATCCCAGTGCCAGAAGTGCCGATTGTATAATTTCTCCATTATCAAGCCCCAAGACTATACCAGTTTGTGGGCACACATTGAGTCTCACATATTGAAGGCTGTGCTGCGTAGAGGTAAACACTTGTAGCTACAGTTATTGCGTCATCCTATTTAAAAAATATATGATTTCCCAGTGGGGTGGGGGGGGAGGATAACAATGTTACAGATAGCTACACACAGGCCCTACTAGCTACATAAAGCCGACCATTAGACTAGTTCAGCAACCTGTCATCATATGATACTATGATTCATATAGGCTTGCCAGGCTATTTGCATCCCTTTCTATGAACACTTACTTAGTGTTTGTTTTTTCCATTTCAGAGGGATCTGTGGATGCTGGTGGCATTTCTGCGTCTGAAGCCGTTCGACAGGAGAGAGTGGTGGAACAGAGTCATACAAAGACCTGTCACACAGGGGGACATGACCGGCCTTCAGAACCCACAAGCTCTGGTGAAGTGTATCACTCTGCATCGTACGAAGACCAGCCGTGTGTGTGGGCAGCCTCTGGTCTCTCTGCCGGAGAAGAGCGTTAAGTGTAGAAGAGGTGAAGCTGATAAAGAGAGGGAGGAATACGAGCTGGCACGCACAGAGGGATGCACCACCATCAGCAGGTATGTTGCTTAGGGGACCGTCATCAGGAACTGTGCGGATGTTCTGGCTATCCTGATCAGGCTGAGACAGTTCTGCTGCCACCATGACCTACTGGGCAAGACCACTACACACACATGTGTGGTAGCTGTGACTCCTGCAGAGTTGAGAGAACGTCTGATAGAGAGACTGAGGCTGGTGCTAGGCAGTGGCTCTGATGAGTGTGCTGTGTGTCTGGACTGTCTGCCTGCCCTTCATCACATCGCAGAGGTCTTATGTACCCGAGCAGGTGTGCCCTCTGTGCAGATTCCAGATCAAGTCCAGTGAGCTGGTGGAGTTTCCTCAGGAAGAGAAGGAGGAGAACAACCTCTCAGAGAACTGGAGGAGCAGCTCCAAGGTGGAGGCTCTAATGCAGGGCTATCCAACCCTGTTCCTGGAGAGCGACCGTCCTGTAGGTTATCACTCCAACACTAATCTAGCACACCTGATTCTAATAATTAGCTGTGTGATAAGCTGAATCAGGTTAGTTACAACTGGGGTTGTAGCAAAAACCTACAGGAGTGTAGCTCTCTAGGAACAGTGTAAGGACTGCACAAGACAACTGCATCCAGAGTCTGGTTGTCTCTCAGTTCACACGCTTCCTCACTCTAATTGGAGGTCCCACTCAGGGAGGAGGGTTTCAAGTTTGTGAGTCTAGACGGCACTGAGCCAGAAGAGGCTGGCTCAGGTGATCCAGGAGTTCCAGAGCGATGCACCTGGCAGCCCATTGATCATGCTGCTGTTATTCGAACCCGGAAGGGTGGGGCTAAACCTCACAGCCACCTCGCGCTTCCTCATGGACCACGCTTGGAACCCAGCAACAGAGGACTAGTATGTCCCTGCCTCGACCAGAAGAGAGACGCTGTCATCACTAAATTCATAGTGAAGGACTCCATAAAGGAGAACATGGTGAGGATTCTTTCGGCCTCCCTAGCGAGAGGAAGACGTCATGCATAGATGATATAATGGAGCTCTAGACGTCTGGCTGTTTAAAGACTGCTTAAAGACTGTTTTTGAAGGAGACTGTTCTCACTGTTCTTTTGTACTTTAATATCCTTTAAGTTTAGAAGGAATGTTTTCCCATTTGTGGAACCAAACATACACACACACACACACAACAATGCCCATATTTTAGAGCAGTTGTTTCTAAATATGTGTATGTGGGAATACAGTTTGTGACAAACCAGAACAAAAGGGGGGGAAATCATGACATTCTTCTGGGAATCACCAGGGACCTCCAAATACCATATCACGACAGCCGACGCAATATGTATTGAGAGTCTATATGTATTGTGATTCAATACTGTGATTCGATGTTCCAAACATTTTGCACAATATACTGTACGTCTGCTGCAGAGGGACAAGAGAGACACACGAGAGAACAAGTGTTGATAAGTCATGGAAATACTATAAATATCGCACAGTAAAAAAAAACGTCCATTATTTATTTCTTGCGCTCATTATTGTCATGTTGCCAAGATAGAATTTGTACATTGTATTGTTAGAAATGTCAAGTGTATAAAAAAAAAGAGGTCTGTGACGAGGGGTGGGTTTCTTTAGGATTCAGTTTAGGCATAGACGCTTGTAATCTCCAACTGGTTTAGTCATGATGATTAGACTGACATAATAACATCGACACCCCTCCAAGTCAAGACCTAGTTCCTCAAATATACTCTAAATGCCATTCTGTTGGGGCGGTACTTTGTTTGATGAATATCTCCAATTAAAAATGCCCTCTTCCATAATTAAATTCTGTCTTTCATTATTGTCCTACATGATACGTTTGGATGCTGTTCACATGGGAAGCCATCAGACCAAGCTAAAAAAAAAAATGTATGTGTGATTTTGAGAGTCCATCTATCATTACTACACGCAAAATCTGTGGTTCAGGATCGTCCAGCTTAAAGCTGGATAGGCAATGTAAACATGACAACATTATTTACATTTACATTTAAGTCATTTAGCAGACGCTCTTATCCAGAGCAAACAGACATTTAAAACCACAGACACAAGTTAACAACATTGCATCAGGTGTAAAGCTTATCTCAGTAGCTTATCTCAACCATCTCAATTGAGTTGAGGTCGGGTGATTGTGGATGCCAGTTCATCTGATGCAGCACTCCATCATTCTCCTTGGTCAAATAGCCCTTACACAGCCTGGAGGTCCATTGCTCGTGTTTCTTGGCCCAAGTAAGTCTTTTCTTATTATTGGTGTCCTTTAGTAGTGGTTTCTTTGCAGCAATTCAACCATGAAGGCCTGATTCATGCAGTCTCCTCTGAACAGTTGATGTTGAGATGTGTCTGTGACTTGGAACTCTGTGAAGCTTTTATTGGGGCTGCAATTTCTGAGGCTGGTAACTCTAATGAACTTATCCTCTGCAGCAGAGGTAACTCTGGGTCTTCCTTTCCTGTGGCGGTCCTCTCTCGAGAGAGTTTCATCAGAGCGTTTGATGGTTTTTGCCACTGCACTTGAAGAAACTCAAAGTTCTTGAAATGTTCTGTATTGACTGACCTTAAAGTAATGACGGACTGTCATTTCTCTTCGCTTATTTGATGGACGTGTTTTTTAAAAACTTAATAGGGTTATCTTCTGTATACCAACCCTTCCTTGTCACAACACAACTGATTGGTTCAAACGCATTAAGGAAAGAAATGAACAAGGCACACCTGTTAATTGAACCTCATGAAGCTGGTTGAGAGAATGCCAAGATTGTGCAAAGCTGTCATCAAGGCAACGGGTGGCTACTTTGAAGAATCTCAAATATAAAATATATTTTTGATTTGTTTAACACTTTTGGTTACTACATGATTCCATATGTGTTATTTCATCGTATTGATGTCTTCAGTATTATTCTACAGTGTAGAAGTAGTAGGTGTCCAAACTTTTGACTGGTACCATATATATTGTATACAATATATACGGTATATATCACATTGCACATGGTCTCCCCCAACATACTGCTATGTAGGAGTTTGACTGGGGGATGAATGAGGGCTTATATCTGTTCAGCTTACACTGAGGAATCGTGTTCCGTTTGCCTGAGGGGAGAAGCTGAAACTCTAGGTGGAGTACACGGGAGGGGTCTATCATTATTTTCTTGTCCTGTCTCATGACTGCTTGTTCAAAGACAGTCTGCAGTGATGGGTGCTACCGCACACACGTCACCTTCATGGCTGTCTGGCCCAGGCGAATCATTTGTGAATTTAAGGTAACAGACAAGTTGCCAAACCAGGCTGAAATGCCATAGAATAGAATGCGCTCTATGACAGCCTGGTAGAATAGGAGCACGACCTTCTGTATGAAACCCTGAACCTACGCAGAAAAGAAAGGCGTTGTTGGACCCTTGAGCATTTGTAAGAGTGGACCTGAGTAATGTCTACATTATAGACCACCACAAGTGAGTGGTCACCAACAGATCTGAGGTCAGAAACCATTTCCTCTGTTTGCTTGACATTTAGGATGAGGTGGTGGTCATCACACCACTGCACAAACCTCTGTATCTCTGACCTCTGACCTATATACAGCAGTGTCAGGGTGGCACTACATTAGACCCAGAATGGTAGTATAATCAGAAAACATGACAATATAGTTATCAGTGTGTGTACTTGTACATTCATTTGTATACAGTGTGAATAGGATGGGTGAACTCAGCCTTTGGGGGGACCTTAATGAACTTGGGCTCAGACAAGGTCTCGTTCCCTCGGACCTGCTTGGTCCTGTTGAGTAAATGAGTAATACCACCTGATGGTATAGGGGTTCACTGACACCAGTCTGAGTTTACTGAGTAGGATGTGTGTCTTCAAGATGTTCAATGCTGAACTAAAATCCACAAATAGCAGTCGACCATAGGCCCTGGGGTTCTCCAGATGAGGAGCATGAGATGCACTATGCTGAGGATTGATACATCAGTGCCACATTTGTGTTTGTAAGCAAACTGATACCGGTCCAACAGCGTGTTATGTATGTAGGAAGCTTGATTTTTTTTCAAGACACTTCATAATAACAGAGGTCAGAGCAATAGGCCTACAGACTTTGTTTTCTTAGGGAGAAGGCTTTTGGGGAAGTGGGGTGATGATCGCCTTCTTCCACACGAGTGGAACTGTGTGGGAATGTGCAGACCTCTGAAAGACAGGGACCCAGGCTGGTGGAAGTTCCTCTGCACGAAGTAGAGAGACGCCAAGGGGGCCTGTTGACAGCTTAAAGACTCTTGTGGCCTCTCTAGGGTTAAATTCTAACTTTGAGGTCACAGCCATCAATAACAATGGTGTTGAGCATGTTAACACACTTGTCAGAGAAGTAATGTCATGTAAAAGTCGTTAAGTTAATTTGCCTTCGTCTTTTCGTCTGTTTTCTGGTGGGAGTCATATTAGTAATAGATTTTTGTTAACCCTCTTCGAATACTTTTCATTCTAAGCTGGTTTGCTGCCCAATTCTACCATAGTAATTATATTAAGCCAAACACAATTTATTGTCATCATTTGATGACAGTCAAATGGATGCCATGAGTTATAATAATCAAACATACATTTATTGGTAAATAAAAACCCTGAAGGCTGTTTGCTGCCCAGTTATACAAGAGTAATTATAATAAGCCTTATTCACAAAACACACATTTATTGCCATCATCATATGATAGCCGAACAGACGCCATAATGCGTTTTGGCCTAATACTTCAGATTTATTGGTAGTAAATTTAAAAAACGGGTAAATAAAGATATCATATTCAGGCTATAAGGGAGGTGTTTGTTGTTTGTTCTGTTAGAGAATCATAATGTGCCATTTGAATGTTATCAACAATAGAACGCCTTTTAGCTCTCCCAGTCTTGTGTCACACGGTAGGAAACTGACCCCCAAAATGTGTTAAGGAACGAAAAACAACATGCTCAATCAAAACCACCTAACCAATTACAGAGCGCTGGTGTAATGTCTATCACTGTTGATCCTCCCACTTCTGCAGACATGCCCACTTTCAAACACACTCCACGAATGCAGTTACCCCTACTTGTTATGGTCGGCAAGCTGGAGCCCAACTATTGGAGACCAGCTAGAACACAACACAACCAAAACATAACTGCAGATTAAAATCAAAGAGAGAGCAGATTTACAGATTAAAAGAGTGCAGGCTGAGTAAGATACCAAAGTGAGGGGGAGGCAGGCACATCGCCGGGCTGAGAGAGAGTCAGGGAGATCCAAAATAGATAGATTCCAGATGTCCATCAGCTAGTGCACTAGCACTAAGCCAAAGTGGAAAAAGTTACAAAACTCATGTGGGTTTGGGGGATGCCAGGATAACGCTACCTGCACGAATTCATTGTGCCAATTGTAGAGTTTGGTGGAGGAGGAATAAGAGTTAGTTCAACTGAAGGGAAATCTTAACATTACAGCATGCAATGACATTCTAGATGATTCTGTGCTTCCAACTTTGTGGCAGCAGTTTGGAGAAGGCCCTTTCCTGTTTCAGCATGACAATGCCCCAATGCACAAAGCGAGATCCATACAGAAATGGTTTGTCGAGATCAGTGTGGAAGAACTTGACTGGCCTGCACAGAGCCCTGACCTCAACCCCATCAAACACCTTTGGGATGAATTGGAATGCTGACGACGAGCCAGGCCCAACATCAATGCCCAACCTCACTAATGCTCTTGTGGCTGAGTGGAAGCAAAAACCCTCAGCAATGTTCCAACATCTAGTGGAAAGCCTTCCGAGCAGAGCGGAAGCTGTTGTAGCAGCAAAGGAGGGATCAACTCCATATTAATGCCCATGATTTTGGAATGAGATGTTCGAAGAGTAGATGTCCACATACTTTTGGTCATGTAGTGTAGCATACAAACTCGGTAGCAAAGAGTAAATACTCCACATGACGTTGAGAAATAGTGCATTGTGATTAGTTTAGAAGATATACAGAAGTAGATTAATACATTAATACCTTTAAAACAACGTCAGATGTATAAAAAAATAATAATAATAATAAAAAAATAAAAAAACACTGTTTGTACTTATAGGTAATAAATCGTGACTACAACTAAGTTACGAGTCTGACTACACTGGGTTGTTACATTGGTGATTAAAAACTCATGCTTCCTACCGTTTAACTTACATCTACCTTAATAAAACCTAGCTGTTGACATTTGACCGCAATATACAAGTGTTTGAAAACAATTGGCTTTTCGGTGTCTAAAAAGGGCCTAGTGTGAGTATGTCTGCGTGAATGTGTGAGTGTGTGTGTGTAATGTATGCGTGTGTATTAAAGAGAGATAGAGAGTGCACACATCCATAGGGCTATAGACATAAAATGGTGGCAGCTTTACTGTAGCTTGTGGCTTTTCTTAAGTGTTATTGTACGACTCACTGGTCACTCTCTACAGGGCCGGGGGAGAGGGATAGTGAAAGGGTGATGCTGTTAGTTTTATTTGAAGAGGGACCATAAGCGCAGACGAAGGATATCAAGGATCTGGAAAGATTGTGTAAGGAGTAATGGTCTAAGATTCCTCCCAATGTGTTCTCCAACTCATAAAACATTTTGGAAAAGGCTCAGTGCCGTTATCCTTGCAAAGTGAGGTCTTAAAAAGGTATTGAAAACAGGGGTGGCAACAATTTTAACCCCTGTGTTTTTTTGGGAAAACAATATTACTTATTAAGAAAAATCTCTCTAAGCAATTGTATTAGTATAAAATGTTATGATTTCCTAATTTGTTTTGCATACAAAATAACTAACTTGATACTGTGTTTTTGCTCATCTTTATGAAGGGTGCCAATAATTTTTGACCTGACTGTACATATATCCAGTACACTTCAATCTGTCTGTAATCAGTCTCGAGAGGCGGGAGGGCAATTAAGGATGTGGCTCTAAGCGGATGCAGGGTAGGGTTGGTTGGTGTGAGAAGTTCATGGCCCCCAGGGCTGCAGTGTCACTGTGCTCAGGGGGAAATCTAAAACCTGGGCCTGGTGGCCAGGGCTGCAGTGTCACTGTGCTCAGGGGGAAATCTAAAACCTGGGCCTGGTGGTCAGGGCTGTGGCGCACACACGCACGCAGGCAGTGTGTGTGGCCCCAGCTTGACCCTGCCTCCCTGATGAGGCTGTATCCTAGGTGTTTTGTGAACCAGCCAATGTGGCTAAAGTGGGTGCCGTCACAGCAATGGGCATCACACAATGGGCATCACGTCAGCACCGTCACAAACAGCGTGCTAATCCACTGATGACAGCGGCAGCGACCGCCAGGGCCAGGTGCCATCCCTTGTCCATCCTCAGGTCGCGGGGTCATGACCTATGGGGTCTGAAGGGGGGAATCTACTATACCTCATACACACAAACAGGCACGTGTGCACACACACACACACACACACACACACACACACTGCAAGCATACTGTGTATATTCTGCTGCTCATAAGACCCATGGGTCTAAACTAATGGAAACACGTCACCAACAAGCACACATAAACACTGCTCTGTTATCAACAGGGTACAACATCTATTATCACCCAAAACAAGAGGCTGCCGACTCAGGTGGACATTTTCTAAACGAGATAATTGTACTTTACTGGTAATTAAGTTGGTGTAATAATGAACCTTCATGTTAACTTCCATTCTGAGAAAAATACATGTCTCCATCCGGAGGAATGTTGCTAGGCAGCCACTTTGTCAGATATCTTAGAAAGCAGCACTTACAGGAGGTGAGAGAGAGAGATAGAGAAAAAAGAAAAAGGTAGAGAGGCGTGAGAGCGAGGAGAAAAAGTGAGAAAGAATGTGAGCGAGAATAGAAAGAGAGCGACAAACGGCGAGAGAGACAGAGTAAATAGAGAGAGAATAGAGGTCTCTCCTGGATTCTCCTGGTTTTGCGGCTAGCTGCTCTGAGAAGCCCAGCTAGAACAGCTCTATTAATACCTGGCTCAGCTCTATTCTTAGTTCACCTCTGGCTTCATACAGAGATTACATTAGAGCCTGGCTTTTATTCTCTCAAAAAGACACAAACTGCCCATCTTTAAACCACTTCACAGGCCAAAGATCATAATACACATTTGCTCTGAAGAAGTCTTTGACAATGATTGCTCTGTGTATACTTGCATGTAGACTGGAGATATACAAGAGTCTAAATGCTTGTTAGTGATGTTATCCATATCACTTGTCTTGATGGCAGTAGTGAACTGTTGAGGCATCAGTACATGTGTGCATGCGCGCACACGCACTCGCTCTTACGCACGCACACAAACAAATACAAAACACACACCATTTTGAGACATTTACTAAAAAGGTATGGGGTTCCCAGGAGAGAACATATTGATCAGAAATGCCCTTTAAACACATTCATGGGATCTGAGCCGTAGGCTGTCAGTGACACCACTATGGTTGAGCTCATATGCATGCACACACACACACACACACACACACACTCTCTCTCGTGTAGGCGCAAACCCTGCCTTCTCATAAAGATAAACTGTGCAGGGCCATTTCACTGTTGAACCATTTTGTAAAGACCGCTAACATTGCAAGGCCAAGATGACGTCCCTTTGATTGTCACTCAATTACAGTACAAATAAAAGTGAGAGGGAGGAGAGAGTAAGGAGAGAGGGAGAAGAGAGAGAGGGGGCAGCCTCTGACTGTGAGAATATTTCAGCAGCTTGAAGATTGATTCCATAATTGTGTCCGTGATATATTTCCGGAGTGCCAGCCTAACAAACCAACATTTTTTTCTGTAAAAGTTCCCAGAACATTCGTTATGTTGTGGCAAATGTCCTCATAACACAAAAGCTGTCCAGTTGTGCTGATTATTCTAGAATGTTTGTATTAGGTTGTGGAAACAGTCTGGTGAAAACACAAAAGATATGGTCTCAAAACATAAAAACTGTACAATTGTGTGGATGCCTTTACAATGTTTCTTTTCGTGTTCAAAAAACATTCACCTGATGTTACAATAACGTTCCCAGAACACATTTAATCTGTTTTTCAAATGTTCCCAAACTCAGTTGCTAGAGAGGAAGGAAACCGCTCAGGGATTTCACCATGAAGCCAATGGTGATTTTAAAACAGTTAGAGTTGAATGGCTCTGAAAGGAGAAAACTAAGGATGGATCAACAACATTGTAGTTAATCCACAATACCAACCTAATTGACAGAGTGAAAAGAAAGAGGCCTGTACAGAATAAAAATATTCCAAACCATGCATCCTGTTTGCAACAGGGCGCTTAAGTAATACTGCTAAAATTGTGGCAAAGAAATTGTACTTTTTGTCCTGAAAACAAAGTGTTATGTTTGCGCCAAATCTAATACAACACATTACGGAGTAACACTCTCCATATTTTCAAGCATAGTGATAGCTGCATCACGTTATGGGTATGCTTGTAATCATTAAGGACTGGGGAGGTTTTCAGGATAAAACTAAACGTAATGGAGCTAAGCACAGGCAAAATCCTAGAGGAAAACCTGGTTGTCTGCATTCCACCGGACACTGGGAGATTAATTCACCTTTCAGCAGGATAATAACCTTAAACACAAGGCCAAGTCTACAATGGAGTTGCTTACCTAGAAGACAGTGATCCTGAGTAGCCAAGTTATTTTTTATTTAAATGATTTATTTAAGGGATGCTAATACTTTTTGAAGGCACTGTATAGGCCTCAATAGCATCACTGATGATATATGAGTGACAAATTATGGTTACATTTAATTTTCTCTGTTAAACCTACCATTTGGAATGACTTGGATAGCAATAGTGACTCTATTTAGTTTTTAAATATCAAATATCATAGCTAATAAGGGCTGGGCTTGGTTAAAACCCTGCATGAGAGATCAAACGGTACCTGTAGATCGATCAATTCTCTAGTAGGAGGTGCTGCCCAAACAAAAAAAATGTCTGATTGTGGATAAACATTGAAGATCTGACGTTGTTTTAAAGGTAGAAAATTCAACCTATTTTACACAAGGGTTGTCTACGTTGAAATTTGGTTACCATGATGACATAATCCTGTGGTTGAAATTTCACCCTCAAAACACAACACCCACAGAGGATCCAGGAATTAATAAATCATTACGATGTGTAGCTGTGACATTCCACAAAGATAATGAAAGGATATTCAGAGCCATATTTTTAGAGAGATTCAGTATATTATGACTGAGGATATACTGTGGGCCTGTGTGTGTCATATGTCAATGAGATTTAAATAGTATTTTATTATGGAGTTCTCCATTCAGCCTAAGTGGTACCAACTTCTCTCTATCTAAGTATACAGAACCAGACAACTGTTTGGACACACTTACTCATTCAAGGGTTTTTCTTTATTTGACTATTTTCTACATTGTAGAATAATAATGAAGACATCAAAAATATGAAATAACACATGGAATCATGTAGTAGCCAAAAAATGTTAAACAAATCAAAATATATTTTATATTTTAGATTCTTCAATGTAGCCACCCTTTGCCTTGATGACAGCTTTGCACACTCTAGGTGTTCTCTCAACCAGTTTCACCTGGAATGCTTTTCCAACAGTCTTGAAGGAGTTCCCACATATGCTGAGCTCTTGTTGGCTGCTTTTCCTTCACTCTGCGGTCAAACTCATCCCGAACCATCTCAATTGAGTTGAGGTCGGGCGATTGTGGATGCCAGGTCATCTGATGCAGCCCTCCATCACTCTCTTTCTTGGTCAAATAGCCCTTACACAGCCTGGGGTGTCCTGCTGAAAAACAAAATGATAGTCCCACTAAGCGCAAACCAGATGGGATGGCATATGGCAGCAGAATGCTGCGCTAGCCATGCTGGTTCAGTGTGCCTTGGATTCTAAATAAATCACAGACAGTGTCAAAGGCAAAGCATCCCCCACACCATCACACCTCCTCCTCCATGCTTCACGGTGGGAACCACACATGCAGAGATCATCCATTCACCTACTCTGCGTCTCACAAAGACATGGCGGTTGGAACCAAAAATCTCTAATTTGGACTCATCAGACCAAAGGACAGATTTCCACCGGTCTAATGTCCATTGCTCATGTTTCTTGGCACAAGCAAGTCTCTTCCTATTATTGGTGTCCTTTAGTATTGGTTTCTTTGCAGCAATTCGACCTTGAAGGCCTGACTCACGCAGTCTCCTCTGAACTGTTGATGTTGAGATGTGTCTGTTACTTGAACTCAGTGAAGCATTTCTTTGGGCTGCAATTTCTGAGGCTGGTAACTCTGCAGCAGAACTTATCCTCTGCAGCAAAGGTAACTCTGGGTCTTCCTTTCCTGTGGCGGTCCTCATGAGAGCCAGTTTCATCATGGCGCTTGTTTTTTCCGACTGCGCTTGAAGAAACTTTCTTGTTCTTGAAAGTTCTTGAAATGTTCCGTATTGACTGACCTTCATGTCTTAAAGTAATGATGGACTGTCGTTTCTCTTTGCTTATTTGAGCTGTTCTTGCCATAATATGGACGTGTTTTATTTTTACCAAATATGGCTGTTCTGTGTGCCAACCATACCATGTCACAAACGCATTAATAAAGAAATTCCACAAATTAACAAGGCCCACCTGTTAATTGAAATGCATTCCAGGTGACTACCTTATGAAACTGGTTGATAGAATGCCAAGAGTGTACAAAGCTGTCATCAAGGCAAAGGGTAGCTACTTTGAAGAATCTCAAATATATTTAGATTTGTTTAACACTTTTTTGGCTAGGACATGATTCCATATGTTTGATGTCGTCACTATTATTCGACCATGTAGAAAATAGTAAAAGTAAAGAAAAACCCTTGAATGAATAGGTGTCTCCAAACTTTTCACTGGTACTGTATGTAATGAACTTATACCAGAGGGCTTGTACAGTGGCAAGAAAAAGTATGAACCCTTTGGAAATACCTGGATTTCTACCTAAATTGATCAGATCAAATTTTATGACCCTCATCTAGGTCACAACAGACAAACAGTCTGCTTAAACTAATAACACAAAATATTACACGTTTTCATGTCTTTATTGAACACACCGTGTAAACATTCACAGTACAGGGTGGGAAAAGTATGTGAACCCTTGGATTTAATAACTGGTTGACCCTTCTTTGGCATCAATAACCTCAACCAATTGTTTTCTGGAGTTGCGGATCAGACCTGCACAACGGCCAGAATACATTGTGGACCATTCCTCTTTACCAAACTGTTTCAGTTCAGCAAAATTCTTGGGATGTCTGGTGAACTGCTCAAGGTCATGCCACAGCATCTCAATCGGATTGAGGTCAGGACTCTGACTGGGGCACTCCAGAAGGCCTATTTTCTTCTGTTGTTTATTTACTTCTGTGTTTTGGGTCGTTGTCCTGTTGCGTTACCCAACTTCTGTTGAGCATCAATTGGCGGACAGATAGCCTAACATTCTCCTGCAAAATGTCTTGCTAAACTTGGGAATTCATTTTCCCATTGATGATAGCAAGCTGTCCAGGCCCTGAAGCAGGAAAGCAGCCCCAAACTATGATGCTCCCTCCACTGTACAGTTGGGATGAGGTTTTGTCCTCCACACATAGTGTTGTGTGTTCCTTCCAAACAACTCAACTGTAGTTTCATCTGTCCACAGAATATTTAGCCAGTAGCGCTGTCGATCATCCATGTGCACTTTTGTAAACTTCAGACGTACAATAATGTTTTTTTGGACAGCAGTGGCTTCTTCCGTGGAGTCCTCCCATGAACACCGTTTAGTGTTTTATGTACAGTAGGGAGAACAAGTATTTGATACACTGCCGATTTTGCAGGTTTTCCTACTTACAAAGCATGTAGAGGTCTGTCATTTTTATCATAGGTACACTTCAACTGTGAGAGATGGAATCTAAAACAAACATCCAGAAAATCACATTGTATGATAGTGTGCATGACATAAGTATTTGATCACCTACCAACCAGTAAGAATTCCATCTCTCACAGACCTGTTAGTTTTTCTTTAAGAAGCCCTCCTGTTCTCCACTCATTACCTGTATTAACTGCACCTGTTTGAACTCGTTACCTGTATAAAAGACACCTGTCCACACACTCAAACAAACAGACTACAACCTCTCCACAATGGCCAAGACCAGAGAGCTGTGTAAGGAAATCAGGGATAAAATTGTAGACCTGCACAACCCTGGGATGGGCTACAGGACAATAGGCAATCAGCTTGGTGAGAAGGCAACAACTGTTAAAATCCTGCAGCGCACGCAAGGTCCCCCTGCTCAAGCCAGAGCATGTCCAGGCCCATCTGAAGTTTGCCAATGGCCATCTGGATGATCCAGAGGAGGAATGGGATAAGGTCATGTGGTCTGATGAGACAAAAATATAGCTTTTTGGTCTAAACTCCACTCGCCGTGTTTGAAGGAAGAAGAAGGATGAGTACAACTCCAAGAACACCATCCCAACCGTGAAGCATGGAGGTGGAAACATCATTCTTTGGGGATGCTTTTCTGCAAAGGGGACAGGACGACTGCACCGTATTGAGGGGAGGATGGATGGGGCCATGTATCGCGAGATCTTGGAGGGAGCTGAAAGTCTGTTGCCCAGCGACAGCCCAGAAACCTGAAGGATCTGGAGAAGGTCTGCTGCAGTGTGTGCAAACCTGGTCAAGAACTACAGGAAACATAAGATCTCTGTAATTACAAACAAAGGTTTCTGTACCAAATATTAAGGTCTGCTTTTCTGATGTATCAAATACTTATGTCATGCAATAAAATGCAAATGAATTACTTAAAAATCATACAATGTGATTTTCTGGATTTTTGGTTTAGATTCCGTCTCACAGTTGAAGTGTACCTATGATAACAATTATAGACCTCTACATGCTTTGTAAGTAGGAAACACTGCCGATTTTGCAGGTTATCAAATACTTGTTCTCCCCACTGTATCGTAGACTCATCAACAGATGTTAGCATGTTCTAGAGATTTCTTTAAGTCTTTAGCTGACACACTAGGATTCTTCTTAACCTTAGAGCATTCTGCGCTGTGCTCTCGCAGTCATCTTTGCAGGACGGCCAGAGTAGCAACAGTGCTGAACTTTCTCCATTTATAGACAATGTGTCTTACCGAGGACTGATGAACATAAAGGCTTTTAGAGATACTTTTGTAACCCTTTCCAGCTTTATGAAAGTCAACAACTCTTAATCTTAGGTCGTCTGCGATCTCTTTTGTTCGAAGCATGGTTCACATTAGGCAATGCTTCTTGTGAATAGCAAACTCAAATTGTGTGTTTTTTATAGGGCAAGGCAGTTCTAACCAACATCTCCAATCTTGTCTCATTGATTGGACTCCAGGTTAGCTGACTCCTGACTCCAATTAGCTTTTGGAGAAGTCATTAGCCTAGGGGTTCACATACTGTTTCTAACCTACGCTGTGAATTTTTAAATTATGTATTCAATATAGACAAGAAAAATACAATAATTTGTGTGTTATCAGTTTAAGCACACTGTTTGCCTATTGTTGTGACTTGATGAAGATAAGATCAAATTTGATGACCAATTTATGCAGAAATCCAGGTAATTCCAAAGGGTTCACATACTTTTTCTTGCCACTATGTAGAGCAGCCTGACACTACACTGCTAACCCAGCTTAGATTGCACTGTTGACTTTTTTCAAATCCAATGTATTTTCCACATAGATTCCACGTCACAATACGTTGACAAATGACACCGTCTGTGCCTAGTGGGTTGTTTCTACAGACAGGATCTCAAATGTCTTTAAATGCAGCCTGACACAGAACATCACCATAAAAAATAAAGTACATTCTCATCAGTGCTGTCAGTGTCAAGGGCAGGTTTCTCGTTTCTTTTCATCAGCCAGGATGCATTGTTGCTGTGATCTGATCATTTGTGTTTTCGAGGGGGTAGTGGAAACAGAACCAGGAACAGACTGCCACGGAGTGATCACAAGACAGCTGCCAAATCCTCGGAGCTGCCCACTCCGTATCCCAGGGTGCCCCTGGCACCTCCAACACAGCACCAGCCCCTGCCAAAAAATACTAGGCCCGTCCAGCCCCTCTCTTCATACAGACCTGGCCCTCTGAGATAACTAACAAGCAAACAAAGGAGGAACCAACGTGGAGGACAGGTAGTGGTGAGTTGATGGGAATTCCCAAGATGGTACACAAATAGAACCCACCACAGTTATATCCATCCCAATACAAGACTCTGGTGCACACAGCACCCACAACAGATCCAGAAATGAATAAATCATTATGACATTCCACAAACATGATGAGAGGATATTAAGGGGCTCCCTATTCAGTTGCACAACTGAATGCATTCAACCCGAAATGTCTTCCGCATTTAACCCACCTTGTCAGAGTCATATATAGAGATCCAGTACATTATGACTGAGGATATACCGTGGCCATGTGTGTGTCATATGTCAATGAGATTTAATCAGTCTTTTATTACAGAGTTCTCCATTCAGGGTAAGTGGTACCGACTTCTCTCTTTCTAAGTATATGTAATGAACTTATCCCAGAGGGCTTGTATGTAGAGCAGCCTGTCACTGCACTGCTAACCCAGTTCAGATTCCACTGTGGAGCACTGTGATTGGGCAAGAGGTTTTTAGTGTGCCACAGTGTGGAACGCTGTGATTGGCTGGCAAACTCACGAGACTGAGCTGTGGTGTACCAGTAAACAGTCCAGGGCTACAGGCAATCACTGTGATTGGTCGGGACGTAACGCAGCAGAGTGTGAAAGAGCTGTGATTGGTGGGTAAGCAGTTCAGCTGTACATCTGAGAGAGGTAGTTGGGCAGGTGCCCAGGTCAGGGACGGATGATGGGGGAGTGGTGTGCTTGTTTGTGGGTGTGTGCGTGTGTAATTGGCTGTGTGGCTGGGGGAGACCGCCGTGCCGCATTAGCGTTGGTTCACCGGGGAGGCAAGGAGGGAGGGAGGTAGGCAGGGAGGGAGGGAGGTAGTGGCAGCTGACAGAAAGGGATGAGCCAGCAGAAGTGATGTGGACTGGACTGAAGGGTGGGGAGAGGAGAGGTATGTGTGTGTTGCAGGGATGGGGGTCAGGGGGGAGGAGGAGAGTCCGGTCTACATTTCACTCACCATTCCCTGTTAGCAGCAAAGACCTGTGGGGATAGGAGGGGGGACTGCAGCAGGGCCTCTCATTCAGTCAGTCTTTCTCTGTACCCCTTCCTCACCCTCTCCTTCCTTGAGGGTTTTTTAGGTTGTTACCTCGGCATAAACCCAAGGTCACTACTCTTAGTTTCCCCTTTCCTTACTTACAAATAAATGAACAGATGATTGTCCAGCTCAACTGCAGCTGCCTGTGTGAGCTACAGAGAAAGAGCCAGCCAACCCTGAACTGAACTGCTTTGCTACCCTTTCTGGTATGTAGAAGAATGAGGGAAAGGGAGAGTGAGGACGACAGGAGGAGGAGGGTTGCAGTGGAGGGAGGACTGAGTGTTGCTGTGACAGGCAGGGACATGGGTGCTTCTTCTCACCTAGCAAGAGCAGCCAGGGAGGAGAGGAGACAGACTCAGTGGCACAAAATGGGCCGTCTGTATGGTTGAGGCTGCTGCCGTCTTGAGCCGGCCCAATGAGTCTATTCCAGTGTGAGTTGAGCTGTGAGTTGACTGAGTTTGAAGTCCTGGGTAACTCTGGGCAGACGAGAGTGCTGCACTGCACTACTGCACTGCCGCACTGCTCAGTGTGTGTGTGTGTCGCCGTATCAGATTTAGAGCAAACAGCTAGGCAGTGGGGTCTCCCAGGGGCCTTGGCACTGTAATAACGCTGCTGTCCTCACCGCCACCGCACTCTCTCGCTCTCTCTCTCAATGTTCTTAATAACCTCCTGCTCAATCACTTCTATAAATTTTCAATTACAGAACACAGCCTGGCATTCCCCTGGAGATTTACTACACAGCGCCACGCCGCATGCTCCATCCCGAGCAGAGTCGAGCCAGGCAGGGAACTCTCATTTGTTTAAGGCAGGGCTGGTGTGCATTAAATCAACCCCTTCACATCCTTCCTCCCATTTCCTTCATTCCTCTACTCCCTCCTATCAGCCCTTCTGGTTTTATAACCCTCCCTCATCCATTATGTTCCTCCTTTTTCTGGAAGCGCTTCCTCGTCTTTCCCCTCGGTTTGTACTTGTTGAACTCCTGAAATGCCTACATCAATTTATGATATCTTTTTTGAACTTATAACAAGGTATGCGCAAACGTACGTATGCACATACAGTACATACACACACACACACACACACACACACGTAACAAATCAGGGAGACTCAGAACTCATCCAATATTCATGAATGGTGATGTTTCTCTTCTTGAAAGAGTAAAGATTAGGGGAAAATAAACAAGAGGCAACTCACTCTGTCATCACCATCTAACATGTAAGCCATTCATTCACTGTTGACACGGACTGTTTGTTCTTATCCAGACTGTTGTACTAGAAAGACCAGCGCAGACAGAACCTGGCTGCCACTAGATCCCCAAACACACACGTCCTACGTCTTCTTAGTCCAGCAACACACTACACTGAAGTCCTGGAAATGTCTCACATCTCTAGAGGTTACCGTAACAACAGGCCCAAGTAGTGTCTTGCTCTCTGATGTATTTCAAAAGGGCAAGGGATTCTCAACATGGATGATACACAACCATATCTGATCACATTAGTGTATATTACATTACGTCACTGTATTTATTCCAATCACTTTTTTATTGACATCATTATAGTTTGTCCAGTTGTATCATATATGTGCTATAGGACCAGACAGACAGACATGCCATCTCAATGTTGCTGTTGGTTGGACCATATCAAACCAGAGGCCTGGGGCATACTGGCCATTCACAACGGGACATGCCATGCAGGCTCCTATTGTGGTTGCTAGGTAGATTCTGCATTCAAAGAAGTACTACAGCAGACGAGAAACATTGACATATTTACCCTATAACTGAGCTGAAAACAGTCAGCTCCTCTCCGCTGTGTACTTCAAGTACAATCTACTCAAAAGAAGCATATTGCAGTGTTTGTGACGCCTCTGTAATGTCATTCACTGTAAAATATAATTTAAACGTCTAAAATAATGAACATCTAATAATTACCAGTCAGAAATAATAATAATCTGCACTTATAATCAAAGGTAATGTGAAAAAAAAAGTCATTTGTTTTTGGACAGAAAGAAACCATAGACAAGACATTAAGTGTTTTAAAATCACTGTTTTTGGCATTCACATCAGTGAGCTTGTCTATCTAACGGATTTAAGGTTACAGTAACTGAAATAACTACATCGGATGTAACCTAACGTAGCAGGCATAAAACACTTGCCTGAATGGGGTCCCCACATTGAAGATATGGTAAATCAGATGTTTCCGGTTATACCAACCCGCTGAGGGTGCGTCTGATGAAGTTCATCGAGGAGGAGGAGCTCATTTCAAATGCAGTAACATCACCTGTTTTTAAACTGTTGCATTTTGGGATGTAGAGGAACAGCAAAAGGACACAACCTCACGACACACGTGTGTGTGTGAGGCCTTCCACACTGAGTGTGGGATATCATGTAAACTATAGTTTCACCATAAAATATACATCTTTCAAGTGACAGTGTGTAACTTCTTTAACAGTTTTTTTTCCATGAACAAATAACGAAAAGCCTTTTGAACACGCAAATGTACAAACGCACATACAAACAGGTGCATATATACACACGCACAGACACGCATACCGTACATACATACATACAAGCATTGTCAGGTTAAACACAGTCAGCATCATTTGGGTGGAAAGCTACAACAATTCACCAGCACAGACATGGGGGGGGGGTCTGGTGATGGTATGTACCACTGTAGTCAGCCATTGTCCGCTGCATAGCACTACATTGTCCATGTCATCTGGAATGCAAACCTCTGCAACTCTGTCTGCCTGAAAGTCCCTCTGCACCCTCCTTCTCCTCTCCCATAGATCAACAGCCAGAGAAAACAGATGGATCAGTGAGTAGCCAGCCTGTACGGCTAAACCCCCCCCCCCACCATGGATACTGAACAAAAATATAAAATGCAACAACTTCAACGATTTTACAGTTACAGTTCAGAGTTACAGTTCACACCTGTCAGGTGGATGGATTATCTTGGCAAAGGAGAAATCAGTCAATTGAAATAAATTCATTAGGCCCTAATCTATGGATTTCACATGATTGGGCAGGGGCACAGCCATGTGTGGGCTTGGGAGGGCATAGGCCCACCCACTTGGGAGCCAGGCCCAGCCGATCAGAAATAATTTTCCCCCACAAAAGGGCTTTATTACAGACAGAAATACTCAGTTTCATCAGCTGCCTAGATGGCTGGTCTCAGACGATCCCACAGGTGAAGAAACCGGATGAGGAGGTCCTGGGCTGGCGTGGTTACACGTGGTCTATGGTTGTGAGGCCGGTTGGACGTACTGCCAAATTCTCTAAAACAACGTTGGAGGCGGCTTACGGTAGAGAAATTAACATTAAATTCTCTGGTGGACATTCCTGCAGTCAGCATGCCAATTGCACACTCCCTAAAAACTTGAGACATCTGTGGCATTGTGTTATGTGACAAAACTGCACTTTTTGAGTGGCATTTTAGTGTCCCCAGCACAAGGTGCACCTATGCAGTGAGCATGCTGTTTAATCAGCTTCTTGATATGCCACACCTGTCAAGTGGATGGACTTGGCAAAGGAGAAATGCTCAATAACAGGGATGTAAACAAATTTATGCACAACATTTGAGAGAAATAACCTTTTTGTGCATGTGGAAAATTTCTGGGATCTTTCAGTTCATGAAACATGGGACCAACACTTTACATGTTGCGTTTATATTTTTGCTCAGTGTAGATTAGATAAAGGCTGGAGTGCAGGAGTCATAGTCAGGCACAGCAAGGGGTTGTGGTATACGATACAGTGGTCACAGCAGAGACTAGGGGGCGGAGACAGCACATTGGTGTTGGCATGGCAACAACAGTTACATTGATGTATATTATTGGACCAGATAATCAGTGTTTGGGTTTTTTGTCCATGGTCCCTCCCTCCAGCTCATCTAGCTAGGCCTATGAATGGCCTCAAGAGGAGAGAGGTAGTTGTCTAATCTCATTGGGATGAAAGAGATGGGCCCGAGACATCACAGGGTGGTTGATGGTGGCGCATCTGAGGAAGGTTTTTGGCACCTTCACACTGGGGGGATAAAGCAGCTTGTGTGTGTGTGTGTGTGTGTGCGTGCGCACACACACACACACGCCTCTCTCCCAGGTCAGAGTTGTCGTGGTATGATGGTGAAGGGGAGTATGGGGCTGGAGGCCTCTAGCTCCAGGGCGGTGAGGAAACACTCTGTAGCGGCAGCAGCGTTGCCCTGAGCCTGCAGCACCTCCCCCAGGCTGTTCCACACGTCGTGGGCCGTCGAGTTCACCTGCACCGCATCCCGAAGGATCTTCTCTGCCAGGCTGTACCGCTGCAGCTGGTGCAGGATCAGACCCTAGGAGATGGGGAGAGAGTGAGTGAGTGAGTGACATAGTGAAGGAGTGAGAGAGAGGGGTGAACGATGTTCTCTGCCAGGCTGTACCGCTGCAGCTGGTGCAGGATCAGACCCGAGAACAGAGGGAGAGTTAATACAGTCTGTAACACCGACTCAGAGAGGAGCGAGGAGTTTAAACCCTTCTGTTTATCACTGCCCAGCTGACTCCATCCTAGTGACACACACACGAGAGAAAGAGAACTGTACAATCACACACTCCATTTAGTCACATCCTACACTCATGTAATCTCATCCTTTCAATTAACTTATCAAAGCAGCCAGCCTTGAAAAAACAGGCTAAGTAACTGTTAATCTAACACAAAAGGTCAGCCGTTGTCGCTACAGTAGACAGCTATATCATTCACAGAGCAACCTTGAGGCTCTTTCCCCAAGGCTCCATGGAGAGAAAAGGGCTCAAACGGACAGACACACACAGAGAGAGAGAGAACGAGAGAGAAAGAGAAGAGAGAGGAAAGAGAGATTGAGAAGAGCGAGACAGGGAAAGAGAGCGAGAGAGAGAAAGAGCAAGAGAGGAGAGAGCAGTCAGCACAGTTAGAGGCCAAGGAGAGCCATCTCCTCCACCCTGTACCTCTTCACAGAACTCTGGCTGAATGACATAAAGAGGTGTGTGTGTATATGTGCCCCCTGTCGCTCCCCTGAGTTGACAGGCTGTTGAGATGTGACAAGCCTGCTTATTGCGGACCAACGAAACAGACGCCAAAATAAATCCAAAATGAAAAAGCTCAGATACAGCAGAACTGACACAGAGTGATGTGTGGCTGTGGTCCCGGCCGCAGCAAGCTGCTCTGAGCTGCTACGCTGCTTAATTAGTCAAATGTGTGTGGGAAAGCAGGACTGGCACTGTAGCCAGAGACAGACACCCCTGGGACACGCCACAAGCATAGATGGAGAGAGTGATATGGAGAGAAAAGGAAAGAGAATACAGAAATAGGAGAAGTCTGGACCCTGCCCTTCCTGCATTAACACCAACTCCATTTAAATTGAAGACTTCGAGAGAGAGAGAGAGAATAAAGAAGGAGTAAAAGTCATTGCCCCTTTAACATCATTAACTGTTAAAAAGTCACTGGCTGCTGCTACTGCAGCGCATCGTTGGCATCTTCTCAGTAGAAACAGTGATAACTACATCTAATAACTGTCCGAAAGCGTCGACGAGCTGGCACACCACTGCTACCTGATCGATCAAGTAGTGGTTCGCAGCGAGTTAGCATTAGCAGAGAAACACTACCCGTATAATACCACCACCAAACTGGAAGACGTGCAGCGCCATCACTAGATAAGCCCGTCTAGGCCCATCAAAGAGCTCAGTAACACAGGCTAGTTGGGGGATACAGGATCTGTGCTACTGTTGTCGCGATACCAGAATTTTGACTTCAATACCGATACCAGATTTAGTATCACGATACTCGCTACCATCACAATACTGGATACCAAAACGATACCAGGGCAACAAAAAAAAGAAAGGGTTAATGGCCAAAGTCACAGAATAGAACTTATTCAAGACAGAGTACCAGTCAAAAGTTTGGACACGCCTACTCATTCAAGGGTTTTTATTTATTGTTACTATTTTCTACATTGTCGAATAACTATGACTATGAAATAACCCATATGGAATCATGTAGTAACCAAAAAGATGTAGATTTTTAAATATATTTTATATTTGAGATTCTTCAAAGTAGCCACCCTTTGCCTTGATGACAGCTTTGCACACTCTTGGCACTCTCAACCAGCTTCATGAGGAAGTCACTTATTTTAAAATGGTACTGATCAATAATGTTTGCATAGAATAAGCCATCTCTTCTTTTATAAAAGTGTGTACTGTCTCTTCAAGACCCATGACGTCATTCACAAACACAGTTCGAGGCACAAGCAAATATTATCTTGACTGGAAGAGATGTGAGGCGGGGGAGACGAAGTGAATGAAAAAGGTTTTTGGTCACAATCAGCTTTGAAATCAGCAATATTTTGCATTATAGTTTGCATATTATCCCAAACACGGTACTAGGGTAGTGAATTGATGGAAATTTAGCCTACAAAGCTGGAAGCTACTGGTATCTTCTTGAATTTTATAGTGTTCCAGCCTGTAATGGACATTGTTTTGTTAACAGTAATGAACAGTTTTACCCTTTCTACATGCCGTGTTGCATTATTGATGTGTGTTAACTTTTGTGCAGCATAAGTGGTGATGCAGCCCAGACTCCCAGTGAGTGCAGTGGCTCCTCAGGACAGGACGTTGGAGACACGGAGGAGGCACGGAGACGACACGGAGGAGGCACGGAGACGACACGGAGGAGGCACGGAGACGACACGGAGGAGGCACGGAGACGACACGGAGGAGGCACGGAGACGACACGGAGGAGGCACGGAGACGACACGGAGGAGGCACGTTGGAGGAGGCACGGAGGAGGAGGAGGCACGGGAGACACGGAGGAGGCACGGAGACGACACGGAGGAGGCACGGAGACACGGAGGAGGCACGTTGGAGACACGGAGGAGGCACGTTGGAGACACGGAGGAGGCACGTTGGAGACACGGAGGAGGCACGTTGGAGACACGGAGGAGGCACGTTGGAGACACGGAGGAGGCACGGAGCAGGCACGGCGGAGGCATGGAGACACGGAGGAGACACGGAGGAGGCACGGCGGAGGCACGGAGACGACACGGTGGAGACGACACGGTGGAGACGGCACGGTGGAGACGGCACGGTGGAGACGGCACGGTGGAGACGGCACGGTGGAGACGACACGGTGGAGACGGCACGGTGGAGACGGCACGGTGGAGACGGCACGGTGGAGACGGCACGGTACGGTGGAGACGACACGGTGGAGACGACACGGTGGAGACGGCACGGTGGAGACGACACGGTGGAGACGACACGGTGGAGACGACACGGTGGAGACGACACGGTGGAGACGACACGGTGGAGACGACACGTCTCTCTCCCGCTCTCTTTCCGTTTGCCAGTCAGTGGTGGAGTGATGCACAGCCCTCCACAAACTGGCCTGTCAAGGCAGAGGGATGGAAAGAGTGGTGGATGGAGGGAGAGGAGTATAAAGAGTGTATAAATCGTGCCATACAGTGTGCAAGACCCATTACCACGTTGCTTTATCAGCTCTGACAGACTGACTGACAAACATTGTGCATCCCAGACGCTACACCAACGAGACACACGGTGAAACAATCACACCACCCAGCAGCCAAACACTGCACCCAACGTCATCCATCACACCATCCCACCACAAACTATTCCAGTCACCATTCCAACACAAACGATTCCAGTCACCATCCCAACACAAACGATTCCAGTCACCATCCCAACACAAACTATTCCAGTCACCATCCCAACACAAACGATTCCAGTCACCATCCCAACACAAACTATTCCAGTCACCATCCCAACACAAACGATTCCAGTCACCATCCCAACACAAACTATTCCAGTCACCATCACACCACAAACTACAGTCAGAGGGACGAGGCTCCACTATTCAGCTCAGTAAGGGATGTGTGTGTCCCCACTACGGCAGCAGTCAGGACTGCTCTCCTGTTTCTCTAGAAGAAAGAGGCTCATTTATAATTCAACAGGCGTTGGAAGGAGGTCTCCACCCAGTGATTAGCTTAGCTTGGTGTAGAAGACAAAATAAGGCATTTAAAACAGACTCACGCACGGACACACACATTATTAGATTTCATTTTCAGCAGGATACTGGAACACGGCCTTTCTACTAGAACACAGTCAAAGCAGAGACTTTGAACTGGGAAATCGAACACAGAGAGAGAAGAGTTATCAGCAGAGAACACAAATCAGGTCATGGGGAATAAGGACTATTTCCTTTAGTCAGTCAGCCAATAAAGCTGCTCTTCTCTTTGCTGCTAGAGGACAAATCCTGTTCCTGTCTCAGCACCATCTCATCCTAGAGACGCAAGGACACAGATCTGCACGCGCGCACAGTTGAGTGAACAGGCCCACACAATAAGACAGTTCTCCACTACAGCCTCAGGCATTATCCCATTCTAGCTAGACTGTTTACAGTCACAACACAGTAGAAGCTCTAAACTTCTCACTTTTGCGCCAAGCTGTACAGTATATGAGAGAGAGAAAGAGCAAGAAAGAGTGCGAGAAAGAAATAGCAAGGGAGAAAGAGAGAAAGAAGAAAGAAAGTGTGAGAGAGAGAGAAAGTGTGAGAGAGAGAGAAAGTGTGAGAGAGAGAAAGAAAGTGTGAGAGAGAGAAAGAGTGAGAGAGCATGTAAAAAGAACAGATTGGACAATCCCCCTTGCTTGAGGTGCTGACACAGCACAATGTGGTGGGTTCTTCTGGGTTTATTCTGCATTCACCACCAACCAATCACAAGCTCCCATTTTCAATTTCCATAATTGGGTTTTTACTATGAGCTCATCAGATAGAGAGATGCTGTGTCTCTTGTTCTTGTTCTTTCTCGGTATCTCTCCCCTTCTCCTCCAAAAGGCCCTTTTCATTAGGCTCAATGCAGCCTTTTCATCCCAAAAGTGTCTCGTTTGTAATAAACAGAAGGAAAAGCTAATCTGCTAACAGCATGAGTCAGACCTGCAGTCTCTCCATTCAAAGTGATGAGCAAGCAGCATGGAGGTTTACAGAGTGACAGTAACAATGGGCTTCCCCCCTCGGTCTGCACCACTTGACTATGACCTGAGAGAGCGACTCTATGGGAAGCACTATGGATATGGGACTGGGAGGCCCATAAGAGTGACAGAATGTCAGCTGTCAGACTGCATGGTTGACGTGGCAGTAGTAGGGAAGACGAAAGAGAGGGAGAACAGAACAGATGTGAACAGAGGGATGTAGAGGTTCAGGACTCACCAGTCTCTGCATCGTCTTGACGTGGGTGGGGCTGATGATGGAGAGAGAGATAGCGGGAGACAGAGAAGAGGGGAACAGAAGAGACACTCACCAGTCTCTGCATGGTCTTGACGTGGGTGGGGCTGATGGAGAGGGCCTCCTCGTACCAGCGTTTGGCCTCGTCCACGTTGCCCCGCAGCTCAGCCACCTGGCCCCGCATAAACAGCACGTTGTGGGACATGGGGAACAGGTTGGCAGCCTCCTGGGTGCAGGCCGTCGCCTCCGCAGGCTTGCCCATGCCAATGTACACCTCCGCTAGAGAGAGAAAGAGATAGGAGAGAGAGTAGATAGGGTGACACACTGACATAAATAACTAGGACATACACTGACTGACTAACAGAAACCGTTTCAGACAGACCCACAGACACACACTTCCTATGGTAATGGGAGGTGCAGCAGACCAGAGGGGTGATAGCCGTCTTTTGACTTAATGATTTCATCAAGAGAGGAAATGAGAGCTTCTAGCAGGTGGCAGCCAGCCTGATAAACATTCCACACACACACACACACACACCTTATTGCTTTGTAAATAAGGGTTTAAAGTAAAGCCCATAGATCACATACAGACAGAGACTTGAAAGTGAGTTTTCCAAAAGCAATAAAACAGACTTACATCCAAAGATCATATCATGTCTCCTATTGGTCTTCCTTTTGGGTGAAATAGCTGAAAAACTATAATAATAATTATGAGCAAACATGACCTTATAGTGGCACTGATGTGTGTGTGCAAGTCTGATTGTGTGAAACTGTCCCTGTGTTTCCGTATTTGTATGGATGTGTGTGTCTGTGTATGGCTGTGTCTGAGTATGTCTGTGTCCGTGTATGGCTGTGTCCGTGTATGGCTGTGTCCGAGTATGTCTGTGTCCGTGTATGGCTGTGTCCGAGTATGTCTGTGTCCGTGTATGGCTGTGTCCGAGTATGTCTGTGTCCGTGTATGGCTGTGTCCGTGTATGGCTGTGTCCGAGTATGTCTGTGTCCGTGTATGTCTGTGTCTGTCTGTCTGTCTGTCTGTATGGCTATGTGTCTGTCTGTCTGTATGGCTATGTGTCTGTCTGTCTGTCTGGCTATGTGTCTGTCTGTCTGTATGGCTATGTGTCTGTCTGTATGGCTGGCTATGTGTCTGTGTGTCTGTATGGCTGGCTATGTGTCTGTGTGTCTGTATGGCTGGCTATGTGTCTGTATGGCTGGCTATGTGTCTGTGTGTCTGTATGGCTATGTGTCTGTGTGTCTGTATGGCTATGTGTCTATATGGCTATGTGTCTGTATGGCTATGTGTCTGTATGGCTATGTGTCTGTATGGCTATGTGTCTGTATGTGTTAGAGCCGATTTGGACATATTTGTATAAAAGACCGAACATATGGAGCTCCATGTATATTTGTGTAAATATATTAATGTAAATTATGAAATATTAGGTACGTACCTTTATGATTTATATTTACCTGATTGAGATATATTCATTTGTTGTTAGTGTAACTTAGTTTTTGCCCCCCCCCTCTTGCCTATTCATTGTATTGTGGTAAGTGTGTTAGGATAAAGGCAGGAAGTTGGGCCTTCGGGAGGGGGAGAGTCCTTGCTAGATGCGGGAGCGGTATAGTTTTTTGACCATACAGACATACAGACAGGTCATAATATGTATTTTCCATATAAAGTATTCTATGCTTCAAGTTGATTGAAGAATCATTTATTTGTTAGATATAAGAAGAATAAACATTTTTGTTGCACCATATCCCTGGATGTCATTGAATGTTTGGCCGTTTGGAAACCTTGAGTGTGGATTGTATGCGTACCAAACAACCCCGCTTCAGGCTTGGGCAGTGGCTATGGTAAAGACGAAAGGAAGCCACTACAGTATGGCTATGTGTCTGTCTGGCTATGTGTCTGTCTGGCTATGTGTCTGTCTGGCTATGTGTCTGTATGGCTATGTGTCTGTATGGCTATCTGTCTGTATGGCTATGTGGCTATGTGTCTGTATGGCTGTGTGTCTGTCTGGCTATGTGTCTGTCTGTCTGTCTGGCTATGTGTCTGTCTGGCTATGTCTGTCTGGCTGGCTATGTGTCTGTCTGGCTATGTGTCTGTCTGTCTGTCTGGCTATGTGTCTGTCTGTCTGTCTGGCTATGTGTCTGTCTGTCTGTCTGGCTGGCTATGTGTCTGTCTGTCTGTCTGGCTATGTGTCTGTCTGTCTGTCTGGCTATGTGTCTGTCTGTCTGTCTGGCTATGTGTCTGTCTGTCTGTCTGGCTATGTGTCTGTCTGTCTGTCTGGCTATGTGTCTGTCTGTCTGGCTGGCTATGTGTCTGTCTGTCTGTCTGGCTATGTGTCTGTCTGTCTGTCTATAGGCAGGCTGTTCTCTGAGCAGCCAGCTAAGCCTCCAGTGCTGTCCTCATTTGTTGGTCCCAGAGAAAGGAGGTTATATCCAGGACAGCATCCCCCATCTCTCCATTCTCTGGCATTTTGGAAAATCTTCATGGAGCGCCACAGCCCTGCTCACCCTCCAGCAGCGTGTGTGTATGTATATATATGTGTGTGTGTGTGTGTGTGTGTGTGTGTGTGTGTGTGTGTGTGTGTGTGTGTGTGGACGAGACTGTTTGGGGTTGGTTCACAAAGCCTCAGCAGCACTACTAGATAGGCAAGCAGTAGCAGCTGGCTGAGGGAGGGAAGGGACCTTGCTCTGCTCTGGCCTCCGCTTCTGGCATTTCAACGCTCTGCAGTGAGAGCAGGAGCGGATTCATCTCCCTCTCCCTGCACCCCCCCCTCCTTCTAGTCTTCTCTCTACTTGCCTTCGCCCCATTTTTCTCTATCCTCTCTCTAACTTCCCCTTCTTTCTCTCACCCCATTTCCTTCTCTCAATGCCCCCCTATCCTCTCACAATGCCCCCATCCATCCTTATATCTCCCTTTCAGAGCTGATTCAAAGAGAGGCAGTTTTATTGGGAGGTGACGTCCCCTTGGTTTTCTTATCAGTGTGAGTATCTAAGTATCTAAGGATGGCAATAAGGATAATGACAACATAAAGCAGTCAGTGTGTGTGTGTGTGTGTGTGTGTGTGTGTGTGTTCTTTCCCACCCATCGCAGGAGGACTGCAAATGAAAGGCAGCAGCAACAGTCCAGGAGGCCCTGCCTGGGATATGTTAACGCTTAACAGTCAGACCACCTCACAGGAACATATCGATTCCATTAAGCTGCTGTCTGCTACCCCACCTCCCCTGAGTCAATGGATTACCACTCCCACACACACCCTGCCAATCACTAACACCACACACATGCATGAACACAAGTGCACACAACACACAACTCCAGGATATCATTCTGGATAATGGATATCATTTTTGGTACACATAATTAATGAGAGTAGGATAAGGGTATAATACAATAACAGCAGGATAGTACAGCAGCATTATACTAACTCCTCTCTGGCTGTCCAGCCTGTGTGTTACTGACAGAGGTGTACTGACTCAGTGTACTACCATAGCTGTGTGTTACAGTGGTGTAGTGTACTACCATAGCTGTGTGTTATAGTGTACTACCATAGCTGTGTGTTATAGTGTACTACCATAGCTATGTGTTACAGTGTACTACCATAGCTGTGTGTTATAGTGTACTACCATAGCTGTGTGTTATAGTGTACTACCATAGCTGTGTGTTATAGTGTACTACCATAGCTGTGTGTTATAGTGTACTACCATAGCTGTGTGTTATAGTGTACTACCATAGCTGTGTGTTATAGTGTACTACCATAGCTGTGTGTTATAGGGGTTGTAGTGTACTACCATAGCTGTGTGTTATAGGGGTTGTAGTGTACTACCATAGCTGTGTGTTATAGTGGTGTAGTGTACTACCATAGCTGTGTGTTATAGTGTCCTACCATAGCTGTGTGTTATAGTGGTGTAGTGTTCTACCATAGCTGTGTGTTATAGTGGTATAGTGTACTACCATAGCTGTGTGTTATAGTGGTATAGTGTACTACCATAGCTGTGTGTTATAGTGGTGTAGTGTACTACCATAGCTGTGTGTTAGTGGTGTAGTGTACTACCATAGCTGTGTGTTATAGTGGTGTAGTGTACTACCATAGCTACGTGTTACAGTGTACTACCATAGCTGTGTGTTATAGTGTACTACCATAGCTGTGTGTTATAGTGTACTACCATAGCTGTGTGTTATAGTGTACTACCATAGCTGTGTGTTATAGTGTACTACCATAGCTGTGTGTTATAGTGTACTACCATAGCTGTGTGTTATAGGGGTTGTAGTGTACTACCATAGCTGTGTGTTATAGTGGTGTAGTGTACTACCATAGCTGTGTGTTATAGTGTCCTACCATAGCTGTGTGTTATAGTGTCCTACCATAGCTGTGTGTTATAGTGGTGTAGTGTTCTACCATAGCTGTGTGTTATAGTGGTGTAGTGTACTACCATATCTGTGTGTTATAGTGGTGTAGTGTACTCCCATAGCTGTGTTATATAGGGGTTGTAGTGTACTACCATAGCTGTGTGTTATAGGGGTATAGTGTACAACCA
The DNA here is from genome assembly GCF_034236695.1 of Oncorhynchus nerka. Taxonomy (NCBI): domain Eukaryota; kingdom Metazoa; phylum Chordata; class Actinopteri; order Salmoniformes; family Salmonidae; genus Oncorhynchus; species Oncorhynchus nerka. The sequence goes on along the minus strand of NC_088413.1, from coordinate 51,186,558 downwards.
TAGCGGTGTGTTATAGTGGTGTAGTGTACTACCATAGCTGTGTGTTATAGTGGTGTAGTGTACTACCATAGCTGTGTTCTATAGGGGTTGTAGTGTACTACCATAGCTGTGTGTTATAGGGGTATAGTGTACTACCATAGCTGTGTGTTATAGTGGTGTAGTGTACTACCATAGCTGTGTGCTATAGGGGTTGTAGTGTACTACCATAGCTGTGTGTTATAGTGTACTACCATAGCTGTGTGTTATAGTGTACTACCATAGCTGTGTGCTATAGTGGTGTAGTGTACTACCATAGCTGTGCGTTATAGTGGTGTAGTGTACTACCATAGCTGTGCGTTATAGTGGTGTAGTGTACTACCATAGCTGTGTGTTATAGTGTACTATCATACCTGCGTGGAGCCAGATCTGAGCCAGAGTCATCCAGGGGTGTAGGGGTCCATGTTTGGGGGCGCTGCTCTGCATGGAGGAGGCCACCTCTGACAGGGCCTGTTCCACCCGCGACGCCGCCATGGATGTGGCGTGGACCGAGCCTGCAGATAGAGGGGGAGGAGGAGAGGACGACAGGGGAGAAGAGGGGGTAAGCACAGCAGCACCAGCACCTCCTCATGGTAAAAGGATGCAACTTTAGGCTAATGTTACTCCACTCATTCTGCATCCATCGTTCAGGACATTAGCTGCACAAAACTTCACACACAGATGGCTTCATGCCTTCACAAAAAGCTTCATGTTATATAGGCTACTAGTGACAGGCAGCGTTACTAAGTCAGCAGCTATTAACTGTCGATTATCCTTGCAAACCACTGATTCACATATCCAGACGTATAGACATACAATAACCTGGCTGTAGCTGTACAAACTAGGCCAACTGATTTGGGACTGGAGTTGGTGGAAAATACTATTTGGAGTGGATACTACTTTCCCCGGCTCTAAAGAGCGAAAGAGCTTTCATTATTGGCCTTAAAGAGCTTTAGATTAAAGCACAAATGGTCCCTATCTTCAAATCCTGTCAAGAAGATCTAGTGAAAGCACCGGGGTAAAGAAAAGTCCTGTGATGAATTTAGGGGGGAGAGAAAATATCCCTGGCAATAGAGAGATGTTGTTGATAAGGTCTTGTGAGTTGGGAGTAGAGATTTGATTTGTGTTTAAGCTGAAATGCTGCTAAGAGGATTTAGTGAAATGGGAATAGGAATCATTCTCTGGGTTCTCAATCTGCATGGCAGGCTTTTGGTGAGGCACACACGGCCACTTCACTCTCACACACACAGCACACACACACTTTCTGCATACTGGAGCTCAGTGACTCTTACGCTATAGACCCTTTAACAACCAGTAGCATCCATCTATGGTCCACATGAATGCTTTAACATGTACTCTTCTCCTCAACACACGTCACTCACCATTACTACCGACTGGCCATAAAACACAACACCGACTCCTTTTATTGCCTCAACACACGAGTGATGAACACAATCTGAACCATACATATACCGTCCTATATGGTTAAAGCTCTATGATCTGAACACAATAGCTCCTCTAAGAAGTCGCTCTCCTACAACTACACATTCTCATCCTTCACTCTGTCTCTCTGAACACCCACACCACAGGATTACAGGCAGGCAGGCAGCCTTTCGCGTCAAACTGCTTCACTCTTCTCTCTCCTCATATCAGAAAAATAACATGTTTGCTTTCTCTCTGGCTCCCTGGCTATTGACTGAAGCGACAGTCACACAGTATGCACCTACAAACCCTGTCAGTGTCCCAAATTGCATCCTATTCCATATATAGCGCACTACTTTTGATCAGAGCCCTATGTACCCTGGTCAAAAGTAGTGCACTGTAAAGGGAATAGGATGCCATTTGGGACTCAGAGCCTGAGATCGATACTATTCCCTCCCTCACAGCAGCACTAAGCCTACAGAGCCCCAGTCTCAGCCCGGCTCTGTTCAAAAGTAGTGCACTATATCTGGAATAGGGTGCCATTTGGGATGCATCCAGCGTCAACCATGGAACTACACAGCCACGTCAGCCAAATTGAGCATATTGGCAAGGTCTGAAGGGCTTTGCCTGTTCTAGTCATTCTATTTCTATGGACACACCAACTTGATATGGCTGAAGAAGGTTTATCACAGAAGGAAGGAACACCCGGTTGAGTGGAGGGATTGATTGTTTTAAAAGGTCCCTGGATAGATGGAGAAAGAGCACCAGGAGCTGTACCATCAAGACAGACAGCTGTGTCACCAAGCAGGCTGTAGATACTCGTTTTATCCAATGAAGTCAATTAAATGGCACCCACTGCAGGTGAAAGGGTCAAATTAAGCCTGGATTAAACTGGTGTAATCTTAACCTGGATGAGTGAAAATGGTAATCCATGCTGTTAGGAAAAAGTACACAAACACTCTCTCACACACAGCGGCCTAAAAGGGTAGCCAAAAGTGCCTTCATGCAAGGTACAAAGCGCAAGGCACTAATGGAGAGCGATGTGGAGGGTGGGTTGTCAGTTCACAGCAGCACAGAAAGAATCTACATGTTCTTAAAGAAACAGTATCCATTTCACTGGGGCATGAGAGGTCAGAGCTGCTTCCTCCTCTTCCATTCCCCTTTTTTTGTTTTGTTTCTAGTGAAATCCAAGAGAATGTCAAAGAACACCGGGCTGTATGACAAGAGTGTGGCCTGTGTGTGTTCGGGAAGCTTAAATGAAACCTATTAATAGTCTGTGAAAGCCCAGCAGTGAAACTAACTGGTCTCTACAACACAAGTCAGTCATGGACAACATAGTCCATAGCTCTTTAACTAAACACAAATAAAATTACAAATGAAAAAACAAAAACACCGCTAGCCCGTCTGGGATTGGTCTGGCTAATGAGCTCTGTATTGTATGGTGGAGGGAGCCCACACGATAAGGCTGTGTGTCTGGTGGATAGAATAGAGCAGCCAGCCAGGGGAAATGATACTGCCTCTTTAATTATGGAGCTGCCTACTCCATAGCTGGCCCACCGAGTCAGGAAGCTCAGTGAGCTAATTGTTTAGCTGTAGCACAAAGGGCCTGAGGACAAAAATAAATAAATTAAACTAAACAAAACAGAAAATAAGGTGAGCTAGCGAATAGCGGCCGGACAGCCTCCGGTATGGTCCACACGTGGTGGATGACTGACTGACTTTAGGAGCACAGACAGACAGAGGGACAGGCAGGTGGGTTGGTGGTGACGGATGGATACATGGACTGTGGAGGAAAAGAAAAATCAGGCCAAGGCCAGGAGGCGTGATACATCAGTCAGAGTCCAGCGTCAGTGGGAGAGAGGGAGCGGAGGGAGAAAAGCGCTACTTACAAACTGAAAACATGGAGTAAAAACCATGATACTGATGAAAGTTAGCATCTGGAGGGCTGCCTTTAAAATAACAAATCAACAAACAACAAAGAACAAAGATTACTTAAAATAGAAAATTAATTAAAGAGGGAAAATTAAAGAGATACAGCTAGGAGAAAACTTTAAAATCACTTCCACTCAACAACAAAACTGAAGTATACTTAACAGAAACATTTCAAAAAGACACTAACATTAGTGACTGCTGAAGTTATTTATGCTAAGGTGGTGCCAGTGAAAATGGATCCACACAATGATTCACTATCAATGTGTCAATCCAATCCATCCTAAACTGCTTCACCCCTGCACGTTTTCTGTGGTTGCTATTGCCACCAGTGCAAGCTTTTCCTTCCTTAAAAACCACCTTTATCACGTTCCTTATTTAAACATCAAACATGCATTATGACGGGCAAACACAAAAACCTTGGACCTCTATTGCAGGTGTAAATACACTGTGGTTATTTGAAGTGCCTCAATCCAACCCTTTATCAAGCAGTAAAACATAAAATGGTACAATGGAAGGTGACGAGGGAAAGATAGTAGAACACCAAAGGACAAATGAACAGAGTGATGAATAGAAAGAGAAAGCCAGGGGACAGAGAGCTAGATAGAGGAGAGAACATAACAGGAAGTACTGTGACGTGTGTGTGTGTGTGTGTGTGTGTGTGTGTGTGTGTGGGGAGAGTGAGCGTGCTTGAGCGAGTGCGGGTGGGTTTTTACCTGTATTGCCGGTAGAGTGTACCTGTAGTACTAGTGCCTAACCAGAACCTCTCCTCACACTCTGTATCCTACACTTCCTCTGTTAACCCCAAAACATACAAACTCCATGCCAACTGAACTGACATCTTGTTTGTCAGACGTTGTTGTTTCTCAGGCAGATTAGGGACTTAACGTCATCCACTCAGTGTCTCCGTGGCGATAGGACAGGATCCCGTTATGCCCACAGGACTGGACACACCCGACTCACTATTGGGCCGACCCAAATCATACTGTGCTGGCTGGCTATGATAGGTTTTCACCTCGTCCTTTCCAGCATGGTTTTTTAGCATTGTTAAGGAACTATACATAGAACACACACCACAGCCCAGAACACTGGTACACTACAACTACTGTATCTAGGGCTTAATCAGTGAAGTCACTTTCTAAATGGCACCCCATTACCTATAGTGCACTACACCAGAGTCAAAACTAGTGCACTATGTAGGGAAAAGGGTGCCATTTTGGACGAGTTAAAAAAAACACACACTCAGCAAGCATGGTTGTGATTGGGCAGTGAGTCACGCACGCCACAACATGCCATTGGCCGCACGTGGTGCAGAGGAGCATTACTATTGGTGGACTCTCGTCGAGGGGTGTGGTCACAGAAAGCATGATGGCCGCCGGCCAGCTTTGGGGGGTGCAGAGGGGGGTCGGCCCTGGGGGGTGTGATGGGTGGAGGGAGGTGGGAGGGGCCGGCGTGAAAGAGAGGGGAAGAAGGGGAGGCGGGCTCGGACCCCGAGAGAGAGGAGGAGCCAGAGACTAGAAACAACAGAAAAGTAAAAGATGACACAGATATATATATATATATATATAACACAGAACATATGACTGCAGCCTTTCCTTAGCAACAGCTAACTGAAAGTAGAGAAAATGGCATAGCTGACTTAGAGAGACCTTTCGGTTGATCAGTCTGAGGAGTATTTCTGTCTTTGTGGGGAAAAACTCATTCTGATTGGCTGGGCCTGGCTCCCCCGCCCCTACCCAGTCATGTAAAATCCATAGATTAGGACCTAATGAATTGACTTAAACTGAATGATTTCCTTATATGTAACTAACATTTTTTAAATTGTGGCATGTTGCGTTTATATATATTTTTCAGTATACTCTGATACGGTATGGTGTAACACACAGATAAAAGCCTTTATTGTGATAGGAAGGAAAAGCTGTTGGACATTGAACACTGCAGTAAAAAACATGAATATTTAGAAAAGGAAAGATGTTGATCAACGGTCACACACTTTGACAGGATGTAGTCTACAGGGTGTGTCTTCACACCTCTGACAGAGACAGAATGGGGAAATACAAGATGTGATGTTTAAAATGTCTGGACAGACTGCTTTAGTGTCGTTTTCTAGCTGCAATGACAAGAGACCTATATATACATTTTTTCTTGTCTTTTCTAGACTGCTGAGGAGGCTGGTGAGAGGAGTTATAGGAGGAAGGGCTCATTTTAATGGCTGGAATGGAATAAATCACATCAAACAAATGGAAACAACATGTTGAACTCGATTACATCAATTCCATTCCAGCCATTACAAAGAGCCCATCCTCCTATAGCTCCTCCCACCAGCCTCCGCTGTTAGAATGGTATTCCTTGGCTGAATCTCCAACCCACCACTTCTACTGCTCTGATCACTCAGTAAAAGGCTGAGTGGTTGTTCGGAGGTTCAGCCCTTAACAGCAGCAGCTTGTAGTTTACTCCAGTATGGCCATAAACCCTGTAGCCATGGAGACAGAGAGCAATATACAGGTGTGGTTGTAGATACAGTAGTCATGTTGAGACAGGACACAGTGTGACGACAGAGACGTGGACAGGGATGTACAGTTACAGTAGTAGATTCATGTGAATATATGTAGCTGCTGCTAGAGAGGCTTTAACCTGCATGTCCCTGGGATTCATTTTAATATATTTTCATGACCTACAGGCATTTGAAGCTTTCTGCTTCCCTCATAATGGGATAGCGACCATGTTAAGTAGCCTGGTCACATATCTGTTTGTTCTCTTGCCAACTCCACTGCTGTCACTGTCAAGCCCCTGATGGCACAGACAGACACACACTCGGGCTACATGTTAAGTGTCCTGGGGTAAGCTAGTGTCCTGCTTTTATAACTCCTCTCCATTTCTCTATGGTTGCGAGGTGGTGGTAGTGAGGTTAGACTTTACCCGTTTCTGGATCACTGAAGTCAGGCAGGGTCATGGCATTGAGCGTCCTTCTGTCTGCTATGGCTCTGTCCAACAGGCTGCTCCCTCGACCTGAATCACTGGACACACACACACACACAGAGAGAAAATAGGTAAAACACCAACTAGACAGCTAAGCTTCCTGAAAACCCTCCCTGCCCATCTATCCTCTTAGCATGACTGCTGCGCAGGTTAAGGGCTGTGTTTTTGTCTTTCTTTGGTAAGCTTCACAATTACTGCAATGGGATAGGTGATGAAACCGAGAGCAACGCTCCAAGTTTAGGAAGGAGTAAGGTACCAGGCAGCGGACTGCTACAAAGACTAATGCAAAATCCAGTTCATGAAACAGAAGGATGTACTGGATAGTCACGAATTTGGAGATATCCCCTAGTCAAGTGTCACAGGGACAGTTAAACATTCTGATGTATTGGTCTGGGTGGATTACTGGTCCCTGTCTGAACTCAGTCCAGTTCTGTTCTGTCGTTTGTTCGGGACGGTATATTTCAACAGCATTGACGGGAAACGCACGCAGAGGCAGTAAAACTCTAAATGCGAGACAGAAGAACCGCCATAAAACAGAGCTCCTGACAAACTTTAACACAGCAATGTATTCGCTTCTGGTATATTCCCCTCCTGTAGGGTTTGGCTGAGGTAAACGCTATTTCACCGTCTATAATGACCAGCGAGTATACACAGACAATACAGTATAGGAATAGTAGGGCAACAGTAGCCTCGGCCCCCGTCTATGGGGGGTGGGTGCAGCAGAGGACCAGGAGGAGAGGAGTCTGGTTACTTGTAATTGATCTCCGTGGACTAAACTTCTTCAGTTTAATGAGAGTCTGACATGGAGGTGAGGGACTGATCTGTCCACACTGACTCGCGCTCTCTCTCTCTGCTGCACGGCTACCATTAGCTGCAGACGGGCTGTGTCCCAAACGGCACCATATCCATATTGTAGTCCACCACTTTTGACAGGAGTCCATAGTGTAGTGCACTAACTAGGGAATAGGCACCATTTGGGACACACACTCTGGAGATTTTGGGTTATGGCTAGACGAGATTCACTAACAGTAAGGAAAGGAGTATACGTCATTTAGCTCAATAAATCAACGTTGTATTTATAAAAACCTTTTTATATCGATAGTAGTTACAAAGTGCTTTCCAGTACACTGCTCTCAGGCCTGTTTCTCTTTAAAGCGTGTTAAAAAGCCATGGATAAAAATCAGGGAAGCAGTGCTGCTCCATCTCTCGTGATCGTTAATACCAGTGTTTTGCAGGAGATTGTGGCTAAAGGCGGTGCACATATTTACAAAAGGAGATCGGGATAATGCACATTTGGCCCCAGACTCAGACCAGTCTCACTCGCTCGTCCTTTTCTGACATTCCAAAACACTACATTATACGGCATAATATTCCTGAAGGTGGTTTGTAATACCGCAGGTTGCAATGGTAGTGTGTCCGACATATTTTACTGCTATTTTCCATACACAGTTCCATTCAATCTCGCGGACAAAACATGTTGCCTGTGTAATGGGTACTACTATACTTGTACCTGGGGTTGGTGAGGTTGTAACAGGACTTCCAGATCTGCAGCATGTGTTTGCAGGTGAGCAGAGCCTCCTCAGGTCCTCGACACAACGTCTCCAGCTTCACCTTGGTGAACAACAGGCTGCCCGGGAGACACCCAGTTTGAGACACAGGATGACACACTCTAAAACACAGTTATCTACAGAGTGGACTCTCTGCATCTCTCTATAATGATACAACTCAGATAAAAATGTTGTAGTAATACAGGTGGTGTGGGAGAAATGTAGTATTTTCCACCCAGCACCTAAGCTATGTGTACACAATGTTGTGAGGTTGCAGAGAGAGGAGAGCACCCTTCACCGCCTGCTACACACTCCATCGTCAATGAGTAGCATTAGAATTCTATCTCCAGGATGCCTGGGAGGAGATCTAGCAGAGGAGGGGTGCATTCACCAAGAGAAGAGAAGAGTAGCGTTTGATGAAAGCCTATGTGGACACTAATTCGCTCCCAGAGAGAGAGAGAGTAGTGAGACAATTCCATTGGTCTGGTGTGGTGGGGGGGGTGGTGGACAGTGCTGTGAATTAAGTTCCCATTTATAGACTCCTCCCCCAACTCACCCACCCTTCTCTCCTAGGCGAACGCGTTCCTCCCAGTGCAGCACTGTGATATAAATACAACATGACCTTACCGTCACCTTTCCATCTCCTCCTCATCCCAACATACACACAATCCCCCCCCCCCCCCCAATTGGTTAAACAAAAAAATGAAAATAAAACACATATATATTGAATACATAGTTGAAGTCAGAAGTTTCCATACACTTAGGTTGGAGTCGTTAAAACAAATTTTTCAACCTCTCCACAAATTTCTTGTTAACAAACTATAGTTTTGGCAAGTCGGTTAGGACATCTACTTTGTGCATGACACAAGTCATTTTTCCAACAATGTTTACAGACAGACCATTTTACTTATAATTCACTGTATCACAATTCCAGTGTGTCAGATGTTTACATACTATAACCTGCCCAGGGACTGCGGTTGAAAATGAGCCGACTGGCTAAAACCGGCACTTTTACTGAAACGTTGATTAATGTGCACTGTCCCTGTAAAAATAAAATAAACTCAACTCAACTAAGTTGACTGTGCCTTTAAACAGCTTGGAAAAATTCCAGAAAATGATGTCATGGCTTTAGAAGCTTCTGATAAATGATGTCAATTAGCCTGAGTCAATTGGAGGTGTACCTGTGGATGTATTTCAAGGCCTACCTTCAAAAAGTGCCTCTTTGCTTGACATCACGGGAAAATCAAAAGAAATCAGCCAAGACCTCAGAAAAATAATCGTTGACCTCTATAAGTCTGATACATCCTTGGGAGCAATTTCCAAACGCCTGAAGGTACCACGTTCATCTGTACAAACAACAGCATGCAAGTATAAACACCATGGGACCACGCAGCCATCATACCGCTCAGGAAGGAGACGCGTTCGGTCTCCTAGAGATGAACGTACTTTGGTGCGAAAAAGTGCAAATCAATCCCAGAACAGCAGCAAAGGACCATGTGAAGATGCTGGAGGAAACAGGTACAAAAGTATCCATATCCACAGGAAAATTAGTCCTATATCGACATGAAATGCCGATCAGCAATGAAGAACCACTGCTCCAAAACCGCCAGAAAAAAGCCAGACTACGGTTTGCAACTGCACACCGGGACAAAGATCGTACTTTTTGGAGAAATGTCCTCTGGTCTGATGAAACAAAAATAGAACTGTTTGGCCATAATGACCATCGTTATGTTTGGAGGAAAAAGGGGGAGGCTTAGAAGCCGAAGAACACCATCCCAACCATGAAGCATGGGGGTGGCAGCAACCTGTTGTGGGGCTGCTATGCTGCACTTCACAAAAATAGATGGTGTCATGAGTAGTGAAAATGATGTGGATATATTGAAGCAACATCTCAAGACATCAGTCAGGAAGTTAAAGCTTGGTTGCAAATGGGTCTTCCAAATGGACAATGACCTCAAGCATACTTCCAAAGTTGTGACAAAATGGCTTAAGGACAACAAAGTCAAGGTACTGGAGGGGCCATCACAAAGCCCTGACTTCAATCCTATAGAAAAAGCATGTGCGAGCCAGGAGGCCTGCAAACCTGACTCAGTTACACCAGTCCTGTCAGGAGGAATGGGCCACAATTCACACAACTTATTGTGGGAAGCTTGTGGAAGGCTACCCAAAACGTTTGACCCAAGGTAAATAATTTAAAGGCAATGCTACCAAATACTAATTGAGTGTATGGAAACTTCTAACCCACTGGGAATGTGATGAAAGAAATAAAAGCTGAAATAAATATCTAATATTATTCTGACATTTCACGTTCTTAAAATAAAGTGGTGATCCTAACTGACCTAAGACAGGGAATTTTTACTAGGACTAAATGTCAGGAATTGTGAAAAACTGAGTTTAAATATATTTGGCTAAGGTGTATGTAAACTTCCGACTTCAACTGTAAGTATCCACAACCCTGAGTCAATACATGTTAGAATCATCTTTGGCAGCAATTACAGCTGTGTCTTTCTCGGTAAGTCTCAAAGAGACTTCCCCACCTGGATTGTACAATATTTGCACATTATTCTTTAAAAAAATAATCAAGCTCTGTCAAGTTGGTTGTTTATCATTATCAAGTCTTGCCATAGATTTTCAAGACGATTTAAGTCAAAACTGTAACTACGCTTCTCAGGAACATTCAACGTCATCTTGGTAAGCTACTCCAGTATATATTTGGCCTTGTGTTTTAGGTTATTGACCTGCTGCAAGGTGAATTTGTCTCCCAGTGTCTGTTGGAAAGCAGACTGAACCTGGTTTTCCTATAAGATGTTGCCTGGACGTATCCCCCCAAAACGCCCTTGCCGATGACAAGCATACCCATAACATGATGCAGCCACCACTATGCTTGAAAATATTAAGAGTGGAACTCTTGGATTTGTCTGAAACATAACACTTTGTATTCAGGACATAAAGTTAATTTCTTTGCCCAATGTTTTGCAGTTTTACTATAGTGCCTTACAAACAGGATACATGTTTAAGAATATTTTTGATTCTGTACAGGTTTCCTTCTTTTTACTCTGCCATTTAGGTTAGTATTGTGGAGTAACTACAATGTTGTTGATCCATCCTCACTTTTCTCTCATCACAGCCATTAAACTCTGTTTTAAAGTCACCATTGGCCTCATGGAAAATCCTTGAGCGGTTTTCTTCCTCTCTGGCAACTGAGTTAGGAAGGATGCCTACATCTTTATAGTGACTGGGTGTATTGATACACCATCCAAAGTGTAATTAATAACTTCACCATGCTCAAAGGGATATTCAATGTCTGCTTATTCAGGTGCCCTTATTTGCGAGGCATTGGAAAACCTCCCTGGTCTTTGTGTTTGAAATTCACTGCTTTACTGAGGGACCTTAACAGATAATTGTATGTATGAGGTACAGAGACGAGGTAGTCATTCAAATATCATGTTGAACACAAATATTGCACACAGAGTGAGTCCATGTAACTTATTATGTGACTTGTTAAGTATAAAAAGGCTTGCCATAACAAAGGGGTTAAAGAGTCAAGACATTTCAACTTTTCATTTTTAATGAATTAGTTAAAACAATTCTAAAAACATAATTCCAATTTGACATTATGAGGTATTGTGTGTAGGCCGGTGACACAAAATGTCAATTTAATCCATTTTAAATTCAAGCTGTAACACAAGGCACAGTAAATATTCACAGAACTCACCCTCAGCGTCATGTTTTTACATGCACACACAGGCGTGCGTGCGCACACACACACACACACACACACACACACCCCCCCCAGGGAGAGCCGATGCTCAATCAAGCTTGTGTAAAAACAGGGTAAAAAAAAAAATACAAAATTGGAAAATGAAAAAGCGTGTTCTTTTTAATGTTATGTAAGTGGCTGAGGCAGAGATACCGAGGCACAGAAGCCAATACTGTGCTGGCCTGAGGGTACAGCAGACTAAATCTATTAGATATTGTGAAATTCAAACACCGGAAACAAACAGAGCAGGGAAAAGAGAGAAAGAAAAAAAAGAGGATCTCAGAGTTACGTAGAGTCAGGGGTGTGAGAGGGGCAGGGTTTGTGCACAAATTAACCATCAGACAGAGGAGATGGAGAGACGACAAAGGAAAAAGCGCTCTGATTTCTATCAGTAACTAACACACAGCTCCGAAAATACAATTCAAATTGCTGTCTCTCTCTGCCGCCAAAATAACCACGCGGATCTGTGTGTGTGTGGATGGCTGGCATGCCGTACCCACTGCCCACTCCCTCTGCCCTTCCTGGTAGCAAACCCTCCCATCCCCAGTCATCACACTAGTCTAATTAAGGATGCCAGGTGCTGATCTCCCTGATGCCCAGGACAATATTAATAACACACTGAGCAGAGTGGCACGCTGACTGATCCTTTGGTTAATGTGTTTGTTCACATGCCAACACCAAAGCTATAGACTAATGCCTCTGTGATGGCCTGCATGAGTATGAGGAGTTTAGAGTGAGTATGAAGAGTTTAGAGTGAGTATGAGAGTCCGATGTGGAGAAAGATTCCAGACTCACATGAAGCTTTCTGGGTACTCGCTGAGCGCCATCTCGATGATGTTGAGAGCGTCGTGGTAGTGTTTCTGGGCCGACAGCAGTAGGGCCAGCAGGTGGAGAGAGTGCACGTCGTCTCCCTGCAGCTGCAGAGCCTGACGCACGTACCCCAGTGCCTCCGGGATCTACAGCACACAGATCACATACACCACCAGTCATCCACAGCCAGAGGTGCTGCTATCTGGCCATGCTGGAGAGGACACACTTTCTGACCACAAATGTCATTTTAATCACTAACCCAATGGTTTACTTCTCCAGTCCTCCTGTACACCAAACAGCAGTCCCGGACAAATGCCTGATGATTAGTTGACAAGTTGAATAGAGGTGTGTTTGTCCAGGGCAACAATAAAACATGTGTACGATTGGGGGTACTGGAGGACAGGAGATGTGAAACACTGCCCTAACCTAAAGTAGGGCAAACAGCTCATGTACTTACTTGCTCAGCAGTTTTTATATACACCCCCATGCCCATCTTGTGAAAACCAATTACACGTCTGATGGAGTAGATACATGCTCAAAAACAGCTTACTCGTTAACACCTGCTTTCATCACCCCGGTAATAACTAATATAAGGTCCTTTACATTTGTCTTCCACTTCGAAAATCAATGGTATATGTTAGCTGTGAGTGTGAGTGTGTGTGTGTGAGAATCAATACTGGCCAACAGATGGAATCTAATCAGAGACTACATTTGGTATTAGAGGCACCTGGGGGTTTTATAATAATACAGTACAATGGCTGTCTATCACTGAATGTAATTACAATTCACAATCCCGCTCTATCCTCTCCTCTCCACTCCCCTCTCCAGACCTGCTCCCGTCAGAAATGCACCCTTGACATTTCCGTCTCATGGTTTTTAAATCAATTTTAATGTCACATTATTTCCAGACTCCCCGTGTCTCAAACCAACACTTTATTTGGGTCTTTATCACCATGGAAACAGTCCTGGTCCCTGTATCAGCGGTTAGATTTCATCTATCTCCCTCAATCTGATGGGAGGATCGACGAGAGATTACAGAGGAAGGACAGGGAGAAGACAGAGAAAAAAATTAGAAAGACACACGGGGGGGTATAGAGAGGAGTATAGAGTTGAGAAAGAGACAATATACATGGAGACCGAAAGAGACAGAAGAGGGAGAGAAAGAGCGAGTTTACATTGACCTTAGATTGACCCGTGTGAAAGATGAGCACCTTTACCTCGTAGGGGGTTGAGGCACTGAGCGGAAACACACACACACACACACACACACATCCATCTACAGGGAGTATCAGTGTTGCTAAACCAGCTCCGACACGCAGAGAAGCTCATTAGTTCCATCCTGACTCTGAGCCACAGTGTGTGTGTGGCCTTACCTGCCGTGACACAGCCAGCTGCAGGGCCAGGTAGAAGGCAGCCAGGTGGTCTGTGGGGGACAAGCTCTGGGCTCTGAAACAGAGATGAGGTGTAGTGAGTGAGTAGGTAGGTACAAAGTGTCCTTCAAATACTATCAGCAGGTACCACTGATCCACTATGGCATTACAAAATATATATATATACCCTTGCATGACTGCTGCTGAGAATGCTGATTGATTGCAGTTTCATAAAGCAGGGAAATGAATGCACTCACCAGGATTTTTTTTAAACCACTATCCTATAGTATCAGGTCCTATTATGCTGGAAACACCAGGGGACTAACCTTGAATGAGTGAGGTATATATCCATCCAATCCCCTACTGAACAAGCCTCCCCAAGCCCTGCCTTGTCTTGGCCTGCCCCAAACCACTTGAGGTGGGCTTACATGGTTCTCACCAAACGATCTCTGTGCTTAAACAGGCTCGTAGACACCAGTGCTGAGTTAATGTGTCAGGAGAGTGGTGTGAGACTGAGGAAGATTCAACCTCCATTATGGGAGCCAGGGCCGAGAAGCCCCAGAGGGGAGTAGAGGCAGGGACAGAGACAGGAAAGAGGAGACACAGGGATGGGATGGGGTACAGGGGACAAGGAGAGTGGTGTCAGACAACACCACCATTAGAGAGACAGCAGGGGCAGGGAGACATCGAGAGAGGGGATGTGGGACATGGATATGTATATTGCTTCATTCTTTAAAAACTGAGAGGTACGGGGACTCACCTCTGGAATGCACCCAGCGCCTTCCTCTGATACTCCTCCTGCATCCCCCGTAGGGACGCTGTAGGGAGAAAGAGGGAGAGAGGGAGGGAGAGACAGGAAGGGGATGAGGGGTGTGGGAGATGGAGAGGAAATATGAGGGAAAAAATGAAAAGAGAAAGTGGACAAACAGCAGGAGAGAAAGGAGTAAACAGAGCAGAAAACAGAGAAGGCAGCAGATGGGAGAGCCACATCAATTGAGTGAGCATTTAAGAGCGAGTGAAATGGAGAGAGACAGAGAGAGGGAAATGGAGTGAAGAACAGACGGGAGGGGAGGAAGGAGATTGAGAGAAGGCAAGAGAATGAGAAACAAAAGGGGAGAGAGTGATTAGGTTCAGGAGGAGGAAGGGAAGGGAGCTTACATTAGGCTTCGTTAAGTCATAAATATTCAGCTTGTGTACGCCATATGTTACAGTGGAGATAAGCTGAATGTGGGAGTGAGAGGAGAGCAATGTAGGACTGTCATACACCAGAGATAGTCAGTGGCTGTTAGTGTGTCTGGGTGAGGTGTGACTGGGTGAGGTGTGACTGATAGCTGTGGACATTAATGTGTTATGGTCATGTCACATTAACAATCCTTCCCCTCCTTACCTCACTCTGATCTAAAAGAACTGAGCAGATGAAAGCAATCCTACTGATTTTACACCATTGCTTTTACCCGTCCAATCAAGTGCAAATGAAAGGGAGGAGACGAGGAGAGGACATGTATTCAAGCAATTGAGACAGAGCCCTGGCCCTGGGTGGAATACTGTACGATGTCAGTGGCTGAAAGTGGGAGCGGTCCCTCACCGTCTGTAGCCTTGAGGCTGTACACCAGGCCGATGGCTAGGTAACCTTTAGCTCGGAACTCTGAGGCCTTCTCCCCCATGTCCACCACCATCTTAGCAAAACACTCTCCTTCCTCCAGCTAGACAGAACGAGTGAGAGACTATTAGAGTCCTATAATGGAGAAAGTTAAATCACATGGGAAAAATAATGTCATGATTTCTACGAGAGATATGCGAGGGCCGTTGCTGGGCTTGTTGTTGTCGCTCACCCAATGGAGTGCTCCGATGCACAGCTTGACGGCTAGCAGGGGAATGGTTGGGTCGTCGGGCTTCAGACGGATACACTCCTTCAGTACCTTTACCGCTCGGGCCGACTGCACACACACACACACACACACACACACACACACACACACACACACACACGGTCAAGGACAGAGTAATGCTGTACATAAATGAAATAAGCAGGATGTCACAGTAGTGATGTCAGACTTACCTTCCCAGCAGCCATCAGTGAAAGGGCCAGCTGGTACCAGAGATGGAACTCCTCAAAGGCAAACTTCATGGCCCTCTCAAGACACTGCAGACGCAAGACAAAGATCAATAACACTCACTTGATATCACATTTACCTGTCAATTAAAATAGAGAAATATCTGAATTCAACATTACTCAGGCATTACAATGTTACTCAAGAAAGTAAATACATTTTGAGAGTGTCTAAGTCAAACCCATGAAAGGCTTTATTTGAACAGCCTTTGGAGCCTTAGTTTTGATGTCTTCATGTAGAAAATAGTAAAAAGAAAAGAAAAACCCTTGAATGAGTAAGTGTGTCCAAACCTTTGACTGGTACTGTATATCAAATATAAATAATAATCACCTCAAGGAACAAGGCAAAGTACAAGGCAGGGAGACATATTTAGATCAACTCAGCGTGTGTGTGTGTATTTGCAGTATGTTGTGGTTGGAGAACGGCAGGCTGTGGCCACAGTTGTGACTGCAGGAGGTTGCGGCAGCAGGAGGCTGTGTCTGCAGCATTGCAAGGAGCTGATCTGAAAGGGTTTCTAGGCAGGCTGTGGGGGTATTAGGACTAATCACACACAAAGAGCTTACTGGGGACATTTTAATTGAACAGGGTGGCAGGGTGGCCCAGGCAGAACAATCAAAGGCAGATTAAAAGGCAGTGTAACACACACACACACACTGAAGAAAGCCAGAGGACAGAGGAAGACAAGCAATATATGTGTAATGCTCAAAGTGTGTTTCAGTACAGGCAGATGACTACGGGTAGCATTTTAAGACACAGGGCTAACACAAACAACACAATGTTGATAACTCAAGACCATACTTTACAGAGCCTTGGCTCAAAATACTCCCCCAGGCTGCTTGTTGTATTCACAAGCCAAACCATTGGCTTTCTCTGCTATCACAACTTTGATCAACACAATTCTCTCTCTCAAGGAGAAAGACCGGTTAAAAAAATAAAAAATAAAAATGTTTTGGATTAGTGTTTCTGATGACTGCAGTAACAGTAGCAGTGTCTTGGAGTCTATGCAGTTAGTGAGACTCTTGTTCAGTAAGAGATTGATAGCAGCGCTGGGGGATGGAGGGATTGACTTCAGAGGGCCTCCAGATCAATGAGATTAGATCCATTCGGCCATCGACCGGAGGACGGCTCCCGGTTCCAGAGACACAGTAAATGAAGAGTGGCAGCTAAAGTGTCCAGGGCAACGATAGGCCGTGATTGGTCCCAGTGGGCCTTTTCGAGTGTTCCCACGGTTACTGATGGGGTGGTTAGGGGATAGGTGTGTGGATGTGTAGGATAAGTATACACACACACACACACAAAAGTTTGGAGAAACCTACACATTCATGTAGTAACCAAAAAAAAGAGATTCTTCAAAGTAGCCACCCTGTGCCGTGATGACAGCTTTGCACACTCTTGGCATTGTCTCAACCAGCTTCATGAGGTAGTCACCTGGAACGCCTTTCAATTAACCAGGTGTGCCTGGTTAAAAAGTTCATTTGTGGAATTTCTTTCATTCTTAAATGTGTTTGAGCCAATCAGTTATGTTGTGACAAGGTAGGGGTGGTATACAGAAGATAGACCTATTTGGTAAAATACCAAGTCCATATTATGGCAAGAACAGTACAAATAAACAAAGAGAAACAGCAGTCCATCATTACTTTAAAACATGATTGCCATTCCATGCAGAAGATTAAGAACTTTGAAAGTTTCTTCAAGCGCAGTCGCAAAAACTATCAAGCGCTATGATGAAACTGGCTCTCATGAGGACCGCCACAGGAAAGGAAGACCCAGTTACCTCTGCTGCAGAGAATAAGTTCATTAGAGTTACCAGCCTCAGAAATTGCAGTCCCAAAAAATGCTTCACTGAGTTCAAGTAACAGACATATCTCAACATCAACTGTTAAGAGGAAACTGCATGAATGAGGCCTTCATGGTCAAATTGCTGCAGAAAACCACTACTAAAGGACACCAATAAGAAGAGAAGACTTGCGTGGGCGAAGAAACACGAGCAATGGATATTATACCGGTGGAAATCGATTGTTTGGTTTGATGAGTCGGATGATCTCCGCATGTGTGGTTCCCACCGTGAAGCAAGGAGGAGGTGGTATGTTGGTGCTTTGCTGGTGACATTGTCTGTGATTTATATAGAATTCAATGCACACATCAAATCAAATGTTATGTCACATGCGCCGAATACAACAGGTGTAGTAGACCTTACCATGAAATGCTTACTTACAAGCCCTTAATCAACAACGCAGTTCAAGAAATAGAGTCAAGAAAATATTTACAAAATAAACTAAAGTGAAAAAAAATGGATGATCAAAAAGGAACAAAATAACAATAAAGAAGCTATATACAGAGTCAATGTGCGGGGATACAGGTTAGTCGAGGTAATTTGTAAAGTGAATATACATAGATAATAAACTGTGAGTAGCAGCAATGTAAATAGTCCAGGTGGCCATTTGATTCATTGTTCAGCAGTCTTATGGCTTGGGGATAGAAGCTGTTAAGGAGCGTTTTAGTCCTAGACTTGGAGCTCCAGGACCGCTTGTCGTGCGGTAAGCAGAGAGCACAGTCTACGACTTGGGCGACTGGAGTCTTTGACAATTTGTTGGGCCTTCCTCTGACACCGCCTAGTATAAACAGTTGAAGTCGGAAGTTTTACATAGACCTTAAGCAAATACATTTAAACTGTTGTGTCATATGCAAACTTGATGATTGAGTTGGAGGCGTGCGTGGCCACGCATGTCATGGGTGAACAGGGAGTACAGGAGGGGGCTGAGCACGCACCCTTGTGTGGGCCCCTGTTGAGGATCAGTGAAGTGGGGATGTTGTTTCCTACCTTCACCACCTGGGAGCGGCCCGTCAGGAAGTCCAGGACCCAGTTGCACAGGGCGGGATTCAGACCCAGGGCCCAAGCCTATTGATAAGCTTGGAGGGTACTATGGTGTTGAAGGCTGAGCAATAGTCAATGAACAGCATTCTGACATAGGTATTCCTCTTGTCCAAATGGGATAGGGCAGTGGGCAGTGTGATGGCGATTGCATCGTTTGTGGATCTGTTGGGGCGGTAAGCAAACTGAAGTGGGTCTAGGGTGTCAGGTAAGGTAGAGGTGATATGATCCTTAACTAGCCTCTCATAGCACTTCATGATGACAGAAGTGAGTGCTACGGGGCGATAGTCATTTAGTTTAGTTATGTTTTCTTTCTTGGGTAAAGGAATAATGGTGGCCATCTTGAAGCAAGTGGAGACAGCCGACTGGGATAGGGAGAGATTGAATGTCCGTAAACACTCCAGCCAGATGGTCTGCGCATGCTCTGAGGACGCAACTAGGGATGCCGTCTGGGCCAGCAGCCTTGCGAGAGTTAACACGCTTAAATTACTTACTCACGTCGGCCACGGAGAACAAGAGCCCACAGTCCTTGGGAGCGGTGGCACTTTGTGATCCTCAAAACGCGTGAAGGTGTTTAGCTTGTCTGAGAACAAGAGCTCACAGTCCTTGGGAGCGGTGGCACTTTGTGATCCTCAAAACGCGTGAAGGTGTTTAGCTTGTCTGAGAACAAGAGCCCACAGTCCTTGGGAGCGGTGGCACTTTGTGATCCTCAAAACGCGTGAAGGTGTTTAGCTTGTCTGGGAGCAAGATGTCGGTGTCAGCAACATGGCAGGTTTTCCCTTTATAATCCGTGATCGTCTGTGGACCTTGCCACATACGTCTCATGTCTGAGCCATTGAATTGTGACTTCACTTAGTCTCTGTACTGAGATTTTGCATGTAGGATTGCTTTACGGAGGGAATAACACACTGTTTGTTTTCAATCATATTCCCAGTCACCTTGCCATGGTTAAATGCAGAGGTTCGCGCTTTCAGTTTTGCGCGAATGCTGCCATCTATCCACAGTTTCTGGTTTGGGTAGGTTTTAATAGACACCATGGGAACAACATCCCCAATACACTTCCTGATGAACTCAGTCACTGTGTCAATGTAAACGTCAATGTTATTCTCTGAGGCTACCCGGAACATATCCCAGTCCGCGTGATCGAAAGAAGACAACGCAGTCATCACCCTGACCAAGGCCCTTCTACCCAGATTGCTCTGTTTGGCAGGGCGGCCAGCTCTAGAAAGAGTCTTGGCGGTTCCAAACTATTTCTATTTAAGAATGATGGAGGCCACCGTGTTCTTGGGGACCTTGATTGCTGCAGAAATGTTGGGGTACCCTTCCCCCAGATCTGTCCATCGACACAATCCTGTCTCGGAGTGCTAGGGACAATTCCTTCAACCTCATGGCTTGGTTTTTGCTTTGACATGCACTGTCAACTTTGGGACCTTATATAGACAGGTCTGTGCCTTTCCAAATAATGTCCAATCCATTGAATATACCACATGTGGACTCCAATCAAGTTGTAGAAACATCAAGGATGATCAATGGAAACAGTTGAGACTCATAGTAAAGGGTATGAAAACTTGTAAATAAGGTATTTCTGTTTTTAATTTGTAATACATTTTTAAAAAACTGTTTTCGCTTTGTTATTATGGGATATTGTGTGTAGATTGATGAGGGAAAATGTTTATTTAACCCATTTCATAATAAGGCTGTAACCTAACAAAATGTGGAAAAGGTCAAGGGATCTGTATACTCTCCGAATGCACTGTGTGTGTGTACACAGTTGAAGTCGGAAGTTTACATACACCTTAGCCAAATACATTTAAACTTAGTTTTTCAACAATTCCTGACATTTAATCCTCGTAAAAATTGCCTGTCTTAGGTCAGTTAGGATCACCACTTTATTTTAAGAATGTGAAATGTCAGAATAATAGAGAGAATGATTTATTTCAGCTTTTATTTCTTTCATCACATTCCCAGTGGGTCAGAAGTGTACATACACTCAATTAGTATTTGGTAGCATTGACTTTAAATATTTCAACTTTGGTCAAACGTTTCGGGTAGCCTTCCACAAGCTTCCCACAACAAGTTGGGTGTATTTTGGCCCATTCCTCCTGACAGAGCTGGTGTAACTGAGTCAGGTTTGTTGGCCTCCTTGCTCGCACACGCCTTTTCAGTTCTGCCCACAAATTTTCTATAAGATTGAGGTCATGGCTTTGTGATGGCCACTACAATACCTTGACTTTGTTGTCCTTAAGCCATTTTGCCACAACTTTGGAAGTATGCTTGGGGTCACTGTCCATTCGGAAGACCCATTTGCGACCAAGCTTCAACTTCCTGATTGATGTCTTGAGATGTTGCTTCAATATATCCACATCATTTTCCGCCTCATGATGCCATCTATTTTGTGAAGTGCACCAGTCCCTCCTGCAGCAAAGCACCCCCACAACATGATGCTGCCACCCCCGTGCTTCACGGTTGGGATGGTGTTCTTCGGCTTGCAAGATTCCCCCTTTTTCCTCCAAACATAACGATGGCCATTAGTTCTATTTTTGTTTCATCAGACCAGAGGACATTTCTCCAAAAAGTACAATCTTTGTCCCGATGTGCAGTTGCAAACTGTAGTCTGGGTTTTTTATGGCGGTTTTGGAGCAGTAGTTTCTTCATTGCTAAGCGTCCTTTCAGGTTATGACGATATAGGACTAATACTTTTGTACCTGTTTCCTCCAGCATCTTCACAAGGTCCTTTGCTGTTGTTCTGGGATTGATTTGCACTTTTCTCACCAAAGTACGTTCATCTCTAGGGGACAGAATGAGTCTCCTTCCTGAGCGGTATGACGGCTGCGTGGTCCCATGGTGTTCATACTTGCGTACTATTGTTTGTACAGATGAACGTGGTACCTTCAGGCATTTGGAAATTGCTCCCAAGGATGAACCAGACTTGTGGAGGTCCACAATTCTTTTCTGAGGTCTTGGGTGATTTCTTTTGATTTTCCCATGATGTCAAGCAAAGAGGCACTGAGTTTGAAGGTAGGCCTTGAAATACATCCACAGGTGCACCTCCAATTGACTCAAATTATGTCCATTAGCCTATCAGAAGTTTCTAAAGCCATGACATAATTTTCTGGAATATTCCAAGCTGTTTAAAGGCACAGTCAATTTAGTGTATGTAAACTTCTGACCCACTAGAATTGTGATACAGTGAATTATAAGTGAAATAATCTGTCTGTAAACAATTGTTGGAAAAATTACTTGTGTAATTGTGTAAATTACATGCACAAAGTAGATGTCCTAACCGACTTGCCAAAACTATAGTTTGTTAACAGGAAATTTGTAGAGAGGTTGAAAAACGAGTTAATGACTTCAACCTAAGTGTATGTAAACTTCCAACTTCAACACACACACGTCCAGTGTGTATGTGTCCTGACCTCAGAGAGCATCTCGTACTGTCCCCGTCGGCCTAGGGCGATGGTCAGTAGGTCGTAGACCACAGAGGCACTCTGCAGGCTGATGATGCGGTCGCTGTTGTGCTCTGGAATCCTGCTCAGCACCGCATCTCTGTTGGCCTGCAGGGAGAACACACACATCATCATATCACACACACACAGTGATGGAGAAGAATAGAAAGAGGAGCTTGTGTGTGTGTGTGTGTGTGTGTGGTATTACTTTCCTCATGGTTACCAGAAATTCCCACAAGGATAGTATACAAGGAAAATTATCTGACGAGGACAAACGCTATTTTAAGCTTAGGGGTTAGAAGTTAGGGTCAGGTTGAGGTTTAGGGAAAATAGGATGGAATGGAATTGAATGGAAATCAATTTTAGGTCCCCACAAGGATAGTAAAACATGTGGTGTGTGTGTGGTGAGGAGAAGAGTCGAAAGACGAGTGTTGTGTTTGACTGGGCAGAAAACAGGATGATTGGGGCCCCTGATTTTAAAAGCACCCATTAGAAGGGAAAAACTAACAGCATGGAAATCTAACACCCATTTAACTAATGGACCAAAGGAAAGAAAGATTTTTAAAAAGTAGGCCTTCCAAACATGGACTTCAATGCATTGCTTTGCCTTGCTTTGGGAGTGTGATGGGGAAACTCTACTGAATGAAACAGTTGGTGACTGAGAGAAAAAATAAATTCACTTTGAATGCATTAACATTTGAACAAAGGGATTTCGGTTGTTATTGTTGAAAAGATGCGTGATCTGAAAGATTAATCAAACTGCCAGGATAGAGGGATAAAAGACGTGTGTGTGTGTGTGTGTGTGTGTGTGTGTGTGTGTGTGTAGTCTTACCATAGATTCACTGATCAGCAACAGGAGCAGAGCCTCTTCTGTGTTTTCCTGTGGACAAAACAGACTGAGGGGAGAGAAAGAGAGCGGGTGGGAGGAAGCAAAGATAGTGAGAGAGACAGAAAGAGGAGACAAAGACAGTGAGGGGGGTGAACAGAGGGAGAAAAAGAGGAAAGAGGGAAATAGAAAGAGGGAGAGAAAGTTAGCAACCGATTGTAGAGACAGTGCCTGAAAACCACCACTGTCAGCTCAGCTTGGTTCACAAGCCAGCATAACATGGGGTTTTCATGTGTAGGTAAACTGCCTAGGAGGGTCACATTTTGCCAATGTAGATACACACAACCTCTTCCTAACCGAGTCAGTAATACCGACAGGTTTCAAGCAGACCACCATATTCCCTGTGCCCAAGAAAGCAAAGGTAACCTGGCAAAATGACTACCGCCCCGTAGCACTCACATCTGTAGCCATTAAGTGCTTTGAAAGGTTGGTCATGGCTCACATCAACACCATCATCCCAGAAACCCTAGACCCACTCCAATTCGCATACCGCCCCAACAGATCCACAGATGATGCCATCTCTATTGCACTCCACACTGCCCTTTCCCACATGGACAAAAGGAACACCCATGTGAGAATGCTGTTCATTGACTACAGCTCAGCATTTAACACCATAGTGGCCACAAAGCTCATCACTAAGCTTAGGACCCTGGGACTAAACACCTCCCCACCTCCCTGTAACTGGATCCAGGACTTCTTGATGGGCTGACCCCAGGTGGTATGGCTAGGCAACAACACATCTGCCACGCTGATCCTCAGCACTGGGCCCCTCAGGGGTGGGTTCTCAGTCCCCTCCTGTACTCCCTGTTAACCCACGACTGTGTGGCCAGGCATGACTCCAACACCATCATTAAATTTGCTGACGACACAACAGTGGTAGGCCTGATCACCTACAACAACGAGACCGCCTATAGGGAGGTCAGATAACTGGCAGTGAGGTGCCAGGACAACAACCTCTCCCTCAATGTGAGCAAGACAAAGGAGCTGATCGTGGACTACAGGAAAAGGAGGGCCGAACACGCCCCCATTAACATCGACGGGGCTGCAGTGGAGCAGGTCGAGAGTTTCAAGTTCCTTGGTGTCCACATCACCAACAAACTATCATGGTCCAAACACACCAAGACAACACCTTTTCCCCCTCAGGAGACTGAAAATATTTGTCATGGGTGCCCCGATCCTCAAAAGGTTCTACAGCTGAGTCATCGAGGGCATCCTGGCCGGTTGCATCACCGCCTGATATGGCAACTGCTCGGCATCCGACCATAAGGCGCTACAGAGGGTAATGTGTACGGCCCAATACATCACTTTGGCCAACCATCCTGCCATCCAGGACCTAAATACTAGGCTGTGTCAGAGGAAGGCCCCAAAAAATTGTCAAAGACTCCAGTCACCCAAGTCATACACTGTTCTCTCTGCTACCACACGGCAAGCGGTACCGGAGCGCCAAGTCTAGGACCAAAACGCTCCTTAACAGCTTCTATCCTCAAGCCATAAGACTGCTGAACAATTAATCAAATGGCCACCTGGACTATTTACATTGACACCTCCACTTTGTATTTATACTGCTGCTACTCGCTGTTAGTTATCTTTGCATAGTGTCTTCACCCCTGCCTACATGTACAAATTACCTCGACTAACCTGTACCCCAGCACATTGACTCAGTACCGGTACCCCCTATATATAGTCTCGTTATTGTTATTTTATTGTGTTATCTTTTATATTTTAGTTAATTTAGTAAATATTTTCTCACATCTATTTCTTGAAGTGCATTGTTGGTTAAGGGCTTGAAAGTAAGCATTTCACGGTAAGGTCTACACATGTTCTATTTGGTGCATAAAATCTGAAAAATTAAATTGGATTTGAATTGGCACATGGATTGTGTTGTCTGTACACAGGCTAGTATTATGATCTGGACAGGACTTTTTAATGCAACACAATAGTGAAAAAGACCGGCAGAGCGAGAGGGAGAAGAGAGAGAGCCAGTAGACAGACAGAGGTTGGTCCATACTTCTCTCCGGAGTAGACACGTGGCCGGCGGCTGAGTGCGTAGTCCTTGGTGTAGGGGGCTCCCTGGCGTAGTAGTGGGTCATCCAGGGGGGACTGGCTGGGAGGGTCCTCCAGAGGACTCCAGTAGCTCTGCTCACACATCCCCCTCAGCAGGATCTCTGCTAGCTGTCGCGCTATGGTCTACAAAAGGGAAACAGAACACACACATATATAGTGTTACAGCACATAGGTGCACATGCAGGCAAGCACACACTCTCACACACACACACTAGTACCCACCATTCGTAAGTTCTGTGTGGTCCTGGTCTCTACAGCTCGGAGGATCTCCCGGAAGCGGCCCACTCCCCGGGTCAGGTTACTGTGGCAACAAAAATATCTTAAGTTCATGATCTGTCTCTAAAGTATGGAGGAATGTTCTGGAAATCTGAGTCCACAGATTATATACAGTACCAGTCAAAAATTTGGGACACACCTACTCATTCAAGGGGTTTTTCTTTATTTTTACTATTTTCTACATGGTATAATAATAGTGAAGAATTCAAAACTATGAAATAACACACATGGATACATGTGGTAACCCAAAAAAGTATTGAACAAATCAAAATATAGTTTATAAATGAGGTTCTTCAAAGTTGCCACCCTGTGCCTTGACAGCTTTGCACAAGCTTGGCATTCTCTCAACCACCTTCATGAGGTAGTCACCTGGAATTCATTTTAATTAACAGGTGTGCCTTGTTAAAAGTTAATTGGTGTAATTTCTTTAATTCTTAATGCGTTTGAGCCAATCAGTTATGTTGTGACAAGGTAGGGGTGGTATACAGAAGATAGCCCTATTTGGTAAAGGACCAAGTCCATATTATGGAAAAAACAGCACAAATAAGCAAAGAGAAACGACAGTCCATCATTACTTTAAAACATGAAGATCAGCAAATGCAGAAAATTTCAAGAAAGTAACCTTCAAGTGCAGTCGCAAAAATCATCAAGCGCTATGATGAAACTGGCTCTCATGAGGACCGCCACAGAAAAGGAAGACCCAGAGTTACTTCTGCTGCAGAGGATAAGTTCATTAGTGTAACTGACAATTAACCTGCAAGTCTATGTCGTTGTGTTTTTTGTTTGAATTGTTCACGTGTTCGCTATGTGGGGGAAATGATAAGACAAGCCGAACTACGTGGCTAATAACTGTTGTAATGGGGATCATTATCGTAGCAACACACCTTCGGAGTGAAGGCAATCCGGCGCTGCGTTAGCCAAGTTTTCGGGTGTAGTTCGTAAAGGCTGAAGTGTGTATGTTAGGATGGTAAACGTTATAATAACTAAGGATGAAGTGTGAATTCATGCCAGGAATAATAAGTGTTAAGTTTTGATTTCATCCCTTCTGTAATAAGCAGCCAATTAGGTCTTTTTCCTTTATTCATGTGTTTAATCTGATACTGTTATAGCTCCAGTTAAACTGTTAATGCATGTTAGCACTTCAGAGTTATATCAAGCTAATAAGTCACTCGTAAGACAAGAAAGTTGTACGAGTGTGCTTAAATGTATTTTCATTTCCGTTATAATTCTCACGGTGTGACGAACCTCTGACTCTGTCTGCCGTATTCTCTCGCTTTGCTCATTTCCTTATTAGGATGCCGGTGGGCGGAGCTGGGAGGGACATGGGAAACACCTGGGCCCGGGTGTGTCCCAGGATAAATAGACCTCTTCCACATTCATTGGGAGACTCTCTCCACGCAGACACACTATTGTTTATTAGTATATAGGTTACCTTAGTTAATAAATAGATTTTGTTATTCCTTATCTCCACGTTGTCTGCCTTTTTGTTACGGGCTTCGAGCCGGTCCGTGACAACGGAATTAGAAAATTCTGACTAAAACTACAGAATAAGTTCAAATCAAGTAACGGTTGTGCTCGTGGTTACTAGAGGGAGCTACAAATAGTTACAAACCTCAGAAATCGCATTCCAAATAAATGCTTCACAGAGTTCAAGTAGCAGACACATCTCAACATCAACTGTTCAGATGAGACTGCGCGAATCAGGCCTTCATGGTTGAAATTCTGCAAATAAACCACTACTAAAGAACACCAATAATAAGAAGAGACTTGCTTGGTCCAAGAAATGGCAATGGATATTAGACCGGTGGAAATCCATCCTTTGGTCTGATGAGTCCAAATATGAGACATTTGGTTCCAACCGCCGTGTCTTTGTGAGACGCAGAGTAGGTGAACGGATGAGCTCCTCATGTGTGGTTCCCACCATGAAGCATGGAGGTGGTGGTGTGATGGTGCTTTGCCTTTGACACGGTGTGTGATTTATTTAGAATTCAAGACACACTTAACCAGCATGGCTACCACAGTATCCTGCAGCAATACACCATAATATCTGGTTTGCGCTTAGTGGGACTATCCTTTGTTTTTCAACAGGACAATGACACAACACACCTCCAGGCTGTGTAAGGGCCATTTGACCAATGAGAGTGATGGAGTACTGCATCAGATGACCTGGCCTCCAAAATCACCCGACCTCAACCCAATTGAGATGATATGGGATGAGTTGGACCGCAGAGTGAAGGAAAAGTGCTCAGCATATGTGGGAACTCCTTCAAGATCATTAGAAAAACATTCCTCATGAAGCTGGTTGAGAGAATGCCAAGAGTGTGCAAAACTGTCATCAAGGCAAAGGGTGGCTACTTTGAAGAATCCAAAATGTATTTTGATTTTTTAACACTTTTTTGGTTACATGATCCCATGTGTTATTTCATAGTTTTGATGCCTTCACTGTTGTTCTACAATGTATAAAATACTTTTTTAATAAAAAATAAAAAAACGTTAAAAAAATTGAATAAGTAGGTGTGTCCAAACTTTTGACTGGTACTGTAGTGGTGATAGCAGACACAGACGCTACACAGTGGCGATAGCAGACACAGACGCTACACAGTGGCGATAGCAGACACAGACGCTACACAGTGGCGATAGCAGACACAGACGCTACACAGTGGCGATAGTAGACACAGACGCTACACAGTGGCGATAGTAGACACAGACGCTACACAGTGGCGATAGTAGACACAGACGCTACACAGTGGCGATAGTAGACACAGATGCTACAGTGGCGATAGTAGACACAGATGCTACACAGTGGCGATAGTAGACACAGATGCTACACAGTGGCGATAGTAGACACAGATGCTACACAGTGGCGATAGTAGACACAGATGCTACACAGTGGCGATAGTAGACACAGATGCTACACAGTGGCGATAGTAGACACAGATGCTACACAGTGGCGATAGTAGACACAGATGCTACACAGTGGCGATAGTAGACACAGATGCTACACAGTGGCGATAGTAGACACAGATGCTACACAGTGGCGATAGTAGACACAGATGCTACACAGTGGCGATAGTAGACACAGATGCTACACAGTGGCGATAGTAGACACAGATGCTACACAGTGGTGATCGTAAACTCTGCAAAAAAAGAAACATCTTTTTCAGGACCCTGTCTTTCAAAGATAATTTGTAAAAATCCAAATCACTTCACAGATCTTCATTGTAAAGGGTTTCAACACTAAACCATAAACAATTAATGAACATGAACCTGTGGAACGGTCGTTCGGACACTAAAGAGGCCTTTCTACTGACTCTGAAAGACACCAAAAGAAAAATGCCCAGGGTCCCTGCTCATCTGCGCAAATGTGCCTTAGGCATGCTGGAGGGAGGCATGAGGACTGCAGATGTGACCAGGGCAATAAATTGCAATGTCTGTACTGTGAGACGCCTAATACAGCACTACAGGGAGTCAGGACGGACAGCTGATCGTCCTCGCAGTGGCAGACCACGTGTAACAACACCCGCACAGGATCGGTACATGCGAACATCACACCACAGGTACAGTATGGCAACAACAACTCCCCGAGTTACACCAGGAACGCACAATCCCTCCATCAGTGCTCAGACTGTCCGCAATAGGCTGAGAGAGGCTGGACTGAGGGCTTGTAGGCCCAACAACGTCACCTATGGGCACAAACCCACCGTTGCTGGACCAGACAGGACTGGCAAAAAGGGCTCTTCACTGACGAGTCGTGGTTTTGTCTCACCATGAGTGATGGTCGGATTCGCGTTTATCGTTGAAGGAATGAGCGTTACACCGAGGCCTATACTCTGGAGGAGATCGATTTGGAGGTGGAGGGTCCGTCATGGTCTGGGGCGGTGTGTCACATCATCGGACTGAGCTTGTTGTCATTGCAGGTAATCTCCATTCTGTGCGTTACAGGGAAGACCTCCTCCCTCATGTGGTACCCTTCCTGCAGGCTCATCTTGACATGACCCTCCAGCATGACAATGCCACCAGCCATACTGCTCGTTCTGTGTGTGATTTCCTGAATGACAGGAATGTCAGTGTTCTGCCATGGCCAGCAAAGAGCCCGGATCTCAATCCTATTGAGCACGTCTGGGACCTGTTGGATCGGAGGGTGAGGGCTAGGGCCATTCCCCCAAGAAATGTCTGGGAACTTGCAGGTGCCTTGGTGGGAGAGTGGGGTAACATCTCACAGCAAGAACTGGAAAATCTGCTACAGTCCATGAGGAGGAAATTCACACCAGATACTGACTGTTACTTTTGATTTTGACCTCCCCAGTTCAGCGGGGGGGGGGTCAAGGGACACATGGGACACATGATTCCATTTCTGTTAGTCACGTGTCTGTGGAACTTGTTCAGTTTATGTCTCAGTTGTTGAATCTTGTTATGTTCATACAAATATTTAAGTATGCTGAAAATAAACGCAGTTGACAGTTTCTTTTTTTGCTGAGTTTATAGTGGTGATTGTAGATAGATGATATATAGTGGTGATCGTGTGGATACATATTGTACCCCTATCGGATACAGACCAAGCAGAAAATAGATTATTCTGAGAAAATTTCTGTTCTCAGAATTATAGACCTGTACAAACAAGCAATAAATAAAAAAAATCTAAAGATTTCCTATAAATACTGAGTATGCCCACATCAGTGTGTGTGTGTCACTGAGCTGAGGGAGTCAGTTGATGGTAGGTGTCAATACCCTGGCTCAACACTTCTCTATGGATCAGACACACAGCAATACTGACACACCTACTCAGCTAACACTCACCCGCTGAACTGACAACACACACACACACACACACCTTTCACATGCATTCTCTGACTGCATCACACCATCATGGGATGGTGTTTATGTGCGTAACGCAAGAAAGTATCTTATGTGCCCGTGAGCATTTGTTGTGTTGTTGATGAGTCACACTGTAACTTTGGAGAGCTGCTGACTAGGGTTCAGATCAGAGTGCTAAACTGCCCGGTAACACCAGACGAGAGAGCGGCCCAGCTCCAAGCGGCTCCTCTCCTCCCCCATCTCCCTGTCCCAATGACCAAAGAGAAGAGAGGGGGGCAG
This sequence comes from Oncorhynchus nerka, assembly GCF_034236695.1. Classification (NCBI taxonomy): domain Eukaryota; kingdom Metazoa; phylum Chordata; class Actinopteri; order Salmoniformes; family Salmonidae; genus Oncorhynchus; species Oncorhynchus nerka. The sequence continues at coordinate 51,155,977 of NC_088413.1, read as the reverse complement.
AAAACGGTATACAGCCCTAGGCTACGGAGGAGGAAACGCAAATAGAAGCAGAAAAATGCTGAATAAATAGCTCCATCTAAATGTGTGGTGAACAGGGGGTGATGCTGGAAAAGAGAGAGCAAAGTGTCAGCATCACTTACTGACTGTCACATCTCTGTAGAGCTAACCGATAGCTTGACCACCGCTCACACTAGAACCCCAATGTACACTTCTGAAGGGGTCATGTACAGCCGCTAAGCTAGCATTGGTCGATTGTCTTTGTGTGTGTGTGTGTGTGTGTGTGTGTGTGTCGTGAGTAAACTAGGCAATTTCTTATAGTGTGTGTTAATGTGGTGGGTAGGTTTTGCAGTCTTTCATTGGTCTGCTTGGCCCAGCTGTTCATTACATGGGAGTACATCAGAATCATTGGTGGCTTGTGTGTGTGTTGTGTGTAACGTGGTGGTGCATATGAGTTTGCAAATGAGGGCATCATCACAGGCTTAATGCGTATTTGCTGTCAGGCCTCATTTTCATAAATCAACTTAAATCAATGTAGCACTGACAGTAAGGAGATAGGCAGGAAGGAATGTGTGTGTGGCTTGATTTGATGATAAGAAGTGAAGAAGCACAGACCAAGTATTCATCCCAAATAGCAACCGATTCCCCATGTAGTGCACTAATTTTGACCAGGGCCCACAGGCCTCTTCACTATATAGGGTACCATCTGGGACTCACCCCTTGCATCCATCCAGTTGGTTCATTTGTACGCTAGACAAACTCTTATCCAACCAATCAAACCTTTCCCCGTTGGAAATCAGAAATCACTCCGTGACCAAGGACAAGATGCATCAGATTTAACAACAAGACAAATCTGTTCTATTTAACATGACAATTCAATAAAGGCATATTACTAAAAAGGCATAGTTTGAAGAATTGGCCTGGTCCATGCCCAGTCCCAAATGCCTCCTCCTCATGAACTACAACACATACTGGAAGATTTCTTTTACTATTCCAGATCCGACAAAATCTACGAGCAGAGAGAGCAGCACGAGATTCACAGGCAGGAACGCTGCTGCATTATTCATGAGCTTAGCAGACACCTTTAGCCTCAGAAAATTACCGCTACTCACAGCCTACACATTAGCCATGTACGCAGCTGGCTATTTACTGAAGACGTTTCCTTTTTAGCGTTGGCATTCTCGAGGATAGGAAAAGCACCTTCCCACTTGAAATAATGTGGGAACTGTGTGTGGACTGTGTGAGAGATTTGTACGTAGGGTGTTTTTATGTAGTGTATATGTCTTTATACCACTATACCAGTGTGTGTCCCATGTTGTTTCATTAGTGAGAGTGAGCGAGGGAGAGAGCTGTGTGGAGGGGGAGGCTGAGTGTAGGTGAAGATATGTAGCTTTCAACATGAAAGAGACACTGTGTTGCATCATCTATTAACTATTAGCTTCAGCAGCAGCCTTTTCTTTTTATCTCTTCTCTCGTGCTTTGAAGTGGGAAACAGTTCTCTCTATTTTCCTTGGGAAAAATCGACCTTGCTCTAGAACAGTGTCTGTGTACCAAATGGCACCCTATTCCCTATATACAGTAGTGCACTAAATTTGGACCAGAGCCCTATTGGCCCTCATCAAAAGTAGTGCACTATAGCGGGTATAATGTGCCCTTTGGGACACAGCCAGTGTTTCCCAGGCAGACTGTGGTAAGGATGGGTCCTCCCAGGAGAACAAACCAGTCCAAATGGATGCTTGAGGAGAATTTAATGGTGGATTTAATATGTAGCTGTATTAAAATGAGAAGATCAAGTTCCGCATAACTTCCATGAGAGATAAATAATTAATGTATGGGAATTGGCAATAGCAAAAAGAGCGATTAAGAAAAGGGTTGATAATGGTGTGCATACTAAATTGCACAATTATCTTTTTAAAGTTCATTACTTTCAACCAGAGCCCTATAGGCTCTTGGCCATTGAGCTCTAAGCATGCTGGGATAGTGGAGGTCATGTCGTCAGTATGGGGGCGGGGCTACAAAAAGGAAGAGGTCATCATCCACCTTCAGGTCTGATTGAAACAAAGCCAGCACACGCACGCACGCACAGCCAGCACACGCACTCACACACACACAGCCAGCCAGCCAGCACACGCACTCACAGCCAGCCAACTCACTCACTCGCTCACTCACTCACTCACTCACTCACTCACTCACTCACTCACTCACTCACTCACTCACTCGCTCACTCACTCACTCACTCACTCACACTCACTCACTCACTCACTCACTCACTCACTCACTCACTCACTCACTCACGCGGGGCTACACACGCTAGCTTAGCGGCTGTACATGACCCCTTCAGAAGTGTGCACTCACGCGCGCACTCACTCACTCACGCGGGCTACACACGCATGCTGGCTCACTCACGCGCGCGCTCACTCACTCACGCGCACAGCCAGCACACACACGCAACACAGCCAGCACACACACACGCACACAGCCAGCACACACACGCACACAGCCAGCCAGCACACACACGCACGCACACAGCCAGCCAGCACACGCACAGCCAGCCAGCACACGCACACACACAGCCAGCCAGCACACGCACACACACAGCCAGCCAGCCAGCACACACACACAGCCAGCCAGCACACACACACAGCCAGCCAGCACACACACACAGCCAGCCAGCACACACACACAGCCAGCCAGCACACAGCCAGCCAGCCAGCACACAGCCAGCCAGCCAGCACACAGCCAGCCAGCACACACACACACACAGCCAGCCAGCACACAAACACACACACACACACACACAGCCAGCCAGCACACAGCCAGCCAGCACACAAACACACAAACACACACACACACACGCGCGCACACAGCCAGCCAGCACACAAACACACAGCCAGCCAGCACACAAACAGCCAGCACACACACACACACACACACAGCCAGCCAGCACACACACACAGCCAGCACACACACAGCCAGCCAGCCAGCCAGCACACACAGCCAGCCAGCACACACAGCCACACACAGCCAGCCAGCACACACACACACACACAGCCAGCCAGCACACACACACACACACACGCACACACAGCCAGCCAGCACACACACACGCGCACACAGCCAGCCAACACACACACACACACACACAGCCAGCACACACACAGCCAGACAGCACACACACAGCCAGCCAGCACACACACACAGCCAGCCAGCACACACAGCCAGCCAGCACACACACACACACAGCCAGCCAGCACACACACACACACACACACACAGCCAGCCAGCACACAAACAGCCAGCCAGCACACAAACAGCCAGCCAGCACACAAACACACACACGCGCACACAGCCAGCCAGCACACACACACACACAGCCAGCCAGCACACACACACACAGCCAGCCAGCACACAAACAGCCAGCCAGCACACAAACACACGCGCACACAGCCAGCACACAAACGCACGCACACAGCCAGCCAGCACACACGCACGCACACAGCCAGCCAGCACACAAACACACACGCACACAGCCAGCCAGCACACAAACACACACGCACACAGCCAGCCAGCACACAAACACACACGCACACAGCCAGCCAACACGCGCACACAGCCAGCCAACACGCGCACTCAGCCAGCCAGCACGCGCACTCAGCCAGCCAGCCAGCACGCGCACTCAGCCAGCCAGCCAGCCAGCACGCGCACTCAGCCAGCCAGCCAGCCAGCACGCGCACTCAGCCAGCCAGCCAGCCAGCACGCGCACTCAGCCAGCCAGCCAGCCAGCACGCGCACTCAGCCAGCCAGCCAGCCAGCACGCGCACTCAGCCAGCCAGCCAGCCAGCACGCGCACTCAGCCAGCCAGCCAGCCAGCACGCGCACTCAGCCAGCCAGCCAGCCAGCACGCGCACTCAGCCAGCCAGCCAGCCAGCACGCGCACTCAGCCAGCCAGCCAGCCAGCACGCGCACTCAGCCAGCCAGCCAGCCAGCACGCGCACTCAGCCAGCCAGCCAGCCAGCACGCGCACTCAGCCAGCCAGCCAGCCAGCACGCGCACTCAGCCAGCCAGCCAGCCAGCACGCGCACTCAGCCAGCCAGCCAGCCAGCACGCGCACTCAGCCAGCCAGCCAGCACGCGCACTCAGCCAGCCAGCCAGCACACGCACTCAGCCAGCCAGCCAGCACGCGCACTCAGCCAGCCAGCACGCGCACTCAGCCAGCCAGCACGCGCACTCAGCCAGCCAGCACGCGCACTCAGCCAGCCACAAAAAACTTTACTTTCATATCATAAGATCTAGATAGTCACACACACTACTTCTCTTAACCTACAGGGAAGCTAACCAGCAGGTACCAAACTATGGCTAACTAGATCAAACCACAGCAGCTATGGACCCTGTCTCAAATCCCATGTTCAAGCCATTGAGCCTGCTGAGTCCAATCACTCTTCTTCAGGCAGGCTTGAGGCTTAGCATTTTGGCTTTGAGCTGCAAGTCAACCTGAGTCTCTATGGTACTACAAGGGCATTCATCTCTATGGGGGCTGAGGGGCAGAGAGGAGTGGAGGAATACCTACCATCTGTCCTGAGACAAATGGACCCTTGGATTGGATGAAAGAGTGTGGAGCAGAGAGGGAAGAGTGACAGTGGAGCAGCAACACACACAGTGGGTTAGTGATGATTATTATTACCAGCCTAGATGTCAGTGTAGGTGTATTCCACACACATGCCCACAAACACGCCCACAAACACACCCACTGTCTCTCTCAGACACAACACGCGCTCTCTCCTACCCATTTTTAAAGTGGATGACATGTGCCCTCTGAAGTCCAGTCTCCAGGAAGTATCCCAGCTCCTGTTCCTGTGCCACTGGGCCTGGCTTTGGACTGCGGTTCTGCATCCCCGCACTGAGGGCCTGAAACACACAAAACAGACCTGAGAACACACAGCACAGGCAACACACTGGTCTAGGAACAGTCTGCTGTGAACGCTTGAAGACTCAGAGAACAAAGTCAGCCTAGTGTTCACACTGGGCATCAACAATAGATTATCACACAATACATAAAATCAGCCTGCAACGCTCCAATCAGAGAGATAAGAAAACACAACATGGAGGTAATAATAGGACTAGAAGGAAAGAGAGAAGAAGAGAGGAGAGTGGGCAGATTGAAGAACCTTGGCTGCTCCTCTCTTCTCACCATCCCTCTCCTCCCCCTCCTATCCCTGTCCTCTCCCTATTTTCTCTCCATCAGTCCAACCAGACGGGCCTCATTGTGTTCCAACTCTTCTCTCATCCCTGTCTGTCAAACAGATGAAATCATTTCATCCAGCAGCAGGTAGCTAGTGTCCTCACAGTACCTTGAGAGAGTGAGAGACACACAGAGAGAAAGAGAGACAGACACAGAGAGAAAGAGAGACACACAGAGACAGACAGGACAGACAGGACAGGACAGACAGAGGCAGAGCGCTTAGAGCAGCCTGGCCTTATGTAAGCCAAAAGAACAGAGTAGAACAGAACAGAGCAGAACAAAGCGGCACTAGCCTGGTTCTGTGGAGATGAGGAGGAGTGATAGATAGCACTACAGCCAGGTGTTTATCTAGGGCCTGTTGCCCTATTCATCTCCTGGGTGTTGTACCAGTGTCTCTCTGCATGCTGTATGGAATCAGCTGCTGGTTCAGTTACAGGGAGGCAGAGGGTCTATTTGGGGGAGTGAATCGATGCCACTAGATTAGAGTTTCAATATTGAATTCAAATAGCCGATACAGTTTCATGACATTTTGGAGCAACAACACAGCTCTATCCAGAGGCTTGGTCACTAAAATGACACCATGAGCCCAAAATGGGCCAAATGAGTCAACTAAGGACACAGGCCATCATGTTTTTTAAATATTTTGTTAGAGAAGAAACAGTTGTCACATTTTGTTGAGTCATCACTTGCCATTAAGAATCCCATTCTGAATGTCTTGGCACTCAATGTTTAGAAAGAAATTCCGCTGTCCCATAAATCCATATTTGCATCTTGTTTTTGTAAACAGCATCATTCATACATGGATTTATGGCACAGTGGAAAAACATTTCTAAAATTGAGTGCAGAGACATCATTCAGAATGAGATTCTGATGTAATATGAGTTTGTTTGGGATTGTTTTGGAGCGTTTTCACCAAGCTTTAGACACATTTTCATAATGCATTGTAGTCAATGGCAAGTGATGACTCCGCAAAATGTGACAAACTATTTTATCTGTGACAAGCCAGAATATTGGATATTGGGGGGGAGCAAGAGCGAGAAAGAGAGACAGAGAAGAAGAAACAGAGCATTGTCTGCTTCATTTCCCATATACAGGGGACTGGAAATGATGCAGACAATTACATTGATGGAAGCACAAATCTGTAATATTAAAGCTAATATTAATATTAAAGCCACCCCCTAAATTTAAAAAATAAATATATATATAAAAAACAGCACCCAGAAAGAAAACAACTGGGTGTTGGCAGAACAAATCAGAGCGGAGAAAAAAGTTGCTGATTAAAACAGCAGCCAAGGTCAGAAAACAAGATCATCAAACCATGGGGGCAGTCTGTCGATGCTGCTGGAGACTGGAACAGCTCCAGGACCTGCCTGCCTGATGGCCCTGGTCCCCTTCCACCACTACGGTACTAATACTACAGACACCAGCACTACAGATGGAGTATAGGCCTACTGCAATAGTACACAGGCAGATCCAACTCCCAAACATTAGTGGATGTGTGATGAGTGTTCTGGCACAAAATGGTTGCCGCTTTGAGGACTGAAAAAGCCCAATATAAATCCAATCAATTAATTAATTAATTACAGCCATGTCCAAATCAGCTTATTGAGGACACCAAGAATGGATAGCTATTCATTAAAAAGGTCAAACAGAAACTATTCGAGAACATTCATTTTTTATTTGACCTTTATTTAACTAGACAAGTCAGTTAAGAATAAATTCTTATTTACAATGAAGGCCTAGGAACAGTGGGTTAACTGCCTTGTTCAGGGGAAGAATGACAGATTTTCACCTTGTCAGCTCGGGGATTTGATCTTGCAACCTTCCAGTTACTAGTCTAACGCTCTAACCATTAAGCTACCTGCCGCCCCACTAATTAAGTTGCTGGTGGCTGGTCTTGGTATTTTGTATTGCAACTTAACTAATTTTAAAAGAGGGTTGGTTATTTTGTTAGTATTAGCCTAGATCCCCTAAAAATTTGGTTTGGTCAAAATGATTAGAGCATCTCCAGCTTCTCCCTCCTGTCAACACATCCAGAAGTAAAGCCAATGTCAGCCGGTTGCTAGGTTACCTTCTCTACTTCCTGTAGGTAGAGCAGGGCGATGTCTCCAGACTTCTCATAGCAGGTAATCACTTCTTGGTCTTTGTCCACGTTACGATTGGACAGGGACGGAGACGCAGCCGGGACTTTCTCTAGACACAGACCTAGAGAGAGGAAGTTCATTATGCTGTATACTGTACACACATTGTGGCCACAATGCAGCCTACCAAGGGTTAAAGTTCATGCTGAAGCTTTAGTGTGTGTGCACTTGTGTGCGTGCGTAGTGTACACTCATCTCTCCTCTCTGGCTACTTCAAGCCCGTCCTCAGCCACGGAAAAAGTGACACACCTGGTCTGGGCCCCTGCTGCAATATGAATCAGTAGGTGATCAAGGCTCCCAGACAGCCAGCAGAGAGCCCCTGAATGTTTTATCACACGCTCAGAGGACAACGCACTAGCCTGACAGACGTCTGGAGGAGCAACCAGAAACTCAGGGTTAGGTGGCAATGGAAGTGTCTCGTTGCTCTGCTCGGTCTGGGACCTCTAGGAGCAATGGAAGTGTCTCACTGTCCTGCTCTGTCTGGCCCTGGGGCTGGCTGGGGCTTCCAGGAGCCAGTGTATGGGTTCTGAGTAAAGGACACCTCACATCAGCCAAGGACTGAAGGAGATACCTGAGACAGATTTATTTTATAGCAGTCCCCTTCCTTTCTTCTAGAGGACATTGGGACAACAATCATCTTCCACTTCTGGCTGCTGCTTGTCTTGGTTTCACAAATTAAGGCTCTCACTATTTTCTCTCATGTGGTTTCCCTGATTTTGTAACCGGCAAGGAAACAAAAAAACTGGGGCTTTGTTGTAGCCTGGGCCCCTCGCTATAGGCAGAGTTTTATTTGTATACTCATGTGGTAAGGAAAATAAATCAATTGGGGCCCTAAAAAGATACTCTTTGGTACGGGAAGAGTATCCCTGTCTGACCTCTGGGTAGATTGGGCCGTGTCTCTGTCAATCACCAGACCATTCTGTATGTAATGAGATAATATGGAGGAAAGCAACACTTCCATTGTGGCTACACACACCTCATTGTTATGAAATCCAAGCTGCAGTTTCCGAAGCCCCCTTTTAAAACAAACATTAATAATAGATGATAGCCTTAATAACGAATTAATTATAAATAGCTCTCGTCTCTGGAATTACACAAGACTACGGCAACTGTGTGGCGCTCAAATAGAGCCATTCACTAAACAGGGTCCAAACAATACAAGCCAAACGGTTCATCCATCAACTCCCCATGATTGCTTTACACACCCTGAAACCTCCAGTACCATAGAGGTGCAGACGTCTTCTCATTATAGGACATGACTGGAACATGAATACGGCTGTGTGTTGAGAGAGCGATAAATGGAGGCAGAGAGGGAGATGGAGAGAGAGGTATACGTAGATAAAACAGGAGAGCCGGCAGAGACAGAGAGATGGAAAGATGAAAATGCTCGATCACCCACTCTGGCAAGGGAGAGAGAGAGCGCGATTGAGAGGGAGAGACAGACAGAAAGACAGCAGCAGAGGGTGTCAGCAGCCAGGCCTGTCTTTGCCTTATAAAGATATACCCTTGTGGTGGTGCGGGTGGGTGGGTTAAAGACTGTGGATCCTCTTGTCGTTGTGGGGCTCTGCTCGCTCTGCTGCCGTGCCACACATAACTTATTCATTCCACTGTGGCACTTTAACAGCCTAATGGGCTCCTGTGTTACTCTAAACAGGCCCGGCCTGAGCCCCTCCTCCCCTCTCGATTAGGACGCTCATAAAAATTTTACAGCACTAAAGTCTTCCCATTAACCCCCATCGGACAAACAAAATGGCTGGTCCAGACAAAGTAACACAACTGACTAATGAACTCCGATGATGTGGTGTATGGGCGACTGCTTGGCTTGCATCGTTGGGTGGTCTGTGTTAACCCTAGGGTATGTTGGTGTATGTATAGAGGGGGACAGGTGTATGTGTGTGTGCACACTAGGTTGCTGTATTGCGGTGGACAGGCTGAGGCTCCACACTACGGCAGTGCTTCTTCTCTCAGCTCACAGCCAACTGCTGCTGGTCTGTCAGAACTCTGATCAAAGCTCTGCAGTCCTGGCTGACACATTCACTGTGCTCTGCATTAGAAATTGAGAGAGCGAGAGTGTGCGGTATGTATGGTGTGTGTGTTTGCATGAGAGCGGAGGACTCCTCTCGCCACAACAGTGAACCTCTACCGCCACCACATGGCCAAACAACACATTGCAGGGGATACGAGGTCAAGCTGCGAGGACTGGTCCTGCTGTCAGTTTCCTCAGTTCAGAGACAACACATTTTCCCTCCATGTCATGTACATTTTCAAATACACACGAGTAACAATGTTGTTCCAAAGCATGACTAGATGACTTATGTCAAGCTTTAAAAACGGGGTAGGGTGCCACGGCAGGGCAGGCACGAAGTCCTGACTCGGACTGGCCAGACCAGCAGAGTTAGCTAATACAGTCACCCCAGCCTCAGCACTTTCTCAATGACAGGAGATGAAGAGGGATTCAGCACCACATATTACGTTGAACGTTTTAATGTCACAGGCACAAGTACAGTGAAATGCCTTTCTCGACAGCTCCAAACCTAACAATGCAGTAATCAATAACGACGTGGTACTACAAATGTGTTCACTAATAGGTGTTTTAAAAAATTAAGTGTTTGGTCCCATATTCATCACATGCAATGACTTGTGACTCTACACATTTGCTGTTTGTTTTGGTTGCGTTTCAGACTATTTTGTGCCCAATAAAAATGAATGGTAAATAATGTATTGTCATTATGGAGTCACTTTTATTATGAATAAGAATATAATGTTTCTAAACACTTCTACATTAATGTGGACGCTGGCATTGTTACAGATCATCCTGAACAAATCGTGAATAATGAGGAGTGAGAAAGTTACAGATATCATACCACCCCAAAATGCTAACCTCCCCTGTTATTGTAATGGTGAGAGGTTAGCATGTCTTGAGGGTATGATATAAAACGCTAACCTCCCCTGTTATTGTAATGGCGAGAGGTTAGCATGTATTGGGGGTATGATATAAAATGCTAACCTACCTACCCTGTTATTGTAGTACAAAGCCAGAAAACAAAAAATATGTCACTGTCCCAATACTTTTGGAACTGACTGTTTGTATGTACCATATTTACAATGTGCAGGCATACTGGAGTGATAGAGGTAAATATGTAAAGGGGTAAGGTGACTAGGTATCAGGAAATAAACTATATATTCAAAAGTGTGTGCACACCGCTTCAATTAGTGGATTCGTCTATTTCAGCCACACCCGTTGCTGACAAGTGTATAAAATCGAGCATACAGCCATGCAATCTCCATAGACAAACATTGGCAGTAGAATGGCCTTACTGAAGTGCTCAGTGACTTTCAACGTGGCACCGTGATAGGATTCCAACAAGGATTCCCTTCGTCAAATGTCTGCCCTGCTAGAGCTGCCCTGGTCAACTATAAGTGCTTTTATTATGAAGTGAAAACGTCTAGGAGCAATAACGGCTCAGCAGCGAAGTAGTAGCCCACACAAGCTCACAGAAGCGCATAAAAAGCGTCTGTCTTCTGTTGCAACACTCACTACCGAGTTCCAAACTGCCTCTGGAAACAACGTCAGCACAATAACTGTTCGTCAGGAGCTTCATGAAATGAGTTTCCTTGGCCTCGCAGCCACACACAAACCTAAGATCACCATGCACAACGCCAAGCATCGGCTGGAGTGGTGTAAAGCTCGCCGCATTGGACTCTGGAGCAGTGGAAAAGCGTTCTCTGGAGTGATGAATCACACTTCACCATCTGGCAGTCTGACGAATCTGGGTTTGGCGGATGCCAGGAGAACGCTATCTGCCCCAATGCATTGTGCCAACTGTAAAGTTAGGTTGAGGAGGAATAATGGTCTGGGGTTGTTTTTCATGGTTCGGGCTAGCCCACTTAGTTCCAGTGAAGGGACATTTTAACACTACAGCATACAATGACATTCTAGACGATTCTGTGCTTCCAACTATACGGCAACAGTTTGGGGAAAGCCCTTTTCTGTTTCAGCATGACAATGCCCCAGTGCACAAAGCGAGGTCCATACAGAAATGGTTTGTCGAGATCGGTGTGGAAGAAGTTGACTGGCTTGCACAGAGCCCTGACTTCAATCCCATCGAACACCTTTGGGATAAATTGGAACACCGACCTCGAGCCAGGCCTAGTTGCCCAACATCAGTGCCCGACCTCACTAATGCTCATGACTGAAAGGAAGCATCCCCGCAGCAATGTTCCAACATCTAGTGGAAAGCCTTCCCAGAAGAATGGTTGCTGTTATAGCAGGAAAGGGGTGACCAACTCCATATTAATACCCATGATTTTGGAATGAGATGTTCAACGAGCAGGTGTCCACATACTTTTGGTCATGTAGTGTACAATATGTAGAGTAGCAGCATCATATATAGTGATTGTATGTGAGTGGGTGTGCGTGTGTGTAGAGTCAGTATAAATGTATGTGCATTTTATGTGTGTGTAAGCAAATTATGGAGTGAGTGTTTTTGTGTGTGTGTTGAAGTGACAGCGCGCACGAGTGTGTTGGGCCATGTGAGTGTGCATAGAGAAAGTGGGAAAAAAATCAAATTAAATACAAGGGTCAACTCTTAGAGTCCTTGTAGCCATTTTGTTAGCTATTTAGCAGTCTTATGGCTTGGGGATATAAGCTGTTCAGGATCCTGTTGATGTCAGACTTGATGCACTGGAAGCAGAGAGAACAGTTTATGGCTTGGGCAGCTGGAGTCTTTAACGATTTCCCTGCCCTTCCTTTCACACGCCTGATATAGAGGTCCTGAATGGCAGGGAGCTCGGCCCCTGTGATGTACTGGGTTGTCCGCATCACCCTCTGTAGCACCATGCGATCGAGGGCGGTACCATTACCATACCAAGCAGTGATGCAGCCAGTCAAGATGCTCTCAATGGTACAGCTGTAGAACTTTTTGAGAGTTTGAGAGCCCATGCCAAACCTTCTCAACCTCCTGAGAGAGAAGAGGAGCTGTCGCGACTTCTTCACAACTGTGTGCGTGTGTACCATTTGAAGTCCTTTGTGATTTGGACAACGAGGAACAAGAAGCTCCTTGGTCTCACTGACGTTGAGGGAGAGGTTGTTGTTCCGGCACCACACTGCCAGGTCATTGACCTCCTCCCTGTAGGCCGTCTCATCGCCAGGGATCAGGCCTACCACCGACGTGTCATCAGCAAACTGGATGACGTGTGTTAAAGTTGTGCGTGGTTACGCAGTCGCGGGTGAACAGGGAGTACAGGACCCTAAGCTTGGTGACGGGCTTGGAGGGGACAATGGTGTTGAACGCTAAGCTGTAGTCAATGTGAAAATGCTGTTCATAGGAATTCCTCTTATCTAAGTTGGGTGAGGGCAGTGTGGAGTGCAATTGAGATTTAGTCATCTATGGATCTGTTGAGGCGGTATGCAAATTGGAGTGGGTCTGGGATGATGGAGTTGGAGGTGTGGCATAACCAGCCTCTCAAAGCACTTCATGATCACAAATGTGAGTGCTACAAGGCAGTAGTCATTGTGGCATGAAGCCTTAGAGTACTTGGGAACAGGAATGATGGTGGTCATTTTAAAACATGTGGGGGTTACAGCCTGGGACAAGGAGAGGTTGAAAATTATAGTGAATATGCCTGCCAGCTGTTCTCACATGCTCTGAGAACGCTACCTGGAACACCGCCGGGCCCCGCAGCCTTGTAGATGTTAACCTGATTAAAGACCTTACTCACGTCAGCCTCGGAGCGCAAGATTACCCAATCCTAAGGGGTCGGTGGCGGCCCTCACACCCGACACGATGTTGCTATTGTCGAAGCGTGCAAAACAAAATGCATTGAGTTTGTCTTGGAGAGAAGCATCGTTGGGCAGATCACAGCTGGGTCTTCTTCTGTAATCTGTAACGGACTGTAGCTCTGCCACATGCTGCGGGGGTCGGAAGCCTGTGTAATAGGATTCTACCTTATTCCTGGATTGTCCTTTTACTCATTTGATGACTCCGCGGAGGTCGTCTTGTACTTGTTCCTGTCCTCAGCCTCAGGTTTGGTTTCAGATTAGGCTCAACGTCCTTGGGAATTGACAGATGACACTTCCTATCAAGCTGGTCACCAAAATGACTGGAATGGAATGTGTAAAGTAGAGTAAAGCACTGAAGCAGAGTTGAGATCGAGCTGAGGCTTGGCGGTTGAATAGAAACTCGGGTTATGCAGTGTTTTCCATAAGCGCTGGAGGTCGGCTAAACAGCTGATAGACTAATTGTCAGCCGGCTCCTTCTTCCACTTTTCATTTTAAAAAAAAGTTTACATTTGCTAGTCAGAAAAGTCTGTATAGCCTTCTCCCACTAGAATGAACAATACACATCTTCTTTACAGTATATTGATAGGACAGGCGCCTGTCAGTCACAAAGCAAGCGATGAGAGAGAAACACTGCTGGTTTGTCAGTCTGTTGTTGGTCCTGCCTCTCAATACCGGTGTTATTTTTGTGCACTGTGGTTGGCTACAGTCAATTTTATTTTCACAGAAGGAGCGCATGTTGCTTCATTGACTCCTGGTGAGTGAATTTACAAGCAACTAGCAATGAGTGGAAATCCACTTCATTATTGTTTTGTGGCACATTCATTTATTTTCTTTTGCGTGTTTCAAAGGCCTACAGACAACCACGGATTCGGGGTACATAGGCTATTTACTGTTGCTTGTGTTGACTAGTTTCTAAGAGGTGACGAACGAACTGAATAAAGTGCATCTCCTATATCCCTTTGCTCTTCATAAATCATACAACGTAGTTATATGTCTATTGTATCGTGTCGGGACAAGTAAACTAAAAGATGTTGTTTGGATTTTCCTAGGATTCAAAGACCATGTCGAGACTTGCCAGTGTCCTCTAAAGTGACTCGTCAGTGTAGACGAGTGACGGGTTGTTCGGCTCTTTTTGAACATCTCTTTTTGGGTGAATGGAACCAAATTGCATCGGTTGTTCGGCTCTTTTTGAACAGCTCTTTTTGGGTGAATGGAACCAAATTGCATCGGTGAGAGAGCCATTCATTTGGCACACTAATTTGAATACTGGTAGGCTATTACTGCTTTTTGGTCACCATCTGCCGATAAATAATGAAAATATTTGATGAAGAGGTTGAATCCTCACTGCAGGAACAATAGGTAGTGGAGAGAGAGCCTCATTCTGGTCCAAAATATGATACAAGAAAACAGATTGAAGGTTATAAAAGCTAATGGCATGAAACTTATATGGTATTATAGATGTTGATATAGGCTTCTGATTTGATTAAAGTGTTGACAATGGAGTAGTCAACTGCTGCTTTCTGAGTAGCAAAGCCCATGTTTAACACCTGCTTCATTCTTCAAATCATACCTGTATGTTTATTCTTGGGTACCTGACGTATATATTTTTTAAACCTTTATTTAACTAGACTTGGGGTTGCACAATCTGTCAGGGGTAACTAATTTACTGCAATTCTATATTATTTCTCAACAGGGAATCCATGTTTACTTACGTCTTTGCCACAATAAATTAACTTGTAAGATTACACTAATATTTATAAATAGATTACTAATCTACAGCCTTCCTTCTGCCAAAATCCCACAGTGATTGATTGACAGGCCAAATTCTAAGGGATAGTTTAACCACATTACATTGGTTTTCCTGTGTCCACAGCAGCAGAGACAATAAAATACATAATTTGAAGAACAAACATCAGTGGCAATTTATATCTTGTAGTAACGCTGTAAAAAAGACTTTAATCTCAAGAGAAGACCGATTGAATGTTAAAAAAAAGGTTATTTTACTTAAAAAAAAAAAAAATAGTCCTGATCATATAGGTCTAAACGATATCCAAAACAACTAACACACTGAATTCATACATTTTCAGTAATTGTTATTGTAAAGCCTTTCTACTCAATACCACAACTAATTTTACCAATCTGTAAAGTCGTTAAAGTATTCAGTAAGTCACCTGTGTATTTCGGATGGAATCAAGGCATTAGAATGTACCAGAGGCCATCAAAATAGAGCACATTCTGCAACAAAAACGGACCCCCCCCAGCCCGGAACTTCCTGGCTGGCTCGTTTTTTTATTTGGCTGGCTACACCATGTATTAACGGGTAACACTGGTTATGCAGCTTCCCAAACCATACTTCTGTCCCCTTGAAACAAAAATGTGTGTCTAGATTTTGATTTGGGAAATACTTGCAGGGTTCTTTACGCACAGGGTATTTTGTGGCGGGCCACCCAGAGGTTTTATCACGCCCTCCACCTTATGCCTCTTTTTTAGCCTGGAAAAACCCGGACTGGTGTAATGTGAAGGCATACTACAATTGGTACCCAAGGCTCTTACCTTTGGTAGCGTATGCCTCGGCGATCATGGAGAGACGGTAGACAGGGGCTCCCACCAGCGCCAGCTCGTCCAGGGTCACTTTGCCATACTGGTTGATGGCTTCACTGTAGTCTCCCTCCACGTAGGACAGCTTGGCCATTAACATGCTGGCCTCTTGCATGTAGTCCGGCTGGGCACGAAAGGAAAGAGAAGAGACAGATAGTGTTGTTTTCTCCTGCACACAAAGACGTGTAGCTAAATGTACACGCTTCAGAGAAAAAGAGGGCATAGAAGCTGCACGAGGGAGTGATGCAGCGTTATGAGGTTCTATAATTCAAAGGGGATTCTCTCAGTTTGGAAAGGCAGTGAGCTCAACGCGCATATTGCACAGTTTCTCAAGAGATAAATCAGATCCAGCTTGAACTGTGAGATGTAGTAGGGAGTTGTAGTTTCCAACAGGCCAATATTATAGGAAATTTAGTGCATAAAACCTGGTAATTAACTACAATGACAATCCATTATGCATCTCCTTGTCTGATCTGTTTGTTTTACGCCTGCTACGGTTGGTGTGGGGCGGAGACGGAGAGAAGAATGCGCAATCGTGGATATAGAGCAGCTGTTGCTTCGCGAGGTAAAATACATGATCTGAGTGATTGATAGTTGGTATTCATCAGTCATAAATGTATGCCTTATTTACTTGATTTTGATTGATTTTGTCAGGCAGCATAGGCAGGAACTCTATAGAAATTAGACAATGACTTGGAATGAAATAAGAAAGTCATCAAATAAAATATCTTATTCAAGTTATGCGAATAAATGATGGTTAATAAATGATAAGCAGTAATGGGCAGTCACTACCATCACAGGACTTTTAATAATTGTTTTATTCTATGTTAAAGCATTCAATCCAAATAATCGAAACCAAAATGGAAAACCGTGATTACTTTTTAATAATCGAACCGAAACAGACCTCAAAAATCACTAATCGCTCAGCATTAAAGACTGCACTACACTATTATAACACTATTACAAGACTGAACTAGACTGAAAAGTAGACAGATGATGTATACTAATATAATGGTCATAGGTGAAGTCTACTGTGTTACATCAACTACCTTGAGGTTCCCTCGGTCCAGGGCAGCAGTCAGGTGTTTGTGGACCTCCACTAGCCTGGGTCTTGGGCCCCTGGGGCTGGCCCCCTGCTTGATGGGGTTCTCCTTGATGTACTGCTGGAGCTTGGCCTCCCCCAGCAGCAGCTCCCCCAGGTCATCTGAAACACAGTTTAGTCTACCCTTAGACTACCCTCCCAGTTCAACAGGGTCTTGTATTCAAAAGGCACCAAATGTTTTATTTTATTTCACCTTTATTTAACCAGGTAGGTTAGTTGAGAACAAGTTCTCATTTGCAACTGCGACCCGGCCAAGATAAAGCGTAGCAATTCGACGCATACAACAACACAGAGTTACACATGGAACAAACAAAACATACAGTCAATAATACAGTAGAACAAAAGAAAACAAAAAGTCTATATACAGTGAGTGCAAATTAGGTAAATTAAGGAAATGGAAATGGATTGAAACCGGGAAGGACTACCTGACCTTGTCCAATAACAAACGTGTTTTTGTTTTCCAGCGCAAAACGTTTGCTATGTTTTTCTATGATGTTCACTAATGAATATGACCTAGAACAAGCCACTGATTTCTTACCAACTAGGCTAACTACCAGATTCATAGGTGGAATGACAACACACATCATGTTCCAATAATATATCACAGTAAAGACAGATCAGTCAACCCTGACTAATACGCAGAATCTCAGAACAATCTGTACAATACTATAGCATCAGTATTCAGAAAAGTTGACGGGAGGGGGGGGTCATAATTTCAGCAAGCCATGACACCCACCATCTCAGATTGTTCTGATATCTAATTTGATCTCTGAAAAATCAAGCTAATTGATTGCAACCAAACGGTCCCTTTTAATTGATAGCTTCACACAATATTCAACAAATACAGTACCCAACATCCAATTTGGACCAAACGTATTCTTATCATTGAGTAAAATGGTCAAAAGCCACCTAAGGGATAGTGACTAAAATGTTGTGACCACCCTAATAAAATAATACAATTAAAAACCATTGCATGGCAGTAACATGATTCTCAATAAGAAAACAGCTATATTTGTAGTGTGATTAGTGACATTTACCATTAAACCCAGACCAAAACCATTATTTCAATTGTTTTGTTGTAAAAACACCAGAAAAATCAGCTCCAAGTGGTTTTAATTTAGGACCTCTGTTCCAAAGCATTGCCACACATAATACACAGATATATGTGACTGTATACAAATGTAAGCAAGGTTTGAAATGATTACGTTTTAGTCAAATATTCTGTTTGGTCTTCTTGCGTTCAATTTGCAGTCCGAGTCTACACATTTTTTGTAATTATGTTCTGGCTCCCTAACCATCTGCTCAAAAAATATATATAATTGTCCAGCGGCTGAATCTAGTTGATGATCCCTGCTATACAGTGTGTGTTTGGGACTTTCACTATTTGAAGACCATAACATTGCTACCATTAGAACTGCTATAGCCTAATGGTTTGCTTGTATGCAAGGAATGGTCTAACTTATCCAGACCAATTGTTTTTAACGGAATATACCACACACAGAGGGGTCGTTTCCTGGACATAAATTAAGCCTAAGAGAAGGACAAACTGAATTGCTTTCAGGGCGGACTGGCTTGAATTGTGAGGATGACCATACAATTTATTTTCATCGTCAGCAAAAGCTATTGGTTTTCTACCCAAAGTTGCAAAGAAAATGTTGTGATCCATTTAATAAACACAAGAGACCAGTAAAATGGATGTGGTGGCAGTAGCATGAACAGTGGCATCTAGTGGGCATAACGCAGTACTTTCACACTATGGTAAATAGTGCAAGCGACTTCAATGGTTAATTTCTCTGAACAGGGGAAAAACCCATCACTCGATTCACAGGGAATAAATTACAAAAAAATGAAGAAGCAATACTACAAGCAGCATCTCCATACTACTTGTCAGACATAGAAAACTGAAACTGTATATAGGTTATTGGTGTAGGATTGTCGTGGGGGTCAGTGGGTTTGGATAATTTTATTGAATTCCTCATGTCTTACGGGGAAAGGGGGGTACCTAGTCAGTTGTACAACTGAATGCCTTCAATTGATATGGGTCTTCCGCATTTAACCCAACCCCTCTCAATCAGAGAGGTACGAGGGGCTGCCTTAAATTGACATCCATGTCTTCAGTGCCAGGGGAACAGTGGGTTAACCTCATTGCTCAAGGGCAGAATGCCAGATTTGTACCTTGTCAGCTTGGGGATTCAATCCAGCAACCTTTCGGTTACGGGCTCAACGCTCTAACCACTAGGCTACTTCATTATTAGGAGGAATTATGGTCCAAATTGGATGTTAGGTACTATACTTATTGAAGATTATATGAATCCTATATATTAAAATGGCCAATTTAGGGGCAATCAATTAGTTTCATTTCTTAGAGATCAAATTATATTTCAACAAAATAATGTGTTTCAGGAACGCTAATCTTATCCGTTTCTAACTACAGAAACGACTTGAGATGGTGGGTGTCGAAATCCTCTCGCTTGTCATTTTTGAGGTGGAATGACTCAGGGATAAGAGCAAAGAGAGAGCAATAGTAATGGCGTCTTTTTGTAGGCACTAACTTCGCCATGGTTCGTTGGACAAAGCCAAACGGGAAATTAATGCAGTTTTTGTACGGTTTTGGGATAAATGCCGAAAATAAGGTCTGTGTTGAACCCAGGTTTAGGAGATCTTACACGTTTTGTTCTACGAGATCACTTTCATCAGCAAACCTCACTTTTTGTGAATTATGAAGCATTTATTGTATGTAATCAAATTTAAAAAATAAAGCACATAAAGGCTTCATTATTCATGAATATCATGTTAACTGACTGATACTATAGCAAAGAACAAAACGTATAAGATCTCTTAAGCCTGTGTTAACCTCAGACCTTATTTTCGCCGTTGATCCTAAAACCCTGTTATTTTCCCATAGGAATGGCTGAACGAACCCGAAGTAACTCATTTCCGGTTATTAGGACTACAAGTTGGCAAGCTCTAAATAGGGAGGACCACAACTGCTGGTTGGAACTGGGCAGGCTAACTCTCTCATTCTCCTTGATGCAAAAATACAACTCACTACACATTGAGAAGCCTGGTGTGGTGCAATGTTTGTAAGACTAGAAGAAGATTATAGGCCTAGGTTTGTACAAGATTAGTAGTATGAGTGTTATTCAACCCCTCAATGCCACACTTTTAAGGGGACTTGTTGGCTAATCCAGTTTGTTACGAGTTTAACTGGCCCATTATGCATGACAGGAGAGTGTGACCCTCTGGTCTGACTGACATAGGTATGTATGCCTGTCAGTTTACATCAACAAACATACATTAATTCCAAAATAAGATATTTCAAGGTGAAGTCAGCAATATGACATCATCATACCATCTCAGTGACTTCCTGCTTACAGGTTTTCCACTAGTTACCACAGCCACAAAGTAGAAATGGTCTATTTCATAAAATCTATGAAAGCAGAAACGTGCTTTTTAGTCTTCGTTTTGGGTTAGGGTTATGCACAAGGTTAGCAGTGCGGTTAAGGTTTCAAATGAGATTTTAAGATGATACATTTTAGGAATAGGCAGGTTCATGACTTTGTGGCTGTGGTAACTAGTGACGACAAACAAACACCAACGGAACCCAAATCTGCAAAGACCGCAAATATTTCTCACCTCCTTGAGGGATACTCACTGCTCAAAGATTTCAATTGAGTTTTTGTTCATTTCATTAAGTAGTTAGTCGCCCGATGTTATTGATATGCAGCCAGGAGTACAAGTAACGTTAGATTCTTAAACTATGTTTATGGAGCCTACCTTATGCAACTGTTAAGACAGCTAACGTTAAGCTAGCTCAGTAAAATATTTTAGAACATTTTCCTGGGTGAAAACGTTCAACCAGTATGCATAGCGCCGGGAATACTCTGCCCAAGACAAGTTTAGCTAGGCACACGGTGGTAGCTAGGCTGGCTAGCCCTGGCTTAAATTACATAAAACTGTCAAAACAAGAAATAGGAAGTGAGCGCGTATGCACACTCAAATGAGCTTTGGTGTTTTCGCTAAATAGTTATAAACCATTACGGTGTTTAAAGATAATTATTTCGTTTTTACAGATGACCTAGAAATGGCTGGCTAGCTGGAACCGACTCGCAATGGAAATTGCATTCACGTTGACGTGGTTAAGAAAGCCCTTGGATTCTGCTCCCTGTCCAGGCCCCAAAACGCTGAATGAACCGCAGAGCAAAAGTAAATCACGAATCGCAGACATATTTCTTACCGTTTGATATTAGTTTAGCAGACAGCTGCCGTACAAGCTCTGGTATCTTGTCCCATTGCCCTTCCGAACGGCACCGTTCTATCTCGGTCTCGAGTCGTGACCCAGACTTTCTCGCTGTCATCTTCAGACTCCGGCGTTAGCAGAGACCAAAACACGACAGCCACGAATCATCAGCTGCGGTGCGGGTTGGAATGGAAACAGCGACACCCCCGGTAGCTGTCACTCTCACATCTGTCAGATGTTGAACTGTCAATGTTTTTATTCAGGTTTTATTGCCATTTTCAAAAACGCATGTAAGGTCATATTCATAGCTATGTATTATATCACCATGTTTGTTTTGTTTAGCCAACTGTTCTAATGTTTACAATGTGCAACCAGGCAGTCATGATGGAATAGAAATACTTTAATACCACACATTCATATTGATACTTTATCCCAAAAGGCTTTAGGGCAAGAACAGACTACTGACTACATGCTGAAATCTTGCTCCCAAACATATCCCTTCCAAGTCAGTTTCAAGAACAAAACAGTTCATTCTTTTCACACCAACATTCACATTGGTGCCCTACAATTCACATTTAAAATATTGAGCTTATTCTTGGCAGTAGAGTTTGGGCAAGTAAAAAAGCTTTCTAACCCAAGTCATATGAATAATAACACTTTAGGCTGTTTATGTAGAAGAAGGTAGAAGAAACTTAGGTAGAAGAAACTGGCTGTGGTAGATTGTGATGGTATTGCTAGAACCTTTATCTATTTGAATCTCCAAACTACTCCAGCTACTACTCCAGCTCTCTATGGTTTAGGAGCATATCTTTAGTAAAACCTGCTCAATTTAAAGGTTAAAACATGCAGGCCCACTTTATTTTGTACATTAAAATGATGCTCCAGAGCTTTTGTATAATTTGAGCCAGTAGTTTTAAAAGTAGTTCTCATGAACCCAAAAGGTCCCTGAAAATTGTGCACAATTGTATGTTACGCCATCCACTTAAGATCCCGGACTACATCTTTAAGACACATGTTGGTTCTGCTCTAGGCCACACACAGCATCTGGAAGTGCAGTATGAGTGTCATTAAGACAGACAGCAAGAAACAAATGAATACTACATTGGAAGGTGTAAGACATTTAGCCAACTTAAAGATATAGACAGTCATTTCAGGTACCCTACCAGTAATATAATAGGTGATTAAAAAATTCAAGAAGTAGAACTGGCAGAGACAGGTATGGCAAGAGAGAATAATGGATATTTGGCAAGGTTACAGTACATTGGAGGCTGATATACTGTAACTTTCTATAGATCTAACAGTGTTGGTCCATTTATATTGTACATTTATCCTATGGCTTTGAGCTACTATTAAGGCAAACCTGTAGAAAATCAGAGTCTGGAAATTCATTTTCTCCATATCTGTTTTTATCTTGCCCACTAAAAATGGTATTGGAACATACAGTGAGCTCCAAAAGTATTGGAACAGTGACCATTTTTGTTGTTGTTTTAGCTCTGTACTCCAGCACTTTGGATTTTAAATTCTACAATGACTATGAGGTTAAAGTGCAGACTTTCAGCTTTAATTTAGTTACGGATAGTCCTGAATGAATAGTGAATAATGATGAGGAGAAATTAGCATGTATGTTTGTTCATCTAATATTCTCATCATTCACGGCTATCCGTAATCATGGTAGAGTCAACATTAATGTAGAAGTGTTTATAAACATTCAATTCTTATTTACAATAAAAGTGACTCCAAAATGACACAATACATGATTTACCTTTTTACCCTTATTTAACTAGGCAAGTCAGTTAAGAACAAATTCTTATTTTCAATGACAGCCTAGGAACAGTGGGTTAACTGTCTGTTCAGGGGCAGAACGACAGATTTGTACCTTGTCAGCTCGGGGGTTTGAACTTGCAACCTTCCGGTTACTAGTCCAATGCTCTAACCACTAGGCTACGCTGCCACCCCATTGATTTCTGTTGGGCACAAAATTATCTGAAACATAGCCAAAACAAACAGCAAATGCATCCAACAAGTTCGTAAATTCCCAAGCTTGATGTAATCATTGCATGCTAGGAATATGGGATCAAATACAAACATTTTGATTACTTTAATACACAAGTTAATTTGTCCCAATACCTTTGGTCCCTTAAAATGGGGGGACGATGTACAAAAAGTGCTGTAATTTCTAGACTGTTCACCCGATATGGATGAATATACCATCAAATTAAATCCGACAGTCAGCACCTCATTGTATAATGTTAAATTGTAACCCCTCCTGTCTCAGCCTCCAGTATTTATGCTGCAGTAGTTTGTGTGTCGGGGGGATAGGGTCAGTCTGTTATATCTGGAGTATTTCTCCTGTCTTATCCGGTGTCCTGTGTGAATTTAAGTATGCTCTCTCTAATTCTCTCTTTCTTTCTCTCTCTCGGAGGACCTGAGCCCTAGGACCATGCCTCAGGACCACCTGGCTTGATGACTCCTTGTTGTCCCCAGTCCACCTGGCCGTGCTGCTGCTCCAGTTTCAACTGTTCTGCCTGCGGCTATGGAACCCTGACCTGTTCACCGGACGTGCTACCTGTCCCAGACCTGCTGTTTTCAACTCTCTAGAAACAGCAGGAGCGGTAGAGATACTCTCAATGATCGGCTATGAAAAGCCAACTGACATTTACTCCTGAGGTGCTGACTTGTTGCACCCTCGACAACTACTGTGATTATTATTTATGAACATTTATGAACATTTGAACATCTTGGACATGTTCTGTTATAATCTCCACCTGGCACAGCCAGAAGAGGACTGGCCACCCCTCATAGCCTGGTTCCTCTCTAGGTTTCTTCCTAGGTTTTGGCCTTTCTAGGGAGTTTTTCCTAGCCACTGTGCTTCTACACCTGCATTACTTGCTGTTTGGGGTTCTAGGCTGGGTTTCTATACAGCACTTTGATATATCAGCTGATGTAAAAGGGCTATATAAATACATTTGATTTGATTTGAATCCAAAGTGATGGAGTACAGAGTCAAAACAACAAAAAATGTATCACCTTCCCAATACTTTTGGAGCTCACTCTAGTTATATTTACACCTACAGACACACACGTGACATGATACAGTTAAGAGGACCCGAACCCATCTCATCAAATTGATGCAAACTGGTGAGGGCCCAAAAAGGTGACACTTTTTTGTTGTTGCACTAAAACATGCAAATAAAATCCCTGCTATGGGGAAATGCAGGTTTTAACTAATTAAACAACAAAGAATATGACATGATCATATTCTTTTTACAGTCGCTGTGGTTGACGGAGATTTCGATGCTAGGGAATTGTAGTTTCTTTAAAATGATTTCTCCCTAAAGGAATCGACGTATACTGCGATGCTAGGGAATTGTAGTTTTTTTACAACGACTTCACCATTAAGTAATCGAACAAAAAGGGAGGAATCAAACTACACTCCGCAGGGTTTGACAAAGCAGCGCACCTCGTTAGACCATACAAATCAAATCAAGAAAAGTTTAGATGAGAAAATTGTCTCGAATTTTCTATTAATATGCTGATAATTCAAGCCTACGCGAAACCTGATATAAGTAAATATCTAGTTACACTACTTTCACTTTGCTAAATTAGCTTTCAGATCACCACGGAAATCACAGAACAGGGAAAGCAATGTGTTTGCATGGCTTCAGTAATGTGCTGTTACCTGTCCAGTTCCAATCAAATCAGTGCATTTGGAGAAAGGGAGTCAGGGACCCTCTTCCATCCACTCCCTCACCTCCTAATTACTGTTGCCTCCACTGTCAAGCTTTTGGCACCACTTTGGTCACTCTTTCTCTATCAAATTCAATATGCTTTAAATGGCACGAATGACGGTCAATGTTGTCAAAGCGGAATGATATACATAAAAATATGAAAGCAACAACTCTCTCTCTGACTTCAATTAATTCAAGGGCTTTATTGGCATGGGAAACATATGTTAACATTGCCAAAGCAAGTGAAATATATAATATATCTCTCTCTGAGACATAGATCTCTCTCTGCCTCTTGTTAGACAGAACACAGACAGAAGTCTGACAGATCAACATGATAAACACTTGAAGAAAAAGCCATCGATTCACTTTTCCATATAATGTGAAACTTTAGCGTTTTCATTGAGTGGTCTTTGAAATTACAATTACAGATTGCTTTCTTGCTTGGGCAACATTATGCCATTTATTAGGTTCTGAATGTCATGTACAATGTTTTAATGAATCAAACCAGCCACTACATTATTTCACTAGCCTATAATTATAACGTAGTTGAATTGCTCTGATTTCCATTACCTTGTTTTTCATATCTCAAACTCCGCCATGTTTTGAGATTTTGCGGAGAGGTGTGTTGGTTGGGTTACGGAGAGGGTAGCAACATTTTACATACGCTTTTCTTCTGGAAAATGCACACCTCTCAACTAATTTTATCTATTTATATACATTTTATCGTCCATAAGACTGTTAGGTCGCAGTAACGTTACATCAAATGACAACGGTCCCACAGCTCACTTGTGGTTAGCTATCGTTTGAAGAAGATTAGAAGGGGCTTGCTCCCTACAAATTCTTTCGTCTCCTGCTTTCGGAATGTTTTCCAAAAAGCCTCATGGGGACGTCAAAAAATCTACACAGAAAGTGTTGGATCCAAAAAAAGATGTCCTGACACGTCTGAAACACTTGCGGATTGTTAGTGGTAAGTCGAAATGAGACATTTTGGTCGGCTAGCTAACTAGGCTATACAGTAGCTTGATGCTACAGCTAAATCAAAGCTACCGAAGCGAGCTCGCGACTTTTTCTGTTGATGCAGAGTAGCTAACATGCATTGGCTTGTTTCTACTCCCATCATTGGACAGATTGGAAGCGTACAGTTGTAGCTAGCCATTATATAATATCATATTTTATTGCATTGCAACGCTTGAAATGAATTTGCTGTGCTGAAATGTGTGGCAAACAGTACAAGTTATGTCAAAACAATATGGTTGCATACCGATTGTAATCAGTGGTTTAGGATGGTCCATATCTATTCTATTCTACAAAGAAATCGAGACGTCATCCATGTTTTGATATACGTTAATCACATTTGTCAGGAGTCCTTGATTTCTGTTTTGCCACTTGTCTTATTCTCTATTTGTGGACTAAAGATGGGCCATACAGTGCCTTCAGAAATGATTAATACCCCTTGACTTATTCCACATTTTGTTGTTACAGCCTGAATTCAAAATGTATTACATTTTTGTTTCTTAACCATCTACACACTACCCCATAATGGATAAGTGAAAGCATGTTTTTAGAAATTTTCGAACTTTCAATGGGATTCAAGTCTGGGTTTTGGCTCGGCCACTCAAGGACTTATAAATTCTAGTTCTGAAGCCATTCCAGCGTTGCGTTGGCTGTAAGCTTGGGGTCATTGTCCTGTTGGAACTTCAATCTTTGCCCCAGTCTAAGGTGGTTTGCATTCTGAAGCAGGTTCTCATCGAGGATTTGCCTGCATTTGGTTCCATTCATTTTGTTCCCTTTATCCTTACCAGTCTCTGTCCCTGCTGTGGGAAAAGCATCCCCATAGGAAGCGACAATGTCTGTAAAAAAGTGGTCAGATGAAGCACATGCTAAACTAACGGTATTCTTTCAGTTGAGCATTCTAGCACTTCACCTGTCGACCAGAAGTTGATGCTGTTGTTATGCAACCTCTTGCTAGATGGTTAGCATAATAAATGACTTGCTATACATCTTACGACTTTGTGTGTTTGTAAATTCAGAGAGTTGTCAGGTTGTCCGTTCATAAGTTCAGACCGTTCAGAGCGAGCACTGCCCGTTCTGGACAAGGAGTAGGGTTGAGCTGAGCATCCTGACCCCACAACGGCAGTCAAATATCCAAGCTAACTTGCTAAAGTTGGCTAGCTTGCCAGCTACTTCCAGACACAAATGAGAGAACACTTCTCTCTGACCATTTTACTTGGCCAAGCAGAGCTGGTTAGGCTGTTTTCGTGTTATCTAGAGCGTTGGTGACTGCTGCAAGGAAATAGTTTCCACTGCTTGTATACTTCGTATTTTGGCAAATATAGTGTGAAATCTGGGAACTTTTTGCATATATCCATACCTGTATATCCATGACCTGTAATCATACTGCATACTCATACTACATAGTGCTGTTAGTATGAGTATTCGAACACAGCTCGAGAGTGCAGAATCCAACTGGGCAATTCCACGGTAACAGTGATGCTGTCAAACAAAAACCAATGATTACAAAGTTAAACAAACCATACAATTCTATGCACAAGGAATAGTTTCAACAATTTCCACACAATTTTACTAAAACGCATTTACTTGAACAGTGCAGATCAAAAGTTTGGTTTAGCATATGATGGCACCAACAGCACAATCAGGTTTTTGTTTGGTATGCATTTTAAGGTGAAAAGTCTGAAGCTGTGTTCGTATACCCATGCTAACATACTGTGTACTACATACTTAATGAGTATATACTAGCGGTCGACCGATTTATGATTTTTCAACACCGATACCGATTATTGGGGGACCAAAAAAAAGCTGATACTGATTAATCGGCCAATTTTTATTTTTATTTATTTGAAATAATGACAATTACAACAATGCTGAATGAACACTTATTTTAACTTAATATAATACATCAATAAAAATCTATTTACCCTCATAAATAATGAAACATGTTCAATTTGGTTTAAATAATGCAAAAACTAAGTGTTGGAGAAGTAAAAGTGCAATATGTGCCATGTAAAAAAAGCTAACGTTTAAGTTCTTTGCTCAGAACATGAGAACATCTGAAAGTTGGTGATTCCTTTTAATGTGAAACTTCAATATTCCAAGGTAAGAGGTTTTAGGTTGTAGTTAATATAGAATTTATAGGACTATTTCTCTCTCTACCATTTGTAATTCATATACCTTTGACTAGTGGATGTTCTTATAGGCACTATAGTATTGCCAGTGTAACAGTATAGCTTCCGTCCCTCTCCTCGCCCCTACCTGGGCTCAAACCAGGAACACATCGACAACAGCCACACTCGAAGCATCGTTTACCCATCGCTCCACAAAAGCCGTGGCCCTTGCAGAGCAAGAGGAATAACTACTCCAAGTCTCAGAGCGAGTGACGTTTGAACCGCTATTAGCACGCACCCCCCTAACTAGCTAGCCATTTCACATCGGTTACACCAGCCATTAGGCTGATAGGCTTGAAGTCATAAACAGCACTGTGCTTGCGAAGAGCTGCTGGCAAAACGCACAAAATTGCTGTTTGAATGAATGCTTACGAGCCTGCTGCTGCCTACCATCGTTCAGTCAGACTGCTCTATCAAATCATAGGTTTAATTATAACATAATAACACACAGAAATACGAGCCTTTGGTCATTAATATAGTCGAATCCGGAAACTATCATTTCAAAAACAAAACATTTATTATTTCATTGAAATACGGAACCGTTCGGTATTTTATCGGTCTAAATGTTCTTGTTACATTGCACAACCTTCAATGTTATGTCATAATTACATTAAATTCTGGCAAATTAGTTCGCAATGAGCCAGGCTGCCCAAACTGTTGCATATACCCTGACTCTGCGTGCAATGAACGCAAGAGAAGTGACACAATTTCACCTAGTTAATATTGCCTGCTAACCTGGATTTCTTTTAGCTAAATATGCAGGTTTAAAAATATATACTTCTGTGTATTCATTTTATGAAAGACATTGGTGTTTATGGTTAGGTACAGTCGTCCAACGATTGAGCTGACAAGGTGAAAATCTGTCATTCTGTCCCTGAACAAGGCAGTTAACCCACCGTTCCTAGGCCATCATTGAAAATAAGAATGTGTTCTTAACTGACTTGCCTAGTTAAATAAAGGTATAAGATCAAAATAAATAAATCGGTGCCCAAAAATACCAATTTCCGATTGTTATATGAACTTGAAATCGGCTCTAATTAATCAGCCATTCCGATTAATCGGTCAACCTAGTTGTTACCTACCCTTACCACCTGGGGGCGGCCCGTCAGGAAGTCCAGGATCCAGTTGCAGAGGGAGGTGTTTAGTCCCATGGCCTTTAGCTCAGTGATGAGCTTTGAGGGCACTATGGTGTTGAGCTGTAGTCAGTTATTAACAGCATTCTCACATAGGTGTTCCTTTTGTCCAGGTGGGAAAGGGCAGTGTGGAGTGCAATAGAGATTGCATCATCTGTTTGGGAGGTATGCAAATTGGAGTGGGTCTAGGGTTTCTGGGATAATGGTGTTGTGAGCCATGACCAGCCTTTCAAAGCACTTCATGGTTACAGATGTGAGTGCTATGGGTCGGTAGTCATTTAGGCAGGTTACCTTTAGTGTTCTTGGGCACAGGCACTATGGTGGTCTGCTTAAAACATGTTGGTATTACGGACTCAGACAGGGAGAGGTTGAAAATGTCAGTGAAGACACTTGCTAGTTGGTCAGCGCATGCTCGGAGTACATGTCCTGGTAATCCGTCGCCCTGCGGCCTTGTGAATGTTGACCTGTTTAAAGGTCTTACTCACATCAACTGCAGAGAACGTGATCACACGGTTGTCCAGAACAGCTGATGCTCTCATGTAGGTTTCAGTGTTACTTGCCTCAAAGCGAGCATATAAGTTATTTAGCTTGTCTGGTAGGCTTGTGTCACTGGGCAGCTCTCGGCTGTGCTTCCCCTTGTAGTCTGTAATAGTTTGCAAGCCCTGCCACATCCGACAAGCGTCGGAGCCAGTGTAGTACGATTCGATCTTATTCCTGTATTGACACTTTGCCTGGTTGATGGTTCGTCGGCAGCTCTGCCCTTTAGTTCAGTGTGAATGTTGCCTGTAATCCATGGCTTCTGGTTTGGGTATGTACGTACAGTCACTGTGGGGACGACGTCAATGATGCACTTATTGATTAAGCCAATGACTGATGTGGTGTACTCCTCAATGACATCGGAAGAATCCCGGAACATATTCCAGCCTGTGCTAGCAAAACAGTCCTGTGGTTTAGCATCTGTTTCATCTGACCACTTTTTTTATAGACTGAGTCACTGGTGCTTCCTGCTTTAATTTTTGCTTGTAAGCAGGAATCAGGAGGGACACAATGAGAACACAATGGGAACACTCGGATCATGTTACTCGCCCTAGCAGAGCTAGTTAAGCAGTTTTCATGTTAGCCAGAGCGTTGATGACTGTAACTGTGCTGCTTGCAACCATTTCATTATTCTTTTTGGCAAAGTTTACTGACCCCAGCCATATTCAACGGGTGTTGAGCGCTTGTAAATGAATCATTCTGCGCTCTTGTACTCAGACGTGTGCTCTGAAATCGGAGTAGATAGCCAGAATGAATTTACGAAAGCACCCGAATGTCCATTGAGAACGCACAAAAACTATATACCATTTAGCTAAGCTAAGAATGATAGGAATAATCAAGTCAATAAACGTTAAGTAGTTAGTTAGCCTATAGTTAATATACTGGCAAGTTTGATGTATAAGTAGCCAACTAGGTAGCTAGCTAGCAAAAGGTACATACTGCTGTAATGATATGTTATGTGGTTCATAAAGACGACGTAGCAAACAAATTGTAAGCCAACATAACGTCATTACATTACTCAATATTTTCTTAACATTTGTCACAAATTCATTTCTTTAAGTCAGGGGTCCCCAAACTTTTTCCTGTGAGGGCCACATAACTTTTCCCTTCTCTGATGGGGGGCCGGTGTCAGTTTGTAACAGAAAAAGTGTGACGATCGTAGGGGAGCTTAAAAAATTTATTGTTTTCCAGAAAGCCACACATAACCAAATAACCCTTTCCAGGTTCTTTACAGAAAAAAAAGTCAGGAAACAAATAATAACACTATTAATGAAATAAATAATAACTAAATAACCCTCTCTGAGTTCTTCACAGAAAAAACAGGAAATAAATAATAACTAAATAACTCTCTCTGGGTTCTTCATAGAAAAAAAAGCCATGGAACATTAACTTTCTGTCGTGCCATGCACAATCTTAACAGATAAAAGTTCAGCTCAGTTGTCAGAGCAGAATCTCTCTGACACATATGAGCAGTCTCTTAAAGTTCTTGTGTTCCTTCCTTATAATCCTTTTGTAGGTTCCAGTAGGCTTGTAGACACCGCTGTTTGCAGCTCTCTCTCATCAACTTCCCTGTGAAAACCACAAAAGAAGCAGGTTGAGAAACTGAACTAAGTGATACAGCACCTACACAGCACAATACATTTCACTACCAGTATGGTTGTAAAGATGGATTTTATCCCAGTAGATTTTATTATGATTATATTTGTTTATGCTCAGAATGACTCATTCAAGTCAGAAAAGTGAGCTTACCTATGTATGTTCATCAGTGTGAACTGTGGGCCTGCATCTGGCTGGTGAGAAGTTGAATATCAGGTTCCATTCTAGTTACAGCCAGTCTCAAGCACTGATGCAAATGTTCATCTGTCAATCTTGATCTCATCGGGGTTTTCAGCAGTTTCATGCGAGAAAAGGTTTTCTCGCAGATATACGTGCTGCCAAAAACTGTGGACATTTTCATTGCGTGTTTTTTGATGTTTGGATATGTGTCGTTTGGGAGGGCGGCATAGAAGTCAATGAGACTGTTGGGCTTGAATGCGTCTTTCAGAACATCACAGTTCTGTAACTCAGCCAACTCAAACTGATATGAAGGCTGGGCTTCATCAATGTCGGCAACAAAGGGTTCTGAAAAAGACGGATTTCTTTTGCATGAACATGTAGTTCACTGAATCGCACACCGAACTCCGCCTTCAGCATTTCCAGTGCTTCCACGCACTTTTCAGCTGGGAACAGGACCGCTGGGTTCTCTGTCGACAGGTTTTGGGTAGCAGGAAGATGCACGAGTTGCGCTTTTCACTTGTTCCAAAAGCAGCGCTAATTTCACCTCAAATGCTTTTATGTGTGAATACATGTCGCAAATGAGTTTCCCCTCGCCTTGTAGCTGCAAGTTAAGGCTGTTAAGTATTTCTGTCACGTCTGTTAAAAATGCGAGGTGCCATTTCCATTCTGGGTCGATCAGCTCTGGGACCGTTTTGTCTTTTAAATGAAGAAATGCGTTA
Organism: Oncorhynchus nerka; assembly: GCF_034236695.1. Lineage (NCBI taxonomy): Eukaryota > Metazoa > Chordata > Actinopteri > Salmoniformes > Salmonidae > Oncorhynchus > Oncorhynchus nerka. The sequence continues at coordinate 51,123,803 of NC_088413.1, read as the reverse complement.
ATTTTGGGTAGCAGCTCGTAAAAACGCCTCAAAACTCTGCCCCGGCTCAGCCATCGGACCTCTGTGTAGTACAGCACATCTCCGTGCGTAGACTCCAGTTCAGACAGGAATTCTTGGAACTGCCTGTGTTTAAGTCCCTTTGCTCTGATGAAGTTTATGCACGACACCACAACCTTCATTACAGAATCCCACTTCAACACTTTGCAGCACAGTGCTTGCTGGTGAATTAGGCAGTGGACTCGTAGCGGGCGGTGAGACCCCTTTTTCCAACTCCCGGTTCATGCGTCCTATTAGACCGCGAGTTTCGCCCACCATGCTAGGAGCCCCGTCAGTCGTGATGCTAGCTAGCTTTGACCAGTCCAGGTCCAACTTCTCCATGGTTTGGCACACTTTGTCAAAAATATCCTCTCCGTTGTAGTCCCTTTGAGACTTTGGAGGGCTGCCAGCTCCTCGCATATCTCAAAGTTTGCGCTAACTCCACAAATAAAAATGAGCAGTTGCGCTGTGTCTTGCACGTCCGTGCTCTCATCCAGTGCTAATGAAAAGAAGTCAAATTCTTTCGTCTTCTGCTGCAGCTGGGCATATACATTACTCCCGATTTCTTCAACGCGTCTGGTGATTGTACTCGCCGACAGACTTACGGCATTAAATGCATCTTTCTTCTCGGGACACACCTCCTCCGCGACAGCATCCATACATTTCTTAACAAACTCTCCGTCAGTGAAAGGCTTACCGCTTCTTGCTATCAGTTTAGCAACCCGAAAGCTGGCCCGAACGGATGCCTGGTTCAGCTGAGCTTGGCGTACAAATGTATTCTGCTGAGATAGTAGTCCACTTTTTAGCTTTGAGAGTTTGTCTGCTCGTATTTGGCCTTGCAAGCTATCGTACTTGTCTTTGTGACGGGATTCATAGTGTCGGCGAAGATTGTATTCTTTGAATACCGCCACCGTCTCTTGACAGATGAGACAAACAGCCTTTTCTTTGCATTGAACAAAAAAAAATTGTTTGTCCACTGCAGGTTAAATACCCTGCATTCTGAATCAATTTTTCTCTTACCTAACCTTTTCGCCATTATTCCGTTCTCTCTTTGACAGGGCCGGGCCTAGGATTTTTTTTCTGGAGGCCAAATAGGAAAAAAATTCGATAGCGTCTCTGGTATTGTTCAGAGGGCCGGGCCAAATGTGCTGACGGGCCGTATCCGGCCCGCGGGCCGTAGTTTGGTGACCGCTGCTTTAAGTAATTATATCTACTCTTGTTGTACTTCGGCTGCATATTTTCCACCAATTTCTTCAAATCTAAAAACAATGTGAAGCCTGCGTGTATACTTCATATTTTGACTAATTTAGTATGGCATCCGGGAACTTTTGACATACTATGATCAATAAGCATACCATGTACTCAATCCACGTCATAAATAGTACAGTTAGTGCAGTTAGTATGAGTATTCAAACACCGCTCAAGTCCCAGAATCACTCTTATCATGGAATTGCAATACTATATTCTCAAAGGGTCCTGATTTTAAAGCCACAATCCCCTTTGTTGCATGGCATGTTCCAAGGCCTTTTTTGTTATGCTCTTGAGTGGAAATGAGTAGATGGTTGAATGATGTTGGTTTTGCAGTAGCTCTGAAAATGATGAAAGCTTCATGGCATTGTGACTTGTGAGTGAAACATTGCAGTTCCATCTCATGAACCCATTTCCTCTATTGTGTTCAATGCCGTTACCAGGTTTCCTGTTTCCATTGTCCCACAGTACAGCAACTACTGTGGGAGCACAGACTGTCATCGTGTCACTGTGCTGCTGTGCCAATAGCAGAGGTTGGAGAGGCGTGTGTGCTGCTGAGAAACAACAGCCACATGCTGTGTAATAATGTAATGTTTTAAATGAGATGTTAGGCCTAGCGTTTCATCTTATTGGTTGTTGATGAATTAAGAAAACCTACACAATGTTAATTCATGTAAAACCATAGGCTAATATCACAACTGTAGTATCTAGCAAAAATATGTTAATTGTGACAGTCTAAAGACATGACTTGAGTGCTGTGCTTTAGCTAGGTAACTGTAAATGCACATTTTATTTAGAAAGTAGAGGTATTGTTCCCTGATTTTTTTGTTTGTTTTTGTGCTGCACACAGTGTACACCTTCAGTGGCTTCAGTTTGCCAAGGAGGAGGGAGTAGGCTAGGAACTGCACTCTGGAAAGTGGGATTTGTGTGCCCTGACACGCACACTATCCATGGGGAATTTCAGGCCCAGATAAGAATCACGCAATCATGTTGAGGATATAGGCTCGGCCTAATAGAGAGAAGTGTGGCTACCTGACCATAATGGCAGCTGAGCAACAGAGGGCAAGTTTCGGGCATGACGCCACACGATGTGTAACCTATGTCAGTGTTTCCTGTAGCTTAATCCACATCCAGGGCTTCTTTAAAGTAACTGTCCAGCGTTTCCTGATTTCTATGAAATATGAACCTACAATAAATAACAATGTGAGGGAAATTGTTTTCCTTCCAAAATATTGCAATTAACTATGTTTAAAAATGTGCTTTTCTGTGTTGGAATGGTGTTGGTGTACCCCAACAATAGAATAGTTAGGGTGTATATCGGTCATTGAAAATATTTGTGCAAGTGGACTGCTAATCAGACTGCATCCTCCTCAGGAGGATGACATCATCCTTTTAGGAAATAGCAAGCTTTTTTAGAATCTCTCTGTTTGAGATACAAATTTGAGGTGGGGAACTTTTAAGTGTTTTTTTTTGTTCTCGAATTCCTGCTTTGGCCACATGCGTATGGGATGAGTCAACAACATTCAGGTATGCGTTAACAGAGTATAAACTTTTTACAGGACAGTTCCTTTAACCAAAATCTTCAATAGAAAGAAACTAATAGAGGGGTGAGGGGCTAGTTATCAAATGTCGATAATTTCAAGCAGCAGTAGGCTAAACATTATGGTTACTTGCAAGTGGTAGCCTAACTCAGAACAACATCTGCCTGTCTGTGTCTTTGAGAATGAGGAGTTGATAATGTCAAGTCAATGCCCTGTCCTTTATTGCCTTTTATATACAGTCAGATGCTGTTTAATTCTATTAGCCTATCAGCCAGCAGCTCTAGACAACAGTGGACATCACGCTACCAAATTGAGGCTATAACAAACAATCCAATGAGCTCAAGATTATTATTATTATTAGGATATCTTGAAGTTTTGCTATTTCATAAAAGGAATTGGGGCCGGGCCCTCTTCTGTTGTATATGTAATTACCATAATCTGTGTCCCAAATGTCACCCTATTCCCTATACAGTGCAGAACCATATGGCCTCTGGTCAAAGTAGTTCACTGTATTGGCAATAGGGGGACATTTGGGTGCAGCCATAGTGTTGTCGGAGCCAGGCACTGGTCTGAATGCATCATTTAGGTTTGAATGGCCCATGGTACTAGTACTACCACCATGTCAAAAGAACAAATCCAGACAGACAATGTGTATGGTTGGACCTAGTCAATGTTCCTAATCGCAGTAGTATATCTGTGTGCTATAGACAAAGGCTTGGCATAGCTTAGTGCTGCTGACTACATTCTTCATGTAAACATGACCAGAGAGAGAGAAGGAGAGAGTGGGCCATTAGTCTCTCCTAAGTGTTCTTACCCGCCTGACGCTACTCTCTTCCACAAACTGTGTGCTTCCCAAATGGCACACTATTCCCTATTGTGCACTACTTTTGACCAGAGTTCTAGGTCAAAAGTTATGAGTAGGGTGCCATTTTAGATGCAGTCACTAGCCTATCTGATAAGGAGACTTTTCTCTTCCGTGTGTTCTATTTTGGATGTGGAATAGTGGTTCTGCCTGTTGCTATCTCAGCAGAGAAAGTCAACAAGAACATGTCCCCTTCCTTCCCCAAGCTTGGCTATTGTTCAGGGCGGAACAGTTCTGGCACACAACTGGGCCAGCTGAGGAAGCTGGATTTTGAGAGCGGGGTTCCGTTTTAAATCAAATCAAACCAAATGTATTTAAACCCAGCCTAAAACCCCAAACAGCAAGCAATGCAGGTGTAGAAGCACGGTGGCCAGGAAAAACTCCCTAGAAAGGCCAAAACCTAGGAAGAAACCTAGAGAGGAACCAGGCTGAGGGGTGGCCAGTGCCGGGTGGAGATTATAACAGAACATGGCCAAGATGTTCAAATGTTCATAAATGACCAGCATGGTCAAATAGTAGTAATCACAGTGAACAGGTCAGGGTTCCATAGCCGCAGGCAGAACAGTTGTAACTGGAGCAGCAGCACGGCCAGGTGGACTGGGGACAACAAGGAGTCATCATGCCAGATAGTCCTGAGGCATGGTCCTAGGGCTCAGGTCCTCCGAGAGAGAAAGAAAGAAAGAAAGAGAGAATTAGAGAGAGCATACTTAAATTCACACAGGACACAGGATAAGACAGGAGAAATACTCCAGATGTAACAGACTGACCCTATCCCCCCGTCACACACACTACTGCAGCATAAATACTGGAGGCTGAGACAGGAGGGGTCAGGGAGACACTGTGGCCCCATCCAATGATACCCCCGGACAGGGCCAATCAGGTAGGATATAACCCTACCCACTTTGCCAAAGCACAGCCCCCACACCACTAGAGGGATATCTTCAACCACCAACATATCATCCTGAGACAAGGCCGAGTATCACCCACAAAGATCTCCGCCACGGCACACCCCAAGGGGGTGCCAACCCAGACAGGAAGACCGTCAGTGACTCAACCCACTCAAGTGACGCACCCCTCCTAAGGACTGCATGGAAAAGCACCAGTAAGCCAGTGACTCAACCCCTGTAATAGGGTTAGAGGCAGAGAATCCCAGTGGAGAGAGGGGAACCGGCCAGGCAGAGACAGTAAGGGCGATTCGTTGCTCCAGTGCCTTTCTGTTCACCTTCACACTCCTGGGCCAGACTACCCTTATCTCAGCTCGCTGGTCACCATAGCATCACCCACCTGTAGCACGCGCTCCAGCAGGTATATCTCTCTGGTCACCCCCAAAACCAATTCTTCTTTGGCCGTCTCTCCTTCCAGTTCTCTGCTGCCAATGACTGGAACGAACTACAAAACCTCTGAAACTGGAAACACTTATCTCCCTCACTAGCTTTAAGCACCAACTGTCAGAGCAGCTCACAGATTACTGCACCTGTACATAGCCCACCTATAATTTAGCCCAAACAACTACCTCTTTCCCTACTGTATTTATTTTATTTATTTATTTTGCTCCTTTGCACCCCATTATTTTTATTTCTACTTTGCACATTCTTCCACTGCAAATCTACCATTCCAGTGTTTTACTTGCTATATTGTATTTACTTTGCCACCATGGCCTTTTTTTGCCTTTACCTCCCTTATCTCACCTCATTTGCTCACATTGTATATAGACTTGTTTATACTGTATTATTAACTGTATGTTTGTTTTACTCCATGTGTAACTCTGTGTCGTTGTATGTGTCGAACTGCTTTGCTTTATCTTGGCCAGGTCGCAATTGTAAATGAGAACTTGTTCTCAACTTGCTACCTGGTTAAATAAAGGTGAAATATAAAAAATAGGACCTACCGAAGAGATGAGTCTTCAGTAAAGACTTAAAGGTTGAGACCGAATCTGCATCTCTCACATGGGTAGGCAGACCATTCCATAAAATTTTAGCTCTATAGGAGAAAGCCCTGCCTCCAGCTGTTTGCTTAGAAATTCTAGGGACAATTAGGAGGCCTGCGTCTTGTGACCGTAGCGTACGTGTAGGTATGTTACGGCAGGACCAAATCAGAAAGATGGGTAGGAGCAAGCCCATGGAATGCTTTGTAGGTTAGCAGTAAAACCTTGAAATCAGCCCTTGCCTTGACAGGAAGCCATTGTAGGGAGGCTAGCATTGGAATAATATGATAAAATTTTTGGGTTCTAGTCAGGATTCTAGCAGCCGTATTTAGCACTAACTGAAGTATATTTAGTGCTTTATCCGGGTAGCCGGAAAGTAGAGCATTGCAGTAGTCTAACCAAGAAGTAACAAAAGCATGGATTAATTTTCCTGCATAATTTTTGTATAGAAAATTTCTGATTTTTGCAATGTTACGTAGATGGGAAAAAAGCTGTCCTTGAAACAGGACGTTCGTCAAAAGAGATCAGGTTCCAGAGTAACGCTGAGGTCCTTCACAGTTTTATTTGAGGCGACTGTAGAACCATCAAGATTAATTGTCAGATTCAACAAAAGATCTCTTTTTCTTGGGACCTAGAACAAGCATCTCCGTTTTGTCCGAGTTTAAAAGTAGAAATTTGCAGCCATCCACTTCCTTATGTCTGAAACACAGGCTTCCAGCGAGGGCAATTTTGGGGCTTCACCATGTTTCTTTGAAATGTACAGCTGTGTGTCATCCGCATAGCAGTGAAGGTTAACATTATGTTTTCGAATGACATCCCCAAGAGGTAAAATATATAGTGAAAACAATAGTGGTCCTAAAACAGAACCTTGAGGAACACCGACATTTACAGTTGATTTGTCAGAGATTTCACAGAGACAAACTGATATCTTTCCGACAGATAAGATCTAAACCAGGCCAGAACTTGTCCGTGTAGACCAATTTGGTTTTCCATTCTCTCCAAAAGAATGTGGTGATCGATGGTATCAAAAGCAGCACTAAGGTCTAGGAGCACGAGGACAGATCCAGGGCCTCTGTCTGATGCCATTAAAAGGTAATTTACCACCTTCACAAGTGCAGTCTCAATGCTATGATGGGGTCTAAAACCAGACTGAAGCATTTCGTATACATTGTTTGTCTTCAGGAAGGCAGTGAGTTGCTGCGCAACAGCCTTTTCTAAAAAAATTGAGATGAATGGAAGATTCAATATAGGCCGATATTTTTTATATTTTCTGGGTCAAGGTTTGGCTTTTTCAAGAGAGGCTTTATTACTGACACTTTTAGTGAGTTTGATACACATCCAGTGGATAGAGAGCCATTTATTATGTTCAACATAGGAGGGCCAAGCACAGGAAGCAGCTCTTTCAGTAGTTTAGTTGGAATAAGGTCCAGTATGCAGCTTGAAGGTTTAGAGGCCATGATTATTTTCATTATTGTGTCAAGAGATATAGTACCAAAACACTTGAGTGTCTCTCTTGATCCTAGGTCCTGGCAGAGTTGTGCAGACTCGGGACAACTGAGCTTTGAAGGAATACCTAGATTTAAAGAGTCCGTAATTTTCTTTCTAATAATCATGATCTTTTCCTCAAAGAAGTTCATGAATTTATTACTGCTGAAGTGAAAGCCATCCTCACTGGGGAATACTGCTTTCTAGTTAGCTTTGTGACAGTATCAAAAATACATTTCGGATTGTTCTTATTTTCCTCAATTAAGTTGGAAAAATAGGTCGATCGATGAGCTCTATGACATTCTCCCAATCTTCTTCTGGATCATCCAAATGCTCTCTAGCAAACTTCAGACGGGCCTGGACATGTACTGGCTTAAGCAGGGGGACACGTCTGGCACTGCAGGATTTGAGTTCCTGGCGGCGTAGTGTGTTACTGATGGTAGGCTTTGTTACTTTGGTCCCAGCTCTCTGCAGGTCATTCACTAGGTCCCCCTGTGTGGTTCTGGGATTTTTGCTCACCGTTTTTGTGATCATTTCGATCCCACGGGGTGAGATCTTGCGTGGAGCCCCAGGTCGAGGGAGATTATCAGTGCTCTTGTATGTCTTCCATTTCCTAATTATTGCTCCCACAGTTGATTTCTTCAAACCAAGCTGTTTACCTATTGCAGATTCAGTCTTCCCAGTCTGGTGCAGGTCTACAATTTTGTTTCTGGTGTCCTTTGACAGCTCTTTGGTCTTGGCCATAGTGGAGTTTGGAGTGTGACTGTTTGAGGTTGTGGACAGGTGTCTTTTATACTGATAACAAGTTCAAACAGGTGCCATTAATACAGGTAACGAGTGGAGGACAGAGGAGCCTCTTAAAGAAGATGTTACAGGTCTGTGAGAGCCAGAAATCTTGCTTGTTTGTAGGTGACCAAATACTTATTTTCCACCATAATTTGCAAATTAATTCATTAAAAATCCTGCAATGTGATTTTCTGGATTTTTTTTCTTTTTGTCTGTCATAGTTGAAGTGTACCTATGATGAAAATTACAGGCCTCTCTCATCTTTTTAAGTGGGAGAACCCGCACAATTGGTGGCTGACTAAATACTTTTTTGCCCCACTGTACCTCTGACTATTAGATGTTCTTATAGGCACTTTAGTATTGCCAGTGTATCAGTATAGCTTCCGTCCCAATCCTCGCTCCTCCCTGGGCTCGAACCAGCAACACAACGACAACAGCCACCATCGAAGCAACGTTACCCATGCAGAGCAAGGGGAACAACTACTAGAAGGCTCAGAGCGAATGATGTTTGAAACGCTATTAGCGCGCGTTAACTAGCTAGCCATTTCACTTTGGTTAAACAGCGCAATGCTTGACGCACAACGAAGAGCTGCTGGCAAAACTCACGAAAGTGCTGTTTGAATTAATGTTTACGCGCCTGCTTCTGCCTACCACCGCTCAGTCAGATACTTCTATGCTTGTATGCTCAGTCAGATTATATGCAACGCAGGACACGCTAGATAATATCTAGTAATATCATCAACCATGTGTAGTTAACTAGTGATTATGATTGATTGTTTTTTTAAAGATAAGTTTAATGCTAGCTAGCAACTTACCTTGGCTTACTGCATTCGCGTAACAGGCAGTCTCCTTGTGGAGTGCAACGAGAGAGAGGCAGGTCGTTATTGCGTTGGACTAGTTAACTGTAAGGTTGCAAGATTGGATCCCCCGAGCTGACAAGGTGAAAATCTGTCATTCTGTCCCTGAACACGGCAGTTAACCTACCGTTCCTAGGCCGTCATTGAAAATAAGAATGTGTTCTTAACTGACTTGTCTAGTTAAATAAAGGTATAAAAATTAAATAAAAATCGGCGCCCAAAAATACCAATTTCCGATTATTATGAAAACTTGAAATCGGTCCTTATTAATCGGCCATTCCGATTAATCGGTCGACCTCTAGTTCTTTGCCCTGCACCCGTCTCAAGCTGGACCTCCGTCTGTCCTGGCTTTTCTCTGAAGGAACGAAAGGCTTATGGCCCAGAGGAAGCGACAGCAGGCTGGTCATGGGATGCGCGGAGAGGTGTTGCAGGGATGGAGATAGACTGTCATAGAGAGTGGTGTTGGGGTTAGGTTGTTTAGTAGAAGTGTCTGAGCTCTGTGTAATGTTACTATAATGGTAGCCTACACATATTAACTTGTTCAGTTCAGAGTCTGTCCCATCAGTTATGTGAGATATGCGCCATATATCCCTTAGAGGTCAGAGAAGAGCTCTTGGAGCCTGTTGATGTGTCTGTGCATGTGGCACCAGTGAGAGCGTTTCCAAAATTTGTCCTCAAGAAAAATTGGTTCTCAACTCCTGAGTCACTGCTGTAGGCCTAGTATTTTTCTAATTATTCAGACGAGGAAAAAAAATGACTGTTGGAAGCATTTTACAAAAGGTTAGCTAAATCACACATCCTCTCTTCCTGAATCATCCATCCTCTCCTCTCTGGGTCTGTTCAGGATTACAGGGGAAAATCATGTCACGGGGGATTTAAAAGCCTCTTCGCTGAGATTCTCCAGTGTTCCGTAAGACTGGAAAGAAAGGGAGGACGGATGCTTCCATGTGTCTCCCTTTTCCTGTAGTGTTTTCCCACTGGCAAGCTTCTCAACACTGTCCTGGCAACGTTCTCCACAAGACCCTCCCTGGCTGATTAGTGTGTAAATTAATTTTGGATAGGCAGCAGGCAGATCCTCAAGGCTAATTCGTTGTTATACTGACCATCTGACACTCAGCCAGAAGCCTCTGGGCTTCTCTCCCTATGATCTGTGTGTATGTGTGTGTCAGGGTTTCCGTTGGCAAAATGTGGCACCGGACATTTGACAGACAGCATTTTAATTTACTGGACATTTTGAGAAATGTACCTGACCCCATAACCAGATTACGGCATCCACCAACTGTACTCAGAATGGCAGAAATCACATTTAGATTATAGTAATTCATAGGATGCAACAATGTACGGTTCGGTCCGTCTTACCGAATTCTGATGCGCACTTTGAAGGTAATAGAATAACTGTCCACATTAACTTTTTCTCAGCCAACAAGATGAGTTACGAACAGAAAAATAAGTAGCCTCTGTTAGAGGTAGATTAATCGGAATGGCTGATTAATTAGGGCCGATTTCAAGTTTTCATAACAATTGGAAATCTGTATTTTTGGGCGCCGATTTCCGATTATTTTTTTCAGTGTAATAAAAAAAAAAAAATGTTTTACCTTTTATATAAATAGGCAAGTCAGTTAATTAAGAACACATTCTTATTTTCAATGACTGCCTAGGAACTGTGGGTTAACTGCCTTGTTCAGGGGCAGAACGACAGATTTTCACCTTGTCAGCTCAGGGGTTTCAGTCTTGCAACCGCACAGTTAACTAGTCCAACGCTCTAACCATTGCACTCCACGAGTATACTGCCTGTTACGCGAATGCAGTAGAAGCCAAGGTAAATTGCTAGCTAGCATTAAACTTATCTTATAAAAAAACAATCATAATCACTAGTTATAATTTACTATTCCAGGTTAGCAGGCAATATTAACCAGGTGAAATTGTGTCATTTCTCTTGCGTTCATTGCACGCAGAGTCAGGGTATATGCAACAGTTTGGGCTGCCTGGCTCATTGCTAACTAATTTGATAGAATTTTACGGAATTATGACAAACATTGAAGGTTGTGCAATGTAACAAGAACATTTAGACTTAGGGATGCCACCCGTTCGATAAAATACCGAACGGTTCCGTATTTCACTGAAATAATAAAACGTTTTGTTTTCGAAATGATATTTTCCGGTTTCGATCATATTAATTACCAAAAGCTCGTATTTCTGTGTGTTATTATGTTATAATTAAGTCTGATTTGATAGAGCAGTCTGACTGAGCAGCAGCAGGCCCGTAATCATTCATTCAAACAGCACTTTCGTGCATTTTGCCAGCAGCTCTTCGCAAGCACAGTGCTGTTTATGACTTCAAGCCTATCAGCCTAATGGCTGGTGTAACCAATGTGAAATGGCTAGCTAGTTAGCAGGGTGTGCAGTAATACTGTTTCAAACGTCACTCGCTTTTAGATTTGGAGTAGTTATTCCCCTTGCGCTGGTTTTGTGGATCGATGGGTAACGATGCTTTGAGTGTGACTGATGTCGATGTGTTCCTGGTTCGAGCCCAGGTAGGGGCGAGGAGGGGGACGGAAGCTATACTGTTACACTGGCAATACTATAGTGCCTATAAGAACGTCCAATAGTCAAAGGTATATGAAATGCAAATGGTAGAGAGGGAAATAGTCCTATAAATACTATATTAACTACAACGTAAAACCTCTTACATCGGAAAATTGAAGTCTCATGTTAAAAGGAACCCCCAACTTTCATATGTTCTCATGTTCTGAGCAAGGAACTTAAACGTTAGCTTTTTTACATGGCACATATTTTACATGGCACATATTACTTTCTTCTCCAACACTTTGTTTTTGCATTATTAAAACCAAATTGAACATGTTTCATTATTTATTTGAGGCTAAATGGATTTTATTGATGTATTATATTAAGTTAAAATAAGTGTTCATTCAGTATTGTTGTAATTGTCATTATTCACAAGTAAAGAAAATCGGCCGATTAATCGGTATCGGCTTATTTGGTCCTCCAATAATCGGTACCGGCGTTGAAAAATCATAATCGGTTGACCTCTAGCCTCTGTCAATGTACTATCCCCCATAGTAGAAAAGTGTATCTATTCTGTTGATCAGCTTGTCGAGAAAGAAATTCCAAACAGACTCTGGGACAAAAGCATACAACCAGTAGGCCTAGGCTACATAAAGAGAAGTTAAAAATCGACGAGTCGGATGCACAAGATTGGAATATTTATCCTAAAATGTTTATAAATTATTTCTTCACATAAGCGCACAAGGCAGTAGGCTTTGCATGAATGTTTGTTCCATAATGCAATTCATGGGAAAACACAGTTGTCAAAGCGCAGGCACATGTCAGCGGTTTCCTGTGACCGAGATGAAAACATCCAATAGTAATTTAGAAAGAAGTGAGATACAATATGTAACAACTAGCATGGGTTGCTAATATGACTAGGATTGTGCATTTGGCTACTGGATGGTAAAATAATTGCCTCCATGGAAATTGTCTGATTTTGGCTAGGCTACTTTGAAGCAAGGTAAGAAATGCCTCATATGTAGTAAAATGTTCAGGTTTCAAACAATTAAATACATGTTTTCAAAATGCATACGGCCTCTAGCTCATTGCAAAGTGGTGTGACGCACTAATGAAGCCTGCCTTCCTTTCCCTGTGCATTTGCTGTTTAAAATTCTGCTTTCCGCTCAAAGACTATCTGTATGCCGTACAAATGTGCTAAATGGCCTACATAACGAATATGTAGTCTATAGACACGGCAATTTAATTCCCCCAAATTATGCAAATGAACTGATAAGCATGACCAGTCAAATGTATTTCCATCAATGAATAGGTCCAAAAAATATTATTTCGCAATTTAATGTTTTTCTTCTTCTCTCGGACAATTGGCTGGCGGCAATTTTATTTATCGACTTTTCTATAAAAAAATATTGTCCAAAAGCCAGCTATTACCGGCTAATGGAAACCCTGATGTGTGTGCCCACTCAGCCAGGACAGTGCCAGGGGTCCGGTGCCTCTGAGCGTTCACCCCTATTATCACCGTCTGTGTGTGTCACATGAGACCATAAACACTCGTCGGTCAGTCGGTATTCTCCGAGCCTTTGCTTACGATGTCAAGGTCACATTGCTAAGTGTTTGTCCACCACTACCGTTGTTGTGGAAGTGTTGTGTTCTTTATTTGGGTTAATAGCCCATCGAGGCGGATAGCTCTGACGTAATTGATAATGGGCGGGAAAATGACTGAGAATAAGCAGTGACTGGCTGACTCCACTTCGAAGTAAAGTTATAGCTACAGTAGGGCCACAAGCTTGTTCTGACCATGTGACCTGACCCCTCTCGCGCTCTCTTGCTTTTTCTCTCACTCTCTCTGCAGAAAATGCTGAGTCGGGGGATCTGAAGCACTTCTTTGACCAGTACTACTCTCACATCTACTATGTGTTCTTTGAGAACTTTGTCACCATTGAAGTCAGTCTCAAACAAAAAGGTGAGAATACAAGGTCAAGAATACTCTGGTTGGTTGGCCTGACACAGGTATTGTTTCAGCCACTTCCTCACATTCACTTCTCTTTTGTAGGTCACAAATCGCAAAGGGAAGAACTTGACTCCATTCTATTCATATTTGAGGTAAGACTGTTATTTCTGAAATATTGAGGATAGTAGTCCTTATTGTCACAATTCTTGAGAGTGATGGCATTTGATTTGATTGGTCGATAATACACAGAATTCCTAGAAAGTAGAATGGAGTAGGTGTAACGGAGGGTTAGCCTAAGCAGGTTAGTGTGTAGGCTACTGTAAATCAGAGATTAGGGTGCTTCTGAATGTTTTCTAAAGTTGGTTTGTCAACTCCTCAATCCCCATGTGTGAAATCTCCCCCAGACCTTGAGTGTGGAGCCATTGAAACACACATATACAGGCATATGCCTGGCCACGGGATGTTATTAGACTGGAGGCTACATTCACTGAGGCCTCGAGGCTTGTAGCGAGATGTTCTATTTAGATTTCAAGGATCTACATGATCTCACATCTCTCACTCACACTTTGACAATAAGTATTTAAGATGACTTAGTTGTTTAAGGCACGTGTGTGATATTTATAGACACATGCGTTGAACTGAGAGGCTGGTTTTTGGTCCAAACAAAATGGGTCTGTTTGCCAAACAGCAAATGGCCGTTTATCAGTTGACATGGGGTGTGAATGAGTCATGTGGCATTACATCTTCATAGTCTCCTTACAGGGTGGGCCAAGTCCACATGCTGCAGTTGAGCTTGCAAGTAAGCATTTCACTGTGCTGTTTTACACCTGCTGTATCATGTGCACATGACACACAAACCTCACAACTAAGATCACTGCCAATTCCCTGAGAGAATTGAGTGTCAGAGTGACAGGACTTAAGTACATTTACATTGTAGTCTTTTAGCAGACGCTCTTATCCAGAGCGACTTACAGGAGCAATCAGGGTTAAGTGCCTTGCTCAAGTGCACATCAGCCGATGTGTCCCCTAGTCGGCTCGGGGATTCGAACCAGCAACCTTTCAGTTACTGTCCTGGCCTCTTAACCGTTAGGCTGCCTGTTTCGAGTGTTGAAATGTGTGGGATTAGACAAACTATTGTAATGTAGGTTTCTGTTCACCCCTCCCTCGTCTTTCTTTCAAAGATGTCCATGGGAAGGTGTGTCTTCAACTCACCTCTCCCAGGTTGCCTCATTGTCTTCTTCTTGAGATATCTACCGCTTAGCTGGTTACCTCATCCATAACGGAGAGGCGAGGCGTCTGACAGACTACTTGGATAATTGCCCATATATTCCACAACGAAGATGGATTATTTTGTTTCAACGCGGTAGTAATACCGACACTGGCCTAAATACCGTTTCTGACTGTTGTAATTTATGTTCTGTTTACAGAAGATTCTGCAACTCCTACCAGAGCGAATACACGGACGATGGCAGTTCCACAGCATAGGTACATTTATACTAGGCCCTTGTACATGTTGTGCCATTGTGAGTGTGGACGTTTTTATCAGCTACCGTGTGTGGGAGTGCGTGTTCTTTTTTTTTGTTGACCTAATCAGACATTTTGTCCCATGTGTTTGAAATCAGGTTAGGCCAGTTACATGGATATTGGGCCCACGCACTCCTCCCTTGCCAATGTCTCTTAGTTCTGGTTGTAGCAAATTGATTTCCTACATGATTTGTAACATGCGTTTGGAGTGAGAACGGAAGGCGAGTAGAGCGCAGCGCAGCTCTGCCCTCTCCTCACCCCTCCACTAGGTGGTCTCTCCTTTTCCACTGCACTGAGACCACTGTGCAGTTGGATACAAAGGCCACCCAGAGAAAGACAGAGAATGCCATGGACCTGGGGATTAGGGTCTCCTAGGTCTGACCGAGTACTCTGACATGTGCTGTAGTACTGGGGGGGAGGGGCTCGCTGGTTATTCATATTCTGGTTGATGTGAATTGTTCTTCCCTCACAGGCCTCATCCTAAAGAAGCTGTTGCACACTGGGAACTCTTTAAAGGTATATCAGATTGGTCCTTCACTTGTCAGTAGCATAGCCAGTAGCCAACTTGCCTCTGATTGATGTACAACTTTTGTTTTTGTAATAGTCTTCCTGTTTTTCTGTTCTCTTCCTATTTTGCAATGGTGTTGACTGCTGTGGGCATTTGGTAATGGTATGCTCATAGAAATAGACTGGCTAGAGTCGATTTCTATGAGTATGTCCCTGACTGTCTCTCTCTTTCTCCCCTGTAGATCCGAAGGGAGGGTGTGCGTCTGTTCCTGTTATGGATGCAGGCCCTGCAGGGTAACGCACTGAGAGAGCAGCTATGGATATTTGCCTGTCTGATCCCAGGCTTCCCATCCCCTCAGTCAGAGCTGGGACCCCGTACCCTGGACAACCTGGTGAACCCTCCTCTCAGCCTTCAGGAGAGTCAGTATTAATGCTTTGTTTCTAAACCTGTTACCTTGTTCGTGACATGTTATTAGGAAGAAGCTTGAGGGCAACCCAACAACTATTTCATATTCAAACTGATATGGCCAATTTCAAATTTAATGGTCATACAGGTACCAAATTATTGAACACGTAACTGTGGGTGTACCTCTCAAGGTGTTGATTCTGCTGCATTTGGGGTCCTTTCTCTTCCCTTCTTCCATTCCTTCAGCTCAAGTGACTCCAGAAGAGATCAGTCCCCTGGTTCCTCCACAGTCAGGGGATAAGGGCCAGGAAGACCTCACAGGATACTTTCTGGAGGCTCTTCTGAAATACATGGTAAACCAGGTACTCTTCCCTTTATTACTAACACTGCTATAATGCTTGGCGTGGATGCAGCATTACCTTCTACCGACCGGCAAGCCTTTTGACATGGCCTTCTGACATGGCCTTCTGTCTGTTTGCAAGCGCAAACGGTGGTAACCCCCTGAAAAGTGGCTTATGTCATTTTAAATAAGCTTGTGTCATTTTAAATAAGCTTGTGTAACGGAGTTAAGAACGTGCCGTAAAGGCCCGCTACTGCTAGCTTGAAATGTTGCGGATGGAGCCATCCAATCAGTACCGTTTTGGGTGGCTCAACCCATTACAACGTTGTCAAGGAGCACGGTCACGTGTGTTGCAAAGCAGAGGATCACTGGTTCAACCTCAGTTTGGGGAGGTTGGACAGTGGAATAAGCAACACACTGACCACCATTACATTTTGCATCTGCATGCTTTCGCTGCAGTGTACTGTACGCTGACACACACTCACTGAGCTAATGGCTGTGCTGCTTTCTCTCTCTGTGGCTTTCCCAGACAAAGCCTCCTCTCCCTGCATGTCTCTTATCCTGTCTGTTATTCTTTGTTTACAGTAGTCTTGCTGTGTTGAGGGTGTTCTCATGAAACCAGTTGTAACCATGGCAGTAGCAAATAGATTTAGAAAACCATGATGCATCTGCAACAATCAACTATCATTCTGAAGGCTAAGATGCTTAGTTTATGGTACAGTGACTTATTTTAAATACACCAATTTAGTAAATTTCCACCCCAAATTCTCATTACCGAAATGCGTCCGGATTAAATTCTTCAGTTATTTTATACAATTTTACTTTAGAAAAACACAATGTTGCTGTGGTTTGTCCATAAATCATACAAATTGTATACTAGTTGAAGTTTACATTAAACTATAATTTTTAAGTAAAAAAAGTCTGGTCATGTTTCTCAATACCGTAACACTTTTTCAAGTTGCTTTATTTTTTAAAATGAAGTTTTATCCATGATGCATCTTCTAGAGAAGTAGTCCTTAGATGAGCACAAGTTAATGTCATTTCTTCACTTATATGTCTCCAGAATGAGTATCTTATTCTCAAACACCCACTTGGGGAAAAAGAGAACCATTACCTTACCAACATGGAGACATGAATGGGCTTTAGTAATGTGGTCAACTGTTTGCTGACTGATAATGGCTGTCTCCTGTTACTTTCAGATTGAGCTAAGGGCCTCTCATTACCGAAACACAACTTTCTCATTACTGGATCATTTTTAGGTCAATTTTGGCAATAAGAACCTTCATTTCGGTAATGATAATAAGCTAATTCTAGTAAGGTATAATCAGTGGGTGTACTGTGCTGGTCACCTCAATTATTTACTAGAACTGCTTACGCCTATTGTATAGATTTTTTTGTAAAAAATAATTTGATTAAGTAAGGGTTGTCAATAAATATGGGTATTTAAACCCCATTTAATTGACATAAAGCCACAATCTAGAGTTTGTGTTTTCAGCAAAGAGCAACCCCACCACTAAAAATGACATCTATACACAAGCTATTATAACAGACAAGAATCACAAAAGGTTTTTGTAAATAGAGAAATGGCAAAATACATTTTAAATGTACACTGAACAAAAATGTAAACACTACATGCAACAATTTAAAAGATTTGAAATTGTAACTGAGTTACAGTTCATTTAAGGAAATCAGTCAATATAAATACATTCATTAGGCCCTAATGAATGTATTCAGACCCCTGGACT
Source organism: Oncorhynchus nerka (assembly GCF_034236695.1). Classification (NCBI taxonomy): domain Eukaryota; kingdom Metazoa; phylum Chordata; class Actinopteri; order Salmoniformes; family Salmonidae; genus Oncorhynchus; species Oncorhynchus nerka. The sequence goes on along the minus strand of NC_088413.1, from coordinate 51,106,065 downwards.
TTTCCCACATTTTATGTTACAGCCTTATTCTAAAATGGATTAAATATTTTTTTCCTGTCATCAATCTACACACAATACCCCATAATGACAAATCATAAACCCGGAAATATCACATTTATATAAGTATTCAAGCCCTTTACTCAGTACTTTGTTGAAGCACCTTTGGCAGTGATTACAGCCTTGAGTCTTATTGGGGAGTTTCTCACATTCTTCTCTGCAGATCCTGGGTGTTCTGGAGCAGATTTTCATCAAGGATCTCTCTGTACATTGCTCCGTTCATCTTTCCCTTGGTCCTGACTAGTCTCCCAGTCCCTGCCGCTGAGAAACATCCCCACAGCATGATGCTGCCACTACCATGCTTCACCTTTTGGATGATGCCAGGTTTTCTCCAGGCGTGACACTTGGCATTCAGGCCAAAGAGTTCAATCTTGGTTTCATCTGACTAGAGAATCTTGTCTCTCATGGTCGGAGTTTATTTTTTTTAATTTTATTTTTTTACTGAGGAGTGGCTTCCGTCTGGCCACTCTACCATTTAGGTCTGATTGGTGGAGTGCTGCAGAGATGGTTGTCCTTCTGGAAGGTTCTCCCATCTCCACAGAGGAACTCTGGAGCTCTGTTTGAGTGACCATTGGGTTCTCGGTCACCTCCCTGACCAAGGCCCTTCTTCCCTGATTGCTCAGTTTGGCTGGGCAGCCAGCTCTAGCAAGAGTCTTGGTGGTTCCAATCTTCCATGTAAGAATGATGGAGGCCACTGTGTTCTTGGGGACCATCAATGCAGCAGACATTTTTTGGTAACCTTCCCCAGATCTGTGCCTCGACACAATCCTGTCTCGGAGCACTACGGACAATTCCTTCAACCTCATGGCTTGGTTTTTGCTCTGACATGCAATGTCAACTGGGGGACCTTATTGACTGGTGTGTGCCTTTCTAAATCATGTCCAATCCATTGAATATGCCACATGTGGACTCCAATCAAGTTGTAGAAACATCTCAAGGATGGTCATTGGAAACAGGATGCACCTGACCTCAATTTCAAGTCTCTTAGCAAAGGGTCTGAATACTTATGTAGATACGGTATTTCTGTTTCTTATTTTTTAATAATTTGCGAAGATTTCTAAACCTTTTTTCGATTTGTCTTTTTGAGGTACTGTATGTAGATTGATGAAGAAATGTTTGTCTTTAATCAATTTTAGAATTAGTCTGTAATGTAACAAAATGTGGAAAAGTCCAGGTCTGAATACTTTCCGAATGCACTGTATGGATTTCACATGACAGGGCCTGGGAGGGCATAGACCCACCCACTGGGGAGACAGGCCCAGCCAATAACAAAGTTTTCCCCACAAAAGGGCTTTATTACAGACATAAATACTCCTCAGTATACTGTGTGACAACTGCACATTTTATTGGCCTTTTAATGTCCCCATCACAAGTTAAAAATATTAGAAATTGATTCGGATAACTTTTTTGGACTTCAAAAACTTGTGGTAATGATAATTTTGGCGTCAGTAGTTGTAGAAATTGTTGTAAAATGCATAATATCTGATCAGCAAACATAACCATAGTTATGAATTCGATAAATACAGATCGTGATCCACGAGGTATTATGATAGGAATTTATTTTAGTTTTTTTTGTTGTCAAAATTTCATGAGAATCACCCTGTTGTTGTCTTACACCCTGCAGGCCAAAAGTCTGGAGTGGAAGTGCAAAGATAACCACGAGAAGGGCTTCGCATTCCTGTTTGGAAACTTCAAGAAATATTACCTGCCGCACATATTCCCTAACTTTTCCAAGGAGACCAGTTTGTACCATCCCATACTGGGTGAGGAGAACATCTGAATTAGTATGAGATAAACAAACAGAAACTGATTTTTAGTTTTGCATTATACTATAGTGGTGCAGTGTGCATAAAAGTCCATTGATACCCTTTTTGACACTACTGAGCCGTGTTATACATACATCCTTCGACGTAGCTCGTCCTAATACTTCTATATTTCTTCATTCTTTTCATTTTAGCTTTATGTGTTGTGTATTGTTAGATTTGACTGCACCTTTGGAGCTAGGAACACAAGCATTTTGCGACAACCGCAATAACATCTGCTAAATATGTGTACGCGACCAATACAATTTGATATGACCATGTGCTTAAACCATGCCGGAAAGAAAATATCAGAGCCAGCACAGTACGGGTGGCACAATGGTGTGAGAAGGGGACTAGCGTTACATCCTTATTCTCTATTCACCCTCTCTGTCTGTGTGCCCCCCCCACAGAGGTTCCATCAATGAGACCAAAGCCTTACTACAGTGTGGTGAAGAAAGACCCAGAGACCAACGAGGCAGTGTACTGTACCAAGGAGAGCCTCCTCAACGCCCGGGTCATCTTCATCCGCTGGCTGGTGTCCTTCTGGCTGGAGCCACGCTCCAACACTGGTACACACATCCCCGGGGTGGACGGAGAGAGGGAGAGCGTGCCAAAGAACATCCAGGTAATCACTATATACACACCCGAGGGGAGACTTCGCCAGGGTTAGCACAATGTATAGTATCAAGGCACATGGATGGAACGTTTGGGCACATGGCAGCCGGGCTACTGGACAACAATTTCTACTAGCCCGGGTCCACAATTGATGCCATGTGATATTTTCCATCCCTGTCTAGTTATCATAGAGTGTGCCAAAAAACATCTATGTAGGTCATGCAGGCATCACACTTGAGGGAAGTTAAGAGGTATGAAGAGTTAGCATAATTATATCTTCACATTAAACGCGGGCTCTGGGACAGCTTTTCAGTTGTGATATTGCTCGGTCTGTGGGTTATACTAGTGAATCTCCAACACATGCATTGTGTTACATATATATTTGCCAGGCCTTATCGAAGCTGTACGGTGGTCACTGATGATTGTGTTTCTCTGGTTGTCTCCCAGAGGGCAGCAGCTGGGCTGGCTGGGCGGGGACATGGGCTAGGGGATGACTTGGGCCCCAGGGCAGACAGCCTGGATGGAGGGATAGGTTGTGAGAAGGAGCAGTCCCACTCTAACACCTCCACCCTGACAGAGAGGGAGCCCAGCTCCTCCAGCCTGTGTAGTATGGACGAGGAGCACCTCACTGACATGGAGGTTGTGAGAAGAGTCCTCTGTTCCTCCAGGACCAATGTCAACTTCATCACTGAGATTTTCCGACAGGTACAGCACACCTACTCACACAGTACATTGTGTTTGGCTGGTGCTCTTTGTAAAAAAAATACATTTTAGTCCTTGGGATCAATACATTTCTTCTACTACTACTGGGTCATTCCAACAAAATCCCCTTTTGGTCCCTTGTTATATTTTAAGTAGAAATTGTGCACCAATATTGAATTGTAAAAGCCTGTTATAGTAAAACTGCACTACGCCGAAATTGCTCCGACCATTTCCTGGTTGCTAAAATTGTAATTGTTCCCCTAATTTCAGATTACGTGACAGTCTAGAGAATCATTGTACCATCTAAACCGCTGTGACATATATTTCCCAAAACCAAAAATGTTGTATTTTCAGCTGGTGTACAAAACTGAAAGTAAAAGATGCAAAAGAATCTATTTATGAACGGGAAGCATAGGAATAGCGCACAGAACAGATTTACTGCTTCTTAGACCTGCTTTCAATGCGAACGACAGATCTTTTACTCACATTTCTATGTGAATTTGTTCATGTTACCCAAAAAGTTAATGTTGCAGCTTTAAATGAAGTGCCGTTTAATATGAACCACATGGAAAATTCAGTAGGTCAGATTTCTTTATATGAATGAGGACTTGCGAAAGTGCCAAAATTCATCAGTTTGACATGTACCTCTGTGCCCTTTCTGTGACTTCTAGAAAGGTTTTAAGATACTTAACCCCCAAATGTCTTAATGTTCACGATCATTAGCTAGGTTTCATGCAACTATTCTAAAATCCAAATAAAGAAAATATGTGCATTTTCCCACCAGTGGTTTGTTTCCACCAAACTGACTTGCTGCAGAAGAAAAATCTGTACGTGATTTGTTAATCTGCATATAGCAAATGTGCCTGCTTTGGTCTTGGTATGTGCGATCTAGCCAACAGCTCGCAGATGCAGTGCGAGAATACTGTGCAGGTAGGCTTGTCTCCATAATGAGATTATTATGAGATTATTATATTATTATGGGGTTTTATTTGTCAATCGTCAGTCAAGCATGTCACCAGAATCAGACCCTCAATATTTCTTTTGCAAATGAGCATCAAGATCACTGTGCACTTTCACCACACTGTGAAGTTCATCATAAATGATTGATTCTGTAGCCTAATAAACTGCATGGTTTCCCAAGTTGTAGTGGGAGGGCCACACACCATATCACGTGACTCCAAGTTAACTTTGATATGATGGTTTTTATATCAATATTTGCGCATAAAGGTGTTGCCACCGCCATTTCTCACTTAATCATTTTACAGATACAAAAAGATCCCAACCATGTCGAACGAACAAATGATCTGTCAGCATTTATACAATTGTACCGAAACTTCCTGTTTCCATCACGGATTTGTTTCTTTTTTCGGTATGACTTTATTCGCATAAAAACTGGATGTAAACGAGGTTAGTGGAAAGCCCTTGTTTATTGCTTTGACAAAGTCATTTCTAAAGATGTATTTAATGTGATTCGTGCTTCATTGTAGGGTCACAAAAACCTGTCCCTCATTTTAAGGTTACATGAACTGATTAAAAAAAATATATATATTTTTTTTAAAATATGTTTTCAAAAAAACATTGAACATTAATAGTCAAATCATAGTGTAAAAGCAGGTTAGCTGGTTCTACTCTTTTAGTTTAAGATTTAAGATGAAATCGCCAACCCGGTTACTTTATTTGACACTTAATAGGCACATATTATATTTTTGTATTTATTTAACCTCATGAGATTGGGAAATCAACATGTTTTCTTAATAAGTTGAACGTGCTGTTCATGACAATGTTGAAATTAGGTGAAATCAAAGTTACACTACACAAAAGGGACTCATTTTGTGGAACGACCCTACATATACTAGTACACACTAAATATCCCTGTAAAAGTCTGTTATTGTGGGTCAGTATGCTCCACAGAGAGCCACTAGGATAAACAAGTCTGCTCCATTTGAATCCAGCACAGTGACGTTGTTGTGTTGTCGTCAGGCCTTCCTGTTGCCAATGTGTGAGGCTGCAGCCATGAGGAAGGTGGTGCGTGTGTACCAGGAGTGGTTTGCCCAGGAGGACAAACCTTTGTTTATGAAGGAGCCGGAGGAGGAGAGGATATTTTCCACCGCCGGAGAGGTTAACCTGGAGCCTGTACCCCAGCAGGGCCCAGAGAAGGAAGAGGTGAGGGCTGGAGCTAGGGCTATGGGTGGGTGAGGATGGATGCACCGGGGACCTATTAATTAGGACACACTAAAGACAAAAATGAGTCCAGGTAGTCACTCATGTTTCAGTCCGTTTTCTTACATTTGGTAATGAACACAACCCTCAAGACAAAGGAGACAGGCTACATCATGTCTTCATGGTCTCTGTCTAACATATGTTGTGTATTTGCGCTTCTTTCTGTGTCCTCTCAGAGGGTGAATAAAGTGTCTGAGAAAGAGCTGCTGGAGTACAGTGTGCATGCAGGTGTTCAGCCCACTCTTCAGGTATGTTCTATTGGCCAACTCACACATTATGCACAATAGGCAACCATATTAAGTAATTATGTAACGATCACTAACTTCCATCCGGTACTGTCCAGTTCCATGCCTTTCTTCAACACCGTAATCTCCCTCTCTCTTCCACCCCAGGTGTTTGTCACCAACTCGGCCAATGTGTTTCTGCTGGAACCAGCCAACGAGCTGAAGATGCTGCTAGAGGAACATGTTGACATGTGCAAGAGAGTCCTTAACATCTACCGCAGCCTGGTTATGCATGAAACCATGGACCAGAAGACATGGTATAGCACAACACTAACTGAGCAGCCCATGGGTTTTAATGAGGAAGCATAGCATACATTTACGGCCAGACACAATTTGTTCCCCACAACTCCCATAAGCCCTAACCCTTCAATGTTTGCAGATCTGAGGGGTCTAGACAGGTATAAGCAGTGTATTGGGGGAGCTTAATTTTTTTTCCTTATACCTACAGAAGGGTTAGGGCCAAGGTGGAGAGGTAGGGCCTTTCTACTTTTTGTGCAACATATCCTTATGTGACCACTTCTCATTTGTGGTGCATCTGCTTGTCTGTGCGTCTGTCTGTGCAGGGAGCAGATCCTTCTGGTCCTGCTGAGGGTAACCGAATGTGTGATGAAGAGACCTCCCTCAATCATGCCCCACGGCAAGAAGAACATGACCCTCTCAGGGAGACTGGCCGGGGCAGTCTTTCAGGTACCCAACGTAGCACTCACAACATACAGGTGTGTGCCCTAAATGACTCCCTATTCCCTATATAGTGCACTACTTTTCACCAGGGCCCATGGGGCTGGTGTCAAAACTAGTGCACCATATTGGGAAGACTGAACCATTTGGGACACATACTGTGACTAACCACATGGGGGTGCTTTCTCAATGGTCTTCTCTTGATTCCTTGAATCCTCACCTTGCTTCCCACTGACAATTAGAAAATAATTTGGGAAATGACGGAAGAGGAGGACACAAGGAATCGAGCAAAGACTTGAGAAAGAGCCATGGTACCTCCACAAACTTCCTCCGCATGAAACCTAACAAAGGGAAGTTTGCGATTGACGTTTCTCCTTTTCATGCTAGTCTTTCTGCCTCTTCCTCTGGTAGACCCTGATAGTGGCGTGGATCAAGGGGAACCTGAACGTGTACATCTCCAGGGAGCTGTGGGACGACCTGCTGGCCGTGCTGTCCTCGCTCACCTGCTGGGAGGAGCTGGTCACAGAGTGGTCCCTCACCATGGAGACACTCACCAAGGTTCTGGCCCGCAACCTGTACAGGTAAAAACAGAATAGAACGTGTGCTCGCACACACGCACTGAGGAAGGCAAAAGCCAAAGGGTTTTGTTAAAAGACATGTTGAAAATAAAATAATATTAAAATAGAGGTTGAAATTGTAACGAATCTAAGTGAGTGCTGGCCCCTTTTAAATGTTGCAGTCTGGACCTCAACGAGCTGCCGCTGGACAAGCTGAGCGAACAGAAACAGAAGAAACACAAAGGGAAAGGTACAACTCTATCACTGCTTTACACTCTGAGACACACTGCTTCCACTCTCTCTAGCTCTCCCTCTCTTTCCCTTTCTATTTAACACCACAGAGACGAACCAACCTGTACCCGATCTTTTCCTTCTGTGTGGGTCACTAGGGGGAGCTCACGAGGGCCAGAAAATGGCTGTGGACCGTTCGTTCTCTAAGAGCTGGAGCAGGGACCAGCCTGGGAGTGGGAGCGGCCAGGCAGCAGCCATGAGGCAGCGCAGTGCCACCACCGCTGGCTCTCCGGGCATGGAGAAGGCCAGGAACACCATACGCCAGAAGACTGGGGGTTAGTGTCACAGCCATCATATTTATCATACTACATGTCTATATACTGGAGGGTTGGTTGTCTTAACCTCGTCAAGGTGTTTATGTTTAAAATGCTGCATGTAATGGTTCCAGTATATCTATACATGGTACATTGTAAGGTTTTGGTATGATGATCAATGTTGCCATTTAACTGTCGTCAAATTGACCAAGGCAAGTTATTCCTATTTTAGACATTTATACATAATCATTGAAATGGGAAATCGGTACTGTGTAGGCGTCCTCCAGTGAAGAATCGTTAAAATGAGCAGGAGGATTTCGTTGGCTTACGGAGGGCTCTGTGACCTGGCTCCTGAGAGACAGACAAGCAGACAGACAACCAAACAGACAGACAGCCACCTGCCTCCACACAGCAGCTTGTCACCTTTGCCTTTTCCTTGTCCTCCTCTCTCTGAAGGTCACTGCTCTCTACCTTGCTGTCACCGTCTTTTCCTCTCACTTTCTCACCTTCTCTCCTTCCTCCTTTCCCCCTTTTTAACTTCCCCTTGTTTCTAAACTCCACCCTTTTCTATCCATTTCCTCTGTCCCTCTATTTGATGACCCCTACCGTTCTTTTATTCTCTTCCTTCCCCCCCGTTCTTTCAACTCTTCTCCCTCCTTTCTCTCCTTCCTCTCCTCCCTTCTCTCTCCTCTCTTTGGCGGCCATCCGTCCCTCAGCCCTGCGTAGCTGCTCTACGGGCGACAGCCTCCTGTCCCAAGCCTTTATCCGCAGCGCTAAAAGTGCCCCTGTCCTCGTCCATCACCACCACCCTCTCCTGCCTGACTCTGTCCTCACTCCCCTAGCTGACAAGCTGGCAGGTAGAGCCCACTACTCTACGCCTGTACCTGTGTCTTTATCTGTATCTCTACCAACTTCACTTCTTCATTCACTATCTGTGTGTACTTCTTGTCTGTCTTTGCATATGTGTGTATGCAATGTTTTCTATGCTTGCGACTCCACACAGCCTGCTCGTCTTGGGGGGGGGGGGGGCTCTTGTTTGCTGCCACACCATTTCATAAACAACTGAAAGGATATTTCTCTCAGGCCAAGACTCTGGGGGTGTTTTTATAGTTTTAAAAAAAAAAAAGTGTTTGTCCTGCATGTGGTTTGGGGTGCCTCCCTATTCCCTATCATTGTATGGTTTGATGACATCTGCTCCAAATGACAGATATTGTCAACCCAGAGCCGATTTTTGGATGAATTCTCATTTGCTATTATTGATGTATTCTAATTAGTCTTTTTCCTCTGTGGCAGCTGTTTTGTCTTTTGATATGGATATTATTTGATGCAACTGAAATATTCATTTATTAACCATGAAAAGGAATGCTGTTTTTGCCATGTTTTGTGTACCATTGTTTTTGTATCCGTGAACATGCATACATAACACGTTTGGTGCTCCTGGTTCCAGCGATATTGGGTTAGAATAAACCTTTGATACAAGCTCACCTACCTTCTACCACCTGATCCTCTAATCCTATACACATATATTAGATGTATAGGCAATTATAGACATGCAATTGATTTGATTTGACAATGCCCACAGAAGCTGCATATGGACATGTCTGCAAACTATATAAGATCATATCGCTGGACCACATTGTTGTGTATGTTACTGTTTCCATTCCCATCGCTGTATTTCCTGCATGTAGAGTTAGTAGGACCCATCTCCAATGAGCTGTGCTCTGTGCCCCCCCCCCCCCCCCCTCTCTGTCCAGACATGGACGATACCCCGATGGCATCTCGGACCCCCAGGATCCGCCACTGCTCCCAGAGCGAGGATACCCCGGCTTCGGAGTTGTTTTCGGCGTCTTGCGACCTGGACCCCCAGGGGTCCACGCTCCCCCGTAGCAGCAGCGCCTCCGACATCATGGAGCCCTTCATCGCCGAGAGGGTCAAAGGTGCACTTCCTGTCCCTGACAGTCCCCCCGCTCACCCCACCACTGCTGTCTCTGTCCCCCACCACCACGCCCTGCACCCCTCCAAACCTCCCACTACCCTAGGTAGCAGCGTGGCCTCTCTGGAGGTGGGGGATAGCATCTATGACCACCTGTGGCAGATGATAGGCCCCCGCCCCCTTGCCCATGACTGGACGTGTGGTGGAACCTCCTTCTCCTCCACCCTCACCCAGTCCTCTGAGAGAGAGGAGGGGGGGGAGACTGAGGGGGAGGAGGACCTGCTTAGCTCTCTCAGGGAGTATCTGATGCAAAGAAGCCTGGAGGAGGGAGGTGGAGGGGGAGAGGAGGGGCCCTAGTGAGGCTGTGGAAGGTAGCACTGTGGCTGTGACGGTACAGTCAGGGTCACAGCAGGTCAGGAAACAGGTCCAGGTAAGGCAGCAGAGCAGCTTGGACTCAGCAGAGGAGGACAGTGCAGAGGCAGAGCAGCAGCCTTCTGAGAGGAGCATTTATGAGTGTCTGGAGCAGAGTGATGACTGGGAGCTGGCCAGCAGGGGGTGCTCTAGTCTAGACCAGCAGGTAACTCCTCAGGGCACAGAGAATAGGGGAGAGCCCCACTTGGTCAGGCAGGATGCCACAGAGTGTGAGTATAATAACGAGACAGGAGGTTCAGGCCTACAAGCCCCTCAGCCCCGGCAGCAGTCCCATTCTCTCCACCATTCCCTCAAGCCCAGGTTGGTCCGGGGCAAGCTCAAAAAGCACCACGGGGGAGGGGTGCACGTCAGTTTCCGGCCCTCCACAGAGTCTGTCCAGTTCCACAACCCTCTAGACTCCAAGGAGGCCCACTGGAGGACCAGGCTGCGCCGCCTCAGCCACTTCAGCAGCCACTCTGTAGGAGTGGGGGGGTCTGGAGGGGCAGGAGTGGGTGGGTCAAAGGGTAAAGAGAGGTCAGGAGGGGAGGGGGTGAGCGGAAACGGGGAGCAGCCTGATGGGGAGGCCAGTGGAGTGGGGGGTCATGCGACAGGGCAAGGGCGTGTCCGTCTTGGGCGCTCTGCCCTTCGGCCCCGTGGGACCCGGTCCAGATCCCAGGATGCGGAATCGGGGATCAGTCCCTCTCGGCAGCAGCAGGGGGCTCTGTTGGGCGGTGTGTATAAATCTGTGGTCCATGCTCTCTCCAAGCCCAAGGCCCACGCCTCCGGCTCAGCGTCTCCCCAGCGGCACAGCAAAGCCCCCGGCGGGGCCACAGAGGCGCCCCTGAGGGACCTGTACACTCATGTATTGGGCTATTTTGGAAGAAAAGCACCAGGTGAGAGACTTCAGTTGCGTTGCTGTGCTCCAAGGCACTACCACAACATGGAAAACAAAACGACAAAACAAAAACACAAAGCACCACCGTTCTATCTCCTCCGTCTTTTCCGTTTTTAATTAACAGTTTTTTGCTGAATGTGGATTGAATTGAAGCTTTTTTTTTGTGTTTCCTGTTTTAAAGTACTGTAGCTGACACAATCCAAAAAAAGAACCGAAGGCCCCCCTTCCTCTCCTCCTGGGACGGCTCCCCCCTCCTCCTCTTCTTCCTCCAGCTTCTGGGACTAAATCTCTGCTGCCCCTCCCCTTCCCTCCCTGGATGCTGCATGCGGCCTCACACGTCCTCCTCAGATCACACAACACATTCACTGCACACACACACTGGTCAATCCTATAATCTCATCAGGCCAAAACAGGCTAACTAATTTACAATAATACATTGACATATAACACACACAGTGTAGCATTATAATGTCCTCTGAAGTCCATTGCTTTCATTTATACAGGAACATTAGCCTGGGAAATGTGTCTGTCTAGTCTGCGCTGATGCTCTGACATGTCATTTTACCTCCAACCAGGTGGAGGCAGTATAGCCCTTCTGATGGAGAATAGGATTTCAGCACCACCAACTGGCAGGAAAGCTTTAAGCTGGGTCCTCTTGAGTCACCTCAATGACACACTACTGCAAAGTCCCATGTCTCTTCTTTTTTCTTCCCCTTGGTTTTACTGATACTATTTTAACAGTTAACGCAAAGATTTAGTGGCTTAGGGCAGTAGACACTTTATAAACAAATGTCAGGTCACTAGAACTAAAATCAATTTGGAAGCTCAGACTAACCAGAGAAAGTCTCAGGGCGTGATGGGGACAAACTCTTTGCTCTCTGCTTCTCTCTGACAATCCAGCCCAACGGAGAGAAAAAGTACATATAATAACCACTACCACTCTGTTTTGATAATGTGTCATGGCCTTTTTCTGTGTATGCTGCCTCATCTTTCAGTACCTCTTGGCTACCCAGTTAACACACTGGCTACCCTCTCACCTAACCACAGTTGAGTTTAACGTAGCTTGACTAATCTCTGTTCTGTGGTGTGCTGTACTCATGGCCTCTCTCTCTGGGAATGCATGTGAGTAACTCCTGCATTGCTTCACTGGTTGTACCCTGTTGTGTTGGTTGGCTTTTCTTTAAGGTTGTTCTGTTGAGCCTTGTGCATCAGTTACCTTAATTCTTATTCTCTATATAACATCACATACAACACCACCGTCACCTTACTGTATGGACTGATACTTTTACACAGGCACACATTTCTGAACTTAACATTCTCCACAGCCTATAGGAAGGACATGCGTTCAAGATTTTTTCCCCCAATGCTATTGTGTTGATCTGTATGCTAGTGAGGTGAAGATGCTAGTAGTTGTCGTGCTGTGTGTGTCAGTATCTAGAACGGTGGGGTGACGTGCATGTCCTTTGCTCTCTGCCTGAACACAGCCAACAAAGAGGAAACTTGTCAGAAGATGCGGCCTGTGTCCAGTGACGCAGGCAACAGCAGCCAAAACTTTGGCGACCTGATGGACGAGTTTATCCAAGAGCGTCTGCGAGCGGGAGGCACCTCTGTAAGTCGCCGTTCTATTCTCTATTTTCTCTATTTATCTCATGCTCTCACACACGCACACTTAGTTTATCAGCTGAGTGAGTAAGTGAATGTCCTCATCTCATGCTCCCTGAGTGTTAACTTTATTCCTAACATCAGAGTACTATCTTCTCTCTACCCCTTTCGCTCACTCACATGTCCTATCTACCTCTCTTTGCAGGGTATGACCAGGCGTGGCAGCAGCCCCGGTAGTCTGGAGATCCCTAAGGACCTGCCAGAACTCCTGAACCGTCAGAACTCCACACGACCCGTGGACGACCCCGGCGTGCCCTCCGAGTGGACCTCCCCCGCCAGTGGCAGCAGCAGCGACTTAATCAGCTCCGACAGCCAATCGGATTCATTTAATGCCTTCCAGTATGCCAACTGCAAGTTTGAAAGTAAGTCTGACATCACCACGGCTGCTGCTCGCTCACAGTGTAAAAAAACATGGCGGTGTAACTAAGTAACATAGCAGTGGAGTGTGTTAGAGTGGATTGTAGCTTGCTCTTGACATGCTGGAGGAGGACTACTTTCTCTGACCGTTGTGGCGCTGTTAGATTTCAGCTTTGGTCCAGATGGCGTTGGTGCGGGGTCGTTGGACCAGGATAACACTAGCCTGGGAGGAGTACCCCAGACTGCAGAGGAACAGGAGGTGTCCAGCCTCACCACCCTGCACATTGACTCAGAGACCAGTAGTCTGAGCCAGCTTGGCCTGTCTGCAGATACCGTCACCATCACAGGTCAGACCTGCAGATCAACAAATCAGAATACATCACCTTTCAATGTCCACATCTCTCATCCTTTTCTACATCTTAGTGACTTTCCTACTTAACAAAATCACTGGAATCATCTAGAAAAATATGGATTAAATCCAATCAACTATTATTACTACCTAATTAATTACATTCCTTTGTTTGTGACTCCCTCCAGGTTCAGAGAGTGCGTCCCCGATGCATTCCCTGGGGGGTTCCCGCTCTCAGACCCCGTCCCCAGCCACGCTGACCGCTGAACATGTAGCTCTGCAGCACAAGGACCTGCAGCTGGATGAGAAACTACATCACTCTGTAGTACAGACTCCAGATGACCTGGGTAATACACATACACACTGCTCTCATCACCTAACGCACAACACACTCAGCCTTTTTGGATACTAAAAGTGCCATCCCTCTTCTATCCTCTCAGAAACCAGTGAGTTCCCTACAGAGGACTCCAGTGTGATGGCTGGTGGCTCGCTGACCGGTTGGCACGCTGACGTTGCCACGGTGATGTGGCGGAGAATGCTAGGCATTCTGGGAGATGTGAACACCATTAAGGACCCAGAGATCCACGCGCAGGTCTTTGACTACCTCTGTGAGCTGTGGCAGAACCTGGCCAAGGTAGGGAATCATATGGGAACCAATCCGACTGTGTACTCCATACATTGACAGGCCCTTAGATCACGTCACACATCAGACTGGTTCACACAAGACACTCACTCATGACATTCACTCACTCTCTCTCTCCCCTCTCTCTCCGCCTCTATTATTCATTGTGTCTCTCTCTCTCTCGCATCAGATCAGAGATAATCTGGGGATCTCTCTGGACAACCAGTCGTCTCCTCCTCCCCCGGTCCTCATCCCTCCCCTTCGGATCCTCACCCCCTGGCTCTTCAAAGTTCGTACCTCTCACCGTTCCCTTATATAATCCGTTCTGGAAAAGTCACTTCACTTCTTCACACGTTATCCTCTGAATTTCAGGGAAACAAATGCGCAGATGCAAGCGAACATTCTTTTTACCATGACCCTGATGTAAAAGTGGACAAAGTTATACTTCTACTCTTGTATCTGTGACTGCTTGTTGTTCACTGTACAGGCGACCATGCTGACTGAGAGGTACAAACAGGGGAAGCTGCACGCCTACAAGCTCATCTGTAAGATCATGAAGAGGAGGCAGGACGTATCGCCCAACTCTGACTTCCTCACACACTTCTACAACATCATGCACTGTGGCCTCATGCATGTCGACCAGGTGTGTGTGTGGCAATCTGCCAATCTTCTCGCGTCATGGTGAATATTGGTCTCCCTCTCTCTCTGTAACACTCTCACTCTCTGTGTTTCTCAGGACATAGTGAATACCATCATTAAGCACTGTTCTCCTCGGTTCTTCTGCGTCGGCCTTCCCGGGGCCACCATGCTCATCCTGGACTTTATCATCGCAGCCAGCAGAGTCACAGCCTGCTCTTCGCTCAACGTGAGAACATCACCACCATTCACCCTCTCTGGTTCCATATACACACAAATTATCAGGGCTCAAAACTGTCACCAAAACTATTTTGCGACCCTTTGACTTGGCAGTGCGACACCAATTTTTAATTCTTAGCTTGGGCGCCAATTAATTGTTTTTTTAGCTGGTCAATTTAGTTTTTGGTTCACAATAAAAATACAAAACATTATTATTAAGACATTCTGAAAGAGAGGGGAGTTACAGCTGTCTGTGAATATATAATTTATCACGTCTCAATTTTGAGTTAATGGCACCACTTTACAGCCGGAGTAGGCTATGTAGTACACTATTTATACAAAAGTATGTGGGCAGCCCTTCAAATGAGTGGATTCGGCTATTTCAGCCATACCTCTTGCTGACAGGTGTATAAAATCAAGCGCACAGCCATGCAATCTCCGTAGACAAACATTGGCAGTAGAATGGCCTTTACTGAAGAGCGCGGTGATTTTCAACGTGGCACCGTCATGGGATGCCACCTTTCCAACAAGTCAGTTTGTCAAATTTCTGCCCTGCTAGAGCTGCCTCGGTCAACTGTAAGTGCTGTTATTGTGAAGTGAAACGTACTTTTATAAGCCCAATCATTGCGCAACAATTCTAAAGGCAATCGCGTGTTAAAAACAGTTTTGATGGCCACAATTAAGTAGAGCAATTTTTGGTAATTGAAGCGCGCTTCTCATTCAAGTGTATAGGCAACCGTAGGCAGGCTTCAGCATGGTAGATTGGTGATAGTAGATTGACATAGGCTTGTGATGAGATCCAACTGGGAATTCTATTTTGTTATCGAAGCTCTAGTTTTTAAATATAATATGGTTTGAGAATAACAATATTGTCAGGCCAGGCGTATAGCCAATATGCTGTGATAATCTATTTGGCCTACTGCCCAAACCTCATTCCTACAGAACTGTTTCTATTAGGTTCATGTTACATTTCTTTTAAGTATATATGAAAAAATATATCAATCTGAGTGGTAGATCTCGGCTTGCTTTTTGACTGTGAAAGTGATCTTGACACACTTCTGAATGCACCACGCTACACTGACCCCCAGTACAGTTCGATAGTCTGTTTCAACACCGTCATCTTCTGTTTGCCCATGACTGGATTGCAAAGGATAGTGTTGTGATATGGATTTAAACAGTGGATGTGAGTTGACACCCCGTCTGTCCGTCTGTCAGGCCCCGCGGGTGGAGGCTCAGATCCTGCTGGGTTCTCTGGTGTGTTTCCCTAACCTGTATGAGGAGCTGCCTGCCCTGCACCCCACCACCGCTGACGTGGTCATGACCAAGTTCAGAGACGTCAAGGTAACTGTCCTCATGTGGGGTGGTTGCTTAACTCTTGTCTTCAACCTGCTTTACTCTATTGCTTCAACCTGTAGTAACCGGTTCCAGAGAAGTGGTCATTTTGTACCATTTTACAAGATGGTCAGAGAGAGGGGTATATTGAAAAGATAGGAGGGGGACAGAGTTTGTCAAAGGGCAGTGGGCGTTGAGTTTATTACCAATACTGACAGGGGCATTAATGACCTGGAGGTGGCATCACTAATCACCAGTAACCGTTGGACCACCTAACCCACATACTGTTTGATGTTGTATCAAACACACATTAAACCTAATTACCTTTTTTTTTTTTTTTCTATCCCTGTGGTGCTGAGGGAGCATCAACGCCAGCCTAGCTAACTCTCTAATGGGTGATTAGCTATGCCACAGGCGCCCATTCACAGGACCTTGTTGTTATTGGGCCGCTTTTGGTTGATTGCTGGTTAAAGAGCTAATTCCATGCATGAGAGCGTTTCATATTTGGACAGAGAATTTCACACGATGGCATCTGATAGCCTGGGTCTGGCTATGAATGACAAAGCACTGGTTAATTCAGCCAATAGGGAGTCTGTTTTGTATGTGTGTGCATCTGTGTTTTCAGCAGACCTACAGATTTTGCTGGAGCCCGGGGAATAAAACCGTCTGATTCGTACATTCATCTGTCGATTGATTGACTCTGTTCTCTGTTTTAGGAACACATCATCAAACACATCCTGAGTTCAGCAAGAGATGAGCCTTCAGCCCCAGCCAGGTATTTTTCTCACGTCTCGAGCTCTTGAATTAAACGACAATCAACATTTACATCACTGACATAGATTATACGAAAACATACATAGACAGTTGTGAGGTAGATTACTAGCATATGACAGTAAAGCAGTCTTTGTCTCTCTGACCTGAGGAAGACATCTGCCCAGTAGATTAATGTAATAATAATGGTGATAATGGTTGTGGCAGACAATAGGCCATGAGAGCTGGGGTTTTGGAGAGGGAAATAATCAATGCTGTCAGATTTGTCTGGTCATCCATACTATAACCTAGCCAGACAGACAGATTAAGCCAAGTGTCATCTGAAGTAATCCACTGACTGTAGGCTTATGGGGGAGTGAGGAGTAGTGTACTCCCCTTGCTGCCTTCTGTGTCCCAAATGGAACCCTATTCTCTATATAGTGCACTACCCTATGGGCCCTGGTCAGAAATTTGACACTTTATATGGAATAGGGTTCTATTTGGTGGACAGTCTCTGTCTTCTGCAGGACCGGGCCCCCTCGGTGAAAGAGGTGCTAGTTTGGGTGTCCGTGCCACGGTGTTAGACAGCTAAAGACTGAGAGACCTTGGGGGCTGGACGTGAGGGAATGGGGAGGAGGGTGTCACCGTTTTGTCTGTGGTGACATTTAAAACAGTCCTTGGTTATACTGTAGTCTACACAGCATATTGTCCCTGTTCGTCTCATACAAGGTCAGACTGACAATGACATTACCAGTTGATTAAGCGTTTACATTGCATTTGGAATGTATTCAGACCCCTTCCCCTTTTCCACGTTTTGTTACGTTACAGCCTTATTCTAAAATTGATTAAATTAATGTTTTTCCTCATCAATCTACACACAATACCCCTTAATGACTGTGAAAACAGGTTTTTAGAAATGTTTGCAAATGTATTAAAAATAAACGGATACCTTATTTACATAAGCAATCCCTTTGCTATGAGACTCGAAATTGAGCTCAGGTGCATCCTGTTTCCATTGATCATCCTTGAGATGTTTCTACAACTTGATAGGAGTCCACCTTATGATATATTCAATTGGTTGGACATGATTTGGAAAGCCACACACCTGTCTACATAAGGTACCACAGTTGACATTGCATGTCAGATCAAAAACCAATCCATGAGGTCCAAGGAATGGTCCGTAGAGCTTCGAGACAGGAATGTGTGGAGGCACAGATCTGGGGAAGGGTACCACATTTCTTTTGCCGTATTGAAGGTCCCCAAGAACACAGTGGCATCCATCATTCTTAAATGGAAGAAGTTTGGAACCACCAATACAATTTCTGGAGCTTGCCGCACGGCCAAACTGAGAAATCGGGGGAGAAGGACCTTGGTCATGGAGGTGACCAAGAACCTGATGTTCACTTTGACAGAGCTCCAGAGTTCCTCTTTGGTGATGTAAGAACCTTCCAGAACGACAACCATCTCTGCAGCCCTCCACCAATCAGGCCTTCATGGTCGAGTGGCCACACCTCAGTAAAAGGCACATGATGTCCCGCTTGGAGTTTGCCAAAAGGCACTAAAGGACTCTCAGACCATGAGAAACAAGATTCTTTGGTTTGATGAAACCAAGATTGAACTCTTTGGCCTGATTGCCAAGCGTCACATCTGGAGGAAACCTGGCACCATCCCTACGGTAAAGCATGGTGGTGGCAGCATCATGTTTTGGGGATGTTTTCAGCGGCAGGGACTGGGAGACTAGTCAGGATCGAGGGAAAGATGAACGGAGCAAAGTACAGAGAGATCCTTGATGAAAACCTGTTCCAGAACACTCAGGACCTCAGACTGGGGCGAAGGTTCACCTTCAAACAGGACAACGACCCTAAACACACAGCCAAGACAGCGCAGGAGTGGCTTCGCGACAAGTCTCTGAATGTCCTTGAGTGGCCCCGCGACAAGTCTCTGAATGTCCTTGAGTGGCCCAGCCAGAGCCCGGACTTGAACCCGATCGAACATCTCTGGAGAGACCTGAAAATAGCTGTGCAGCGAAGCTCCCCATCCAACCTGACAGAGGTTGAGAGGATCTGCGGAGAAGAATGGGAGAAACTTCCCAAATACAGTTGTGACAAGTAAAGGGTCTGAATAGTTATGTAAATGTGATATTTCAGTTTTTTTTTATACCTTTTGCTAACATTTCTAAAAAAAAATGTCATTATTGTCTGTAGATTGAGAGGGAAAAAACGATTTTATCAATTTTAGAATAAGACTGTAACGTAACAAAATGTGGACAAAGTCAAGAGGTCTGAATACTTTCCAAATGCACTGTATGTATGTGTTAATGTGGGTTAATGGGTTACCAACTTTAACATGTGACATAATTTATAATGGGCTAAGATGAATGAATGAATAGGTGTCGTGTTGTTTGTCCCCGTCAGGTGCGTGGCCCTGTGCAGTCTTGGTATCTGGCTGTGTGAGGAGTTGGTCCACGGCACCCAACACACTCAGATCAAAGAAGCCCTCAACGTCATCTGTGTCACTCTGAAGGTAGCTATATATAATATGCCACTTTACTTAGCAGATGCTTTTGTCTAAAGTGACATAGTTCTGTGATGTGATCGCTGCAGGAATTGAACCCATAACCTTGGTGCTTTTGGCATCATCTGCCATGCACAGTGACTTGAATTTTGAAATGTGTTGCCTTGCCTTCATCCCTTGCCATGGGAAGTGTTCTGTTGCAGTCCCTGGTTAGAAGTAGAACAGCAGCAGCAGTCTCCCTGTGGCCTGCCTTGGTCTGTGTGGTGTTTACTGGCACACTTGGTTTTAGCCAGCCTGGAGAGAGAGAGCGATGGGCTGCACTGAGTAGCCAGAAGAAGCTTACTGACAGTACCGTCTGGTCTGGGCCCCCCCACACACTCACACCACCCAACTCTAACCCAGCTAAATCTGGCCCGACTGTCAACATGTTTGGCTTCTCCACTGCGCTCCACTCTCCTCAGACAGAAGGCTAATCCAGTGAAGAATGCATGCTCCACCGACCTCAAGGAATTATTATATTTCTATCGTCTGAAATGAGGGCGCTTGCCAAACGGGCCCCCCTTCTCTCCCTCCTCCTGTCCATACTGTTGTCCAATCAAATGGGATGGCTGGTGATCCGGCCCATTGTTTTGTGTGGGCATTGGCACTGCTGGTCTGGAGAAGCACTCTGCAGTCTTCCTGAGCCAGGGTCACAATGAGAAGGAGAGGAGGGTCGTCTCCCTGAGCCCCTCACACACCCCTCACACAGTCACAATGGCTCTTGCTCAATTGTCTAAAATGTCCGTCCTCTCCACCTCCTTTCCTTTATTGCACTGATCTGAAATATCTGACCAGGTGAAAGCCTGTCACCTTTTCACCTATCAAGTCTTTTCCAATTGGTGAAGATGAAAGGGAGGAGATTTTTAAGCAATTAAGATGGTGCCAGAGAGAGGAGGAGGGAATAGCAGAGCCCCTTCAGCCTACACCTCTCACAGCGAGAGGAGGGTCGAGCCCCCCACCCTCCCTCTCAGTGAGTGTTTGGGCCTCTTCCAGTCAGCAGAATTAGGCTCATCCACACCTTAATCCTGATCACAGATCAAGACAGTCTCTGACACAATGTGCTGTTTTTCTCCTGTCAGCTTGGCTCTACACCAGGGATGGGCAACTTTGATGGGGGGTGGGGGCCACAAAAAAATTAACTCGTCATGAGGGGCTGCAGTGGCTCGTGGGTCTGCGTAGCCACATCCATACCCACACATGCAGTCAGAGTCCTAGACTTTTGGGGGCCCTAAGTCAAGTTGTGTTGGGGGAGGCAGTTTTATAGCAAGTTTGCTGCAATTCTACCATTTTGCCATGGAGCGGAAAGAAGATTTAGCAATTTTATAACTAATTTCATGCAATTCTAGAAATTATGTCAATCGGGTGGAGAGAAGTGTTTGCAGTTTTTAATATGATATCTAAGTGAGTGACTAACAAAATCAATGGCTGCCCCCCGTTCACTAATTCAACCATTTTCACTACAATCTACAAAATGTTAGCTGACAAGGGCTTATTTAAGTGGCTGTCATTTACTGACAAAACAAGCAAGAAAATGCTGATGCAGCCACATTTCGAAATGGCACATGGTGTATTCTACTATTCTAACTCTCAACAGTAAGTTGAGATGTTTTTATGTGTTTTTGGCGGGGGGGAGATTGATCTGCAGACCTATAAAGGGGGGGGCTGCGGACCGCAAATTGCCCATCCCTGCTCTACACTACTCTACATCTGCTGAGAGTAGTCAGTTTGTGTTTTTGTCTGTTTTTTTGTTTTTCAGTTTCCAAATAAAACTGTTGCGCTGGTGGCCTCCGACATTCTGCACTTGCTCATAAACTATGTCGATGACCTTCAGAAATTCCCCCCAGACACTCCAAAGAAAATAGTTGAGGTAAATTTGCGTGTCCATTTTATTTATGCGTTAAGGTATGTAAATTATTCCTGGAGCTTTTCAAGAGTATCCTTTTTAAATTACAAAACAATACAGTATCTTTTTGCTTTCAATTTTGTTTTAACTCTTGTTTCAGATCCTCATAGCGACCGTAACTCACCTGCTCCCCACCACAGAATCTTCCCCTCATGAACTGGACAAGAGGGTATGTCACCTCACCTCATACACATCAAATGGAGACCTATTAATAATACAATGTTACTGTTAGTTTTCTGTTTACAGTACTGGCCTGACATGGTTTTTTGCAGAAGCACAATTCATTTTCTATCATGATCCAGTATTTTGTTCTCTGCTTTATTGATGTAATCAAACTGTATTTGTTGTGGCCTGTCTGTCCCTAGTTGGTGGTGTCTCTGCTGTTGTGCCTCCTGGATTGGGTGATGGCCCTGCCTCCTAAGACTCTGCTGCAGCCTGTCCAAACACTCAGCCCTGACAAGGACAAGCCAGACAAGTCTGTCCTCAGCTGTATCTATAAGGTATGCCCAATCCAAAAATGTAACTTTCTATGTGAGCTTTCTGAAGTAGCATTGTGAATTGATTGACTTCAAGACAATATATACAGTTTAAATACATTTAAACATATTTTTTCCACAATTCCTGACATGTAATCCTCAGAAAAATTCCCTGTTTTAGGTCAGTTAGGATCACCACTTTATTTTAAGGATGTGAAATGTCAGAATAATAGTAGAGTGATTTATTTCAGCTTTTATTTATTTCGTCAGTGGGTCAGTGGGTCAGTAGTTTACATACACTCAATTAGTATTTGGTAGCATTGCCTTTAAATTGTTTAACATGGGTCAAATGTTTTGGAGCCTTCCACAAGCTTCTCACAATAAGTTGGGTGAATTTTGGCCCATTCCACCTGACAGAGCTGGTGTAACTGAGTCAGGTTTGTAGGCCTCCTTGCTCGCACACGCTTTTTCAGTTCTGCCCACACATTTTCTATAGGATTGAGGTCAGGGCTTTTGTGATGGCCACTCCAATACCTTGACTTTGTTGTCCTTAAGCCATTTTGCCTCAACTTTGGAAGTATGCTTGGGGTCATTGTTAATTTGGAAGACCCATTTGCGACCAAGCTTCCTGATTGATGTCTTGAAATATTGCTTCAATATATCCACATCATTTTCCGCCTCATGATGCCATCTATTTTGTGAAGTGCACCAGTCCCTCCTGCAGCAAAACACCCCCACAACGTGATGCTGCCATCCCTGTGCTTCACGGTTGTGATTGTGTTTTTCAGCTTGCAAGCCTCACCTTTTTTCCTCCAAACATAATGATGGTCATTATGGCCAAACAGTTCTATTTTTGTTTCATCAGACCAGAGGACATTTCTTCAAAAAGTTCTCTTTGTCCACATGTGCAGTTGCAAACCATTGTCTGGCTTTTTTATGGCGATTTTGGAGCAGTGGCTTCTTCCTTGCTGAGTGGCCTTTCAGATTACGTCGATAGGACTCGTTTTCCTGTGGATATAGATACTTTTGTACCGGTTTTCCTCCAGCATCTTCATAAGGCACTTTTCGTACCAAAGTACGTTCATCTCTAGGAGACAGAACGCATCTCCTTCCTGAGCGGTATGACGGCAGCGTGGTCCCATGGTGTTTATACTTGCGTACTACTGTTTGTACAGATGAATGTGGTACCTTCAGGCATTTGGAAATGCCAAGGATGAACCAGACTTGTGAGGTCTTTGCTGATTTTCTTTTGATTTTCCCATGATGTCAAGCAAAGAGGCACCTCCAATTGACTCAAATGATGTCAATTAGCCTATCAGAAGCTTATAAAGCCATGACATAATTTTCTGGAATTTTCCAAGCTGTTTAAAGGCACAGCCAACTTGTATGTAAACTTCTGACCCACTGGAATTGTGATGCAGTGAATTATAAGTGAAATAATGTGCCTGAGAACAATTGTCATGCACAAAGTAACCGACTTCCCAAAACTATAGTTTGTTAACAAGAAATTTGTGGAGTGGTTGAAAAACGAGTTTTAATGACTCCAACCTAAGTGTATGTAAACTTCCGACTTCAACTGTAATGTCGACGTATTCGATTTTACTTAGCAGGGATCTCTGCTTCACGTTGACAGCAGCATATAGTGGGGGTGTCGAACACAAACCACATAGTAGTATTTCTCTGTGTTTAGTTTTTTTCTTTTCTTTTTAGTAATGGAGCTATTAGCAGAGGCTTTCTGTGGCAGGGTGTCTGTCTTTCTCTGAAGTCATTAATGGTGGAACAGTTCAGGACTGCTTTGTTACATCTTTAATACAGACTGGGGGGACTCCTTCCTAATGCATGCCACAGCTGGCACTCAGTGCACCCAGGCTCACTCACTGCTCAGTAGTCAGTCCTCGGTAGTCAGCACTCAATCACAGCATTCTCTCTTCCCATTTACCACCCTCTCTGTCTCCATGGAAACGCACAGTGACGGGATTGGCAGATAATTTAATTACTTTCTCTCTTTCTTTCTCACTCTATAGAAAACTACAGTCGTGTGAAATACGGTAGTGTTAATTGATTGATTTCTTGGGGCTTTCTCCGATCTTCCCTTTCTTCCCTTCTCTACTCTCAGGTGCTGCATGGCTGTGTGTATGGGGCCCAGAACTTCAACAGCCCCAGGTATTTCCCCATGAACCTGTCAGACCTGACCAGTCCTGACTACGACCCCTTCCTGCTGCTGGAGAGTCTGAAGGAACCAGAGCCCCTCCACTCCCCAGACTCAGAACGCTCCTCCAAACTACAACCGGTCACCGAGGGTAAGAACACTACCTGTTCTGTTGCTACTTCTCCTTTTCTCAGTCACATTGTCATCTCTACATATCCTACTCGTTCATGTTTCAGTCCATATAACCTCGTGGATATTAAAAAGCCCCTTTTTAGAAATGTCTTGGTTGCACATTACACTACAGAGTAACTATAACCATGTTATTACCGTTATTCCGATCCTGACATTTTTGTCGCCCCACTGAAATCATACCAACTATCTGATGAGGAGAGGGAAAATGGATGAGCTGAGTCCAGTCAGTGTGGCTGCTCTGCCTCAGGTCTGGCCTAGCCATGTTATGTCTGTAGCCTTCTTCATCATGGTGTCTAATGGAGGGTACCACTATATCAGTGCTAGGTGTGGCCTGGCTTGTTAAAGGTAGCAGTGCTAAGGACTGAATGTGATGTGAATGCAGCTAGGTTCCTCTGTGTCCTGACTCCTGTGTTAGATTCAGAGCAGCAGGGAGCCTCTGTACCTGGGCACCTGCAGCTTTTTCCATCAGTAGAAAATGACTAATCATTGGAGCACTTTGTGAGGCATGCTGCTTTCCTTCCAAAGTTGTTAGCAACTAACTGTCTTTCTCTCCGGTCCTCTATCTATCCATTTATTTGTTTATTTCACTCCTTTTCTTTTGGTGTGGCCGAGGATGGCTGAATGGAGAGAGGGAAGGGAAGATGTTAGCTTTTTATTTATACAGGTTTGCCTCCATTGAGATCAAAATAGCTTATGCAAGAGAGACCTGTACCTGAAAGGGCACCTTCGATTTTGTTGGAGAGAAACCTATCATCATGTTCTGTCGATAGGCACATTCTTTTTTTCCCTCTAATGGCTCGCTCAGGGTTTGTGCAGCTCTGTGGGACTGTAATTATGCTTATTGCAAAGGGATGGCTGCTAGCACACTGAGTGTGATGGCATTGGCTTGTTCTCTGCATGGTGCCACACAGTTGGCGCCATTGAGGTATCTAGT
The DNA here is from genome assembly GCF_034236695.1 of Oncorhynchus nerka. Taxonomy (NCBI): domain Eukaryota; kingdom Metazoa; phylum Chordata; class Actinopteri; order Salmoniformes; family Salmonidae; genus Oncorhynchus; species Oncorhynchus nerka. Next base: position 51,081,232 of record NC_088413.1, on the reverse strand, counting down.
GTTCTAACTGGAATCTAGCTCTCTACTACACAGACCTTGATTTCTTCATCATACCCTAAATGCGCTTTGATTGGCTAGATTCCACAGACAGAGTCCTCTCCCTCATCCCTCTACACTCTATTGGAGATAAACTCTGACACTACAAATACCTGGTCCCACTGGGATGAGCTGATACCTACATGTTATTGACTGGCTGACTGACTGGCTGACTTCTCTTTTTCTATCTCTTCTCTGTTTATTGACACTGGCCTTGAAATGTCAACATCAAACAGATTCCAATACATACCCCTGTTCTAATTGTGGAGCTCTTCCTCTCTTTATCTCCGTATTCTTCCTCTCTCCTGTAGTGCGGAGCCGTATCCAGCATGGTCTGATCTCCATCGCAGCCAGGACAGTCATCACCCACCTTGTCAACCACCTTGGCCACTACCCCATGTCTGGAGGCCCTGCCACCTTGACCAGCCATGTCTGTGAGAACATGGACAACCCCTACAGCGAGAGCCCTGACCTGGCCCCAGAGCTCTTCGACGGGCCCAACCTACAGTTCTTTGTCCTGAACGGTACCACCCTCCTGTCCTGTCTCCAGATCCGGGCTGAGGACGGTGTGCCCGGAGGTGGGATGTCTGCAGGCCTCACCACGACCAGCGCCTGTGTGAGGGTTATTGTTAGGGATATCTCCGGCAAACACTCGTGGGACTCGGCTGTACTGTACGGCCCGCCTCACTGTGGTGCTCCTAACCAGCCCCTGCACCTCTACAGTAAAAGACCTACAGAGAGAACGAATACAGATGGGGAGAAGAACCGAGCAGGGGAGCTTGGAGAGAGGGAAGAGGGGGCTGCACTGGAGGAGGAGGAGGAAGAAGAAGAAGAGGTGGTTGTGGTGCTGGGAGAGGATGAGCTGGGAGAGGAGGAGCAGGGGGAGGCTGTGGAGGAGGAAGAAGAGGGGGAGGAGGAAGGTGCATTGGAGCTGATGGCCCCGCAGGCCAAGCGTGTGTGTCGGGAGGTGGTTCCGTCCTGGGACTCCCTACTAGAAGATGATGTTCTAGATGAGATGCTGCAGTACCTGGGCTACTCCAGCCCCGAGTGTCTGCAGCGTGCCGGTGCCCCCCTCAACATCCCCGCCCCGCCCCCTGTCTGCGTCTCGGAGAAGCAGGAGAACGACGTGATCAATGCCATCCTGAAGCAGTGTGCTGAGGAGAGGGACTTTGCGGTGCACAGGGGGAATGGGCTAAACATGAGGGCTGTGGAGCAGGGGGAGCCGGAGCCCCACAGGCCCCAGTCCGCCTTTTACTACTGCAGGCTGCTACTCAACATCCTGGGCATGAACTCCTGGGAGAAGAGGTGAAAGAAAGACCAACCACACCACAAACTAGGGTTCTGTTCAGTAGGGCATGAAGCAGGAGAGAACTTTTTGAAACTGAGTGAAAGCGAGGTACTGTACTACCTTGTCCAAAATGAAAAGCCCATTTTCAGTTTCCATTTCAAACCGTTTCAAAAAGTTTTGCTACAGTTTGCCCTACTGAACAACCAAAATCATAGTTTACAGTTGATTTAAGTTTTTATAGTGAAATAGCTTTATTCTGTAGGTATTAGTTTAGAGAACTGTGACATTTGATGACAATGTTTTAGAAATCCAGTAGATTCAGGTAGAGGATGGGTATGTGATGATTTAACTTTAGCTTGTTGTCGGCTTTGGCTTGTTCTAGGTACTGTGCTAAATTCAGATAGTGGGAAACTGCATTCTGTGTCACTGCTACCACAAGCCTTGTTTGTCTCTCAGCCCGTCAGATTTAGTATAATCAGCTTAGAATAAATAGTCCAGCTATCTCACTCTCTCTCTCGCACTCTCTCTCTTTGTCTTTCTGTTTATCTCCCTCTCTCTCTCTGTGTCCGTTTCTGTCTCTCTGTTTCTCTCTCTATAATCTCATCCAACTCATTTTCACAACACTTCACTTAAATTACTTTACTTAGATTCATTTCCGAAGCAGCTATTTCTGATGGCTTTTCCCATTGCATTGATGTCTTTGAAGTATTATCTCATTGTATTATGAGAGATGGATGCTGGGTCTTTATTGATGAGAACTAATTGGGCTAAATGGAAACCGCGCATCACATCGAGCCCTAATGGCCGTGTTTATCAGTGAACACATGTTTTCTCCATCCATCTATCCAGGAGCGGTGCTCGACATAAAAATAGCCCCTTCCATTCATTTCTCCCCTTCATTACTCGTCCGAAAATGTATCTTTAACAGGTTTGTGTTTTTAATGGGGGAAGGGGGGTTTATATGAAAGATCTCTTATCTTATGAGTTGAATGGAGGGACAGGCACTAGAACATACATTTATTAGCGTACTCCCATCATACTAAGGGAGAATAAAAGGACACAGACCTTTAAAAACCCTGCCTCTCTCTCCTTTAAAAAAATATTTTATTAAATCATGATTTTAAATGGAGAAAAAAAATGCATCACTTTCCTTCTCCTGGCATTCATACCACATTTAGTATTTCCCCTTGGGTTGTTTTCAGCAGCTGTGGCAATGTTGGGGCGGCAGGTTGCCTAGTGGTTAGTTAGAGCATTGAACGAGTAACCGAAAGGTTGCAAGATCCGAATCCTTGTGCTGACAAGGTAAAAATCTGTCTTTCTTCCCCTGAACAAGGCAGTTAACCCGTCTTTCTTCCCCTGAACAAGGCAGTTAACCCACTGTTCCAAGGCTGTCATTGTAAATACGAATTTGTTCTTAACTGACTTACCTAGTTAAATATAGATCAAATAAAAAAGGTTAGCGTAGGGGCGGTAGTGGGCGGGGCCAATTGCGGGGTCTTAACTAAAGTTTTTAAAGTCCCTCTTGGCTGCAGATATTTTATTATTTGCTGTTTTAAAGCTAATTTCCTGAAAAATTTGTGGTTCAGGCATTATTATAATTTTTTAATCATTTTAAACCATTTTCAGACAGCCAGCGGAATATCACCTAGAGTACCCTGCGTAGTACACCACTTGTCCCTCTAGTCAAAGCTGCTTAGTGCCTTCACACACGAGGGCGACAGCCACCGGTGACCATAGCAACAAAATAAACAAACATTATCAACGTGCGAATAAATCATCGGTATAAGAATGCATGAAAACATATTTACATGTAACATAAAGTATTCATCCCAAATGGATTAGAAAACAATTATTTTTGTTCAAACGTGACTCTGTAAACTGATAAGTGTTAGCTAGCTAGAGTGGGTAAGTGAGCTGGTGCTGCTGTTGGACATGCGTATCACCACGCAGGCAACGTTTTCTACTGTGATTGGTCAACAACGATAGCACTGCTTCAAAAATAGAGCAGAATCCTATTTTCTCCCCCTTGGCTGCTTTGCTTCCACGGGCACGAGCACCACTGACCGCTCCGCCTGGGTAGAATTTTGCCCCAGTCTAGGCTTCATTGAAAATGAATGGGCCAGCCTTTCTAGTTGCCGCTGTCAGTTAGCGCCTTTAGACTCTGTCTAGTTTTTATTGGTGATTTGTTAGTTTTCAAAGATGATCTTATCAAAAATATATTGCTCCCTTTTATCTTTTCTACACACTTAAACTACTAAAACCAGATAAAGTTTACACTGACAGCATTTTCCATCCTGAAAATGATTTTGACTATAGTGGAAACACTGCCGTTTATTCCTCGTTAGACTAATATATTGCAGTTCACTCTTGGGGGTAGCGAGATTACACAGTGCCTGCAAGAACGGCCTTTCATGCTGTTCCCGCTTGCCGCCTCTGAAATGGCTCACTTTCAATGGAGAAAATGAAGACCATTACGTTGTAACAAGCTAATAAAGAGGCCCATACTCAAATGGTGAAAGGGTGGGAGGAGGAAAAACACCACGAAACAAAGTCCTTTCATGAAAGTAGTCGTGGCTTTTACACCCCCCACTTGAGGACCTCTCGCCTACACTAAACTGCTAATGTTCAAGCTCCAGATGGGAGAACATAATGCACAATCTTAAAAACTCCATATCTCATGTTGTGACGCCGGTAACCAAGATCTAAGCTTATTGATTTCTCAGGATCATCTGTACGTTGCTTTGCTATAAAGTAGCAGAGTAGTTGTGTTTTTAGCCAAAAAATTGGGGGGGGGTTCTCAGAGTTACTGCCACCACTGCATGCGTCTTGTTTGGCTGTGGTTTGACTCGATTGGTCTGATTTTCCAGGAAATACTGTGACTAAAACAAAGAGGTGGCCATTTAGGAGTGTGGGCCTGTTAATGTTGGAGAGAGAGAGTCTGGAGGGAGAGGTCTGGGGCTACTTAGTGAATGTATGTGGACTACAGCCCTGATCACTGTCTGCCTGTAGGGAATGAGAGTGCAGTGCCTTGTTGTTGTAGAATAGACTAGAATAGATACTTTGTCCATACTCCGTGTTATTGTTGCAGTCAAGCTTGATAATCTTTAGAATCTATACCAAGACCTCACGGTGTTGTAAATGTAATCTGTAGGCTATGTAGAATCTATGCCACAATTATTTATGCCAATGGCATATAAACTTGTTTTCGGTCATAGGAGCAACTTCCATCTCCTGAAGAAGAATGAGAAACTGCTTAGAGAGCTGAAGAACCTCGACTCCAGGCAGTGGTAAGTTACTGTTTCTCTTTCAGACTGAAAAAGTGACTGTTTTATTTTTAGGGAACAACAAAAATATGTCCTTATCTTCCCTTGTTCGTCTTTTCTTCCAATGCCCCTCTTTTCCTCTAGTCGAGAGACTCACAAGATAGCCGTGTTTTACGTGGCGGAGGGGCAAGAGGACAAGCACTCTATCCTGTCTAACACCAGTGGTAGTCAGGCCTACGAGGACTTTGTCTCTGGGCTGGGCTGGGAGGTGAGACAGACCCCTGCTCTCTGCACTACAACCTTTCAGCATCACTTTATATAAGCCTTATATGTATCATTAATAGTGAGTTATATTAATATTACGTTGTATTGTTTTCTGCCTCTTGGAGGGACTTTGTGACGTGGTTCGTTAGGGTTAATATATGGTTGTGTCCAGTGCTGATGGTCCTTTGTGTGTGTGTGTGTGTAACAGGTGAATCTGACCAGTCACTGTGGCTTCATGGGAGGTCTTCAGAGGAACAAGAGCACGGGTCTGACAACGCCTTACTTCGCCACCTCTACCGTCGAGGTCATGTTCCACGTCTCCACACGCATGCCTCCCGACTCTGACGACTCACTCACCAAAAAGGTCTGTTATGATGTTCCAGGAAATACCAGTTGACGTCTTTGTGGAAAAAAGTCATGTCCTGCAACCCTGTTATGCTCTCTTATTGAGATGCACACAATCTGTCTGTACCGCTCACTCCCTTTTCACCCAGTCAGCAGGCTGTAGGTTATTTTGTGTTGCCACCTTAGATGACCACTGATCCCCTACAGAGAGAGAGACCCAATGTCTGCTCTGTGTCTCTTACACAGACGTCACTCTGTAGTGCTTGTCTGTACCACCCGACTCCTACAATGCGGAACAAAAGACAGTCTCAGAAGGCGCTGTTCGTAGTCCGCTACTAACCATTATATGACCAGCTCTCTCAGGTGGCTCACATTTCTACCTGCAGAGAGCTGTTTCTGTGTGAACTTGAGCTCCACAGAGAAACATGCCATGTTTTGCTACAGAAGAGTAGAGGAAATGAAATGTCCTTCCAGCAACAGGGGGAATGGGGGAGAAACAATATTCTCACCTAAATCCCCCTCTCTCTCATTCCTCATGAAGCCCTTTCTCCTTCCGTCTAGCCTCCTATCCCTTTACCTCACTCACCTAATTATTTATCTTTTCTCCTTCCCGTTGGAACACGGCAGCGTTTCTCTCTCTTTCCCCCTCCGTCACTTTTACCTCAGACTTCACCCCTCTCCGTTGTTTTTGTCCTCTTCTACGAAAGTCCATCTGCATTGGTATTTATTTTCAGCAGGCAGAAATGGAATAAGAGCGCAGTTGCTTGGGCTGTAATGAGTTTGTCTGTGAGGCCGGCTCATGATACAGCCTGTAGCCATAGATGTCCGCGGCGATGCAGGATGAACAATGAAGTATCTCTTAGAGCTGTCCCCTCACTTCCCCTAGCCATTCGTCTTCAACACTGGCATTACACACACAGCCCTGGCCAGACACTAAGGTGCTGCTAATACCAACAACAGACTCATTAATGAACGCAGACCGACAGGAGGGGAATATTGAAATGGGGTGTGTGTGTTTTGGGAGGAACTTGGTTTGACCTGAGAAAGACGTTCATGGGGGGGGGGGGCGTTCTAATTGGTTTACAGTGATGGCCAATAATACACACGCATAGCTGCAGTGTTTTCATATTGAGTATAGTAGATGAGAGGATTGGGATTGTACCAGAGGAACATTGTGGTGTATAATGACCTGTACTAAGCAGATGGATCGTTAGCTGTGAGTTTTTAAATTTTCTTCCCTTTGTTCTGCAGCAGCTTAGATGAGCGGTTTAGAGAGAGGAGTGTCTTTTATCACAGTCTGATTTGAGGGGTTGAATAACGACCTGAAACACTACTGATTGCTTGCTTCCTGTGAGCACTGTCTGGTTCCTCACTCACACTGCTGATAATGTGAACTAACATGCATCCAGTCCGTCAGATGACCTCTTAAGGTATGACCCTAAAATGAAGGACAATTCTAACCACCGTATCTCACATAAGAGCCTCCCATTTCATTGCTCAAATCGCTCATTCCATCCTCCAGCCCCCAAAACGCCTGTCTGTCTTCATGTACTGCACCAGTCCTCACCGCTCTACTCATAATTCGTTGCTGCAATTTAGGTGGGTATGTATGGCAGCAAAGCAAGGTTTGTACACTACATGGCCAGAAGTATGTGACACCCTTTCAAATTAGTAGATTTGTCTATTTCAGACAAATCGAGCACACCGCCATGCAATCTCCATTGACAAACATTGGAAGTAGAATGGCCTTACTGAAGAGCTCAGTGACTTTCAACGTGGCACCGTCATACGATGCCACCTTTCCCACAAGTTAGTTCGTCAAATGTCTGCCCTGCTAGAGCTGCCCTTTCAACTGTAAGTGCTTTTATTGTGAAGTGATAACGCCTAGGAGCAACAACGGCACAACCATGAAGTGGTAGGCCACACAAGCTCACAGAATGTCACCGCCGTGTGACATTCAAAATCGTCTGTCCTCTGTTGCAACACTCACTACAGAGTTCCAAACTGCCTCTGGAAGCAACGTCAGCACAATAACTGTTTGTCGGGAGCTTCATGAAATTGGCTTCCGTGGCCAAGCAGCCTCACACAAGCCTAAGATGCGCAATGCCAAGCATCGGCTGGAATGGTGTAAAGGCCGCCGCCATTGGGCTCTGGAGCAGTGAAAAACGATCTCTGAAGTGATGAATCACTCTTCATCTGGCAGTGCGATGAACAAATCTGGGTTATTGGGATGCCAGGTGTATGCTACCTACCCCAAAGCATAGTGCCAACTGTAAAGTTTGGTGGAAGAGGAATAATGGTTTGTGGTTGTTTTTAATGGTTCGGGCTAGGCCCCTTAGTTCCAGTGAAGGGACATTTTAACGCTACAGCATACAATGATGCTACAGCATTCTAGACGATTCTGTGCTTCCAAATTTGTGGCAACAGTTTGGGGAAAGCCCTTTCCTGTTTCAGCATGACAATGCCCCAGTGCACAAAGCGATGTCCATACAGAAATGGTTTGTCGAGATCGTTGTGGAAGAACTTGACTGGCCTGCACAGAGCCCAGACCTCAACCATCAAACACCTTTGAGATGAATTGGAACGCCGACCTCGAACCAGGCCTAGTTGCCCAACATCAGTGCCTGACTTCACTAATACTCTTGTGACTGAATGGAAGTAAATCCCCGCAGCAATGTTTCAACATCTAGTGGAAAGCCTTCCCAGCAGAGTGGAAGCTGTTATGTCAGAAAAGGGGGGACCAACTCCCTATTAATGGACATCATTTGGAATGAAGTATTCGATGAGCAGGTGTCCACATACTTTTGGTCATGTAGTGTATGTTTGGGTGGTGGGGCCCCCCCAAACCCCCTGTTTGTCCCAAATTGCGACCCGTTTCCTATGTAGTGCACTACTTTCGACCAGAGCCCAGTAGTGCACTATATAGGGAATAGGGTGCCATTTTGGACCCATAACATGTCTGTCATAGTGAGGGGCCTGGAGCGTAGCTCTCGCTCCTGCTCCTCCTTCACCCGGCGGTCCACGCTGCACATGGCCATAATGTAGCCAAATTAGATCTGGCCGTTGCTGTCCCCCTGGTTAAACTCATATCATGACTCCTCAGCAACTGATTGGATTTGGAGAGGCTGGAGGAGATGCTATCCAACAGAGCAATCTGCAGCTAGACACTAAACCATGTTAACCAGACACTAAAGCGTGTCAGCTCAGCCAGCAAGAGAGCGGCCAGCAGGCGCTCGCGCACACACACACACACAGTCAGTCTCACACACATACACACTCCAGCCCCGCATATTTATTTGTTTGTTGTTTGGCTAGTACCGTTCCCCCATCTCCCCACAGACAGTGACAGGCATATCAAAGGTTGAAGGCTGAGAATACATCCACACCCTCTGGGTCTTAAGATTTATGAATGAGGACTGCTGATGTGATATGTGAAGAGGGAGATGTTTCATGCAGCAGCTAACAGCGATCTGCTCTGCAATGGATGAGGATTACATTTTATGAATTGCTGGGAGGAAAAAGAGTTTCCTATTTATTGAGAGCAGAGGATGAGAACAAGGTGCTATACAGGCCAGGGTCATGTTCATTAGGGCACGCAACAACAAACATTTTATGAGCTTTTCTTATTAGATAAGTCCATGTAGTCCCTCCTGTTTTTGGCCGTTTTTGTACCTAGTGAACACACTGTGGCCCTCAGTGATTGAGTGAACGGTAAGCTGGAGAAAACGTTGGAAAGATTGAGTGAATGTGAGAAGATGGAGTGGTCTAAAGTGGCGGGGGGCGGCTCCTGTCACTCTTCAAGGTTAATGATCGATGAGTCTTAGGCATCCAGCGACCTCTCTGCCTGCCCCACACAGGACACAATATGTTAGCAGATCCTGGATGAATGAAGGAGCCTTAGACACTGTATTCAGAGTTGCTTTTTAGAACATAATGAAAAAGATTATATGAACAGGGGGCGGAAACTGATCCTAGATCAGCACTCCTACTCTGAGATGCTTTTTGAATAGGGGGCCCTGAGAGAATGAGTATCAGACAAAGACGGCCTAAGATTTGACATTCATCGGGGATGCCAAGCTCCAGGCTCTCACTTAAAGTGTGACTGCATCCAATTGTCCTCTGCCATGTGCATGAATTACATGAACTTGAACACTATTTTTGAAAACGTTGACATTGACTAGACGGGGACACTCACCTTGTTGCTCTCTCCTCTTCCCCTCTCCTCCTCTCACCTATGTCCTCCTAGCTACGCCATCTTGGGAATGACGAGGTGCACATCGTGTGGTCGGAGCACTCCCGAGACTACAGGAGAGGCATCATCCCCACGGAGTTTGGAGACGTCCTCATCATCATCTACCCCATGAAGAACCACATGTACAGCATCCATATCCTCAAGAAGCCAGAGGTGGGTTCAGATCTGTCCCACATCCACCCGAAACTCCAATGTCTGTAGATGTTTTCTTCATCACATTAAACATTAAGGTATCCTAGATTCCATTTCCTGTCATTGCCCTTGAGCAAGGCACTTAATTAACTGTTAAATTGCTCCAGGGGCACTGCATCTTGACTGACCCTGGCTTCCAAACTCTCTCTGTGTTTCTCATGGGGGGTTGGGTTAAAAGCAAAAAAATACAAATGTCTTTGGTCTGAAAAATGACAATGGACAATAACAGCTATTCCTGCTGCAGTGTTCGATTTTTTTTATATATATATATATAATGTCTCGCGGCACTCCTGCTTCCTGCTCAGTTATGTCCGGACTAATCGGGTCAACAGGATTCTTAGAATTAAATTGTGGTATGGATATGGCTAGAAGATGGGTCTGTCCCTTCAGAGTCTGGGGAAATGTGGAAAGATGGCCAGATAAGGACAAAAAAGAGGTCTGGCTTTCATGAAAGTCAATTCTGGCACTGAAACGAAATCAGCCATAAAGTGCTTTTATGTTATTTTATCAAATGAACGTTGCATTCCCTGGGATCTGATAGATGAAGACCACTATTTACTGTTATTGGTTTATAAAGTTTCTTATATCGTTTTTGCTTTATCTAATCAATGGTAACTTCCATAGTTGTTTTCTCTTGCCCTGTCTTCGTCCCTCTTTCTCACTATATCCCATCCCCCCTCTAGGTCCCATTTTTCGGGCCGCTGTTTGATGGAGCCATAGTGGATGAGAAGATCCTTCCCACCATGGTCCGGGCTACAGCCCTCAATGCCAGCAGGGCTCTAAAATCCCTCATCCCCCTCTACCAGAACTTGTATCCTTCCCCATCTCTCTACCCTGACTCTGCCTACCCCAGCCGTCCAGCACACTGCCTGTAGGGGGGAGATAAAACCACAATACACTGCGTGATCTGTTACGCCTATCCTCGCCTGTGGCTAGTGCACGTTAACGTGTTTGTTGAGCTTGTAATTTTTCACTAGCAAGGGAAATCAGTAGTGTGTGTGTGTCAACTTGCTGTAGCGACGGGCAAAGGAAATAGGTTGACAGACAGACCAGCTCCTGACTGCACTGAGAGCTAAAGAGACTGCACTGCGTCTCTCTCGCTCGATAATTATCGATGTCTCATCCCCTTCTGCACTGTATTTTCAACATGTAGAGCTTCACATTCTGCTTGGTGCAAAGAGGTGACAGCATTTTTCTCCAATAGACCGCAGGAGCCTCTGATCATTGCCCATCGTCTCCTAACGATGATTCAGAGCAAATTTGCTTTTGAAATGGTTTGGTAGTGGTTTGGTAGTCTATTTTGCCTCCTCTACTTTGACTCACCCCAGTGTCAATATCATGGCTACTCTTAAAAACATTAATTTTACTTGATCCCTTTGAATGGCACATTTTTGGGGTGATTACGTAGCTTAATTTTTGCCCAATTGTTTCAATGTTTTCCAATAATGAAATGCTTCAGTAGCAGTTTCTTTCGCGTGGCCTCTCCTCTTTCTTCTCACTAATAACATGGCTTTTAAACTCAATCCATCACTAATAACATGGCTTTTAAACTCAGTCCATCACTAATAACATGGCTTTTAAACTCAGTCCATCACTAATAACATGGCTTTTAAACTCAGTCCATCACTAATGTTGATCCTTTTGAATAGTAGCATATTTTTGCCAAAAAGTTTCAATATTGTCCAATAATAATATCGCTGTAACAATGTATGTAATGTCAGCATGAACGTTAATGCTTCAGTATATTATACCTTGACTCAATAGGAAAAGCCTCCAGCAGTTTCTATGCCATGTAGAAATAAACTCAAATCTATAACCAAGTACCACTTTGCCCTCCAGTCCAGTTTGCTTCTAGGTACTGAAGTGAATGTGTAATTTCACCTATACTTTCTTCCCCATTTGTCATTTATTTTATTCCTCCCTGGAAAGTGCTACTATGTTGACCACTCAAGCTCGCATGCTTCAATCCCCACCTCTAAATATCTCAACCCTCTATCCCCTCTTTTCAAGCTCTCCTCTTTTCAAAAAAGGATAATACTGCTCGAAAACAAAGCAAAAAATAAGGGGGTGAAAAGCCATTCGCATCTGCCATGTCCTCGGAGCGAATGATTGTTTGGCTCGGCTTGAGACTGCTCGCAGCAATCTCACCCGTGTGTGTGGGGGGGGGGGCAGAGCAGGGCTCGATACTGGACTGGGCTATTGATTGGCGTGAGTTGCACCGGTCGATGGGCCTGACAGCCAGAATTACAGTAATCTGTCATTATCGACGGATGTCTTTCCAGACTATCTCTCTATCTGCCTCCAGACCCTCTTTGTTTTGTTTCTTTCCACTCTTTTTTAAAATTTTCTTTTTACTTCAGGTTTTCTTACTCTTTTGATGAAATGTGTGAGTGAGGGGGACAGAGAGATCTGGTCTTTCAGCAGGCAGCTAATTGTAGTCTGTGTAAGGGATGATTCATAGCGATGTTTTAAGCCTGTGTGTGTGTGCGCCCGCGGTTGCTGCTTTCGTGTTAAGGGAGATGTTCTCTAAATGCCTTCCACTGAGGGGCTTTTAGGGAGCACTGAGGCAGAAAAAATTGAGTGGCCCCACTGGACCAGCAACACTGTGACACTGAGCAGTACTTAGTTACCTGTTGATAGAGCAGCAGAGCACAGCCAGTAAACGGTCGGTGGGAGGGTGGGTGGGCGGGCTATTCTCTCCTTTCATTCCTCAACAGTAGGTGTACAATGGTTCTGCAACAACACCCCCCACACCACCACCTCTGACTGATGGTTCTTGTACAATGTGACCAAACAACATGATTGATTATGATGATTGTAATGGCGTTGTTAGTGAAATCCACTGGAGAAAAGGATTTCCTGTCTTCCTCTAAGGATGATTGGTTATTTTCCTGTGTTCTGGAATGAGTCCTTGTTTTGTTTTATGGAACAAATTTAGCGTTCAGTGCTGTAATTTTCCTTTTCGATTAGGAAACAGGGTGCGCGGATTGGAAATTGAAGACTCGACCGATATACTATTGAATAGTGGACTCATAGAATTACATATTGAGTCCCTATTTAATAATGTATGATCTCTGTGAGTGGACTTGAAATCAGGTCAAACTGTGTTACAGCAGCAAACTGGAGCTTGTAGTGATGGTGTGACGTAGGTTAGTTCCCCCACACTCCCCCTGGAGTGCAGCGGTGCCCAACCCCGGAGCGGCTAAGTGATCCTGTTCATAAAGGAGAACACTGGGTTCTTTATCTCCTCCAGAGGCTGCCCGCCTGCCGACCGCCTTGCTTTGTGAAACCACATCAAAAGAGCCTTTTCTCCTCTTATTCTTCTCCTCTTCGTCCTCTGCGTACCTTTTACTGAACGGAGCAGCGCCTTTTTGTTTGAGTTGTGGTTTCAGATGTTGCGAACACTCTCTGTCCGCCATCTATCCCTTTACCTCTTTTTTTCTCTCTCTCCTCTGCCTCTTCTCCCCTCCTCCTGCACGTGCCCGTCGACCCCGCTCTCCTCCACACTAAGTTTCAGTTCATGCTCTTGGCCCCGGGGCTCGTCCATCTGCCTCCACTCACTGATCCCTCATTTGCCATGACTGTGAAATCAGTGCTTGGAAGGGAAAAAATGGCCCCCTTTCTCTGCTGCTGGTCTTAATGTCTGGTGGACTCAAATAGCAGATAGCTGCTACAGTACCTGGCGTCAGGCAGCGCTGCGAATCATGGCACGTCATGGAGCTACTGGGCAAACGCAGCCAGAGAGAGGCTCAGGGTAACACAGGCAGCATAACCCAGGCCTCTATCCTATCGCAGATATCAGGCTTTTGTTGCTACATCGCTAAGAGTAATCCAAGGGTCATTCAAACAGCCAGTTTGGAGATCTGTTCTGTGGCAGTCTCTCACACACACACAAATGCACTCCCTCCCAGTGTGTTTGGGGGCAGTGTGATAAAATGCTTTTAGCGTACCGGCTTGGAAAGTTGTTAGCTCGCATTGCACAGGATAAGTTAACCATATGCCTGAGCGGCGCGGCAAACCATGTGACCACGCTGGTTGGTTAGTTTTTTGAATGTTTGGGTGTGATTAGAGCTAGGTTGACCTCTCTGGCCGTAGGGCCAGGGGCTCGACCATCTCCCCTCTAGACCACCTCTACAGCCGGTGGACCATGTGGTCTGTCCGAGGTAAGGCCCCTTGATAACGTTCAACAACACAGCCTCTGGTCTCCCTCTGTTTTTGCCTATCTGGTATGTGTGTTTAGGAGAATAGGGGACTGTCAAGCTGTTTGGAAGGCAGACTAAAATGTAACTGTGAGCCACGGCCATCTTCCATCTGTCAGTGGCCGATTGTGGAGCCGGGGAGACAATGTTGGTTGTGGAGGAGGAGGGGAGAGAGGAGAGTTGCTAAGCGGCTTCCCCATTGGCCCTGCCAGTCCAGTGGTTTGTGTGCGAGCCAGTGAGAGTATGACGGTAGGGACAGCCACACACACACACACACACACACACACACACACTGGATTCTGATTGGCAGCAATCACTGCCCTGCTGCTGGGGTCAGCATATGGTGGATCGTGATAGTGGTGGGATAGAGGGAGCGTTGGGTCAGTGCCTTCCTCCCTTTGCTCTGACTCTGCCTTTTCCAAAGGCAACCGAGCTGATGAAAGCTTTGGGCTTGGGCTCCTTTTGTCCCTTCACTCTCCCCCACACACAACCAGGCCCAGCCAAACGCCTAACGAGCAGCGCAGCCACACACAGCTAGCTCCCACAATGGGCCCCATTGTGTCCCAGTAGCACTGCGGCCTGCTGGACTGTGTGTGTGATGGGGGAGGCGGTTAGCTACTCGCTAATTGTTTCCTGTCGAAGTATAAAAGGGGGGAGTAAATAAAGAAACATAGGCGGGGTCACAACTAATCGCTTTCTCCCACTCCTCTTCTCCGGTTTTGTTTATTTTCTGACTGGCTTTGACCCTAGCTGCTCTGTCCTCCTGACCTCTGTGATGATGACTGGCTGCATGGAAATCTACTTATTTATTCATTTAGCACAGACAACATAATCTGTACACTAATTCAGATATATCTCTCGTACATTGTCAGCCAATTGAATTTAGATAAGAAGTAGATCTGGTTATCGATCTAATTGCATTCTAATGTGAAATTATATATCAAGATGCATCCATGAGCACATTATTATTTTCCTATGCATAATTATTTTCTTAATGCCGTACTATTTATACAGTTGATATCAGTCAGTGTTTATGGAACGTCTTCAACCTTGTTGTTTTATCTCCTAGTTAATCATTTTCTGGTTTTCCAGCTATGTTGTTGTGTTGTCTCTTTCGTGCCTCAGCATCAGAACTGTGCTCACACATAAGCTAGAGGCATAATGGGGATTGTTTTTATAAGAAGGTTTGTTCTTTCAGCCCCCCTCCTTGTTGGGGAAAGTGGGTAAACAAGCTAACCCCTCGGGGGGCTCGGAGGCACGGATGTGGAGAGCGGGCTCTCTGACAAGGTGTTTAGGATTCGCCGCAGGTTGGCTACAGGCGCCGAGATGAGGTGTGTGTGTGTGTGTTGGCCACGGGTCAGTTG
Organism: Oncorhynchus nerka; assembly: GCF_034236695.1. Classification (NCBI taxonomy): domain Eukaryota; kingdom Metazoa; phylum Chordata; class Actinopteri; order Salmoniformes; family Salmonidae; genus Oncorhynchus; species Oncorhynchus nerka. The sequence continues at coordinate 51,066,029 of NC_088413.1, read as the reverse complement.
CATGCTGTATGCTCGTAGATGAGCTGTCTGACTGGTAGCCCACAGCCTGAATCAATGCAAACTACCTGTGACCCATCTAGGCCCAAGACCACCAGCTGCCTGGATAAACACACTAGAACCACATCAGAACAGAACCAGTCTTCACCCAGAGCTGTTGTTGCTACTATAGAGCTGACTGTCCTAGATCATTATAAAGACGGGCTTTTTAAGAGCACACTTCTCCTCTTAGTTGCTTTCAATCCTCAACAACAAAAATAATTCAAAAGGTTAATGTGACTGCGTTGAGTCCTCACTGTTGCATCCTTTAGGAATGTGTTTTTAAACCAATAGAGAACTGCACTATAATAAGGAAATGTATCATCTGATCTATGGCTGTACAGTTCAAATTAATAGAATACATACATGTATTGGCTGTATAAAACGATTTATAACTGAGTCTCCTACATACAGAGCACAGTCCAGGGGGGAAAACAATTGACAGAAAAGCATGTAAACTGCCCCGCTTTCTGCAATTCATGAATCATAATTTCCAGGTACGTGCGTGTATATGCATTTGTTCATGCCCGGGATAACATTAACACTCCCTCTGTGCCTTTAAATGTTACATAATCAGGCACACGGCGCGAGCGGTGAGCACCGTCTCGCCATCGGACGGGGTGGAGCGAAAGGGGCAGAACGGGCGACAGATAAATCAGGGCTGCAGGTCAGGTCCGCGAGCAATATTTCACAGGCAGGCCAGGCCTCCAATTGGGTTTGGTAGGAGATTAATAGGAGTGGATCTGACTCCAGAGGGCCCCAGATCTATGTCTGTGTGGCCCCAGGCGGAGAAGCATTAGCTGGGCTATCTCTCCTCTCATCTGGTGGCTGGGGATGGAGCGAGGGGTGCATTGGCTGTAATGACAAGGAAGGGCTATGGCAGCCAGCCGCAGCTCCCTCCGTCCTCCTCCCAGTAATAAAATCACTGTTAGGGCTTCGATATCACAGCCATCAGATGGGGGAATAAACCGATTACCCTGCACTTCAGGGCACACACAGATTTCTGTAATCATAGTCTGTAAAAGTCCTCAAATTAAATTATTTCTGTGATGTTTTTTCTTTCTTTCTGCTCTATTCTCTCTACCATTGCCCTGTAGCGCAGAATAAAGCAGGTAGCTAATCGAACGCTGCCAGTCAGAATCACTGATGTTGGGCCCATTTCTGCTACCCCATATTATTATTTTTTTACCATCATTCAATTTGGTCATTCTGGTGCTGTGAGATAAGCAGTGGAGTCCTAGGATTCTTGTAGTCGCTGGTCCGATGACTAACGCTAGTCACGCAGGTGTCTGTGGTTATTTCAAAGTACCGGAGCTACGTCCAAAATGGCATACCCTATATAGTACACTACTTTTGACCAGAGCCCAGAGGAAATGTAGTGTCATTAACCCCGACCTTCACCAAAACCCTATTGTTGGGCCGTTTTACTGTTCGGGATGCTTCAGTCAATGAGCCTAATTGTCAGTCGATGTTGAATGTAGTAATGTGCGTTCTAAACTGGCTTGATGATCATGTCCATATTGTCTCTCCTATTGTAGTGGGGCCCCAGTGGCCTGGCTGGCACATTGCAGAGCTGTATTGAGGCAGTGTAGAGGGACAGTCACTGAGACATTGGGAAATGTGTCCTCTCTCTTTCTGTAGCTATGCTCTCGTCTCACAATAGAGCAGTGGGCTCTCCACATTCTGCATGCATTTTCTTTCTGAAGATGCCAGCAGTGCAACACCCCACTGAGGACTGTTAGGTTAAAATAATAGAGCTAGATGTGGTGTGAGAGGAGGAATGAGCAAGTGTACAATTTAAAAAGTCCTCTCTCAGCTGGTGTGTGTCTGACACCCTGTAGGTGTCAGTTCGGTCCCCTAGCTAGGCGTACACCTCTCCCCTCTCGGGTCCATACGGTTTGGAATAGTGCCGCGTTAAAACAATTCAATGTTAGCTATTTGACTCATTGGGCACGAAAGTCTGATATGTGCCCTCTGTACAGCTCATGCGTATTGTCTGCATTAACTGATGGGTCATTTCTCCCGACTCCTCTTCTTTTTACAGATGAAGTGTATTTTTTGGATTCTGCTTTTTTGTGTGTGAGCTCTGAGGTTTGTAGCAGGTCAGTGATGGGCCTGAGTTCTCTCTGTGTAGCAGGTCAGTGATGAGCCTGTTCTCTCTGTGTAGCAGGTCAGTGATGAGCCTGAGTTCTTTCTGTGTAGCAGGTCAGTGATGGGCCTGAGTTCTCTCTGTGTAGCAGGTCAGTGATGGGCCTGAGTTCTCTGTGTAGCAGGTCAGTGATGAGCCTGAGTTCTCTCTGTGTAGCAGGTCAGTGATGAGCCTGAGTTCTCTCTGTGTAGCAGGTCAGTGATGGGCCTGAGTTCTCTCTGTGTAGCAGGTCAGTGATTGGAGTGCTGCTCTGCTCTGCTCAGTGGAGAGACCGACGCTCTTGGCCCTGAATCTCCAAATGGAGTGGAGAGGAGAGCAGCGGCTTGTTTAGAGCAACACAGTGCTCTGGGGAGGCTGGCAGCTCTCTCCTCCTGGCACACTCACTCCTTCATAACAGAGGGGGAGGGAGGCAGGGCACAACAACAACAAAAAGTGATCAATTTGGAGGCTATCAGCAGCAGCATGTTCTGTGTGCTGAATTAACAACGCCAGGGAACTGTTCCTGTAGCCCCCCCACACACACACACACACACACACACACACACACACCCTCCTCCACGCGCGCGCACACACACTCTCCACCACTGATAATGTGCTAACAAGCTCGCTTCTGGTGTCTCTTCACTGGCAATTTGTCCTCTTTCCTCCGAGAGCCGGGAGTTGAGCGCGGTGACAATGACAAGCTCGGTAGGGGGGGGGGGTGCATTTTTCCCTTGTTGCCTTTTTGCCTTTCATCCACAGGGAAAATGAGTTTCTGGTGATACACAAAAGCCCCTTTCTTTTCCCCCTCTCTCCTCTCCTGCTCCACTCCCCTCTCGAGAGACTGGAAGGCTGGAGAGAGAACCATACACATTCTCTAAAGACACTTTTCTTCTTTAACAAGCTGTTAAAAGTAATGCCCATCAAATTCAATTACAGTATATTTGTAGCCGGCTAGGGCATGTTTGATGGTTGAAAGATGTGTAATGCAAAAATCTGTTTTTCTCTTCACCTCGTTGTTTTTTTTTTTTTAAGACACAAAAGAGCATCTCCAAGTCAACAGTGCAGAGGATTAGTTGTCGTGGTGACAGGGTGGCATTAGTGACGCAACACCAGGGTGAGTTGGCGGACACACGCAGAGCAGGGACAGGCGAAGAGGAGACAAGGAGGCTGAAATGATTACCATTAAATAACGCAGCAGTGTCGCTTCTATGGCTCGCTCCTCCTCTCAAAACTGAGGTCAGCCACAGCTACTGTTGTCCGACAATGCATGTTGGGCTACCTACATACAGGTCCCCCAACGCAGTACTTCACACTGTAACGTGTGTGCAGTGAATGAGGGTTATGTACAGTACTGATACTATACACTCAGACAGGCATGTGTCCTAAGAAACACAGGCTCTGCTACTGGGTTGGAACGTACTTCATACAGTAACCTGCCTGGGTGTCGTTGAATGAATCAGGATGATGCACTGATATCAAGACCCAATTGACACACACACACTATGTTTTTCATTTCATTGGAGTGGAACTGTAGAAAACCTGTTGACTTGATGAAGCACTGTGTTGCAGAATCTGCATTTTCCCTCCATCTCAGACATCCATCCAGAGTGGTGATTGGTTGTGTTGTTTTCCTCCCAGTGTTCATGTGCCCTAGTGTCAGAGTGACGTGTTGTGTTGGAGCCGCGTGGGGCGTCTTTCTCTCTTAAGTGGCATGAAGAGGTGAGGTGTTGACATCTCATCTGGTGGCTGCTGGCTGCATTAACTTGTCCCTTCATTATTATTGTGACACACACAGGCACTCACACAGAACACACACCATGCTCCAAGGCCTTCTCACAGCCCTGAGCGGCATCTTTGATAGCTTTAACTGTGAGCAGGAAGTGGGGTGCTGGGAAAAGGCAGGTGGCAGATCCACTGGAGTGCTGTCCTCCCCCTGCTGTGCAGCCTATCACACTTTACCATGTTAGATGTCAAACTGTGTGTGTGTTACCGTTTAACAATGTTTTGCTGCTGTTCCTTGTGTCAGCGTTTGCCAGGTGGCTCCTCACCCTGCGCAGTGAAACACTCGGCTGCTCCCAAAATATCCTCTCCCCTTCCTCACTCCAGCAGGAGAAGGTCCTCACCCTTTCTGTCTCTCTCTGTCACATGCCCTCTCTCTCCCATGTTCTCTCTTTCTCTCTGGTTGTCTTTACCTCCCTCTCTCTCCACTTCTCTCTAGCCCCTCTGCCTGCCATATTCATGTGGGAAAGCCATATGCAACATCCTAACTAATCCAATCTTATCCATTAACAGAATATCATCATTTTTACCTAACTGGATAATAGAGACAGTAAAAAGGCCACTGTTGCCAAATGTCATGATATTGAAAAGCCGATGTTGGGTTCCTAACACACTTTTGATAGTATGGGTTGGACGGAGATGGTTGTGTCTTTCGTCTCATTTTACCTTGGAGCTTCTAATGGCAGTGGATGGTTGTCATTATGACCAGAGAGTCTCTGATTAGGGAGACTTATTTGGTTCACACACACGGGAAGAGAGGGGGAGATTTGATCACAACTCTGTCGAATAAGTATGTGGGTACAATGCTGCACAGGTAATGCAGTCCCGAAGGGCATTATTGCCAACCTCGTTATGTTTTCCTCCTGGTCAGTTTCACATTTTCTATAAGATTGTACCTCCCTTTTGAGAGAGAGGTCCTGTGCCCTAATGTCTTCCATACTGAATGACATTTCACCCTTGACCTGTGGACCAGCTACGAGGAGAGAGCCCGTTACCTGGAGACCATCGTCCAGCACCACCTGGAGCCAACCACCTTCGAGGACTACGCAGCGAGGGTCTTCTGCCCCGCCCCCTACCACCACCACCTCTCAGACCCCGGTATGCCACTCTCTCTACTCGGTCTGTAGCCCATCACAGTCCATCTTTCATATACTGCAACCAGTGGTGGAAAAAGTACCCAAATGTCATACTGCAGTAAAAGTAAAGATACCTTAATAGAAAATGACTGAAGTAAAAGTGAGTCACCCAGTAAAATACTACTTGAATAAAAGTCTTAAAGTATTTGGTTTTGAATATGCTTAAGCATCAAAAGTGAAAGTATAAATAATTTTCGATTACGTATATTAAGCGAACCAGTCGGCATAATTTCCGTGTTTTTTTTGTTTTATTTTACGGATAGCCAGGGACACTCTCCAACACTCAGACATAATTTACAAGTGTGTGAATTGTACCATTTTCCTGTCCTCCTAAGCATTCAAAATGTAACGAGTACTTTTGGGTTGTCAGGGAAAATGTATGGAGTAAAAAGTACATTATTTTTTTTTGGAATGTAGTGAAGTAAAAGTTGTGAAAAATATACATATTAAAGTGTTTTTACTTAAGTACTCTTGTAATCTCAGTTAGCAGTAGAGAAGTTTGGCCTGTTTGAGAAATGATCCGCAAATTCGTCTGTGTAGTTATGAGTTAGGAGGTATTGGCGTTAAAAACCTCCTTCACTTACTGCAATAACCTTCACCGCACTAGTTCTGTCGATGCACCTGTCATTTCTTTCTGTATTCTTGTAACAATGCACACTGTGTTTCCCCTGGATAGACCCCCCCCCACACACACACACACGCATATGGAGCAGTTAGCTACGTCTCACACCCCTCCATAGCGTAGTGCTCTCTCTCCCTCCCCAGTTAGGGCCCCTCATGGAGTGATAAGTGCTCTGCCAGGACCTGGGCTTGTTTGGCTGACACACCTGGTCTCATGGTCCAACATCACATTGATTCTCTCTCCAGCTTCATTGTCTCTGCTCTGTGGCGACAGGCTACATCACATTGATTCTCTCTCCAGCTTCATTGTCTCTGCTCTGTGGCGACAGGCTCCAGCTTCATTGTCTCTGCTCTGTGGCGACAGGCTACATCACATTGATTCTCTCTCCAGCTTCATTGTCTCTGCTCTGTGGCGACAGGCTACATCACATTGATTCTCTCTCCAGCTTCATTGTCTCTGCTCTGTGGCGACAGGCTACATCACATTGATTCTCTCTCCAGCTTCATTGTCTCTGCTCTGTGGCGACAGGCTACATCACATTGATTCTCTCTCCAGCTTCATTGTCTCTGCTCTGTGGCGACAGGCTACATCACATGCATGCCGGAAATGAAAGGGTCAGTCACCCGGAAGACTTGTCCTTATATCCAATCTTAAAGGAGAGCATTCTACTGTGACACAGAGCAGTTCTCTCTGTCCTCTTCTTTCTAATGTTAGTCACAGATGTAAGAAGGTGTGTGCTTATTAAAAGCAGTAGCTTACATTAAGAGAGTAAAATAAATACAATCTAGAATTTTTTCAAAAATCCCTAAAGATTTTCAATCTGTCCATGACGTTGCTTTTTGACAGTTTGAATTTGTGACCCTTTCATTTGTAAAAAGATGCATGTGTATTGTACATGGTTTTTGTTCCGCACAGTGAGAAACATAAGCATGTTTTGTGGCTGAAAAATACCCCAATAATATTATGGTAATGTAATTATGTCATTGACCTGTGCTTCAGCAAACATTAGCCTCCTAGTACAGAATGTGATGAGTATCTTTCAGCCCTAAAACCTTGCCTTAATTCTTGCCTTTGTGTTGATAACACCAGTCCACGATGGACTCTGTTCCTCTTAACCCCAAATGATCATATTTCTGTTTTGTTTCTTTGTTTTTTTATTTTTTTTCTCCCTTTTTTCCATTTTTTTTGTTTTGTTTTTTTTCCCTTTATGTTTCCCCCTTTAGATCATAATCTATCACTTGTGTATATCTAAAGGTAAGACTCCTGGAAACCCCCGCTCCCTTCTGATTCACGTGTAACAATGTTATGAGCACCCATACCTATCTGTCTCTCTCTCTCCACTGACCAAATCTGCTGATTTCAATCGTTCCCCGTTTCTTGTTTCTTCTCCATCATGTTGTCAGATGAGTGTCTTAACTTTAACGTTGAACCTCAGACCTTGCATGCTTCCACCATAACAGGCCTTTTCTCACGTTGTCCTCTGTTCCTCATCACTCCCACTCTGAATCCTGTGTTTGATTCTAACCACCATCTTCCTCTGTGTGTTCCTGAGCATGAATTTACTGGAGCTCTGCTTCTTTACCTCTTTACATGTGTTCAGTAAATGTTAGGCAGTCAAGTCTGTTTTATGAGCCCAGTCAGAGCACAGTACAGTTGCTCTCTTTACTCATGGACTGACAGACGCACACACGTTATGTAGCCATTGAAGATGGCTGGCCCTGAAGATCAATATTTAAACAGCATAAACGTTGGTAAGTAAGTGTAATCATTGCATTAATGCGCCAGTCAAACGTGTGTGTGTTTGATGATGTTTAGGTGGTGCTTCTGCTGTCTTTGTTCTCTGTGCACCTTCTATTGATTCCCCCTCTGCTCACACCTCTTATCTTTTCTCTCTCCTGTGGTCTTTGTCTTCTTCTTTTTGCGTTTTTCCAATCCTTTCCTTGCTTGCTCTACCCCGCTGTACCGCTCCTTCCCTGCCTACTCCTTCAAACTGCTTCATTACTTCCTCTTCCCTTTTCCTCTCCTTACCCATTTTCCAATTCACCTCTACTGACCTCCGTTGTCCTGTTGTCTCCTCTTCTACTTTCTTCTCCTCCCCTCTCTCCCCTGTGGCTTTGTGGCTTCTCTTCATCTTCCCCACCAAAGAGAGCTTGATATTTCTGCTCCTTCCCAAAACTCCAGTAGAAAACATTGGGCTCGGCAAGGTAAAGGGCAAAGGCTTGAAACGGAAGGTCTTTCATGCTAGCTGTGAATGGTACGCTGAAACATGAACACGGCAAAGTACCTTTTTTTCTTGTTCCTTCTTACCCTGTTTCCTTCTTCTTTAGTGTCCTGTGCATTGTTCTCTGACGGTCTAGGTGTCATATCCCTGTGTTTTAATATTACCACCATAGTTGTTTGGATTCATTTCATGCACATTGATGCTTTGATTAATCACGGTTAAAAAAGAGCTGACTGTATTCTCTGTATAATACAGTCACTAAAACACAAGTCAAAACAATGATTTTAAAAGAGATATAACACCTCTACCACTATAGTAGAAATTGAAGTGCATGTACTGACTTTCCCCTCGCTTTCCTTAGACTAAGGCTAATATGAGCTGGGGACTAACCCCAGAAAGGCAGGGTGTAGACTGGAGGAGTAAGATCCAGTAGTATTGGGGGGGGGGGGGGGCCTTCAGCATTGCTGTTTTATTATTGAATGTAGTGGGTTGGCTGGGCAGGACTCTAATACCTGTGCTCTCCTTCCCTCCCTCTGTTTCTTCCCCTATCCTTCATCCCTCCCTCTCTCCTTCCACAGGCTCATGCCTCGAGAGTCAGGAGGGAGAAAGTCCAGCAGCAGTGCAACTAGACGGGGCCGACCAGTTAGCCTCGCCAATGTCCCCTCGTACTAGCAAGAGCCGCATGTCCATGAAGCTCCGACGCTCCTCCGGCTCGGCCAATAAGACCTGATCGGACTTTCCCTCCGCTGATCGTCCTCCATGCAACGCCCTGCATGAGGTCACAGCCTTCAGACAAACCGACTGACTCTCTGTACTGTATAGCTAGGACTGCACTGCAACTACCAGCCTTTACCTGCTAACAGTGCTGCATCGCATGTTATGTACCCCCACTATATGGACATGGACACGCCTGCCCTGCAGGGTCAGAATCAGCATCAACCCTACTGCCACCACCCTTCCAAGATGCAGGATAAGGCCTTCAACAGAGCCAGACCCTCAGGGGCCAGCCCAGGGTTCCCCAGGACTCAGCTTGTGGTAGCAGGGCCTCCAACAGAATAAACAAGTCCCCTGGGCAAGGTTAGCTAACTATGCTCACTACCACCTCAACTTTACACAAAATATAATATACTTAGATATATAAAAGAAGCAGCATCGGTTGGTTTTGTACAGAATGCATAAAGGCAACATGAGAGATGTGTGTTCATTGTAAGTAGCATTGTTGATGGTTGAAATCACTTGATATTAGACTGAGATGATGAACTATAGTGTGGTCTTTCTCTGCTGTTGTAGCTGAGCAGAGTGGCTAATATCCTGTCCTCCCTGCTCTCTGGGCACCTGACTCTGCACCCACTAGGAAAGGGATTGTAAGAGTTTGTAAGAAAGAACAAAGAAACACAAAGTAAGAAAAGCTAATTTGTCATATTTGGTCACTGTGTCCACCGTGAGACAAATGTATATATATATTTGTACTATATTCTGTATATACAGGAGTTTTCACTTTCTTTATGCTTGGACTGAAGCAATGTCAGCCAGTGTTCAAAGATGAGATGAACGTTTTGAAGTTGGAAAAGTTTGTTTCTAGAATTCTGACGTGGAAATTGTTTAGTTAAAGTGAAGCACTTACATTTTGGTTTTGGTTTTCACGCTAAACGTGCGACTGAGTTCACACTACTGTTGTTCTTTTGAGGGTCACGTATTTTTTTTAATCGAGATTGTAAAATTGTTTTTCACCTGATAAAGAATGTTACTGATGATTTAGTTTTGTTCATATACAATGTGTTGTATTGAACCAGCCCTTTTTTCACTTATGATGACTATATTATATATATGAGAATACATATTTAAGGTGTGTAGTGTTGAGGACCATACCTGGTCTGTGTACAGATTTGAATATAGCTGCCAAAAAAAAAACTAGATGTCTTATTAACTTTAAGATACGTAGACCAACGGTTGGATGTGTGATCAGATCTTCTGCTTGTGTTTCATATAAGAGGTCTTCTGCCTCGGACGTCATCACAAAGCTTGCCTGCTGAAGTTGGCCTATACAACACTGTACTGTAGCTTTGTCCACAGCTAGAAAAAGCTCATTGCTGTTAAGGTTTGTGTGTCTGTCTGTGCAACAACACAAATGAAAGAGGACCATCTCCTATGATATGGAGACATTCCCTCCTGTAAAGTATTGGTATTAACACAGTATGTACTGTATAGGAGCTTAAACAACCATATACCATTTCTTCACTGTCCAGCTCGCCAATAATCACCTAAATTAAATCTAGACAGTCAGGAAGTATCGAAACAATTAGCAAGACTGTTGTCTATTTTTTGCAAATTTGGACTTCGAGGGAATATAAAACATTTTCAGTGTGGCCCTCTGGACCTCGTTGAAGAACGAATGCCGTCCCTGGGGCAAAATGAGTTTGACACCACTGTTATTTATTTGGGTTCTTCTGAAACTCCAGCTAGGGTCTCTGCAGGTGGGCTTCAGAGCAAGCTAATGGGCTATTTGTCGTGAACACTTCTCTTACTGTCCCCTTCATGTATTGTAGCAGGTCTTCATCAGGGTCTTCCACCCTGGCCTGCTTCTCCAACAACACCTGTACCTGGGTCGTTCTTGAGTTACGATGGCGTTTGGGGGGGGGGGGGGGGTAATTTTTTATATTTTTTTATTTACATGTATTTGGGTACATCTTCCTGTCTAAATCAGCTAATATGGCAGCTTAATGACTTTAAATCATGTTTACCATTATGATAGCATTGTGCCACCTGTAGGAGTAGTAACACTGAGACATTTTAGGTTGAGGATTTTCTTGTAAAGTCATTAAAAATATAAATAATTTACTAAAGTGATATGATTACTAATTTTGCTCACAATGTAATTTCCCTTCATTTAAATTGAGTAACACCTGTTGGATTTAAACACCAAATGATCAATGAAATCCTCAAATGTATGACGTACTTAAAGGGTGTGATTAGCTAAACATTTTCTTTAATACAGACCCCTCCCTGATAAGTTTGCCACTGGAGGGAATGCTCAAGGTCCTTGTATATCTTTGCAATGAGTGATTTTCAAGGCGGTAACACCAATGACATAAAACTGATGGACAGTTTCTTTTTAAATAGCCTGTTTTTATTGATCTATACCCGGGATGGGCAACTCCAGTCCTCGGGGGCCTGATTGGTGTCACACTTTTGCCCCCACCCCTAACTCCATTAATCAAAGAATCATGATCTTCAGTTTAGAATGCAATTAGTTTAATCAGATGTTAGATATAGGGATGGGGGGAAAAGTGTGACAGCACTCCAGCCCCCGAGGACTGGAGTTGCCTATCCCTGATCTATACAATCTATTAAATACTTTTGTTCACTATCTAGTATTCAAAATAATCGATCACTAAATCCCCAAAACATGTCAATACAACTCTACATCACTACTGGAAAAAGCCCATTTGCTTATCATTAGTACTTTAAACAATGCATAAACATAACGTTTTGCAGTATAAAGGACTTACATTGTTTTAGTATTGATAAACTGTTCCCTATAAACAAAAACATGTATGATGTGTAACTTTTTGTCATTTTAAAGTGTGTTTCGTGGTTGCGAAGGCAAGGGAGGCAAATCCCACTGCAATTCAAGAACGACCCACCCCTTTGTCACTCCAGTTGCCAACTGTGTCCAACTTTACGGCACTAACAGAGCAAACACTGCAGTTTTATCTTTGAATACTGCTATTATTTTTTGTTATACTTTATCGTTATTTGCTTTCAGCTATAGGTTCTCTGCTAGAGAGGAAAGGGATTGTAAATATATTTTTTTTACCTTTTTGGTTGTAATATCTTTTAAAAACTGCTGCCATGTCTAAGGTCAAATCCATGTTATTTTTGTGTTACGTTTGAATATATGAGCTTGAAGTCCGTTCCGATACTTATTATTATTATAAGATGACCAAGGATGAGAACTAAAAACTTGCCAGAGAGAGTGAGGAAATCATGCTGCATCCTTACTTAAAGCTGAGGAGATTGGATAAGATTGGTTTGCTCTCTCCCTACACTCAGACGGGACTGAAACGTGTACATACTGTAAAGTTTTTAAAAAATGACTTGCTCATTTATGGAGTTATACTGTATGTTACTACTGACCAAATACTGCATGATGCCAGTAAGCCTACTAACTGCATGTGTTGGTATAACATCTACACACACACGCGCGCACACACAATCACACAAAATGAAATGGTATTGGCATACTTGTATCTATACGTTTGTAATGGCTGTCCAGAAAGAGAGTGGGTGTGCAATGGAATTTGACAATAAAAAGTATTCTTACCACCTGCTTGTTATTGGAATAGCTCTTGTGAAAATCTCATCAAATACTGTATAGTAGCCATCATTAGTATGCACACAGACTTGTGTTTATTGACAATCAAAGTACGTATTTTTTTCTCCATGTTCCCTAGGCTACATATCAAAATACAATGTAATTGTAACCATCGTCACCATGAAGGAATTTATTGAGCAATTACATTTTATAGAATAAATACACTTTTAAACTCACTAAAACAGTTTTATACTCTAACAGGTAAGCTTGATTTTCTGTAGGAAAATACATCTTGATAGCCTTGCTGGTTTAGAAATCAATTCCACAACTATACTGAACAAGCACATTCAATTTCCATAGGAACTACATTAACATAAAGGTGGTGAGGTCTGGTACTCTTCAGATGGCCCATTCACAGGATCAACCTCTTATTTTCATTACATGCTTAAAATGACAGCTCTTGACTATTTAAAACATTTTATATACCCATTTTCACTGTTAAATGTTTCAACAATCATTACACTGTAAATCAATCAATAATGTACATTAGTGAATATAGGCCAAAAGCAAGTGTTAAAATGTGGTCCTAGTGGGCTGTAGGCTCATCTGTCATTGCAAACAAACAAAAAAATACTATCTTGTGATGAAAATAGGCTAATGTTTTTGACCTGATCAGGTAGTATAATAAGTTACAATACAATCACATGTAGTACAAAGAAAATGCATTCATACTTTCATATGTAGTAATGAATGAATCCACTTGTTGCTCATGGGTTACAGTGTTACAGTAGACTAGGCTACTAGCAGCCGGGCCGGACTGCCATCTGTAGCAGCATCACCTGTCGGTTCTCTGTAGGGTGAGACTTGTTGATATGCCTCGTGAGCCCAGGAGAACTGAAGAAGGTAGAGGGGCAGTGCTTACAGGTGAATATCTGTTGATCTCCCTGTGTGAGGTCTGGTCTTATTAATTCTGGTCTACCCGCAATCTTCCCTGGATTCATTAGAATGTCGTCTCTCATTGCATGCCAAACTCTGTGCTTGTCCCGAATTTCAGCGGATGGGAAATGGGCACCACACAAGTGACAGGGAAACGTGATTTGCCCACTCTCTATCTGGTTATATGGCGAGACTTTGATTGTCTCGTGCGCTGCAAGATGTTTCCTCAGATACGCTTGTCTTCGGAACTTCTTGCTGCAATAGCGACATTCGTAAATCTCCTCAACTGTCCCGGAGTTCTGTAAGAAGGGAGAGGCAACGTCAGTCTCCGGACAATGCATTGTGCTTGAGCTGTCACCCGCTCTGATGTGCAGGTCAATGCTTTTCTCTGTGACCCGGTAGCGCGGATCGAAGGGCGGCGGGCTCTCCTGTGCCCTTCTGAGTACCTGCTCTTGTCTGTGGGAGCTGTCCACCGTGATGGACCGCTGACAAATGGAGCTGTCCGGAGAGACGTGGTGCTGATTGTTAACTCTCAACTCGCTCGCATTCTCTTTCCCTTCCACGGATGTCCTCTCGTGCAACTGTGCCTCTGGTTGTGACTTTTTTGCGCTCTGTGCCTCTCCGTTGGTAACCGGACGAGGCTTATGCCACCTGCGATGAGAGGCCAGGTTGGCAGGACAGCTGAAAACTTTGTCGCACTCGGGACAGCGGTACTCTATGCGCACAATCCTGGAGCACTTGTGTTGCGCGAGGGAGAAAGGGTCAGGATATTCCTCTTTGCAGAGCTGGCAGATGAATTCTCCCAACGGTTTCTTATTACCAGAAGATGCTGTTGCTGCTTTAAATTCAGGGGTCTCCTTCTTAATTCTCAGCCCAAGCACTGGTGAGGTGGAGATTTCATCCTCTAAACTGAGCTTCCTGATCACTTTTGGCTTTTTGGATGTTGGCTTGGTCTTTCGCTCCGGCTCCATGTACGTGCGTTTCATAGCATGATGGAGAGATGGGTAGAGGTGCACAGGTGGGTCGAATTTCATATCAGAGTGTCCAAAGGGCGCGTGATTTAGTAGAAGTCTCTCTATTGAGGACACGGGCGTGCTCATCGCGAACGTCTCTGTCACGGTTGGTGAACTCATACACCGGTCGAAGAAAGATTTTTCCAGCTCGGTGCCAACTGGTTTTATCGGGCTATAGGAGAGGTCAGCCCGGCCAGGAGACCCGTCATGGTCCGATTCAGTGAGGGGATAGTGTAGGGGGTATTTCCCAAAGTCCTCCCTGATCTCCACCTTGCCTGCGCTCTCCGGCAGCTGAACCTGATCCGCTTCAGCCGGGTCGCTGGTCCATGGCTCTCCAAATGTACCATCCTCGGATAACAGCACAATTGGGCACGCATTTGGCACCCCAGTTCGCTCCTCCGGTGTATGCACAGGCATGTCCACTTTTGGCAGTTCGTTGTCATTACGAGTTCTGTAAGAAGCCGCTGAGCCGCGTTTATTCCTCTTCACTAAAAATCCTCTGGGCATCTTAACGCTGGAACGGAACGGTTCCCGGGTCAACTTTGAAGTGCCGTTACTGGTGAAGGAGCGCTCGCGGTCGCTTTCTGATAGGCGCGCGGGCGAGGTGACTACTGACAGGTGGAAGGGACGGAGGACACTGCCACATCGATGAGCGTGGCTTGTTTTTTATCTTTGGGGTCGCCTTCTCTTTTTTTGTGAAGTCACCGTTTGTGGCCAAGCCCTGTCCAATCAGCACGGACAGTGGAGTGGGCGACGCTCGAGCGTTTAAGAGACGATCCAGTTACAAAGACATTACTAATGTGGAGTGGATTATTATAAATCAGTTACACACTTAACATTGTATCATCCCATTGGTTTACCATGTTCTTCTTAATAACCCATCAATAACGTTACAACTTGTCTAGTGATTCACGATTTGCAAGATCGAATCAGAAGATGTCCTAAAACCTTAAATGTTACGCTATCCATATTACATTACTAATGTCAATGTATAAGAATAAAAAAAAACTGACCATGCAATTACGATATGTTTTGTGATTTTTCAATGTTTTCTCTGTGATACAGAGATGCGTAATACTATATACTATCTCGTAGACAGTCAAGTTTCTGCAAATACATTAATTAATGTCCTTTATGGACAGCATGTGTTTAATAAACTAGCCAAATGCACGAAAAAGCAGACTGACCTCCAGAAATTGATCAAATATTGTTGAAAATGACAATGAAAAATAGCCCATAAAATGTTTGTTTAATCCTAATAATGTCATTGCATATGACTAATATTAATATTATGTCACAAATACAACAAGGATAGGTCGTTTATTTCCTAAATCATGTTGATTATAATAGAGTGACTCCCTCTCTCCAAGCAAAGTGCGTAATGAATGAATGATTTGCTTCCTCACGCGCCTAACCTTTCTGGGAATTCTTTATTCGGATTTGAATTATCCTGCTGTTGATAAGCGACTAGCAATTAAGATGACATGATTGTTTTGGTTTTCTGTTCTGTTGGCATGCCGCGTAATTTATAGCATTTATGAAAAGTCTGTTGTCTTAATCTGTCCATTTGATGCACTTTACCTGCTTTCTCATTTGTTTTGTGGGGCTGCAAGCTGTGCGCGCAGTAACGAATGTAACCGCGCGATTCAGCCGTTTAATTTGAGAGGCAGCTCTTCCAGATGCAATCTTTCAACAGCCATTAGTAGGACCTAACCTATGCCAACAATGTTACAGAAACATCCACTAGACGTACGAATGCTCCCCTTGAGTAGCCTATATACGTCTCCTTGACAGACATCTTCATGTTTTACATGTGTGCGTGATTTTACCAACTGTCATTAAAACTGGGTACAGTGACACGGATTGGAGGAGCCCAATTAGGCCTATCAACAATAAAACACAGATGTTATCTCTCCGCACCTTTTAATCTGTCGCCTGAATGCAGATGGTTTTGATTCAAACAGATCCCCTTATCAGAATGATATAGCCTAGGTAGTGCCTAAGATGGTAAGTATACCTACGTTCATCGTTAGGCCTGTCCTTCATGTTCATTTATTCAGCCTTTAGGTCTACTGTGCTTTTACAGATGGCCATCCTAATTTGTCAGCATTCAGAACCAGCCTATATAAACCTGTAGGCTATTTTATCAGTTAAAGTCATAAGATAATTAGATGTGCCATTGCTTTTTTCATTAGCACCCTATCTGTTCTCTCTTTGTTGCGTTATCGATGGGAATATCTAACAGAATATCTCCGTGTCCGTTTTCCCTAGTGAGACCAACGCGCTATCTCCGCTGCAGAAGGTTAGTGATGCTCACGGCACTGACAAGAGAAGATAATTGGTGGCGGAGACCCAACCCACCGATAACCTGCCAGCGGGAAAGAGGACATTTACGTTTCTCCTGCCCTCCTTGCGAAGCTGGGAACGCAGATAAGAGATCAGAGAAGCAAATACATTTTTATCCCGGGGGAGCGTATCGCTCTGGCCCTGGTGGTTTACAATATGTTGTGCCGAGTTGGTTCGTGGTTAGGGGGCGTCCCTGGAAATTAATCAAAGCGGATGAGCGTGAGAACCGGCACTTCCTTTTGACGTGCGCTTGACAAGGGCCACCTGGGGAATTAAGAGGTGTCTCTGTACAGAGTGTTATAACATCCAATGCGAATTCAGTGGAAATCACAATTAGGCTTTGCACCAAGTATTATTAAAAACATCTAATATATTTTAATTGTGGGCCTACGCTTGCATTATTTATTCTAGTCTATTTTAGCAGGCTATGTCATGCATAGCCTACGCCTTGTTTAATGAAAGAAATCTAATCAACATTAGGGAAACATTTACAACACTATTTGTTCATGGCACTCATAGGCCTATGCTACTTCGTTCAGAAATTGAACTTTTGAAATATTTTTCATTGTCAAAATGTAAACAAAATTTGTTTCGACCTTGGCCGGATTTTTGAACGTTTCTTTTTGCTAGATAGACTTACGGCTTTGAAAAGATTAGCCCCGATGTCAGATTATTGAGATGTCATCTGTGTGATCAATGCCTTCCTCTAATCCCACAGACTGCTGAAAATGAATTTATTGATTTTTCTTTTTCATCCGTTTTAAAGTATTACTGGACTACAGCCTGGCATGTGGTCACAGTAGCCTATAATCGCTTAGTCCTTATAATAATATGCATTTTTTCTTATGCTCTTTGTTTTTATTTAATCGATGTTGGGGACCTCGTACTACTAAGCATTATATGATGTTTAAGTGTGTGTGTTGGATTCAGGGTCGGCTCTCTTGTTAGTGCGTGGTGCGGTGGTGTTTCAGCACCGCGGGAGACGGACAGCTCCAGCCTCAGCTCCAGCCCTGCAAGATTTGGCAGCTCCCTGACCGACAGATTGCTCAGTAATTACATTTTTGATTGTTCTTAATTAGCACTCATGTTCTGCCCAGCCCGCTAGAAAGAAGACATCGGACAACCTTGTTTATGACTTAAACGGAAACATCTTTCGTTCTTTCTTTTTTTTTCATGATTACATTATTCCTCTCTGTTTACATGTAGTCCTACCTAGCTAGAATAATATAGAACTACTGCTGTAAAGGTCGACTGGTAAATCAAAGTCTACAGAATAGGCTTTTTTTTTCTTCATGCATAGGCTTTTTTTCTTCTTCATGAACTAAAGGAATATGTCTGTCCTCTGTCGCCATCTACTGGTGTCTTGTGATTAGTTCGTGCTCAAATTAGTGCATGTAGGTTACATTTTTCACTTTATTTCAGAATGTCAGATTCGTATGTTTCTTGTGCTGTGCTTGAACTGAGATGTTGCTGTTGTGTAGCTAGTGATATCGTTTCAACCCAATACATCACATGTATCCAAATCAGGTGTTTTCAGACTGCCTTTAACCCTGTGTGACCCACGGTTGCATTTGTCCTAAACTGCATTCCGTACAGGTCCTAAATTTTAAAAATGATGTCAAACACTACATAGTGCATCTCTTCTGACCCAGATGTATCTCTTAGTAATATTTGTTGTGTGTCAATATGATTATTGTGGCATCAGTAGCCTCTGAAACATTAGAACCTGTCCACTTGTCTGACACCACATTGGTCCCCTACACAAGCATATGTTGTAAGCCATCCATGCCAAGTACATGACTTAACGAGGTGGCTGAAGAGATGGAGAAACAAACATTCTGAGCTACAGCTAGAGAGGTAAGTGTTGTAAAAACGCATCATTGGGCTTAAAGGGTTGCCAAGCTGAGACTTAAACCATGTTTCCATCTACAGTTGTTTTTAATGCGAGTACAGTCATACCTGTAAAAAAAATGACGACAGCTGTGATAAAAAAAAAAAACATTTCGGTAAGGAGTTTATAAATGCAGACAGATTATTTGTTCACTTGACACGGTGGGACCATTTTGTGTCGGCACAACTAATTATGTGAGAAATGGTGGTCTTGGCTGATTTCTTCTGAGGTCTTGGCTGATTTCTTTTGATTTTCCCATGATGTCATGCAAAGAGGCACTGAGTTTGAAGGTAGGCCTTGAAATACATCCACAGGTACACCTCCAATTGACTCAAATTATGTTAATTAGCCTATCAGAAGCTTATAAAGCCATGACATAATTTTCTGGAATTTCCAAGCTGTTTAAAGGCACAGTCAACTTAGTGTATGTAAACTTCTGAAAAACTGAGTTGAAATGTATTTGGCTAAGGTGTATGTAAACTTCAGACTTCAACTGTACAGGTGTCCTTCCTAACTCAGTTGCCGGAGAGTAAGGAAACCACTCAGGGATTTCACCATGAGCCCATTTGTGACTTTTAACCAGTTACATAGTTTTCTCCTATCGTAGCCATTAAACTGAGGATGGATCAACAACATTTTAGTTACGCCACAATTATAACCTACTTGACAGAGGGAAAAGAAGGAAGCCTGTACAGAATACAAATATTCCAAAACATGCATCATGTTTGCAATAAAAAAAAATGTGGTAAAGCAATTCACTTTTTCTCCTTAATGCAAAGTGTTATGTTTGGAGCAAATCCAATACAACACATTACTGAGTACCACTCTCCATATTTTTGACCATAGTGGTGGCTACATCATGTTATGGGTATGCTTGTAATCATTAAGGACTGGGGAGTTTTTCAGAATAAAAAAAAGAAACAGAATGGAGCTAAGCACAGGCAATATCCTAGAGGAAAACCTGGTTCAGTCTGCTTTCCACCAGACACTGCAAGATTAATTCACCTTTCAGCAAATCTACACTGGAGTTGCTTACCAAGAAGACTGTGAATGTTTCTAAATGGCCGAGTTACAGATTTGACTCAAATCTGCTTGAAAATCTATTTGAAGACCTGAAAATGTTTCTTCAGCAATGATGAACAACCAATTTGACAGAGCTTAAAGAATAATGGGAAAACTTTGCACAATCCAGGTGTGGAAAGCTTAGAGACTTACCCAGAAAGACTCACAACTGTAATGGTCGCTAAATGTGATTTAGGGAGTTGAATACTTACAGTGGGGCAAAAAAGTATTTAGTCAGCCACCAATTGTGCAAGTTCTCCCACTTAAAAAGATGAGAGAGGCCTGTAATTTTCATCATAGGTACACTTCAACTATGACAGACAAAATTTGAAAAAAAAATCCAGAAAATCACATTGTAGGATTTTTAATGAATTTATTTGCAAATGATGGTGGAAAATAAGTATTTGGTCAATAACAAAAGTTTATCTCAATACTTTGTTATATACCCTTTGTTGGCAATGACAGAGGTCAAACGTTTTCTGTAAGTCTTCACAAGGTTTTCACACACTGTTGCTGGTATTTTGGCCCATTCCTCCATGCAGATCTCCTCTAGAGCAGTGATGTTTTGGGGCTGTTGGATTGAGGTCAGGGCTTTGTGATGGCCACTCTAATACCTTGACTTTGTTGGCCTTAAGCCATTTTGCCACAACTTTGGAAGTATGCTTGGGGTATTTGTCCATTTGGAAGACCTATTTGTAACCAAGCTTTAACTTCCTGACTGATGTCTTGAGATATTGCTTCAATATATTCACATAATTTTCCTTTCTCATGATGCCATCTATTTTGTGAAGTGCACCAGTCCCTCCTGCAGCAAAGCACCCCCACAACATGATGCTGCCACCCCCATGCTTCACGGTTGGTATGGGGTTCTTCGAGTTGCAAGCCTCCCCCTTTTTCCTCCAAACATAATAATGGTCATTATGGCCAAACAGTTCTATTTTTGTTTCATCAGACCAGAGCCTCTTACAGGTCTGTGAGAGCCAGAAATCTTGCTTGTTTGTAGGTGACCAAATACTTATTTTCCACCATAATTTGCAAATAAATTAATTAAAAATCCTACAATGTGATTTTCTGGATTCCCCCCCATTTTGTCTGTCATAGTTGAAGTGTACCTATAATGAAAATTACAGGCCTCTCTCATCTTTTTAAGTGGGAGAACTTGCACAATTGGTGGCTGACTAAATACTTTTTTACCCCACTGTATGTAATCAAGATATATTAGTGGTTTATTATTCATCCATTTTTTACATTAGAATTTCTCTCCCACTTTGACTTATTAGAGTATTGTGCATAGATCATTGACAAAAAATGAAAATTAAATCCATTATCATCCCACTTTGTAACACAAAATGTGGACAACGTCAAGGGGTGTGAATACTTTCTGAAAGCACTGTATATATGTTGGTTCTAATGTGCATATGTATGTTGTATTATACAGGAAACATTTGATAAAGAGACCTAGGTCTCAATATGTCCTCCCTGTTAAAATAAAGTTTAATTAAGAAAATGAAGCATTTCCACTTATTCCATGTCCGACTTGAGAGCTGATGGTATGAACATGTTTGGTCACTGTTGTTAACATGCCACAATTATATCAGAAAGCAATGCAATCTGTAAAGACAAAGTTCACACAAAATACACAGTCATCCATTTCATTAACACACTTTATTGTTTTGCATTGGGTTGTATTGGGTTAATGTTTGATAAGGCAGCACACTCATCACGACTGTACAATTTGCTTTGTATTTTGATTCAGTAATTCACTAGTATTAACTATGAGTCACCATTCTTGTCTGCTCTCGGCCTTTGCTCAGTGTTTCAGAAACTCTTGTCCTGCGGAGTTTTAGGTATTTCCATCAATGCCCACCCCCATCATTTTCCTCCTCTACCAGTGAGATGCAGATTATAGGTTCTTACCAATGATATGTATTTACTAGATGACTGACAGGGGGCGCTGTTCGAAGACGCCATCCACCATTACGAAACTCTTCATAAGGAACAACCTCCATAGGTTTTATGGGATTTTACAGTATTTCAACGTAATGTTTCAAGGACAAAAATACATGCATTTCTTTTGATCTAGTTTGGACTGCAACATAAGAACTCTATAAAAATAAAACTATTTTCTTTTGAGAAAGGATTGGCTTCTATTCAGTTCATACAGTACTATGTATTGTTTAAGAAATACGTGTTACAGTGTCTGTAATGAATTTAAAAACAAAACAACGTATTCATCTTCCAAAACCTGTAGCTGTTGAAACGAAAACATGTAGCTCATCTCTATACACTACAAAGCAACACAATGTAGATTACTGTCATGTACAGCTGGAGAAGTTAATGCATTATACCAAAATAATATGTTTTTAATATTGCTGACCAATTTAAGATCTATATTGTTACTCCCCCGTGAAGCCAGTAAAACATAAATTGCATTAGTTAAGATCAATAAACGACTCTTAATACAATAAACTGTTCACTCAGACTGTAAAAAACACTTACTTCACTGATGGCCTTTTTGTAAACATAATTTCATGCTAGGTTGCTGCTAACGTTAACTACAGTACATTCATTGCCAATGCACTATTTGTTCCAACAGTTGTGAAAGGACTATTACAAAATCCATAAGAACAGTTCCGTTGTTATGTATCACCACTTCATCCAGGCTTAATCATATCAACAATGGGCTATCATTTTGTAAACTAGAATAGCATACATGGACATTTGCTTACATGCGTTGCTATGGTTACACAGTACCACATGCTGTCAGGAGTTCAGAGCGGTCTGTCTCAAGATAGACCAAAAAAGTACATTTTCTACACTATTAATTGCGATACTTAAATTACCAGTCAAAAGTTTGGACACTCATTCAAGGGTTTTTCTTTACTTTTACTATTTTCTACATTGTAGAATAATAGTGAAGACATCACAACTATTTTAGATTCTTCAAAGTAGTCACCCTTTGCCTTGATGCCACTTTGTACACTCTTGGCATTCTCTCAACCAGCTTCACGAGGAATGATTTTCCAACAGTCTTGAAGGAGTTCCCACATATGCTGAGCACTTGATGGCTGCTTTTCCTTCACTCTGTTGTCCAACTCATCCCAAACCATCTCAATTGGGTTGAGGTCAGGTGATCTGATACAGCACAATCACTCTACTTCTTGGTCAAATAGCCAATTGCACAGCCTGGAGGTGTGTTTTGAAAAACAAATGATTGTCCCACTAAGCGCAAACCAGATGGAATGGCGTATCGCTGCAGAATGCTGTGGTAGCTATGTTGGTTAAATGTGCCTTGAATTCTAAATAAATCACCAACAATGTCCAGCAAAGCAACCCCACACGATCTCACCTCCTCCTTCACAGTGGGAACCACACATGCTAAGATCATCCGTTCACCTACTCTGCATCTCACAAAGACATGGCGGTTGAAACCACAAATCTCAAATTTGGAATCATCAGACTAAAGGACAGATTTCAACTGGTCTAATTGCTCGTGTTTCTTGGCCCAAACAAGTCTCTTCTTATTATTGCCGTCCTTTAGTAGTGGTTTCTTTGCAGCATATTCGACCATGAAGGCCTGATTCAGACAATCTCCTCTGAACAGTGTGTATTTGTATTTCTTTTTTACTTTTACCCATTTTTCTCTGAAATTTTGTGGTATCAAATTGGTAGTTACAGTCTTGTCTCATCGATCCACTCCCATACGGACTCGGAAGAGGCATGCATCCTCTGAAACACAACCCAGCCAAGCCGCATTGCTTCTTGACACAATGCTGCTTAACCCAGTAGCCAAACACCCCAATGTGTCTGAGGAAACACTGTACACCTGGCCCAACTGTGTCAGCGTGCATTGTGCCCGGCCCACCACAGGAGTCACTACAAGAATATCCCTGCTGTCCAAACCCTCCCCTAACCCAGACAATGCTGGGCCAATAATTGACAATTATTGTGCGCCATCCCATGGGTCTCCTGGTCGCGGCTGGCTGCGACGGAGCCTGGACTTGAACCAGGATCCCTCGTGGCACAGCTAGCACTGCGATGCAGTGCCTTAGACCACTGCACCACTCAGGAGGCCCTCCCCTCAACAGTTGATGTTGAGATGTGTCTGTTACTTGAACTCTGTAAAGCATTTATTTGGGCTGCAATCTGAGGTGCAGTTAACTCTAATTAACTTATCCTCTGCAGCAGAGGTACAGTTGAAGTCAGAAGTTTACATACACTTAGATTGGAGTCATTAAAACTCATTTTTCAACCACTCCACACATTTATTGTTAACAAACTATAGTTTTGGCAAGTCGGTTAGGACATCTACTTTGTGCATGACACAAGTAATGTTTCCAACAATTGTTCTCAGACAGATCATTTAATTTATAATTCACTGTATCACAATCGTGGGTCAGAAGTTTACATACACTAAGTTGACTGTGCCTTTAAACAGCTTGGAAAATTCCAGAAAATTATGTCATGGCTTTATAAGCTTCTGATAGGCTAATTGACATCATTTGAGTCAATTGGAGGTGTACCTGTGGATGTATTTCAAGGCCTACCTTCAAACTTCTTTGCTTGACATCATAAGAAAAAAATAATAATTGTAGACCTCCACAAGTCTGGTTCATCCTTGGGAGCAATTTCCAAACGCCGGAAGGTACCACATTCATCTGTACAAACAATAGTACGCAAGTATAAACACCGTAGGACCATGCAGCCGTCATGCCGCTCAGGAAGGAGACGCGTTCTGTCTCCTTCCTTGGTATATTAAGTGTATTTTATGTCATTGTTTTTTACAAGGTTGAGTTTCCTTGGAAACTCCCATCCACCCATCACACATTATTCCTGCAGCAACGCTTGTTGTTAAGTGTTTCTATTACAAAGTCAGGTGAGACATTTTCTCTTGAAAATGAATATACTGCATTTCTTATACTTAGTGTGTGTGTGTGTTTCTGCGTGCACACTCATTAGTGTAACAAGAAAGTCTCCCATCCCCCTTGTTGTTTACACACAGTTAGCAAGAGACAGACCATTCTTGTTGTTCCTCAAAAAGTACTCCATGTCCCGGGAAGTTTCCTACCACGTCTGGTCCACCCAGTCATGTGTCTCAATAGAATATCTCAAGAGAACATTCCATACAAGGCCTCTCATAATAGGAGATAAAAAAAACGTGATGGCCTCCCGTACCTAGACTTTAAAGTCAGATTTAACAGTCTTGTGTCACAGTGAAGTAAACATGACTTATTTCCTTTATTGCAAATCAGGTATTTTTCTGCCACCTGCCTTGTCAAATGATAAGTTGTTTTGTTATACTGGTTATTGATCAACTCATGGTTCAACCATAGTCAAACAGACAGACTCAAAAGCTCCATTTATACCTGGCTGTGTCTTTTGTCCTGATCTTGTCGACATTCTGATTGTGCCCACGTTTTTAGACAGGGGTAGACAATCAAAAGGAACATTGTGATCTCATTGTTTAAATGTTCAACTTTCACACCTCCCGAGGTACAGTAGTCAGACGCTCATTGTGTCTGGATATCTTACAAGTGTAGACAGAACTGAACAGAGAATATTTAAATCATCATTATTCGGTTCTCTAAAATCATTGACAGGTGGCACCATTGATTAATAACATAAATGCGTCTTACAATAAATAGGATTTAGAAAGAATAGTTGTGAAATAATTTGCATAAAGGAATGAACCAGGAAACCGGGTCACAATGCAGACCCAGTAGATAAGACACATTTTAATACCATATGTAGACACATTTCTGGAAATGTGGGCACAATCAGAATGTAGAGTAGATCAGGACCCATGTTAGCACCAGGTATACACAGGGCTAGAATGTCAACAAATGGTTCTTCTTTTCTTCCCCCAGTTCAGTTTGGGTCCTATCAGAGGTATTAGTCATGTTTTGTCAGTCTATGAAGTCAGATGAACAGTGGTTACCACTAGAGTGCGTATGTTCCTGCCAGTGTGGTCTGGTAACATGGAGATAGTTGCTGTGTTTCTGTTGCTTTGAAGAGCAATGTACCTTGATATGTGTGATTGTGTTTCATCCCGTGTTATGCAAATAGGAAGATCCCTAGAATACCCTGTGTTGTTCAGAACCACACAATTTGAACAGTAAAGTAAATTGGCACCCAGGATAAATAAGCAAACACAGGACTTTCCCTTAGAACTGCATTACAATTAGGAAATATTATACACTGCTCAAAAAAAATAAAGGGAACACTAAAATAACACATCCTAGATCTGAATGAATGAAATATTCTTATGAAATACTTTTTCCTTTACATAGTTTAATGTGCTGACAACAAAATCACACAAATGATCAATGGAAATCAAATGTATCAACCCATGGAGGTCTGGATTTGGAGTCACACTCAAAATTATAGTGGAAAACCACACTACAGGCTGATCCAACTTTGATGTAATGTCCTTAAAACAAGTCAAAATGAGGCTCAGTAGTGTGCGTGGCCTCCACGTGCCTGTATGACCTCCCTACAACGCCTGGGCATGCTCCTGATGAGGTGGCGGATGGTCTCCTGAGGGATCTCCTCCCAGACCTGGACTAAAGCATCCGCCAACTCCTGGACAGTCTGTGGTGCAACGTGGTGTTGGTGGATGGAGCGAGACATGATGTGCTCAATTGGATTCAGATCTGGGGAACGGGCGGGCCAGTCCATAGCATCAATGCCTTCCTCTTGCAGGAACTGCTGACACACTCCAGCCACATGAGGTCTTGCATTAGGAGGAATCCAGGGCCAACCGCACCAGCATATGGTCTCACAAGGGGTCTGAGGATCTCATCTCGGTACCTAATGGCAGTTAGGCTACCTTTGGCGAGCACATGGAGGGCTGTGCGGCCCCCCCAAAGAAATGTCACCCCACACCATGACTGACCCACCGCCAAACCGTTCATGCTGGAGGATGTTGCAGGCAGCAGAACGTTCTCCACGGCGTCTCCAGACTCTGTCACGTCAGTCACGTGCTCAGTGTGAACGTGCTTTCATCTGTGAAGAGCACAGGGCACCAATGGC
Organism: Oncorhynchus nerka; assembly: GCF_034236695.1. Lineage (NCBI taxonomy): Eukaryota > Metazoa > Chordata > Actinopteri > Salmoniformes > Salmonidae > Oncorhynchus > Oncorhynchus nerka. Next base: position 51,039,509 of record NC_088413.1, on the reverse strand, counting down.
GAATTTGCCAATCTTGGTGTTCTCTGGCAAATGCCAAACGTCCTGCACGGTGTTGGGCTGTAAGCCCAACCCCCACCTGTGGATGTCGGGCCCTCATACCATCCTCATGGAGTCTGTTTCTGACCGTTTGAGCAGACACATGCACATTTGTGGCCTGCTGGAGGTCATTTTGCAGGGCTCCTCCTGCTCCTCCTTGCACAAAGGCAGAGGTAGTGGTCCTGCTGCTGGGTTGTTGCCCTCCTACGGCCTCCTCCACGTCTCCTGATGTACTGGCCTGTCTCCTGGTAGCGCCTCCATGCTCTGGACACTACGCCGACAGACACAGCAAAGCTTCTTGCCACAGCTCGCATTGATGTGCCATCCTGGATGAGCTGCACTACCTGAGCCACTTGTGTGGGTTGTAGACACCGTCTCATGCTACCACTAGAGTGAAAGCACCGCCAGCATTCAAAAGTGACCAAAACATCAGCCAGGAAGCATAGGAACTGAGAAGTGGTCTCTGTGGTCACCACCTGCAGAACCACTCCTTTATTGGGGGTGTCTTGCTAATTGCCTATAATTTCCACCTTTTGTCTATTTCATTTGCACAACAGCATGTGAAATGTATTGTCAATCAGTGTTGCTTCCTAAGTGGACAGTTTGATTTCACAGAAGTGTGATTGACTTGGAGATACATTGTGTTGTTTAAGTGTTCCCTTTATTTTTTTGAGCTGTACATATATATATATATATATATATCATTGCAAAGGGACAAAATATTTAAAAATAAAAACATTTGATAGGTCTACTCAGCCAGTAGGCTACTAGCCGAATAGATCATAGCCTATAATCTCCATGCACAAAATCATATTTTGTATTCTTGACACAATTTAATTTCATGAGTGAATGTATATGTTTTGTTTTTCACTTAGGCTATTCTTTTCTTTTATGTAGGATTATGCAAAATATCCAATCCCCTTTGCAGTGTTCTAACATAAACCTAATCTGTTGAGGCCACAAGTATGAAAATGCAGAATTGAAAAATGTGGGGGGCCCAAATTTCCCCATGGAGACCGTTTGGAGTCCTGCGTACCCGCCTGGAAATCCCCCACCCTGTGTTGACTCCACCCCCTCCGGCACTACTGAGAATTTAACGCTGGTGTATGTCAAGATCCGAATTACTACCAGCACTGCAGCCAGTGTCAACAATGGACCTTCATCGAGCTAGTATCCTCAACCACATGGATTATAACACTGATGCTCGACATTCTAAGGATAGGAAAGTGCAATCTATCAACGAAGAGCGGCTGGACAGCGGCCTTGACTCTCTCAAAGACGAGGAATATGAAGTTGTCGCCAGTGAGCTCGAGTGTCTTCGTGTAGATTGTTCCTCACCGCAGAGAGACGAATGCGGCAATGAACCCTGGAAGGAACACGTTTTAGAGGACGGAGACACGTATGTTGAGATACTTTAATCAAATCAAGACATTCAAGTTTTGTTTCGAGTTAAATCGACTGTTATTTCTCGGTTACATAATAAGCTCATTTTTGTAGTCGACTAATTATAGTGCAATTATGGTTGTCTTCCTGTGTGCAAAAGTTGCATTTGCAATCTAAACAATGCACAAGGAAGGTATTGGGGGAGAGTGATTATGGCCATTGTGGGCTTTACGTAAACAAACCTTTCAGAACGGAATGTACTATGGCTGGGGGTCAAAGTAGGCGGCGCTCACACTCCGCTGGTCTGGAAAGTCCCGGGCCTCGTGCCAGAAACCAGATACGCTGCAACGTGCGCCAGTGCCTCAAGCCACCACTAGTAGAAATAGCTTGAGGGAAAGGTGTGACGACTATGAAGTGCTGCCTGTTTTTCATTCTTAAGTTTGAACCTTATGTCGTATTCATGAATCATGTTCACTTATTTTTGAGTAGTCTGAGCAGTTAATAATGCCCCTTTCTCTTCTAATCAGGCTTCTCCACCTTGCCATTATCCATGAAGCCAAGGACTGTGCAAGGAAGTTGATAGAGCTGTCCTGCAATGAGCCTTTCCTCAATCAACAGAACTACCAGAGACAGGTACATACAGTTAAGACCTGCACAAGTACAGTAAATGCTTAGATAGAATACAAGGTGTGTGTATGAGAGGGAATGAAGTAGATGCACAAATACAGTAAAAGGTGTGTGTGCGAGAGATCGAGAGTGGGGCAGCGAGAGACCCGTACTTCCAGTTCCTAACCATACCCGTGCTGCTCCCCTATACAGACTCCGCTCCATCTGGCTGTGATCACAGAGCAGGCTGAGATAGTGGAGCGTCTGCTGAGGGCTGGCTGTGACCCAATGCTAGTGGACGACAGTGGCAATACAGCCCTCCACATCGCCTGTAGGAAGGGCTCTCTCACCTGCTTCAGTGTCCTCACCCAGACCCAGGCCTGCTCTACCCAGCTCCCAGCCATCATGGCCACACCAAACTACAGTGGTAAGACACTGAAAAACACAGTTTATTTTCTGTTACTTATTTCAGCTTGTGGGGAACCTGTGGCCATTACTGGAACTAAACAATTACAAAAAATGTTTAACAACAATGTTACTGTAGTAATTACACAGGTATAAGATCAACTTAATGTAAAGTATTACCCTGTTCTCTGACCATTGGTCTTTCTCTGTTTCAGGTCAGAACTGTTTGCATCTGGTCTCTATCCATGGCTTCCTCTCGCTTGTGGAGAGCCTTGTTGCTCTCGGAGCTGACATCGATGCACAGGTGGGCTATGCAGCAAGTTAGCCTTTTTTCAACCCCACCCTCACAATAGTCCATTTGATTATGTCATTCACATTTCCTAAAAAAGCACCCAAATGCTGTGCATTTCCCATTAACTTATTTGGCACTTGTTTGGCATTCCAGGAGCAGTGTAATGGCCGCAGCCCTCTCCACCTGGCTGTGGACCTACAGAACCTGGACTTGGTACGGCTCCTGGTCAGTAACGGGGCTAACGTCAACAGCCTGACCTATGGAGGTCACACGCCGTACCACTTGACCTACGGTCGCCAGAACGCCGCCATCCAAAGGGAACTGTATGAGCTGACAGCTCAGGAGTTGAGAGAACTGCCAGACAGTGAGTCTGAGGACAGCGAGGAAGAGGGGCAGTCTGATGAGGAAGAGGTGAGTGTGACTGAACTGATGTATGTGGACTGTGTGTGTGTGTGAGGCATCTCTACTGTGTGTGATTGCTTATGCAGCGTAGGGTTTTTCCATATTCTCTGTTGAAACGGCTGTGAAAACGGTTCAGCATATATTCAGCATATGAGTGAACCTAGCAGATTGGATGTTTTAGATAGTCATAAACTTTGGCTCTAATCCACCTTCTTTCCTTTCGCAGGTAACATGTTGGTATGATGACATTCAATGGAATATGCACAAGTAGGAAGTCGACCAAAGAACCTGTAGAGAACAGTAGTACAGACAGGGAGAAGCTCTGCTGCCCACAGGCTCTAGCTATGGTACAGTGGCATGCCCAGCAGTGGTGCCAACCTCAGAGGTTGAGGATGGCAGAAGGCTGGGGTACACCCTAGGACTGACATAGTGATGATGGACAGTGTGAACCAATGAGAAGATGCCAAATAAACTAAATGGATGCCAATAAATAATGGTCTTTATGGCTCTCTGATAGATACTCATTATCACAAAGCTTACATCCAACCAACGATGTAATAGCATCAGCATGTATTATATTGTAAATGGCTGTGAATACAAATACATATTTTTTTTTATAACTGTAAATGTATAAAGTTAGACATTACTGTAAATGTTATCCATTGCGTGTGGAAAGGTAAAGCAAACCACAAACTCCAGTAAATTAAAACATGACATTTAACTTCGCCTTGATTTCTGGTGTTTTTCCATCAGTGTGGGAGATGGTGATGAAAAAAATTAGCTTTTTTATTTTTCCAGTACTTGAAAGTGCAGGCAACATGCCCAATGGACTATTTAGAATGTGACCATCTCTGAGACTGAATTATTTCATTATGTTAAATATATCAAACAGATCCTGAAAGGTCAGTGTTCAAGACACACATTATTATGAAGATATAATGGCAAACCACAAATGCCTGAACAGAATAAGGGACTGAAGGGTAAGGATGCTGGTGATCAGGCTTCAGAATGAGTCGCAGGCAGGAAGAGCCGTAACATATATCCATAGACTTGTAGAGGTCTGTATCTATATTATTATTATTATAGCGGAGTAAAATGGAATTTCCTGTAAGGGAAGGGCCAAGATGGGCAGCGTTGAAAATTCCGCTGGGGAGTCATAGTTCCCAGACATGGTATTCCAGACATGAGGAACTTAACGGAATTCCTCTCTTACAATTAGTCAGAAGGGATTCTCCAATGTAATTATGGTCACATGATGAGGAAGATACAGCATAACTAACTGCGTGTTTGAACAAACTGTCTGCTAGAAATCTGATACTAGTGCCAGTGTGGTTGTACAAGCTAAAATTCTCACGGGATTCTACCATAGAGCTACTAGTGTTGACACTACAAAGATGAGTAATTTTGCCCCCGTCGTTCTACTTTTCAGTGGTATATTCTCAAAGAAACCTCTGCAAGTGAAGGCAAATGATTTAGTCATAGCATACTCCCTCAAAGCCCTAAGTGAGCAGGAAACACAGAGGGGCAGTCAGGCAATTCAGAAAAGCGCCCCAATGGGGGTTAAGAGGGACTTGTATGACTCAGCATGACATGGAGAAATGACAAAGCCTTCGGATGGAAAATCCGGACTGTCTTCATGAAGGGGAATATACAGTATTCAGACCCCTTCCACTTTTTCAACATTTTGTTGTTACAGCCTAAAATGTTTTCCCTCAATCTACACACAATACCCCATAATGACAAAGAGAGAACAAGTTTTCAGAAATGTTTGCAAATGTATTAAAAATAAAATACCTTATTTACATAACTATTCAAACCCTTTGCTATGAGACTCAATTATTTATTTTATTTCCTTTATTTAACCAGTTAGGCCAGTTGAGAACAACCGCAACCTGGCCAAGATAAAGCAAAGCAGTGCGACAGAGTTCCACATGGGATAAACAAATGTACAGTTAAAAACACAATAGAAAAATCTATATACAGTGGGTGCGGTGCAAATGTAGTACGATTAGGGGGGTAAAGGCAATAAATAGGCCATAGTGGCAAAATAATGACATTTTAGCAATTAAACACTGTGTGATAGATGTGCAGAGGATGAATGTGCAAGTAGAGATACTGGGGTGCAAAGGAGCAAAAAAATAAATAATATGAGGTAGTTGGGTGGGCTATTAACAGATGGGCTGTGTACAGGTGCAATGATCGGTAAGCTGCTCTGACAGCTGATGCTTAAAGTTAGTGAGGGAGATGTAAGACTCAAGCTTCAGTGATTTTTGCAAATCGTTCCAGTCATTGGCAGCAGAGAACTGGAAGGAAAGGCGGCCAAACGAGGAGTTGGCTTTGGGGATGACCAGTGAAATATACCTGCTGGAGGGCGTGCTACGGGTGGGTGCTGCTATGGTTATCAGTGAGCTGAGATAAGGCGGGGCTTTATCTAGCAAAGACTTATAGATGACCTGGAGCCAGTGGGTTTGTCGATGAATATGAAGCGAGGGCCAGCCAACGAGAGCATACAGGTCGCAGTGGTGGGTGGTATATGGGGCTTTGGTGACAAAACGGATGGCACCGTGATAGCCTACATCCAATTCGCTGAGTAGAGTGCTGGAGGCTATTTTGTAAATGACATCACCGAAGTTAAGGATCGGTAGGATAGTCAGTTTTACAAGGGTATGTTTGGCAACGTGAGTGAAAGAGGCTTTGTTGAGAAATACGAAGCTGATTCTAGATTTAATTTTGGATAGGAGATGCTTAATGTGAGTCTGGAAGGAGAGTTTACAGTCTAACCAGACACCTAGGTATTTGTAGTTGTCCACATATTCGAAGTCAGAACCATCCAGAGTAGTGATGCTAGATGGGCGGACGGGGTCGGGCAGCGATCGGTTGAAGAACATGCATTTAGTTTTACTTGCATTTAAGAGCAGTTGGAGGCCACGGAAGGAGTGTTGTATGGCATTGAAGCTCGTCTGGAGGTTTGTTAACACAGTGTCCAAAGAAGGGCCAGAAGTATACAGAATGGTGTCGTCTGCGTAGAGGTGGATCAGAGAATCCCCAGAAGCAAGAGTGACATCATTGATGTCTACAGAGAAAAGATATTGAGCTCAGGTGCATCCTTATTCCATTGATCATCCTTGAGATGTTTCTACAACTTGATTGGAGTCCACCTGTGGTAAATCCAATTGATTAGACATGATTTAGAAAGGCATACACTTGTCTACATAAGATCCTAGAGTTGACCGTGCATGTCTGAGCAAAATCCAAGTCATGAGGTCAAACTAATTTTCCGTAGAGCTCAGAGACAGGATTGCATCGAGGCACAGATCTGGGGAAGGGTACCAAAAATGTCTGCAGCATTGAAGGTCCCCAAGAACAGAGTGGCCTCCATCATTCTTAAGTGGAAGAAGTTTGGAACCACCAAGACTCTTCCTAGAGCTGGCTGCCCAGCCAAACTGAGCAATCGGGGGAGAAGAGCCTTAGTCAGGGAGGTGACCAGGAACCCGATGGTCACTCTGAGGACATTGTGAAGATGCTGGGAGAAATGGGTACAAAATTATTTATATCCACAGTAAAACGAGTCCTATATCGACGTAACCTGAAAGGCCACTCAGCAAGGAAGAAGCCACTGCTCCAAAACCGCCATAAAAAAATCAAGATTACGGTTTGCAACGGCACATGGGGACAAAGATCGTACTTTTTGGAGAAATGTCCTCTGGTCTGATGAAACAAAAATAGAACTGTTTGGCCATAATGACCATTATTATGTTTGGAGGAAAAAGGGGGAGGCTTGCAACTCGAAGAACCCCATACCAACCGTGAAGCACGGGGGTGGCAGCATCATGTTATGGGGGTGCTTTGCTGCAGGAGGGACTGGTGCACTTCACAAAATAGATGGCATCATGAGGTAGGAAAATGATGTGGATATATTGAAGCAACATCTCAAGACATCAGTCAGGAAGTTAAAGCTTGGTTGCAAATGGGTCTTCCAAATGGACAATTACCCCAAGCATACTTCCAAAGTTGTGGCAAAATGGCTTTAGGCCAACAAAGTCAAGGTATTGGAGTGGCCATCACAAAGCCCTGACCTCAATCCTATAGAAAATTTGTGGGCAGAACTGAAAAAGCTTGTGCGGGCAAGGAGGCCTAGAAAACTGACTCAGTTACACCAGCTCTGATAGGAGGAATGGGCCAAAATTCACCCAACTTATTGTGGGAAGCTTGTGGAAGTTTACACGAAATGTTTGACCCAAGTTAAACAATTTAAAGGCAATGTTACCAAATACTAATTGAGTGTATGTAAACTTCTGACCCACTGGGAATGTGATGAAAGAAATAAAAGCTGAAATAAATCACTCTCTCAACTATTATTCTAACATTTCACATTCTTAAAATAAAGTGGTGATCCTAACTGACCTAAGATCATTTTTACTCTGATTAAATGTCAGGAACTGTGAAAACCAAATGCATTTAAACTCAGTTTAAGATGTATGTTAACTTCCGACTTCAACAGTATATACGAATAGATTGCATTTGGATTACTGAAAGTGTTATTTGGGTTAACTGGACTCGTTCTGACATTTGATTTATTATTTGTGTACTTGTTTGACATTTTTGCTGTACTGATAGGAGCTAGTAGCAATCAATTAATTATAATATTATTGTGCTGTTGCATCACAAATGTATTGAGCTGGTGAGTATCTCTCATGCTTAATACTAGTGGCCCACAATTTATTCCAGAAGAGCTGAAACCACTTATGTCGGTTAGTAAGTTTAATTGAACCTTTATTTAACTAGGCAAGTCAGATAAGAATAAATTCTTATTTACAATGACGGCCTGCCCTGGCCAAACCCGACGCTGAGCCAATTGTATTGAACCAGGGTCTGTAGTGAAGCCTCTAGCACTGAGATGCAGTGCCTTAGACAGCTGCGCCACTCTGGAGTGTAAGTAAGTAACAGAGGAGTTTCAGAGATTTCTATAGTCAGCATTAGGCTTTGGATATATGCACCATATCTATATGGGAAAATAAACTATATGGGAAAATAATCTCAAAAACATGAACTGAACAGCGTAAATGTACAGCAAGTCAGAGCTTTTGTTCTGAAGATCTGTGGTAGTGCTCATTTCTCTAGGGTAGTCTCCCCTCTAGTTTGGAACACAAGGAAACACTCAATCTGGCTCTGACTGGGACACAAGGTGGACATCAATTTCAGTCTCTGTCAGGATCCTGCAAAGATATATATATATATAACTCAGCAAAAAAATAAACTTCTTCTCACTGTCAACTGTGTTTATTTTCAGCAAACTGAACATGTGTAAATATTTGTATGAACATAAGATTCAACAACAGACACAAACTGAACAAGTTCCACAGACGTGACTTACAGCAATTGAATAATATGTCACTGAACAAAGGGGGGGAGGGGGGGGGTCAAAATCAAAAGTAACAGTCAGTATCTGGTGTGGCCACCAGCTGCATTAAGTACTGCAGTGCATCTCCTCCTCATGGACTGCACCAGATTTGCCAGTTATTGCTGTGAGATGTTACCCCACTCTCCTACCAAGGCACCTGCAAGTTCTGGGGGGGAATGGCCCTAGCCCTCACCCTCCGATCCAACAGGTCCCAGACGTGCTCAATGGGATTGAGATCCGGCCTCTGCGCTGGCCATGGCAGAACACAGACTGTCTTGCAGGAAATCAAGCATAGAATGAGCAGTATGGCTGGTAGCATTGTCATGCTGGAGGATGTCTTCCCCGTAACACACAACTTTTCTTAAATATATACAGTACCAGTCAAAAATTTGGACACCTACTCATTGAAGGGTTTTACTTTATTTCGACTATTTTCTACATTATTGAAAAATAGTGAAGAAATCAAAACTATGAAATAACACAAATGGAATCATGTAGTAAACAAAAATAAGTGTTTAAACAAATCAAAATATATTTGATATTTTACTTTTTTCAAAGTAGCCACCCTTTGCCTGAACGACAGTCCATCATTACTTTAAGACATGAAGGTCAGTCAATATGGAACATTTCAAGAACTTTGAAAGTTCCTTCAAGCACAGTCGCAAAAACCATCAAGCGCTATGATGAAACTGTCTCTCATGAGGACTACCACAGGAAAGGAAGACCCAGAGTTACCTCTGCTGCAGAGGAAAAGTTCATTAGAGTTACCAGCCTCAGAAATTGCAGCCCAAATAAATGCTTCACCGACACCAATAAAAAGACACTTGCCAAGAAACACAAGCAACGGACATTAGACCGGTGGAAATCTGTCCAAATGTGAGATTTTTGGTTTCATCTGCTGTGCCTTTGTGAGATTTAGATTAGGTATATGGATGATTTCCACATATGTAGTTCCCACCATGAAGCATGGAGGAGGAGGTGTGATGGTGCTTTGCTGGTGACACTGTCAGTGATTTATTTAGAATTCAAGGCATACAACCAGCATGTATACCACAGAACTCTGCAGCAAAACGCCATCCCAGCTGGTTTGCACTTAGTAGAACAATAATTTATTTCTCAACAGTACAATGACCCAACAGACCTTCAGGTTGTGTAAGGGTTATATGACCAAGGAGAGTGATGGAGTGCTGCATCAGATGAACTGTCCTCCACAATCATCTGACCTCAACCCAATTGAGATGGTTTGGGATGAGTTGGACCCCAGAATTAAGGAAAAGCAGCCAACAAGTGCTCAGGATATGTGAGGACTCCTTTAAGACTGTTGTTAAAGCATTCCAGGTGAAGCTGGTTGAGAGAATGCCAAGAGTGTGCAGAGCTGTCATCAAGGCAAAGGGTGACTACTTTGAAGAATCTAAAATATATTTAGATTTGTTTAACAATTACTACATGATTCCATATAGTTTTGATGTCTTCGCTACTATTCTACAATGTAGAAAATAGTAAAAATAAAGAAAAACCCTGGAATGAGTGGGTGTGTCCAAACTTCTGACATGTACTGTATATCTTGAAACTTCTCAGCTACACTGGTGTTTTTTTACACTTACAGAAACCAAGAGGTCTCATCTCAGCGTTCTGTGTGTACACCTGAGAGATGTAAAAGCCATCCTCTTACACAGCATATCCACTGGGATCTCATAACCGTACTTGTACTTGCAGTTGGCTGCCTCGTAACGAGCCCTCTAGACTTGGGACTTGCTGTCAGCTGAACTCAAATGAATCGGTCACGATTACAGTCATTATTACATACATTAACTAATGCCTTTCATAAGGTTCATAATTAGTGTGTAGTGGATATTTCAACATGAACATGTTTCTTACCCGTCATTCCAAAATGACACAGCCAATGTTTTCTGTGATTCTGAATAAGTGTGTGACTGTGGATGGCATCAACAAGCTTGTCCTATGGGAGAGATTGAAGAGTACATCTGATGACTGCATATAACATCACATCACAAAGGGTGTTCTTGTGAATTCTGTGTGATGACAACTGCACAGTCTTGCCCTCTGATAGCTACTATGGTAAGGCCACCTTGGTTGATAGCCTTGAATGCATATTCTGGGAAAATAAACAGAACAGGGGAAAATGATGCATCACTCCAGACTTTTGTTAAGGTGAGAGATCAACAGCTTCAAAGCTGTCACTGCATGTCATGATGAAGGCTATTCACCACATTGACGGGCTCAGACCATGAACGCATCTGTGCCAAGACACTCAACAAATGACAACTCATTACTGGACAGCTAGTTGCTGCTAAGTTAGCCTCCTATGGCCATGGTGTAACGGTCTACTTCTGTCAAATAACTTGACAGGAATTGCTAGTTGTAAAAGTTAGCTTACTATAGTAACTGTTTCAAACTCAGCATGAAGGCTGGCAGATTTGAATTTGATCAGCTTGCAAAGTTAGCTAGGTTTATCCATTCACTGACATTATAAAGCAGCTAGTTAGCTCAGTTAAAAAATATTAAAGCTAACGTTAGCTATGGCCAGGTTAGATAACATTAACGTTAGCTACCTACTATAGTTGGCTACAATAATGACTGGGCAAGTTGGTATTTTAATTTCTTCATAACTATCCCATACTAACCGACTTTTTTAGTCTGCTCTCCGGAGAGAAGATGGTAATATATCGGTCAAATCCTGCACTCGACCCTCGGGACATTGTGTTGGCAAACAAGTACATTTGTATAACAGTTGTAAACTGAAAAAAGAACTGGCTGAGGAAAAAAAACATGCAAGATAATGACCCCGGAATTGGTTTAAGGAACAGTAGTTGATGTCCGGGTCAATCCAACAAACGTTGTTTTAAGACACCTCTTGGTTTACTGAATGCATTTTGAAAAAAAATATTCTAGGACTACAAGAAAAGTACAAAGATTTTTTTCAGTCTTTTATTCTTTTTCACATGCTATAGTTTCATTGACGAACACTGTATTGACAGGTTTGTGAAGATCAACCAGTTCTAAGTGGGTCCTTATTTTGCCTTGGTGAGACACAGCCACTTCTGTGGAACTTCATAAGTGCATCTCTCTGCCCCATTCTCATCATAGGGGATGTGCCAGGAGCCTCCATTTGTCTGGACAATGGTGTCATAACTTAATATCCTCTGGAAAAATGTACAGAACACAAGAATTGTAATAAACATACACAGGCCATATTTTAAAAAAAAATCAATATGCCTTTTAGGTCCTCATGTAGACAACAGATACTATGCATTGATGTGTAATAAATAAGCAAGCTCTATCTCCCTGTTACTCTCACCTGGAATCGTACTCTCTTTCCCGGGGTGTAGCTGCTCAGCACCAGCTGGTGGCCTCTCTGCCACTTGAAGAAGAGGCGTCGGGTGGCACCGTCTGGCAGGCAGGCCTTGTGGTCCCTCATCAGGTCCCGGCTAACAAAGTTGCAGTGGTTCCCAGAGTGCAGTGTGGCATACAGCAGGAAAGGGTCATCCTCAGAACTGACAAACAATCAGAGGTGTCAACATCCAAACAAACCCAAAGAATACACATTGGTTACTTTACCCAATGTATTGCACAAAAACATATATTTTCTTTCAGCCTTTAGTTATTCTCAATGAGATAAAGTCTCTTTTGCAAGAGTGACCTGTACTCTTATAATATGGATATGAATGATCTACCAGAAAGCTATGGTTTGAAAGACACATAGGGCTGAACTCACATGTTGTCAGTGAAGAAGCAGTGGGCCTTCTGCTGGACCAAGCTCATGTCATGTCTGTCCCAGCTGCGTGAGGGCCGCTGCATATGCTTCCTCCCCAGGACCAGGATGACCAGGCCCTGGCGCTCAAGCTCCGACACCACCTCCAGGAGCTGCATAGAAACACCAACACGATTAGTCATCATCACATACAGTGCATTCGGAAAGTATTCAGATGCCTTGACTTTATCCACATTTTGTTACGTTACAGCCTTTTTCTAAAATGAATTAAATAGATTTTCCCCCCTCATCAATCTACACACAATACTCCATAATGACAAATTGAAAACAGGTTTTTAGACATTTTTCGAAAATGTATTAAAACTAAAATATAGAAATACCTTACTTACATAAGTATTCAGACCCTTTGCGATTACACTTGAAAAATAGCTCAGGTGCATCCTGTTTCCATTGATCATTCTTGAGGATGTTTCTACACCTTAATTTGAGTCCACCTGTGGTAAATTCAATTGATAGGACATGAAAAGGCACACACCTGTCTATATAAGGTCCCACAGTTGACAGTGTGTCAGAGCAAAAACCAAGCCATGAGGTCGAAGGAAATGTCCGTAGGGCTCCGAGACAGGATTGTGTCGAGGCACAGATCTGGGGAAGGGTACCAAAACATTACTGCAGGTCCCCAAGAACACAGTGGCCTCCATCATTCTTAAATGGAAGAAGTTTGGAACCAGCAAGACTCTTCCTAGAGCTGGCCGCACAGCCAAACTGAGCAATCGGGGGAGAAAGGCCTTGGTCAGGGAGGTGACCAAGAACCTGATTGTCACTCTGACAGAGTTTTAGAATTCCTCTGTGGAGATGGGAGAACCTTCCAGAAGGACAACCATCTCTGCAGCACTCCACCAATCAGGCCTTCATGGTAGAGTGGCCAGACGGAAGCCACTCCTCAGTAAAAGGCACATGACAACCCGCTTGGAGTTTGGCAAAAGGCACCTAAAGACTCTCAGACCATGAGAAACAAGTTTCTCTGGACTGATGAAACCAAGATGGCCTGAAACCTGGCACCATCATAATGTGGGGATGTTTTTCAGTGGCAAGGACTGGGAGACCTGTCAAGATTGAGGCAAAGATGAACGGAGCAAAGAACAGAGAGATCCTTGATGAAAACCTGCTCCAGAGCGCTCAGGACCTCAGACTGGGGCAAGGTTCACCTTCCAAAAAAGAAAATGATCCTAAGCACACAGAGAATACAACACAGGAGTGGCTTCGGGACAAGTCTCTGAAAGTCCTTGAGTGGCCCAGCCAGATCCCGGACTTGAACCCAATCGAACATCTCTGAAGAGACCTGAAAATGGCTGTGCAACAATGCTCCCCATCCAACCTGACAGAGCTTGAGAGGATCTGCAGAGAAGGGGAGAAACTCCCCAACTGTGTGTGCCAAGCTTGTAGTGTCATACCCAAGAAGACTCGAGGCTGTAATCACTGCCAAAGGTGCTTCAACAAAGTACTGAGTAAAGGGTCTGAATACTTAAGTAAATGTGATATTTTATATAAATTTGCTCAAATTTCTTTGTCATTATGGAATATTGTGTGTAGATTGATGAGGGACAAAAACAATTTAATCCATGTTAGAATAAGGCTATAACGTAAGAAAATGTGTCAAGGTGTCTGAATACTTTCCGAAGGCACTGTATATGGCGTCATATGGGTGAGCAGTTTGCTGCCTTCAACGTTATGAACAGAGTGCCCCATGGTGGCAGTGGGGTTATGGTATGGGAAGGCATAAGCTACGGACAACGAACACAATTGCATTTTATCGATGTCAATTTGAATTCAAAGATACCACAACAAAATCCTGAGGCCCATTGTCGTGCCATTCATCCGCCCCCATCAACTCATGTTTCAGCATGATAATGCACAGCCACATGTCGCAAGGATCTGTACACAATTCCTGGAAGCTGAAAATGTCTCAGTTCTTCCATGGCCTGCATATGGGATGCTTTTGATCGACGTGTACGACAGCGTGTTCCAGTTCCCGACAATATCCAGCAACATCGTACAGCCATTAAAAGGGAAAGGGTAATACCTAGTCAGTTGTACAACTGAATGCCTTCAAATGAAATGTGTCTTCTGCATTTAACACAACCCCTCTGAATCAGAGAGGTGCGGGGTCTGCCTTAATCGACATCCACACCAGATATTGAGGGGCAAAAAAGTATTTAGTCAGCCACCAATTGTGCAAGTTCTCCCACTTAAAAAGATGAGAGAGGCCTGTCATTTTCATCATAGGTACACTTCAACTATGACAGACAAAATGAGAAAAAAAAATCCAGAAAATCACATTGTAGGATTTTTTATGAATTTATTTGCAAATTATGGTGGAAAATAAGTATTTGGTCACCTACAAACAAGCAAGATTTCTGGGTCTCACAGACCTGTAACTTCTTCTTTAAGAGGCTCCTCTGTCCTCCACTCGTTACCTGTATTAATGGCACCTGTTTGAACTTGTTGTCAGTATAAAAGACACCTGTCCACAACCTCAAACAGTCACACTCCAAACTCCACTATGGCCAAGACCAAAGAGCTGTCAAAGGACACCAGAAACAAAATTGTAGACCTGCACCAGACTGGGAAGACTGAATCTGCAATAGGTAAGCAGCTTGGTTTGAAGAAATCAACTGTGGGAGCACCCCAGTATCTCTACCTGCACATTCATCTTCTGCTGATCTACCATTCCAGTGTTTAATTGCTATATTGTAATTACTTCGCCACCATGGCCTATTTATTTCCTTAACTTACCCCATTTGCACGCACTGTATATATACTTTTTGTTTTATTTTGTTCTACTGTATTATTGACTGTATGTTTTGTTTATTCCATCTGTATTTGTATGTGTCGAATTGCTACGCTTTATCTTGGCCAGGTCGCAGTTGGAAATGAGAACTTGTCCTCAACTAGCCTACCTGGTTAAATAAAGGTGAAATAAATCAAATATCAAATAAATGATGATGTGACACATAGCTTGTTTCTTATATCCCATACATAACTTTATTGCAGAAATACAGTTTGGCATTTGCTATCATTGTTTCTATGTTGAGTGCATGCTCCATAGTTTACGTGGTTGTTACAACATTGTTACAACATTTAAGAGGCGCACAGCGATGCGGTAGAGAGCTCGATTTGGCCTCTGCGTGCCTTCCGAGGCTCCGCAATTGCGTCACACCATCCACACGGTCTCCGACCACATTTTTGGATCAAACATAAATAGGCTTTTACAGCCTCATGTCTGCAGCATGGGATGCCGCGGTGTTCTGGTAAAGGAGGCCCAAACGGAATCTCAGGCTGAAAATAGGGTTCCGGTGGGGCGTTGGGAAATGACAACGCTCTGTTCAGTTTAAAATAGTGAAGTACAGTTATACATTGATATCGTGTACTGTTATTGTTAAAATAATGATCTAAACGTTATATCATTCTTGTTATAATGTAAACTTGATGGTTTGCAGACTCCCCTTGGACCAGGGAATGGAACTGGCCACTCTCCTTATAGTCTTGCCTTCGTGTACGTTCTGTTCCTGCACGTTGGATCAAAGTTATTTTTTAAGTTAAGACTGTATAGGACAGTCCGTTTTTCATTTCAAATAACGTATCCCTTTGTATATTTTAAAGCACTTTGGTTTATTTCCTTGACATAATTTGTATTTTCTAAGTTTTGAGAAATAAAACCTTTGTCAGTGGTGTGTATTAATGGATGCCAAGGGAAGCCATGCTTCCCTAAAAAATGTGCCAATAAAAAATAAAAATAAAAATGTATCTTTCATCTCTATGTATTTCATAATTTTTCTTCAATTCGCAAGAGGCTTAATGTATCTCACCGGAGAAAGCATCCGAGCGAGCCAAACAGCACCCCACTGTCTCTATGTGTAGGCCATCTATCTGATGCGGTCTGGTCCAAATTAGTATAACCTTGTTGCTCCCAGTAGCACTGAATGGGATGCAAGGGAAGCCAGTGAGCATTTGTCCTCCCTTGTTAAAAAAAAGTATAAAAAAATGATCCAATCAGCATTGAGCTAAACTAAGCGAGCTCAACTGTGAATGGTCCTGGCACACCAAAAAAAAGTGACAAGGGAAGCCAGCTTGGATTTTGGCGTCACTCCTATCAAATCGCATTGAGAGCATACGCCATTGAAATAAACCATTTTAATTGTTGCATCATGTTGTGTTGTTGTCCTCCGGTGACTAGCTAGCTAGCTAAAATTGGCCCTTTCCTAAATTAGCCATGGATGTTGATAGGGATTTGGACTTGTGATTTTACTTAATTCTCCAAACTGGCCAATGATTATAACGGCTATTCTGATCCAACCATTAATTCATACATTGTTGTGCCCCTGGCCTGAGAGGATGGAAGTTCAATATGTAGCTAGATGTAGAAGGCTAATGTTAACTAGCTAACATTGCCCATGAATCTAAGTTAGGCTAGCGAGCAAGCATTTTAGCCAGGTAGCCTAGGACAACAAAAATAAAAGTGTGTACCTAATGACCGTTTCGTCAACGTTAAAATACGCACACACACATGTTCACACACAGAAATCAGAACCATGGGCAGCCACATCATATTTAGCTTACGTTGATTGGACTAAATTGTTTTTGGTACCTTTTAGTTATTACTGTATTAGATGAAGCAGAGGTGATTTGATGATGTTGAAATGTTGAAGTTGAAATGGAGCTGGAATAGTGGAGGCAGCTCCTGTTTTCTTTGAGACTTGAGGTAACTCTCTGTGGTTCTAAATCAATAGTTGTTAAGTGGTCCAAAAATGTCGGAAACATTAACTTGCTTGACCAAGCTGTAGGTCTGTTACATGCAATATGCTTTGAGGACTAAACCAGACAGAGGTTGCTTTCCGGTTTTGTGACAAAATAAAAGGTATGGTTGAATTTATTCTGCCACTGTGTCTTCTTATTGTCTGCCTTTAGGCATATTAATTAACAGGTTATAGAGCAAACAACGCAATTATCACAACACATATGTTATAATATGCCATTTTTTCTGTCTTCCCCAGTGAATTTACCCACACACCGCTACTGACCCTAATATTGTTTGCACCCTAA
The DNA here is from genome assembly GCF_034236695.1 of Oncorhynchus nerka. Classification (NCBI taxonomy): domain Eukaryota; kingdom Metazoa; phylum Chordata; class Actinopteri; order Salmoniformes; family Salmonidae; genus Oncorhynchus; species Oncorhynchus nerka. The sequence goes on along the minus strand of NC_088413.1, from coordinate 51,022,148 downwards.
TAAGTTGTCTCTCGTTGCCTGCTTGGTCATCCCGGACAGCCCTTTCCTTTTTTTAAGGTATCTGTGGCCAATGATGCATATCTGTATTCGCAGTCATGTGAAATACTGATTTCCTTATATGAACTGTACCTCAGTAAAATCTTTGAAATTGTTGCATGTTGCATTTATATATTTTTTCAGTATAATAATAGTTTCACACACATGCAAAAACTCTGACATGTCCGTTTGTATGTCTGTCTGATGTGGTTGAGAATGCAGACGAGTGGGTTGGGGAGATGTGACCTTTAGCTGATAACTAGGACAGAAGTCAGCACCACAAATACACAAATACTGATTTTAGTCATATTACAATGGAAGAGAAATCCCCTCAATAAGGCATCAGAGTCTGCATGTGTGCTGAAACAAAGCTACATGTGCTGCATTTATAGAAATACAGAACTGCTGTATTTGAAAGCTGGGAGCAGGTTATTCATATCTACTACTATGCAGTATGCAGTAAGTGCCAAGAGGCCACAGTCCTCTCCTGCTCCTCACTAATGCTCAGCTCACCTGTCAGAGAAACAAGAGGCTAAACAGCTGTGGGGAGGTGGAGGGATTATTCACACTGTGTGTGTGTGTTTGTGTATGCATGGCAGACTGCTGGCCAGACTGTGGTGACTGAGGGTTCTGCTTACAGAGCACAGATATAATACTCTGTGGGTTTCTTCGGCTATGAGCCCATGGTTAAATAAATATACACAGCACTAAAAATATACCCATCTTTCCCACATGAAAAAGTGTTGTCATTTATTAACAGCCTCCCATAGCCCCATGCAGCCGTGACAATGCCATCTCCTCTGTGTCTCAAGTGGGAGAAGCACATGGGTAACTTATGTGGGCTGGCATTACAACTTATTCCTTTCATTGGAATTCAAGACGGATATTTGTATTTGGCTCTTTCCGAGGGGTCTATACATGCTGGCGTGGCTGTGCTGTGCACTATATCATCCCCTAGTAGCAACCGGAGAGAGGGCGCAGACACACCGTACATCCTGTCCAGAATGACTTAATTGTACTGAGTTACAAATACAAGATAGGCACCCTTTATATTCCGTTACTAGGAATTCGTAATATTGACAGTGATTCCAGCCTTAGTCATCAGTGGGGGAAAAAGTAATTTTCTCCCACTGATTCAACCCAAGTCTGAGACGTTCGAGAGTATTTGCTTTCATGATGATGACTGATGCCCGACCACTCAAGTGGTAAAAAAGTTCAGATTTAGGAAACATCCCCTGCATTGGAATATTGCTTTTGATTGACGCTGACTGTGGTTTGGTTAGTGTGGAAGACTGAGTAAGACTAACAGTGAGTCAGTATGAACCTAAACACACTGAAATGGAAGTGGTAACACCAGCTGTGCATGTGCACTATGTTCTAATAGCTACTGTATATAGGTTGCAGTCTAATTGCACTGCAGAAGGCACATCACTAGTAGTGCTGGGAAATTGCCAGTGACCTCACGATATTATCACTTTACTTACGCGCCGATACGATATGTATTGGGATTCTCACAATGCTATATAAACTCAGCAAAAACCGAAACGCCCTCTCACTGTCAACTGCGTTAATTTTCAGCAAACTTAACATGTGTAAATATTTGTATGAACATAAGATTCAACAACTGAGACATAAACTGAACATGTTCCACAGACACGTGACTGACATAAATTGAATAATGTGTCCCTGAACAAAGGGGGGGTCAAATTCAAAAGTAACAGTCAGTATCTGGTGTGGCCACCAGCTGCATTAAGTACTGCAGTGCATCTCCTCCTCATGGACTGCACCAGATTTGACAGTTCTTGCTGTGAGATGTTACCCCTCGCTTCCACCAAGGCACCCGTAAGTTCCCGGAAATTTCTGGGGGGAATGGCCCTAGCCCTCACCCTCCGATCCAACAGGTCCCAGACGTACTCAATGGAATTGAAATCAGGGCTCTTCGCTGGCCATGGCAGAACACTGACATTCCTGTCTTGCAGGAAATCACGCACAGAATGAGCAGTATGGCTGGTGGCATTGTCATGCTGTAGGGTCATGTCAGGATGAGTCTGCAGGAAGGGTACCACATGAGGGAGGAGGATGTCTTCTCTGTCACGCACATTGTTGAGATTGCCTGCAAAGACAACAAGCTCAGTTCGATGATGCTGTGACACACCGCCCCAGAACATGACAGACCCTCCAGCTCCAAATTGATCCCGCTCCAGAGTACAGGCCTCAGTGTAACGCTCATTCCTTCGACGATAAACACAAATCCGACTATCACCTCTGGTGAGACAAAACCGCGACTCGTCAGTGTAGAGCACTTTTGCCAGTCCTGTCTGGTCCAGCGACGGTGGGTTTGTGCCCATAGGCGACGTTGTTGCCATTGATGTCTGGTGAGGACCTGCCTTACAATAGGCCTACAAGCCCTCAGTCCAGCCTCTCTCAGCCTATTGCGGACAGTCTGAGCACTGATGGAGGGATTGTGTGTTCCTGGTGTAACTCGGCAGTTGTTGTTGCCATCCAGTACCTGTCCCGCAGGTGTGATGTTCGGATGTACCGATCCTGTGCAGGTGTTGTTACACGTGGTCTGCCACTGCAAGGACGATCAGCTGTTCGTCCTGTCTCCCTGTAGCGCTTTGGCGTCTCAGAGTATGGACATTAAAATGTATTGCCCTGGCCATATCTGCAGTCCTCATGCCTCCTTGAAGCATACCTAAGGCACGTTCACGCAGATGAGCAGGGACCCTGGACATCTTTCTTTTGGTGTTTTTCAGAGTCAGTAGAAAGGCCTCTTTAGTGTCCATAACTCTGACCTTAATTGCCTACCGTCTGTAAGCTGTAAGTGTCTTGACGACTGTTCCACAGGTGCATGTTCATTCATTGTTTATGGTTCACTGAACAAGCACGGGAAACGGTGTTTAAACCCTTCACAATGAAGATCTGTGAAGTTATTTGGATTTTTACGAATTGTCTTTGAAAGACAGGGTCCTGAAAAAGGGACGTTTTTTTCTTCTGATATATATATATATATATACAGTATATCACAAAAGTGAGTACAGTACACCCCTCACATTTTTTTAAAATATTTGAGTATATCTTTTCATGTGACAACACTGATGAAATGACACTTTGCTACAATGTAAATTAGTGAGTGTACAGCTTGTATAACAGCGTAAATTTGCTGTCCCCTCAAAATAACTCAACACACAGCCATTAATGTCTAATCCGCTGGAAACAAAAGTGAGTACACCCCTAAGTGAAAATGTCCAAATTGGGCCCAATTAGCCATTTTCCCTCCCCGGTGTCATGTGACTCGTTAGTGTTACAAGGTCTCAGGTGTGAATGGGGAGCAGGTGTGTGGACAGGTTCCACTCAGAACAGGCCTCGCCATGGTCGACCAAAGAAGTTGAGTGCACGTGCTCAGCGTCATATCCAGAGGTTGTCTTTGGGAAATAGACCTATGAGTGCTGCCAGCATTGCTGCAGAGGTTGAAGGGGTGGGGGGTCAGCCTGTCAGTGCTCAGACCATACGCCGTACACTGCATCAAATTGGTCTGCATGGCTGTCGTCCCAGAAGGAAGCCTCTTCTAAGGATAATGCACAAGAAAGCCCACAAACAGTTTGCTGAAGACAATCAGACTAAGGACATGGATTACTGGAACCATGTCCTGTGGTCTGATGAGACCAAGATAAACTTATTTGGTTCAGATGGTGTCAAGCGTGTGTGGCGGCAACCAGGTGAGGAGTACAAAGACAAGTGTGTCTTGCCTACAGTCAAGCATGGTGGTGGGAGTGGTCTGGGGCTGCATGAGTGCTGCCGGCACTGGGGAGCTACAGTTCATTGAGGGAACCATGAATGCCAACATGTACTGTGACATACTGAAGCAGAGCATGATCCCCTCCCTTCGGAGACTGGGCCGCAGGGCAGGTATTGACTGGCAGAGATGTCCTTGTCCCACCGCGCTCTAGCGACTCCTGCGGCAAGCCAGGCGCATGCACGCTGACATGGTCGCCAGGTTTACGGTGTTTCCTCCGAGACATTGGTGTGGCTGGCTTAAGCGGGCATTTTGTCAAGAAGCAGTGCGGCTGGGTTGGGTCGTGTTTCAGCAATCAGACAAGACTAACTACCAACTGGATACCACGAAAATGGGAAGGAAAAAGGGGTAAAAATATATAAATATTATCCCAAAATGTAACTATCGTCCCCCCCATCACTAATCAATAGCACAACACCACATCCTTAAATGTCAGATCAATGGTGCCAACTCAGAACATTTCATAACATTGTTGTTCTGGACTCACATTCGCAGAGAACTCACCGTCTGCGACTGGTTCCCTTTGATGCCAATGTTGGCCACATTGAGTCCATCTATGACCACGTCAAAGGCCGGCTTCCGCTTGACAAAGTTCTTGAAGCTCTCCAGCTCCTAGGAGAGGGAGAAACACTTGGTTACCCAAGCTTCAGGTTTACATATGTGGCTAAATGTTTTATGCTTCCATTTGAAATGTTTGTGCATGTCAAGTCCATATTATATTTAATATTTTTTAAATGAAATGTCTCACAGCTATCAGGTGATCCATGAGGGGGTGGGAAATTCACATACTTATTCACAAAAAAAAAAACTTGAAAGTCTTGAGCACCAGCTCATGATGCATGCTGGTCTGTACACAACAAGGATGAACTTCAGTAGCAGGGCAAGATAAATCAAATATGGCATGGTCAATATTTACTTAACTCGACAGCCAGGACTTCCCTCTCGCTCTTGTTTTTCTTTCATTGTTTCCGTTTCAATGGGAACCTGGACTGGCCTCAGATATAAATCTGGCAGTACACAGTACAGCACAGAATTTCTGGATAGGCCACATGTCAACCCAGGCCACACCTCCACCTGTCTGTCTGTCTATCATGTACATTCTACACTGCATGTATGCATAGGTCTCTCATGTTGTCGTCACTGCTGCTTAGTACATAGGAAATAGAGATCCACTGACACATGAACGTTATGAGTGGAAATACTTTTTTTAGATTGCGACATACATGGTCAGTCTTGTTGCATTCTCAGGAAACATGGTGTATATATATTAGCATCTATTTGTGATGAAAGAAAAATGGATTGCGACATACATAAAAATATATTTTTTAAATTAATTTCATCACATATAGATGCTAATATACTCACCATGTTTCCTGAGAATGCAACAAGACAGACCAACTACAGCCTACAAACCAACACATAATGTGGTATAAGTGTCCATTATCCAATACTGTAGCCCATGGAACAGGCCAGTACTTTCACTTCTTTGTCTCTGCTAGCAAAGAGCCTGAAAAATCCCGACACACCCCCAATACAATCCTAAAGTCCACCAGAACAACAGTAAAGTACTGTATACCCCTGAGAAAAATAATACAAAAAAAACTGTAGCAAATTTAGCTAAAGCTTTTGACTTTGTAAGCAACAGCATCACAATGAGACATCTATATGGGACGGAAAGAGGAATAATATTTGGGGAATCCCTGTGGTGCAGAAGGGAGAACGAGTTCTGCAACTAAAGGACATTAAGTATTGAAGAGACATTCAGGCCCTGTTTCAGGCCATAGACATTCTAATACATCATTAGGCCTCTGGGATAAAGGCAGGATGTTAACATCTCGTTAACCAATAGTCTGGGGAAGAGCTTACTTTCCCCTTTACTTCACCTCTACCTTATTAACACAGCTTGTTGTGTTGCTATCTGCTCCCCTGCAGCACTAGCAGTTGTCATGGCGAGTTGGGACTGGAAGAACTGGGAATTCCCAGAGGTTGTAGGGTCACGTGACTTGTGCCTAGATGTTGTTTTTGATGGAGTCAGAGACAATGGATCTCCACTTTAGTTCCATTGTGGAGGGAATGGGTTTAGCTGAGCATAGCATGGCAACCACCCAGTTACACTTGATAGGAGGCACCTTTGCATCTCTCCAGAGTTTCTCCCTGCTAGGGAGAGAATATTTCACATTTGATGGCTCTTCTTCATTGTTCTTGCATAACTGAGTTTTCCACATGGAAAAAGGAGACAATGCTGAGAAACAATTTTATCAACTGCTCATCTGCAATACTGTCTGGAACCAATAAAATGTCTAAATCACCAAGGAACCTACACTACCATTCAAAAGTTTGGGGTCACTTAGAAATGTCCTTGTTTTTGAAAGAAAGCTCATTTTTCGTATATTAAAACAACATCAAATTGATCAGAAATACAGTGTAGACATTGTTGATGTTGTAAATGACTATTGTAGCTGGAAACGGCTGATTTTTAATGGAATATCTACATAGGCGCCAAAGGCCCATTATCAGCAACCATCACTCCTGTGTTCCAATGGCACATTGTGTTAGCTAATCCAAGTTTATAATTTTAAAAGGCTAATTGATCATTAAGAAAACCCTTTTGCAATTATGTTAGCACAGCTGAAAACTGCTTTGCTGATTTAAAGAAGCAATAAAACTGGCATTATTTAGACTAGTTGAGTATCTAGAGCATCAGCATTTGTGGGATCAATTACAGGCTCAAAATGGCCAGAAACAAAGACGTTCCTTCTGAACCTCATCAGTCTATTCTTGTTCTGAGATATTAAGGCTATTCCATGCGAGAAATTGCCAAGAAACTGAAGATCTCGTACAATGCTGTGTACTACTCCCTTCACAGAACAGTGCAAACAGGCTCTAACCAGAATAGAAAGGGGCCCTGGTGCACAACTGAGCAAGAGGACAAGTACTAGTTCGAGACGCTCGAGCGCGATGAGCCAAACCCTCCCCTAACCCGGACGACGCGGGGCCAATTGTGCGCCGCCCTATGGGGCTCCCGGTCACGGGATCCAACCCCAGGCTGTAGTGTCGCCTCAGTACTGTGACTTCACAGACATGTTCAATCTCTCCTTGTCCTAGTCTGTAATCTCAACATGCTTCAAACTGATCACCATTGTTCCAGTTCCCAAGAATTCCAAGGTAACCTGCCTAAAATACTGTAATCATCCTGGCACTCACGTCTGTAATTATGAAGTGCTTTGAAAGGCTGGTCATGACACACATCAACACCATCATCCCAGACACCATGGACCCAGTCCAATTCGCATACCACCCCAATAGATTGACAGATGACGCAAAATGTCAATTCACACTGCCCTCTCCCACCTGGACAAGAGGGGAAAAAACTACGTGAGAATGTTGTTCAGACGACAGCTCAGCGTTTAACACCATAGTCCCCTCCAAACCCATCACCAAGTTGGGGACCTTGGGACTGAACACCTTTCTCGGCAACTGGACTGCCTAACGGGCCGGCCCAAGGTGGTGAGAGTAGGCAACAACACTTCTGCCACGCTGACTCTCAACATGGGGGGCCCTCAGGGGTGTGTGCTTAGTCCACTCCTGTACTCCCTGTTCACCCAAGACTGTGTGGCCACGCACAACTACAACATCATCAAATTCGCTGGCAACACAACGGTGGTCGGCCTGATCACCGACGTCGATTAGACAGCCTACAGGGAGGTCAGAGACATAGCAGTGTGGTGCCAGGACACCAACCTCTCCCTCAACGCTAGTAAGACCAAGGAGAACAGGACTACAGTAGAAAGAGGGGAGAGCACGCCCCCATCCACATCGATCGGGCTGTAGTGGAGCAGGTCGTGAGCTTCACGTTTCTTGGCCTCCACATCATTAAGGACATAACATGGCCCACTCACACCTGCACAGTAAGGTGCCCACATGTCCCAGATTGTGCAGGACAGTCTTACATTTTCGTCCTTGGTCCCGTGTCCCACAATCATGTCCCACATTTAATCAACAAATTCAAACACTACTAATTTAGAAAAAAAAGGTTGAGGGGGGGTCACACAGACAGACTACATTGTCCAGCAAAATCATCCTGTTGTCCCGCATTTGGGTATTTTAAATGTGGTCAGCTTCTACCCCACGCCATAAGACTATTAAATAGTTCATCAAATGGTTACCCGGACTATCTGCCCGGACCCTACTGTCTCTATGCAAACTCACAAGACTATATATATACACACTATATACACACACACTACACTGACACTTTCATACAAAACGCAAACACATACACTACATAAGCACACAAACAGACACAAAACAAAACACACAAACATACACATACAAGAGTTCAATCTTGGTTTCATCAGACCAGAGAATCTTGTTTTTCATGGTCTGAGAGTCCTTTAGGTGCCTTTTGGCAAACTCCAAGCAGGCTGTCATGTTCCTTTTACTGAGGAGAGGCTTCAGGCTGGCCACTCTATCAAAAAGGCCTGATTGGTGGAGTGCTGCAGAGATGATTGTCCTTCTGGAAGGTTCTTGGGGACCTTCAATGCTGCAGAAATGTTTAGGTACCCTTCCGCAGATCTGTTCCTCAACGCAAACCTGTCTCAGAGATCTAAGGACAATTCCTTCAATCTCATGGCTTGGTTTTTGCTCTGACATGCACTGTTTTAAAAACCTGTTTTCGCTTTGTCATTATGTGGTATTGTGTGTAGATTGATGAGGAAAAACGGTATTGAATCCATTTTAGAATAAGGTTGTAACGTAACAAAATGTGGAAAAGGGGAAGGGGTCTGAATACTTCCGAATGCACTGTATCGATCTGAAATACCTCATACAAGCAATAATTTCATGGTAAATTCTATACCCGTTGTATGTAGCGCGTGACCAATAACATTTGCATTGATATCTTAATAGCATTAGGCTATACAGTGACATTCCACATAACTGTATTCAATCCAACCTCCCAAAACAAAAATGGTAGATAAAAATACATGTGGCTGTTCCACCGGTCTGTCATCTCCCTCTAGTCTAAAGCGCGAGGAACAGGTTGTTATGTTATGTTCTATGGCTGGTTCTATATTCTAAAACCCTGCAAGCCAGGATGTTCCCTGTCAACCTGCTGCAAAATGTTGCCCTTTATATCCTGGTTAGTTACAGAACAACAATAATATCTTACTTCTCAGTGCAAGACTATGTTATGCTTATTATAGGAATTCACCTCTGAAAGTATTAATTGGGACAGACAAAGAAATAGGCTAATATAAAGCAGTGCTGCACCACAGACAAACCATAACAAGTGGGTTCTAATTTTAATCTGTGAATCATAGACAAAATGAATTAATTAAAAAATGGTACCGTTGCTTTTCAATTTATTCTAAATGCATTTTTCTTGCACTCTTTCATGTGATAGACTATACAATGAAGTTGAACCTTGCAAAGAAAACACCAATGCTGCATAGGAGCAAAGCTCCTGCACCAGGACTGAGGGCGTTAGTTTTCAGTGCCTCACACTGGTTTCACATCATAAACTACTCACTCATGTAACCATGGGGGGTTAGAGTCCGCGCACGCACACACAAACGCACATATACACACACAGGGACTTTCCAGGGTCACTCATGTGAGAGCCTGTTGAGGGTTGAAATGTGAAACTCTTTTGTGCAGCTTATATGACTGCAGCAGGCCCAAAAAATGTCCAAGCTATGCCCAGATATAAACAAAACTAATGTTACCTAAAGCAACAAAGAGGGATTACAGCTCAAAACAGGGACTTAATGTATTACAGTTCATCCTGACATGCAATCAAGTAATCAAAAGAAAATTGAATTTCCCCCAAAAAACTGCCATGAAATAGCCAATCACTTTATTATACAATATACACTGAGTGTACAAAACATTAGGAACACCTGCCCTTTCCATGACGTACTGACCAGGTGAATCCAGAGGTAAGCTATATGATCCCTTATTGATGTCACTTGTTAAATCCACTTCAATCAGTGTAGATGAAGGGGGCAGACAGATTAAATAAGGATTTTTAAGCCTTGAGACATGGATTGTGTATGTGTTCCATTCAGACGGTGGATGGACAAGACAAAAGATTTAAGTGTCTTTGAACGGGGTATGGTAGTAGGTGCCAGGTGCTGCTGGGTTTTTCACACTCAACAGTTTCCTGTCTGCATCAAGAATGGTCCACTATCCAAAGGGACATCCAGCCAACTTGACAACAACTGTGGGAAGTATTAGAGTCAACATGGGCCAGCATCCCTGTGGAACACTTGACACCTTGTAGAGTCCATGGCCCCACAAAGTAAATCTGTTCTGAGGGCAAAAGGGGGTGCAACTCAATATTAGGAAGGTGTTCCTAATGCTTTGTACATCTGTACAAAAATTATATTTCCCATGAAACAGTCTCTATAAAGGATAGTTCCCATTGCGCTAACACTAGCTAGCATTGGCTTGTGAAACTACCTCTAACTTCCTTCCTACCCGACAGAGACACAAAACATTAATCCACAAGTTCATTTGACTCTGGGAAAGTAGATACAGGGCCACATTGCCAAAATCCCAAAGTATCCCTTTAAGCCAAAACAGATTTAACACAGTAGTTCTCAGTGGTGGAAAAAGTACCCAATTGTCATACTTGAGCAAAAGTAAAGATATCTCAATAGAAAATGACTCAAGTATAAGTGAGTCACCCAGTAAAATACTACTTGAGGAAAAGTCTAAAAGTACTGCACAACAACAACAACACTTTCTGTGGCAAACAGAAGCAGAAGGATCTCTGCACCCCATTTAATGAGAGTGTAACAGAGGTGGTTTGGTGATCCATGCATGTGATGAGCAACCTTGCCTGAGACCGGTATCAGCTTGACTGATGCGCTTTCTAACCCAGGTATCCTGTGTGCCAGACAATGCAACTTTTCAGGTCTCTGTGAAACACACTCATAAGCCTGAAGTGTCGCCCCTTGTGCAGTTGAAGAAGGCCTTTTTAAATATCTTGGTGGGTTGGAACACTTCAGGAGGGCGGTCAAGTATGTTTGCAAGGCAGACGTCCTGTGTTCGAGTCTCAGTATGAGCTGAATCAGGGGGATGCGGTACTCGTTAGGCAAGCAATGTGTCATCCTTTACATTAAACTCCTGAACGGATGCCTATAGGGTTTAGCTAAGTGGGCTAACACATAGAGCAGGGTAATATGGGTATAAATCCATATTGTGATAAACTGCCTGAATTGATGCAATAACGATAAATAGAACAATATGTTCATAACAATTTGCAACTGTTTTGTTTGTTATTATCCTTTAAACTACTACTACTAGTTTGATGGTTGTGGCCATCAATTGTCCCATTAAGAATCAGCCATATCAGCAAACTTATTTAATTTCAAACTTTACATTTCTATGGTATAGGCTACTTACCGTAATGAACGATATCAGCTAAATGCATGCAATAAGTGAAAGATATGGACGGTGTCCCAGCTCTACTAACAAAGTCTTGTGACATGCAAGAGCCCTGGTTCAAACCCAGTCAGTCACAAGAACAAGATTAAATAGGGAGTGGAACAGCTATCCTTAGAAGGGCTATGACAGGGCTATTCAACTATATTCTAATGTGGGCCAAATTGTTGACACTCCTAACACGGCCTGTGATCATCATAGCAGGAAACAGAAGGCACGTCCACGTTCCAGAAAGTCTTAACTTATAATAGCTTAGAGCCAAATTCACAGCAACGCACAGTATTATACAGAGCCAAGATCGCATGAAACTCCCATCTCCAATTACTCAAGCAAACACTCTTTTTTTTGTAACAACATCTCATGGAACGGCAGGGACTGTGAGGGGACACACACTCACACACAAACAAATACATGCACACACACACGTTTTTGTTGTTGTTGTATTGTTGTGGTTGTATTGTTTGTATATAGCTGTATTTTACATTTATGTGACTGTTCTTTGTTACTTGTCATGTTTCCTGTTTTTTGTGGACCCCAGGAAGAATAGCTGCTGCCTCTGCAAAAGCTAATGGGGATTCAAATAAACAAATACTTGTATGTTTCCTACCATGCATCTGAAGAGTTCTTATTGATGAAACATAAATGACCACATATAGGACAATGACAAATGGAGGTAAGCTAGTTACAGTACACTTATTTTGACCTGAGAAGAGCCTACAAGCAGCTATCATCAAATACCCTTACAATGAGGTGAAACGGGTCTTCGCCAGTAAAGGGTCAAATGTATTTTGTCACTTACATATTGACCAGCCTTTACCAATGTTTGAAATGTGTGGTTGTGCTGACCGACTCTAAGAGCGGGCTCAGTGCAGATGCAGAGAGAGAGACGAGGAGATACATGTTCTGCAACTGGAAATCCCCATCATCTCATCTAATTGTGGGACAGGCCTGATCCCTTGGAGGACGACTTGCTATTTTAAGCAGTAGACCCCCAAGCTCATACAACTGGCCCTCATGCAGCAAAATATCTTGTTTAATTCAGGAGATAAACCCCTAAACAACAGCAAACCCTAAGAGTAAAGCAAGATCAGCCCTGAACAACACTTGAATCATGAAACACTGCATTTAATGGCTGAAAAGTTTGACCAATACTTAAAAAATGTAGCCCCAAAACATCTAGAACCAAAGGAATAGTTAAATCCAAAATAAAACTTTGCCATAGGTTTTTCATATTTCTTGTGCAATTCTCAATGTGTGCATGTGGAGAAACATGCAGTGCTTGTCGTTGAATTCACATGTGCAGATTTGGTTTGATACGACACTAGCACTGTCTAGTGGCCATTGTACGCAACTATTTTCTGCTGTCGAACTACACAACTTCACAAATATAAACGCAACATGTAAAGTGTCGGTCCCATGTTTCATGAGCTGAAATAAAAGATCCCAGAAATGTTCCACACAAAAAGCTTATTTATCTCAAATTTTGTTCACAAATTTGTTAACATTCCTGTTATTGAGCATTTCTCATTTGCCAAGATAATCCACCCACCTGACAAGTGTGCAGTGGTGGAAAAAGTACCAAATTGTCATACTTGAGTAAAAGTAAAGATACCTTAATAGAAAATGACTCAAGTAAAAGTGAAAAAGTCACCCAGTAAAATACTACTCGAGTAAAAGTCTAAAAGTATCTGGTTTTAAATATACTTAAATAACAGAAGTAAATGATATTGCAAAAATATACTAAAAATATACTAAAGTAAACATACAAGTGTAAATCCTTTCAAATTCCTTAAATTAAGGAAACCAGACTGCACAATTTTCTAGTTTTTAAAATGTATGGATAGACAGGGGCACACTCCAACAGTCGGACATAATTTACAAACAAAGCATTTGTGTTTAATGAGTCCTCCAGATCAGAGGCAGTATGGATGACCAGGGATGTTCTCTTGATAAGTGTGTGAATTTCACCATTTTCCTGTGCTGCAAAGCATTCAAAATGTAACAAGTATTTTGGGTGTCAGGGAAAATGTATGGTGTAAAAAGTACATAATTTTGTTTAGGAATGTAGTGAAGTAAAATTCGTCAAAAATATGAATAGTGAAGTCAAATACAGATATCCCAGAAAACTACTTAAGTAGTACTTTAAAGTATTTTTACTTAAGTACTTTACACCACTGCAAGTGTGGCATATCTTGTGCTGGGGACAATAAAAGGCCACTCTAAAATGTGCAGTTTTGCCACGCAACACAATGCCACATATGTATCAAGTTTTGAGGGAGCGTGAAATTGGCATGCTGACTGCAGGAATGTCCACCTGAGCTGTTGCCAGATAACTGATTGTTAATTTCTCTACCATAAGCCGCCTCCAACATAATTTTAGAGAATTTGGCAGTATGTCCAACTGGCTTCACAACCGCAGACCGTGTGTATGGTATCGAGTGGGCAAGCGGTTTGCTGATGTCAAAGTTGTGTCAGCAGAGTGTCCATGGTGGTGGTGGGGTTATGGTATGGGCATATGAACTACGGACAACGAACACAATTGCATTTTATCGATGGCAATTTGAATTCAGAGATACCGTGACGAGATCCTGAGGCCCATTGTCATGCCATTCATTCGCAGCCATCACCTCATGTTTCAGCATGATAATGCACGGCTCAATAGTTTCGCACAGCTATTGAGGAGGAGTGGGACAACATTCCACAGGCCACAATCAATAGCCTGATCAACTCTATGTGAAGGAGATATATTGCACTGCATGAGGCAAATTGAGGTCACACCAGATACTGACTGGTTATCTGATCCACACCCTCACCTTTTTTTTAAGGTAGCTGTGACCAACAGATGCATATCTGTATTCCCAGTCAAATCCATAGATTCGGGCCAAATTAATTTATTTCAATTGACTGATTTCCTTATATGAACTGTAACTCAGTAAAATCTTTGAAATTGCTGCATGTTGCGTATATATTACAACCAACTGTACTCAAAAGGATTGGCTGACCAATTACATAAAGCTGACTTGTAGTGTAGACAATTTGCATAATGTGTGTGGACACTATCAATGCAGAGATAGAGGACAAGAGGGAGACAAACTAAGAAAAAGAGGTTCACAAACCTCTGGAGTGGTCTTATTGAAGACGTCTCTGCCTTGGATCACGTCCCCCATCACCCTGTCTTTGAGCTGGGCGTACTCCTCCCGACTCAGCTGGATGGACTCCAGCTCTGCCTGGCAGCTCCGACACACTCCCCTGGTTAAAAAGGCAAAGGTAACAGGGTCAGAGGTTAATAAAGAATTTCCATTTTCCAGCCATCTAGGTTTCGAATAGAAGTAGAAGAAGTATAGAAGAAGTAGTGTATGAAGTGCTGATTCAAACTCTGAATTCATTAGGTCTAATGGTTTAATGAAGAAAATTAAAATAATGTTTATGTTGTTACCTGGGGTCTACGGTGGACCAGCTTCCAATCCACTTCTGTTCTGGATGACTGGCAGGAGAAGATATCATAATCAAACCAAAATAGGCACAGTCCATGCTTTGTCCCAATAACATTGTGTGATTGTAGGCCTATTCAGTAACCTATATTCAGGACTTACCTCTCAAACCAAGCTTTGATATCTTTAGCCAGAGTCTCCTCGGGATAGATTTGGTTGTCCCTCATATGGAGCAGGATGGATTGCAGCCCGTCCTCGTGGCCCTGATGAGAGAGACCACACTGGAACAGGGCCTGCCATGTCTCCTGGTTGGGAATGAGGCCCTTCTCCATCAGCTCAGCATACAGGGCCCAGGCAGTGTCACCATCACCATGCAGCACCGCCCCAGCGATGGTATCGCCGTAGTTACGCGGTGATGGCGTGATGGCCCTCTTGATGTTCTCCAGGATGGTCAGCGCCTCCTTCCAGCGTTCTGTCCTGCTGAAGCCCTTTATGAACAGGCTGGAGGCTCCAGTGTCTAATGTCCTGAACCGGCTCCTCATGATATCATACATGTCAAACACCTCAGAGTGATGGCCGCTGCCGACACACAGGGTGAGGTACCGCAGTAGCAGCTCGTAAGACAGCGTACCGGTATCCATGGCAACATAGGCCAGCAGGGACTTGGCCACGTTGATGTCTGTCCCATCGGCCAGCATTGATGACATCATCCGGACGTCAAAGCGATCAGGATTCGGTGAAGTCAATTTTAGGCTCTTCCATTCTGAGGCAGTGAGAGGGTGGTCTGGGGGTTTCACTCTCTTGTTCTTTCTGGGGAAGTCTGGTTCCTCCTCAGCCCTCTTCTTTTGGTATTCAGCAGTTCTCTTGGCTGTCCCAGAAGCAAACACTGACTTGGGAAAAGGGAGCCTCTCTCTGATATTGAATTCTCTCTGTCTGTCCTCTTTCCTGTTGTTGCCTGCATGTCTACTCCCTCCTTTAGTGCATAAAAGCCTGGAACTAACTGATAGCTTGCTAATCACATTATTCAGGGGAGTAAAGCCAGCAGTGCTTGGATTAAAGAGTGGGCTAATGTATTTCAGACATATTCTTGTTTTTAATATCAGGAGGGAGCTCATAGTTAGTAACAATATACTACACCTGTACACTGTCAGATGTGATGTCTCATGTCTGTGTTAAACAAACAAAAAACAGTCAAGTGAAGTCAGGGATACTTTAAGAAATTAGGTTCAAACTAACCAGCATGCCAGTTTTATTATTTTGATAAGGAGTCAGGAGACCCAATATCTACATGCACTTGTTTTGGATGATAATTTGGCTAAATAAATGTAGCTAAATAACACTTTACGGAGTATTCACCTGCAGAAGAAGGCATGTCTGTGATCAGAAAGTCGCATATGATGACGCCACAATCGTGAGACATTGGAGTTCAGAGGTCACGTCGAAGCCGACCAATCCCAAGCGAGCTACGATTGTTTAGAAATTTTAGACGCTGGAGTTAGAAGTTATCATAACTTTGGTTAGCTAGTTTTCAGGTTATTACGAATAAACAGAAGTAAAATGTCAAACGATAAAGTAGTGCACTGGAAAAGAAGATTGGCATCCTCCATTAATGGTTTACTGCATCCATATATTGGTTGTGTTTATTTAGCTAGCTAGGCAAATTTCATAGAAACCTGAATAGCTAGTTAACGTTACTTCTTTATTTTTGAGTAAGAAGTAGCTATCCAGCTAGATAACTAACTACCGGTAGCCACACTAGCCAACTACCCACGTATTTCAATGATTGAACATTCACACAGCCTTATTGTGTCAACATGTTACGTTGACTTATAATTTTCTGTTCACATGAGAGGACTGAGGAAAAGAAAGTAGACGAGACAATACTTTTCACTAAATACTACTACACAGAGTAGAGGGGAGGAAGCAGCACAGAGAACTACAAGAACATTCCACTCTTCTACTACAGAGCAAGCAATTGCATTTTCTGACAATCTCTAACATTCTAACCTAACATTTTAACTCCTCAGCCGTTTTTAACAGCTTTATAGCCTACAATAATTATGATATTATTGACGTGTGTCAACGGATCCACTTTTATATCATTAGCCTGCTTCTGTTTGACTTTTTTGAGGGGCTGAAAGGATCATGTTTAATGAAGTATTTTATCTTGTGACCCATATAGCTTCCTGCAGAGGATGAAGTTCTGCAGAAACTGCGAGAGGAGTCCAGAGCCATCTTTCTGCAGAGGAAGAGCTTGGAGCTTCTCAACAAATGAGGAGTTACAGGTGAGACTAACATCTGGCAGAATCAAACACATGTTTATTAAAATAGAACACTTTACAAGCACTGGAAAAGTGCATAAGTCTATTCAAGTAATCAAACCTAATTATTTTACCTAAATCTTCTTTCTGTTATATAGATCATGTGGTTTCTGCTCGACAAACACCAAGTGTCACCCATGACAGGAGAGGAGGCAATGATAAGCTATGACTGTTGTCTGAAGTTTGAAGACAAAGCAGGAGTAAAGTGCAAGTGAGTACTCTGCATATTAGTCATTTTGGAGCCACAAAGTTTTGTGCTAATCTTGAGCAGAATTACCTCTGTGTACATTCACATTAGCCCAAAAGCATGTTTTTAGCTGGTGTTAAAAGGCAACATGAATACCGTGATGAGACATGGTGTATTTGTAAGCTAGGGCTTTATTCAACATGATGTAAAGGCTGTTGAGTATCATTTTATTCTTAAACAGAAGATGTAGTTCATAGGCCTTTCGCTCTGCCACTCTGCTTCAAAATAATTAACTACAACTAAAGGGAATTCAACAGCTTTTACTTCACGTTGCAGAGCGTTTAGAGCAGGCCTGGGCAATTCCAGACCTCGGGGGCCTGATTGGTGTCACACTTTTCCCCCATCCCTAGCAAACACAGCTAGGGCTGAGTCTCCATGACATGGCCGGACAGGGTTACCTCTGCGAGTCTGTAAGCACTCTCACTACTACTATACTTTCAGACCAAAAGTTTGTGTTGGTGGCTCCTTACTGAAATAGGGATATCCCTTCCCTCCTTACTTTCTCATGATTCCAATTGAGGTTGCCCATTTGCGCCTTTCAGAGTTGTGAAAGATGATATGTACTATGACCTTGAAGCAGGAACCACCCTCTTGTGAAGCAGCTTTGGTTACAGTAATGTTTTTCTTCACTGTGACATCATGTTTTTCTCAGTGACCCTTTTACCTTTTGGATAACCTTTCTGTATTGCTGTCTTTTCCAGCAAAGAGACAAATGTTATGACTTTTGGGGTGTAAATTGTCCAAGTAGCCCCAGATTCGTGCACCTCCATCACTTGGTTGCGTAGTTGCCATTGTTATCAACATTTTACAGACACTGCAGCCATGTTGATGCCCAAAAGTAGAATGGGAGCTAATGAATATTTGCCTAGATTACATTAGTGATTTAGAAATAAGATGAGATGACATTGCTAAAGTAGGAAAAAACTTTGTCACCATCATCATGTTGTTAAATTTACTTTAGACAGATGGCAATGTTGTCATTAACTAGCAAAGTTCCTCAAAAATAGCTTGCAATGCTAACGGTAGTGCGCTAAAAATTCGGTGGTCTCCCCGCAATCCTAGCTAGCTAGCTAACGTTATACTGCAAATAAAGTCAATCTGGCGACATCAAAATGATGACCAAAGGTTTTCCTAGTAATAATTTGCCTTCTTTTAGAAATGTCATTGTGTTTTCAAAGTTTAGTAATGCATTAGACCAAATCTTCATCATCGCCCATTGAGGATGCATTGAGTAGAATGTTCAGTTGGCCATCAGTCCTAAAACAAATGTTCAAAACGATATTGTGACAATGTGCAACCCATAAATAGGTTGAACACCAGGCTGTTTGGAATTTAGGTTGGATTGAGTTGGTATGTGTGTTGTCTTTTTATGTGACAGGAAGTGGAGAACTACATTTTAAAATTGATCCCCACACTCCCTCAGTTGGATGGCCTGGAGACGTCCTTCTATTCCTTCTATGTCTGCACCGCTGTCCGCAAGTTCTTCTTCTTCCTGGATTCTTTACGGACTGGTTAGTTAACGATAACTAACCAGAAACACTAGTTAAATGTGCAGACTTATACATGTATAAGAGACGTTGAGGTTTTGAATTCCTATCTGTAAGATTCCGATGATTTATCTTCATGCCTACAACTTGTTTACCTGTGCCCACTCTTAAAAACAAACAACTTGCTCCATTTATTTATGTTAATTTCCAGAGGAAATTAAGATTCAAGACATCTTGGCCTGCAGTTTTTTTTGGATGTTCTACTTAAGCTGAGAGATGAGGAGCTTTCCAAGGTGAGCCAGGAATCCAACTGGTTCTCTGGACCCTCTGCTCTTCAAGTTTATTGTAAGCAGCAGCTATTTGATTTCAACATTTTGCCTAATAGTTTCGGACTAATCTGAAGCCGGTAATACCTGAATGTTAAAATAAAAAAAGGTACTCTACATGTCTTTGTTCTGTCTTGGTAAGATGGTCGATCCTCTGTTTCCTCTTGCAGGTCAATACCTGAATTTGGACAAGGACCACAACGGCATGCTCAGTAAGGAGGAGCTGTCTCGCTACGGCACTGGCACTCTGACCAGCGTCTTTCTGGACTGCATGTACCTGGAGTGCCTCACCTACGACGGAGAAATTGTAAAAACCTTATCTGCTTGGGGTCTTCCCTTGGGAGTTTTTTTTGTTAAACTACCGCTGACTTTTTTAAAGGACATTCTACTCAAATTCATGAGTACAATTCCTTTGAAACTCATCTCAAAATTGAGGACAGTTTAATTTTATGTCTTGATCTCAATGATATCATAGCCAATTCTATATGAACTCCAAAAGTTTTTTGCTAGCGTAACATTACTGTATTTTAGCTAACAATTATTACATACAGTACATCTACTAATAGGGTTGACTACACTTCCAAGATTACAAGCTAGCTAGCTAGTTACCTTGGAGATTTCTGACAATCATGAGAATCTGAGGAAGATGTGTAACTTGTCATTCTTACCTTAAAATTATTATTTATTTTTATCCATTTTTTGGAGTGGTGGCAACGATATAGCAGCCGCTGCTAAATGAATATAGGGGAAACACTGGACCTGATTTAATACTAAATCTGGTCTTGACTTTGTGTGTATCTCTCCCAGGAATATAAGACGTACGTGGACTTTGTTCTGGCTCTGGATAACAGGAAGAAGCCTGCAGCGCTGCAGTACATCTTCAAGCTGCTGGACATGGGGAACAAGGGCTACCTCAATGTCTTCGCTCTCAATTACTTCTTCAGGGTGAGATGGACACATGCCACATTGGGCCAGAGATAATAGAAGTCAATGGAGACGGCAGACAGCGGGACCTTGCTATCCTGCTCACTGTATGAAAAGTGTTGTCATCTATTATGTAAAACATTTAAAAAATCCACCAGGCCATTCAGGAGTTGATGAAAATCCATGGGCAGGAGACGATATTCTTCCAGGATGTCAAGGTAAATAGACTTTGCCCCCTGTTACCATATTCACCATGGATGAAGTAACTGAAGTGTACTGCTGGTTACTGTAAAATCAGCTGGAAGTATCTGGAAATAAGTCTCATCCAGAAATGTTGGGGAGGGATTAGGTTGTGGTTGTCAAGGATTTGTATGGAGTTAACCATAAACCATGGTGCTCAGTAGGTGTTCAGTGCTGCTGCTTTTGTTTCCCCAAGATCTAATCTGAGTTTGCTGATACAATATTTAATGCTAACTAGGTTTCCCTCCAATTGGTGACAGATTTTCATGCGAATATACAAAAATGTGCATAAAGAAAATGTTTATTTTCCTACCAGTGGTGTGTTTCCACCAAACAGACTTCAGTGCATGAGAGAGTACACAAAATGTACTTTTTGTGTAAATTTTCATGTACTGAATACAAATCTAAAGTTCAATGTGTTTCCATCGCACTTTCAACTCTACCAAGAGTTTTGTTACAGAAATTGTAGCAAATGTGCCTACTCTGGTCTTGGCACATGCGCTCTAGCCAAAAGCTCGCAGACACAGTGTCGGTAGGCTGTTTGTGTCGGCATTTTTAATGCTGCGGGAGGAAGCACATGGTCATTCAGACAACTTTGGGATGAGGATATTTTTTTGGTCCTGCAAATTATTTGGAAACTGTCTGCTTTGTAGGCATTATCCTACCTATTGTATTAAAAGCACCTCTTTGCGGCATTATGCACACACAGAATTTGCCGCTTAAATTTCAGTAGCCTACCTCTCCTCTCCTAGTTGGGTGTGTGAGATCAAGAGTGCCTGGTATGTGTGGTCTAAATAGAGTACCACAGTATGAGTCATAATACCCATAAAACCTAGCGGTCAAACAGGGAAATGGTTCCAATTGTTTTTCCATCATTCATTTTCCCATAGGGGATTTTAGAAATTCTTGAAATAAGGGCTGTGTTTCATGTCGTGACGTTTTGATAACTGTAAATCTCTCTAGGACAAGGTGACTTTTATCAATATATTCACCTGTATTTACCCCCCCAACAATGAAATGCTAATTAGCTGCTAATGTGGCATAAAGAACTACAAATTCCATGATGATCTGGATGAGACTGCCAAATAGAGGCAAAAGTAAGAATCTCTGGATTAACTATTTAATGCTAGTTTAATGTAGTAATGAATAAATTGTCAAAATGTCTTTGAAATTTACAATTCTGTGAACTGTCTTGTGCAAGTTTAAAATTGACACTACCTATTAGCAAAGGTGCCAGCTTGAGATAACATACTGGAGCTTGCAGGGATTTGTGGTCTTGCATGATGTCCACTTTGATGCTAATTAGTATTTTCAAATCTGAGATTAAATAGAGCCTAATATATTATATTGTATTGAGAGAGAGTTACACGGTTATCAAAACTTCACACCAGAGTTAGCCTACACAAAACACAGCCCTTAATTTAAGTCTTTCTAAAATACCCAATGGGAAAAGTGAATGGTGGAAAAATGATTGGAAACATTTCTCTGTTTAACCGCAAGGTTTTATGGGTATTATGACACCTCCACTGTGGGGCTCTATGAAATAAGTAAATTCACTTAAATATGAATAGGCTATAGTTCAGTGTCTGTAAATTAATATTGATAATGGAAAGAAGTGGAGGGCGCTCAACTAACTTGAGTCGAGGTGCAATCAAAAAATTTGGTCGGTATTGAAAAGGTCAACACAGTTATTGGCTACCATGGTGAGCGAGCATTGCACCTTTTTTATTTTCAATAAATATTGATTACCCATTTAATTGTCTTTGCATGCAAATTGTCCTTCTAAAAGGTAGGCTATATCCCATATGCAAAACGACTGTAGCTCAAGAGAAAGATCAAGTGTTCACTCTCATCATTCTTGCTGCTTCAAGTTCAGTAGATAGGTGCAAGATCAGGTGCGTGTGTGGTTAAAATAGTAGGCTAGCCTATGCATGGGCAGAGAAGCATGGGGCAGTTATCTTTCCAAGGAAATTAACTTCTTAAATATGAATAGGCTATAGTTTACAACATTGCCTAGAAATACACATTGATCACCCATATTTGTTTGTCTGAAAATCGTCTCACTCTTAAAAAGCAGGCTATCAAACTTAGCTCAAGAGAAAGTGCAAGTGTCTGCTCTCGCTCCAAACTCTGCTCTCTTCAAACTACATCTAGCCTATTGGCTGATATAGCCCATTAATGCCAGATGTCCACCAGATACATATGCATTTTGTTTTGCCGAATGTCTAGGCCGCATTTTCCATACTGAGACACGTGCTTCGGTTTTCAAGTAGCTAAAAGCTAGCTACACTGAACAAAAATATAAACGCAACTTTAAACGATTTTACAGAGTTACAGTTCATATAAGGAAGTCAGTTAATTGACTTAAATTCATTAGGCTCTAATCTATGGATTTCACATGACTGGGCAGGGGCACAGCCATGGGTGGGCCTGGGAAGGCATAGACCCACCCACTTGGGCCAATTAGAATGAGATTTTTGCCACAAAAGGGCATTATTGCAGACAGAAATACTCACAATTACCACGGTTGGGTTCGGGACCAGTTCTTGCGGTAGTGGGTGGGAGTTGGACAGCAAGCAAGTGATCAGTCTCGTGCAGACCTCTACATCAAGGTCATCACTGTTCACTATCACCACCCTGTGAAATTTGTATGAATTTACTCCCATTACTGTGGATGAAAACGTAGCTAGGTTTCCATCCATTTGGCGACAGATTTTCATGCAAATGGCCTATTCTACATCCGCATAAAAACAAAATGTGCATTTTCCCACCAGAAGCTATCCAATTGGTGACAGATTTTCATGCAAATATTGTTTTTAAATGAGCATAAAAACAATATGCACATTTTCCCACCGGAGTTTCCATCAAATTGACATGTTGCAGATAAAAGACAGTGTGTGATGACAGTGCACATAAAAATAATTTTGGGGTTAAATTCCCAGGTATCAAATAGAAAATACAAGTTTAAAGGGGTTTCCATCGCATTTAACTCAACTGATGGTTTTGTCAACAACATAAAATTGCGTTGTATAGCGAATGTGCCCACTCTGGTCTTGGCACGTGGGCTCTAGCCAACAGCTCAGATACAGTGCAGGTAGCCTAATACATGATGATATTATTATGGACAAAAATATTTGCATTTTTCAAACAGCAGCCAAGCATCGATGATCACCAGAATAAGACCCACAATATTTGAAAGGAGCATCACATCTCTTCGCCATACACTTTCACCACCCTGTGAAGTTCATCATTTTTTTTAATGCTGATATTGATGCTCATTTCCAATAAATATCGAGGGTCATGGTCTGGTGACATGATGATTGATGCTTGACTGCTGTTTGACAAATAGAAATATTCTCGCTCTTATCCATAATAGTCTCATGTAGACTAGCCTACCAGCACAGTTTCTGCGAGCTGTTGGCTAGAATACAAGTGTCAAGATGAAAGTAGTCATATTTGCTTGTTTGTGACAACTATCGATAGAGCTGAAAATGCGATGGAAACACATTTTACTTTAGTTTTTTATTCAGTACATGAAAACTTAAGCAAAAAATTGTTTTGTTTGTTTGCACTACATCATCACACACACGTTTATCTTCAAGTTAGTTTGGTGAAAACACCACTGGTGAAAATGTGCATATTCTCTTTATGCTGATTTTAGAATATTCCCATGAAAATCTGTAGCTAATTGGATGGAAAGATGGCTACTGATGTGTCATGCAATTAAATCTTATGGTTCCCTGACAACTTTTTACAGACCCAACCTGCATTCTCATTTGTACTCGTTGGGATTTGAATGTTTTTAATAATGATTTGAATAATTAATTCAATAATAAGTCATTTTAAAACAATTTGCAATGTTGTGCCTTCAGGATGATATCTTTGACATGGTGAAGCCAAAGGATCCATGCAGGTGGATCCTGCATCTAGTGAACAGCAGCCAATGAGACACAGAAACCAGCATCCTCATTGATTTCAATGGCTTGTGGACTTTTGAAAACAGAAAGGTTCTGGTTGCTAATGACAGCGACAACGCTGACCTTGAAAATACACAAATCTTCTGTCAAACGGGGAAGGACTGCAAGACCAACATTAAAAGGATATACAATGCACTCGGAAAGTATTCCTACCCCTTGCTTTTTCCACGTTTTGTTACGTTACAGCCTTATTCTAAAATGTATTAAACAAACATGTTTCATCAATCTACACACAATACCCCATAATTACAAAGCAAAAACATTTTTTTTAGACATTTTAGAAAATGTATTAAAAATAAAATAAGTATTCAGACCCTTTCCTATTTGACTCGAAATTGAGCTCAGGTGCATCCTGTTTCTATTGATCATCCTTGAGCTGTTTCTACTACTTGATTAGAGTCCACCTGTGGTAAATTCAATTGATTGGACATGATTTAGACAAGTGTGTGTCTTTCCATGTTCTACGGTCTAAGTTCTACAGTGGACCATGTATGTCAGAGCAAAAACCAAGCCATGAGGTCAAAGGAATTGTCCGTAGAGCTCCGAGACAGGATTGTGCCGAGGCACAGATCTGAGGAAGGGTACATTTCTACAGCATTGAAGCTCCCCAATAACACGTTGCCCTCCAACATTCTTAAGTGGAAGAAGTTTGGAACCACCAACTCTTCCTAGAGCAGGCCGCCCGGCCAAACTGAGCAATGGGGGAGAAGGGCCTATGTCAGGGAGGTGATCAAGAACCCAATGGCCACACTGACAGAGCTTCAGAGATCCTCTGTGGAGATGGGAGAACCTTCCAGAAGGACAACCATCTCTGCAGCACTCAACCAATCTGGCCTTTATGGTAGAGTGGCCAGATGGAAGCCACTCCTCGGTAAAAGGCACATGGCCGCTCGCATTGAGTTTGCCAAAAGGCACCAAGATTGAACTCTTTGGCCTGAATGCCAAGCGTCACATCTGGAGGAAACCTGGCACAATCCCTATGGTGAAGTGTGGTGGCAGCATCCTGCTGTGGGCAAGTTTTTCAGCTGCAGGGAATGGGAGACTAATCAGGATCGAGGGAAAGCTGAACGGAGCAAAGTATAGAGCTCCTTAATGAAAATCTGCTCCAGAGCACTCAGGACCTCTGACTGAGGCGAAGGTTCACCTTCCAACAGGACAACGACCCTAAGCACACAGCCGAGTCAATGTAGGAGGGGCTTTGGGACAAGTCTCTGAATGTCCTTGAGTGGCCCAGCCAGAGCCCGATCTAAAATCTCTGGAGAGACCTGAAAATAGTTGTGCAGCGATGCTCCCCATCCAACCTGGGTGTGTGTGTGTGTGAGAGGATCTGCAGAGAAAAATGGGAGGAACTCCCCAAATAAAGGTGCGCTAAGCTTGTAGCGTCATACCCAAGAAGACTCAAGACTGCAATCGCTGCCAAAGGTGTTTTAACTAAGTACTGACTAAAGTTGTTTTTGTGTTTTTTTTCTTTCATTTGATACATTTGTAAACATTTCTAAAGATCTGTTTTTGCTTTATTATGGGGTATTGTGTAGATTGAGGAATGCAAAAAAAAAAAAAAAATCCATTTCAGAATAAGGTAACGTAAAAAAAAAAGTGGGTAAGTCAAGGGGCCTGAATACTTCCCAACTGTACTGTGTTAGTTGATTCTTGACACACACTCCTGTGGACTTGGCAAGACAGTTAAATGTTTAATGTACAGTTCATATAGAAAAAGAAAATACTATATTTTACTCAAATTATTATAAAAAGTTTTCAAATGAAACCGGTTTCCATTAATAAATTTGAACATTTGTTTTTCAGTATGTTGGACTCTTAAGATTTTCTTTCCTTGTGTGTACATAGTAGAGTTAATAAAGTGTCTCTTGGCATTTCAAACTCTTTGGGCAATTTTACACACGGTAAAAAGTAGTTATCTTGACAATACTGCGTTCCAAAAGAGAGTAGCCAATTTTAACATGTTTGGCTTTACCTTAGGCATCCCTCTCAAGCCCTGTACACTGAGAAGGGACAATAGCAGATAAGGTCAGCTCTAGCAGAGATGGTGAGCTCCAAAAGTATTGGGACAGTGACACGTTTTTGTTTTGGCTATGTACTCCAGCACTTTTGATGCAGGCTGTCAGCTTTAATTTGAAGGTATTTTCATCCATATGACCAGTTTAGAAATGACAGCACTTTTTGTAGATGGTCCCCCCCCCCCCCATTTTAGGGGCCCAAAAGTATTGTGACAAATTCACATGTGTATCCAAGTTGTCAAAAGTTTATTTTGTCCCATATTCTTAGCACACAATGATTACATCAAGCGTATGACTCTACAAACTCGTTGGAGTCATTTGCTGTTTTGTGTGTGTTTCACTGTATCATTTACAATTCAAAGTGCTGGAGTAGAGCCAAAACAACAAATGGTCACTGTCCCAATACCTTTGGAGCTCACTGTATTTCTAAATATATAGCCCTGGACAACAGTAATGTCTAAAGTCTTTGCACAGATGCCAATGAGCAACGTGTGAAGTTATTACATTAAAGGCCTGGGGACATATTCTAACAGTAACATGTTTGTGGGCATTCTGAAATAAATAGATTTTCATGGTTGGCCATGAATATAAATAATTTTCCATTCAAATAAATCTGTACTATTCCATAACATTGTGCACATCTGGAATGGTTTTAGAAAAAGGTAACTTATCTTGCTGAAAATAACTTACTGTATAACAAGGTTATTATGTACCTGAAAAAATAAATCAAAGACATTTCTTAAACCTGGAAATAGCTAACCAGCATCAGATATCATCAGCACAGCAATGTTCATTGCACACAAAAGTTAATGCATATTTACAACGCAGCAACTAAAAAAAAATATATATTATTATTTTTTAAATCTGTGACTTACATAGAACATGATCATTTAGGCAAAGATAAGAAAACTACACTATAGGAAAAAAATGTTGAGGATACATCAAATCAATATGATAAAAATAAGAATTTATGCTATAGCAACAAAAAAAAGGCTGAGGAGGCTACATCGTGAAATGAGAAAAATGGAAACACCTATTTAATTGAACTGTTAGGTGGGGATGGGGGCAGGACATCGGTTGGCATCAGGTGTGGGATCTTGATCCAGCTCGAAGCTGACGTTGACAAAGGAGGCTTTGCCCTCCGGCTGCTCCATGGCTGGCTGCTGGATCTCCTGGTTGTGCTCTTCTTCAAAATGACGTTCTGCCTCCTCAGACAGCCGGTTCTCCTCCTCCTCCTCATCCTCCTGTCAGTCACATCATGAATGAGAAGCAAGCATATTACAAACTACATCATGGAGTAGTAACAAAGTAGTAGTAATGAAGCATTCCAAGGTCTGTAAATAGATGCTTTCCACAAAGACAAGACAACAACGTACCTCCTTTTTCATTCTGTAGTACTCGTCAATAGCATACTGGTACTTGGGTGAGGTAATTCCGAACAATGAGGCCATTCTCTCCCCAAGATAGTCACAAACTGAAAGTAAAAAGCACAAGGCACAGTATTACTAACACACAGAATATGCAATACATGTTTATCTTTAGAGTGTAGTATACAAAATCCCACAGTTACCTGAAATAGTGGAGGTTGCCACTCTCCACATGTAAAACCAAAAGTATGGACCCCAATTTAACTTGGACTGTATCAAAAACATGACACAATAAGAAAACAAAGTTAACAAAATGTGGGAATTATTAATTATATTCACGTGCATGTCATGGAGTAAAGTCCAGAGAAACCAACCGGGTCAGCTGAGGTCTTAACAGAGATAGAAACTTGCACTTCCCCATCTTCATCTGTGCTGTATTCCTCCATGGTCTCGCCACTGGCAAAGTAAATCGTTCTACGGGGCACCTTCTGCTTTTTCATCCGCATGTCTCCCAGCTCCACACTCTCAAACTCCTTCACCATATTGGAGCTCTGTCAATCATCATAACAGTTCATTCTCCAGACGTGTTTGGTTACATACAGCTGGTAGAAACAGAATTTTACTATCATAATTTAACTATTAGAAAGAATAGCAGCTACATTATGGTTGTTGACATTTGTCACACATGTGAATGAAAACATTCCAACGCAGCATGTTTATTCAAGCAGTTTCTGTGAGTGTTTAATTCGTACCGCAGCAAATGACAGAGTGCTAGTGGTTGTTACTATGGTAGCTAGCTACGCATGTCGTATAAATATACAATTGTGAACGAATTCCTGTTCGAGACAGCTTGCTACTAGCTAGATAGCTACTAGCCAGCTGCTGAGGCTAACGTTACAGTACAATGAAGTAGCTAGCTAGCTAAAATAAAACACACACACACACAATCGTTTTTTTGTTGGCTAAGCTCACGAGAACAGGTATAACATTTGAATAATCACACCTTTTCAGTGTCCATAGCTTGCCCCAAAGAGATGACATTAGAGAGATACAGCGACGCCGTTCTTATGCCGCGTTCAAATCAACTCGGTAGTGTCCTACTTCCAACATAAGTTTGTTCCAAGACAACTTGAACTAGGAAAAAAACGAACTCCGACTGGAAAACATATTTTGAACGGTAATCCAACTCTAAATTCACATGTGGACTCGGGCCTCTTCATAGAGCTCCCACTTTCCGACCTGAAGATCACAGATGTCATGATATATCCTCGTATTTTTTTTCGAGATCCCAGTTATTTTGAACGCACCATTATTAGCTCAGAGATCACACTTCACTGCCTCTCTCCTCTGCGGGGCTATCAGGAGTAGCCACAAAATCAGAAGGCTCGCCTATTCGACCAATCAGATTAGGGAATGTGATGACGCATTTTCGGGCTCAGACAGATCACTGTAATTCAAGGGTTTTTAAACTTTGTTAGCCTGGGACCCAAATTAGAAATTCTGTGTTTTCCTGTGACCCAAGCTTAGTTATGTATAGCTGCATTTTTTCCTATTTGCCTAAAAAATGCAATATAGACAAAAACAAATATATTTTCATGTTTATTTTCCCCCATTAAAAACACGTATGTACCCATCTAGGTTGAAACTGTTGCTGTTAAAATACAATAAATAATTTCCTTCTGAACTGGAATAAACAGATTGATCACATCCCATAGATGTATAACAGAACACACACACACAGGCTTTTTGATCGTGCATCCCTAAGTAACAGCACAGATGGAGAAATTCTGGCCTACTGTACATCTTACTGTATAAATTATTGTTGATAGAAAGTCTAGGTTGGAACTGTTGCTGTTAAAATACATATTTTTTATTCTGAACTGAACTGGATTGATCACATCACACAGATGTAGACCAGAAAACACACAATCCTAATGAGAGGTGTGTGGCTGGTTGAAGTTTTCAACAAGCAGGTCTATTCTGGGCTCAGTTTTTGATAGTGCAACACTGAGGTCATGCTCAGCATTTCTGTACTTGAGAACCCTGACTTGCATAGGTATGTGGTGCCAAACTGGATTAGAACATCTACTGCTTTCTCAGTCAGGCAGGAGACTGCTACCTGCTGCAGATGAGCAACCCAGAAATGTGTGAGTATTTGCCTCAAAAAGCATATTGCTTCAATCAGTTTATTCCAGTTCAGAATAAAAAGTATTACTTGTATTTTAACAGCAACAGTTCCAATCTAGACTTGTTTACAACAATTATTTCTACAGTAAAATGTACAGTATTCCTGATTTAAAAAAAATCTTCATCTGTACCGTTTCTTTAGGTTGCACCATCAGTCGCTAGTTAGCTTGCTTTGGCTAACGTTAGCTATTAGCTGTGTAAAGTTACAAGGCCAGGGGATTGTTTGAAAGAGAAACTCACATCTTCTACTATGAGATAGTACTCCCTTATTTCTGCATATCATCACCTGTTATAAAATGACAACAATGCCTTGCTAGTTGACTTACTTTCCACTTTCAAAGCACTGTTTCCTGAAGCATTCTGCCCTGTTCTGAAATAACTCACTGGGTTTACAGTCGTGTCGTTTTATTAACTTGTTCGTTATGAGAGACTCATTTCTAAGCACTTCCCCACACAAAACAAACTGTGGGCGCTCCTCGTTATTTCTCAAAGTTTGTATGAAAGAGACAAAAAGTAATCACTGTATTTGCGTTTCATGACGATTGAGCTCAGTCAGAACTTGTGGCTAGCATGAGTCCATTTCGTGATGGCGAGTGGGAATAACAAGTCAGTGGCTTGAACGACAGCGCTGCAGCGTGTGGGTCGCAGTGATCTTCAACACAGCAGAAAAATATCCGGTAAACCGCGAAGCACACGGGCATCTCCCTCTACCTCTCGCGCAGCTGCCAAACTGAGCAGACACCGCTGCTAAAGCGCCTGAATAATTACAGTATGTAAATAAGGTATTTAGGTTTTTGCTTTGTCATTATGCGGTATTGTGTGTAGATAGACGAGAAAAAAATATATTAAAATGTTTAGAATAAGCTTGTAACGTAAAAGGTGACATCATTCCAAAAAAATAGAACCGACCAATTTTCTTCCATCCACCATGCGGGTCAAGTGACGGGCACTAACTACACCTGGGATTCTTGTCGCAAAGGATTCCTTTCGCAAGGTTTTCCTCAATTTCCATTGACAACCCAGAGATAACTCTCTTAAAACAGGTGCCCTACCCCTACTCCAGTGTTTGAAGCATGATTCTTGTGAGACCCACTGCCCTGTTCCTAAGACATAATCAGGGACAAGCCCACGCCTGGTCACTGATTTGATTGAACTTTTCCTAGCAGGCTATGATTTACCGTCTTCGAGACGCCAAACTGATTTCCCAGATAATCACCCTTTTCAAAAAATCGCATCCCAACAAGAAACGAATCCTTGTCTGATATACTATCATCCCCTTCAATTATCGACACTTATTTTTCATTCCATTCTTCACCATTACTTTTGTCCATTCTTCTTCGGTATTGGGTTGGCGGATCGCAACCAACTTTAACGGGATAACACTGCCACCTACTGTATTGGAGTGTGAGGCCAGTCACGGCCTACCTACATTAACTTCCGGTAATACAAAATTGGGAGAAAAGGAACATTACCCTGCCAAATATTAACCCTCACTAAAAATCTCACCACCCCATTCCAATATTTAATCTTACTCTAGGCCAATGGTCTGGGAGGACAGAACACTACCACTCAACACCCCCTGCAAATCTTCTGCAGTACAACCTCACAATCCTAAGTACTTCTCTGCAGCTGCCATCACCACCTTTATTTTCTGTGACTTATGTTCCATTTCTACAGTACAGTTGACAACCATGGCTATGAATGCTAAGAAACCCACCTTACTGAAGCACATGTTATTCCCATCCATCCCTCTCTATTGGTCTCTGCCTACTCACAGGAATCCCCTCAGGATCTCTCACCCTGCACCCATCTTTCTCTACAACTTTCTTCACTGCTTCAGCATATGACACATTCTGTACTACTCTGACGCCTGGAAACCTCAACCTGCCTTTCTCTCACCGGACACCTCCGATCTCCAGCGCCATGGGCACCCCCACAGTTTACACACACAACTTTCTCCACCGATACTACACATTCCTTAATCTCATGCCCTCCTGCACACTTCTAACATCTAGGAATCTCCCTCCTACACACTGCTGCGACCATAAGCTTGGCACCTATAACACTGTAGTATTTTCGGGAACAAAAACTCTCACGGGATAACTAACACATCCTAACTTGATCTTGTGCAAAGACTCTGCATCAAAACTCAGCAGAACAGCCAATGTCACCTCCATTTCACCACGCTCTCCACCGGGTCTGCATCGCACCAAACGGCGGGCCTCACAGACACCAGGAATCTTCCATTTCAGTTGATCTTCCGCAATACTTAATGCTACCCCAATTATCACGGCTTTCAACAGCGCCCTGCTCCGAAGAGCAAAGCAAGACAGTTCTTGTCCCTAATCGCATGGTCCGGAGCGCCCTCTCCCTCTGGATGGAAGAAACACAATAAATCACTGTTGAGTTACTTTCACCAACTCAACAGTCCCAAACCTCTTTTTCCATCCAACCTGAAACCACATATGGATCAGCCAGAATACCGGTATCCATTCTCTCCACAAATCTCACTCCCACTGGGCCAGAATCATCCTTGTCATCATCGGGACGAGGCTCCAACTCGGCGGTCTTCACCGCAGGTACTTCATCTTCACTCTCGTCACATTCAATTCCTTCTGTAGCTCTTCCAAAAGTTCTTCATGATCCTCTTTTCCATATTCACTCAAAACATGTTCCACCTTTCTCCTTTTTTCCTTGTCCACCATTTTCTCCCTCATCAGATCTTGCAGGCTTGTGCAATCCCCCACTCCATATTTACTCATATGTTCCTTCCTCATTATTTTGTCCGGTCCTCTATCTCACAGGCAATCCAGCCCAAAAATGCAATTTTTCTCTCTCCTTCTCTACATGATGCATTTCAAACTCGGCATTCAATAACACCATGATTCCTGCCTCGACTTGATTGGTTATTTTTTCCCATTCCATCAGTTTACAGATAAGAAATTGTTGGATGCAACCAAATATGTGTATATGGCATTCAATCAAATACCCCTGAATGTGATGAAGGTATCTGCTATTGGATATTGTTCTTGAAAATAAATTCCTTTTACATTTCTACAGCATTGGCTGTGCTAGTTAGGTCAATAATATGGTATCCTACACTATAACGGTAAAGAGAGTGTGCAAAGAGAAAACGAGGTGGTCTTGTCGTTGGCAGAGAATTCAATAAAATGTCCCCTTATGTTGGGGACTCAACTGCAGTAAAAGTTCCCCCCCTTGCGCACTTGAGAGGTATGGCAAAAATAAGTAATTGGGCCAAACCACTACTGCAAATGGTTTGATAAAATAACTATATTTGCAGATGACAATTAAATGAACAACATATTCTACAGAAAATGAAAGTATATCAAACATATGAATATATAAGTTAAACATAAATTATGATCAAACATAAGAATATGTAACTTATACATAAATTATGTCGGCCTGTTTTCAAAAAGTGGAACGTTGCGGAGGATTGTTTTCATCCCCACGTAGTCATAAGTGGTATGATCCAATAGTATTGAACGCAAATCTGCTGGATGTTTAGTTTTACGGAGAGCGAGTACCGGAACTGGACTGTTGTCGCACAATCTTACAACGGTTATATGTACACTTTCTGTCCGCGATTAATACAGTAGTTTAGTGGTCTGCGCCATGGCTTTGTACGGGTGTGTCGGAGCCATGGCTTTACCTAGCGAGCTTATCGTCCATATATTTTCATTCTTGTCCGACCGTGACAAGCTTCGGGCCTCGTCCGTGTGCTCTCGCTGGAGGGAGTGTCTGTTTTACCCATCGCTTTGGACGGAGCTGAAGTTGCGTGTCGGAGGTGGTGTAAACTGGGGAGGTTCTGGCTCCGAACAGACCCCAAGATTAGAATTTCTCATGAGGAAGTTTGGCGCCTTCGTGCGCGAGCTACATCTCGAGGTTGCCCCTGTGGACGGATATCTAAGCCCACTGAGCGGAGTTGAGGGCAGGATAGAACCTGTAGAACGCGACCCTCAATTGCTTGATCGCTGGAAAGACGCAAGGATCACCTATTTGGAACAGGTGTTGTGTGTGCTCAGATGTATTCGAAACAACAGGTAGTTGGATAGTTACTACAATGATTCAATACATGTTTAAAGTAAATGGAGTCAGCAACTCCATTACGTGTCAATTTGAGTGTTTGTTGGGTCGTAGTCAGCTAACGTTAAATAGCTAGCCTAGCTATAAACAAACTATCATTACGTAATCGGGTCATGTCGTTACTCTACCGATTTCTGCTTAACGTTATACTGCTTGTGTGGTTTCAGTCTGTTTTTAGCTACAATCTAACTACTTGGAGCAGGCATGTCAGTTAGAAATCTGTTTTTATGCTTGTTGCGCAAAGAATGTTGCAAGGAGTTTTTTAAATGACATTTGAACAACATTGCAGCAGTGGTGGTCATGCCCAGGGAAACTAGCTAGGCTCAACCATTGAGGTCAACAATGACATTGGCAGCATGCTGTCATTCAGGTTTGGATGGGTTTCTTTCTAAATGTAATCCGTAACTAGTTACCTGTCCAAAATAGTAATCAGTAACGTAACTTTTGGCTTGCCCAAACTCTGTAACGTAAACTGATTACATTAAGTTACTTTTAGATGACTTCCCCTTAAGAGGCATAAGAAGAATGCAAAAATGTATGTTACCAATTGAACGATATCTATCGCAGGATAAATCAATGTTAAAGTTTACTTAGCTGGCCTTATGGATGCTACATTTTACTTTATGGGTTGGTTATTTAGGCTTCTTCCAACCCATTGTTTTCTACTACATATAATAATACGATTAAATTATATCTTTACATTAATAACCGAAGTCTATCAGAATTCCAGGCATTTCAATAAACTCTATACTACGTGATCTTCAAGAATAGGACTAGGAGGTATAGATTAGCCAAATTGTTTTACTTGAGCATAACCCCAAAACTAAGGATTTATTAGCCATCCCTATTGTTGTTTATGATTTTGTTGTCATGAAATGTAACCACTCTCAGATTAATAGACAAAGCTATTGATGCAAGGACTGACCATCCATGATATCAAACTTGTTTTATCCAGTGTTTGTTTACATTTCCAATGTTTACAAACATTGTGAAAAACAAGCTTATATTTTGGGTTCTCGTGGAGTGACAGATGAACTAAGCTCATGATGCATTTAAATTATATTCTTCAATAATCAATGGATATACACTACTGGCAAAAAGTTTTAACACCTACTCATTCAATGTTTTTTATTTTTACTATGTTATATATTGTAGAATAATAGTGAAGACCTCTAAACTATGAAATAACACATATGGAATCATGTAGTAACCAAAAGTGTTAAACAAATCAAAATATATTTGAGATTCTTCAAAGCAGCCACCCTTAGCCTTGATGACAGCTTTGCATTCTCTCAACCAGCTTCACCTGGAATGCTTTTACAACAGTCTTGAAGGAGTTCCCACATGTGCTGAGAACTTGGTGGCTGATTTTCCTTCACTCTGCGGTCCGACTCATCCCAAACCATCTCAATTTGGTTGAGGTTGGGGGATTGTGGAAGCCGGGTCATCTGATGCAGCACTAAATCACTCTCCTCCTTGAGCCTCCTATTTAGCCCTTACACAGCCTGGAGGTATGTTGGGTCATTGTCATGTTTAAAAACAAATGATAGTCCCACTAAGCCCAAACCAGATGGGATGGCGTATCGCTACAGAATGCTGTGGTATCCATGCTGGTTAAGTGTGCCTTGAATTCTACATAAAACATTGACAGTGTCACCAGCAAGCACCCCCACACCATCACACCACTTCCTCCATGCTTT
Organism: Oncorhynchus nerka; assembly: GCF_034236695.1. NCBI lineage: Eukaryota > Metazoa > Chordata > Actinopteri > Salmoniformes > Salmonidae > Oncorhynchus > Oncorhynchus nerka. The sequence goes on along the minus strand of NC_088413.1, from coordinate 50,986,538 downwards.
ACATTGGGAAATACACATGCAGAGATCATCTGTTCAACCGCACTGCATCTCACAAAGACACGGCAGTTAGAACCAACAATCTCCAATTTGGACTTCAGAGCAAAGGACAAATTTCCACCAGTCTAATGTCCATTGCGTGTGTTTCTTGGCCCAAACAAGTCTCTTCTTAGTCAGGATGCTCTTGATGGTGCAGCTGTAGAACCGTCATAGTGCTGGATGGTTTTTGCGACTGCACTTGAAGAAACTTTCAAAGTTCCTGAAATGTTCCGTATTGACAGACCTTCATGTCTTAAATTAATGATGGACTCTCGTTTCGCTCTGCTTATTTGAGCTGTTCTTGCCATAATATGGACTTGGTCTTTTACCAAATAGGGCTATCTTCTGTATAACCCCCCCATACTGTGTCACAACGCATTAAGAAGGAAAGAAATTCCACAAATTAACTTTTTAAGGCACACCTGTTAATTGAAATGCAGTCCAGGTTGACTTCCTCATGAAGTTGTTTGAGAGAATGCAAAGCTGTCAAGGTAAAGGGTGGCAACTTTGAATAATCTCAAATATAAAATATATTTTGATTTGGTTAACACTCTTCTGGTTTCTACTAGGGATACACGATATATTGGTAAGCATATCGGCATCGGCCGACATTAGCTAAAAAATGCCAACATCGGCATTGGCCCGATGTCTAGTTCAACGCCGATGTGCAAAACCGATGTCAAAGCTGACGTGCATACCTATATAACATAGGTGGATGACGTAATGATGCCACGAACAATACAGCGTTACACGTGCAACACAGCATTCCTAACCTAGCCCACAATGTCTGCTGTGTGGATTTATTTTGAAGTTTCAAAGGAAGATAACAGAAAGGTCATATGCAACGTTTGTGCTGCTATTATTTCCCGAAATGAAAGTGAAATCGTTCAATACCACAAACCTAATTAGTCATTTGAAAGTGCATCACCCCCAAACATTCAGCAGTTACTTAGAACAAAAGTAGAAAAAAAAAACTAAGCACACACTTCCAACAACTAAACAAGTTCAAGTCCAGCAGTCATTTGAAAGAGTAAGAACATTTCAGCGAGACAACTCAAATCAAAATCCATTAACGCCAAGATGATGGAATTCATTGCCCTTGACAATCAACCGTTCTCTGTCGTAGATGATGTTTGCATTCGCCGACTGGTCGAGCACTTCGAGCCCCAGTGCACACTACCAAGTAGGCGCTATTTTTCAGATGTTGCCCTACTGGAGTTAGTTTTGTTGAAACGCACATCCATGAGCTACTTGCTATGGGCGTCACTGCTATTAGCTTCACGACTGACAGTTGGACCAGCTATGTCAGCCCCATGAGCGCGCTTAGTCTGACAGCAGTGGGTCGACAAGGATTTCGTATTGAGGAAAGCTGTATTGCATGCTCAAGAATATGCTGGTTCTCATACCGCTGCTGCCATTTCAATGGCATTTGAGAACATGTTTGAAACTTGGAAACATGAACACACTCCTAGCGCCATTTGAACAACTGACTCAAGACATAAGCTCATCAACTGCATCTGCAGCAGACGTGATACCCTCTGTCATGGCATTGAAATGCCTGCTCAACAAAACTGCCAACACAGACCGTGGGGTTAAAACTTGCAAAAGTACTCTACTAGAGGCTGTGAACAAGCTCTTCGGTGGCAGTCTCTCTGAGCCTCTTTACTGTGTCACACCCTGCTCGATGCTAGGTACAAGGACCGCCACTTCGATGCAGACAAGAAACAGGGTTTACGTGAAATGTTAGACACAATTGGACAAGATGGAAACGGACGTGGTGACAGTGCGCACCGAGAAAGAGAGGCCACGGACAGACGGAGTTGAAACTTCACTGCTTGACATGTATGATGAAATCCTGGAGAATAAAACGACTGAACAAATGAACAACGAAATGGCCCAGAAATAAATGAAATAAATACGTTTAGATTAGAGGTCGACCGACTGATTTTTTCAGCGCCGATCCCGATTATTGGAGGACCAAAAAAGCTGATACCGATTAACCTCTTGCTCCTACTGAGACGCTTCCGTCCCATCCAGAGCTCTGGAAATGCAAATGCACTACGCTAAATGCTAATAGTATTAGTTAAAACTCAAACGTTCATTAAAATACACATGCAGGGTATGGAATTAAAGCTACACTCGTTGTGAATCCAGGCAACAAGTCAGATTTTTAAAATGCTTTTCGGCGAAAGCATGAGAAGCTATTATCTGATAGCATGTAACACCACAAAAGACCCGCAGGGGACGTAAACAAAATAATTAGCATATTCGGCGCTACACAAACCGCACAATAAAATAGAAAACATTCATTACCTTTGACCATCTTCTTCTTCTTTGTTGGCACTCCTAGATGTCCCATAATCACTATTGGGTATTTTTTTTCGATTAAATCGGTCCATATATAGCCTAGATATCGTTATATGTAGACTGTGTGATCAACGGGAAAAAAAAGCGTTTCATAACGTAACGTCATTTTTTAAAATTCAAAAAGTCGACGATAACCTTTCACAAAACACTTCAAAATACTTTTGTAATGCAACTTTATGTATTAGTAAACGTTAATAAGCAATCAAATTAATCACAAGACGAAGTATATTCTATAGCTGTCCGTCTGGAAAAATGTCAGGCTAGAAACTCAACCAAAATATCCGGTCCTAAGACCTGAAGAACTGCGCTGCCTTGCATCTGTTTGACCAAGAAACAAATAGTAGGGAAATGACAAGACTCTAGACACCGTGTGGAAGCTGTAGGTACTGCAACCTCAGCCCCATTAATTGTGGTTCACCTTTATCAATGGGTTCAAGTCACGCAGGGATATATTTTTCCATTTTCAGTGATCTGATTTTCCTGCGCTTTCCGATGAAACACACGTTATGTTATAGCCACAGCCGTGATTTAACCAGTTTTATAAACGTCTGAGTGTTTTCTATCCACACATACTAATCATATGCATATACTATATTCCTGGCATGAGTAGCAGGGCGCTGAAATGTTGCGCGATTTTTAACAGAATGTTCGAAAAATTAGGGGGTAGAAGGAAGAGGTTAATCGGCCAATTTTTATTTTATTATTATTTTTTATATAATATATATTTTTTGTAATGATGACAAATACAACAATACTGAATGAACACTTATTTTACCTTAATATAATACATCAATAAAATCAATTTAGCCTCAAGTAAATAATGAAACATGTTCAATTTGGTTTAAATAATGCAATTATTATTATTTTTTTCAACTTTATTTAACCAGGTAGGCTAGTTGAGAACAAGTTCTCATTTACAACTGCGACCTGGCCAAGATAAAGCATAGCAGTGTGAACAGACAATGACACAGTTACACATGGAGTAAACAATTAACAAGTCAATAACACAGTAGGAAAAAAAGTCTATATACATTGTGTGCAAAAGGCATGAGGAGGTAGGCGAATAATTACAATTTTGCAGATTAACACTGGAGTGATAAATGATCAGATGGTCATGTACAGGTAGAGATACTGGTGTGCAAAAGAGCAGAAAAGTAAATAAATATAAACAGAATGGGGATGAGGTAGGTAAATTGGGTGGGCTATTTACCGATAGACTATGTACAGCTGCAGCGATCGGTTAGCTGCTCAGATAGCAGATGTTTGAAGTTGGTGAGGGAGATAAAAGTCTCCAACTTCAGCGATTTTTGCAGTTCGTTCCAGTCACAGGCAGCAGAGAACTGGAACGAAAGGCGGCCAAATGAGGTGTTTGCTTTAGGGATGATCAGTGATATACACCTGCTGGAGCGCGTGCTACCGGTGGGTGTTGCCATCGTAACCAGTGAACTGAGATAAGGAGGAGCTTTACCTAGCATGGACTTGTAGATGACCTGGAGCCAGTGGGTCTGGCGACAAATATGTAGCGAGGGCCAGCCGACTAGAGCATACAGGTCGCAGTGGTATAAGGTGCTTTAGTAACAAAACGGATGGCACTGTGATAAACTGCATCCAGTTTGCTGAGTAGAGTATTGGAGGCTATTTTGTAGATGACATCGTCAAGGATCGGCGATAGTCAGTTTTACTAGGGTAAGTTTGGCGGCGTGAGTGAAGGAGGCTTTGTTGCGGAATAGAAAGCCGACTCTAGATTTGATTTTAGATTGGAGATGTTTGATATGAGTCTGGAAGGAAAGTTTACAGTCTAGCCAGACACCTAGGTACTTATAGATGTCCACATATTCAAGGTCGGAACCATCCAGGGTGGTGATGCTAGTCGGGCGTGCGGGTGCAGGCAGCGAACGGTTGAAAAGCATGCATTTGGTTTTACTAGCGTTTAAGAGCAGTTGGAGGCCACGGAAGGAGTGTTGTAATGACATTGAAGCTCGTTTGGAGGTTAGATAGCACAGTGTCCAAGGAAGGGCCAGAAGTATACAGAATGGTGTCGTCTGCGTAGAGGTGGATCAGGGAATCGCCCGCAGCAAGAGCAACATCATTGATATATACAGAGAAAAGAGTCGGCCCGAGAATTGAACCCTGTGGCACCCCCATAGAGACTGCCAGAGGACTGGACAGCATGCCCTCCGATTTGACACACTGAACTCTGTCTGCAAAGTAGTTGGTGAACCAGGCAAGGCAGTCATTAGAAAAACCGAGGCTACTGAGTCTGCCGATAAAAATATGGTGATTGACAGAGTCGAAAGCCTTGGCCAGGTCGATGAAGACGGCTGCACAGTACTGTCTTTTATCGATGGCGGTTATGATAGTGTTGGAGAAGAAAGTAAAAGTGCAATATGTGCTATGTAAGAAACCAGCAACACAACAACAACAACCACCATCGAAGCAGCGTTACCCATGCAGAGCAAGGGGAACAACTACTAGAAGGCTCAGAGCGAGTGACGTTTGAAACACTATTAGCGCGCGCTAACTAGCTAGCCATTTGACTTCGGTTACAACAGCCTCATCTCGGGAGTTGATAGGCTTTGAAGTCATAAACAGCTCAATACTTGACACACAACGAAGAGCTGCTGGAAAAACTCACGAAAGTGCTGTTTGAATTAATGTTTACGCGCCTGCTTCTGCCTACCACCGCTCAGACAGATACTTAGATACTTGTATGCTTGTATGCTCAGTCAAATTATATGCAACGCAGGACACGCTAGATAATATCTAGTAATATCATCAACCATGTGTAGTTAACTAGTGATTGATTGTTTTTTAAAAGATAAGTTTAATGCTAGCTAGCAACTTACCTTGGCTTACTGCATTCGCGTAACAGGCAGTCTCCTTGTGGAGTACAACGAGAGAGAGGCAGGTCGTTATTGCGTTGGACTAGTTAACTGTAAGGTTGCAAGATTGGATCCCCCGAGCTGACAAGGTGAAAATCTGTCGTTCTGTCCCTGAATGAGGCAGTTAACTTCTTGATACTACCCATCCCGCATGCGGGAGTGTAATCATCGCCTCAAACTAATTAGCATAACGCAGCGGACATAAATATCCCTAGAAAATGTTCCTATTCATGAAAATCGCAAATTAAATATATTGAGACACAGCTTAGCCTTTTGTTAATCACACTGTCATCTCAGATTTTCAAAATATGCTTTACAGCCAACGCTAGACAAGCATTTGTGTTTATCATGGCATAATGCTAGGCTCTGCTCGCAGCAGGCAGCATTTTCACGAAAATAAGAAAAGCAATCAAATTAAATCATTTACCTTTGAAGAACTTCGGATGTTTTCACTCAGGAGACTCCCAGTTAGATAGCAAATGTTCCTTTTTTCCCAAAATATTATTTTTGTAGGCGAAATAGCTCCGTTTGTTCTTCACGTTTGGCTGAGAAATCGACCGGAAAACGGTCACTACAAACGCCAAACTTTTTTCCAAATTAGCTCCATAATATCGACAGAAACATGGCAAACATTGTTTAGAATCAATCCTCAAGGTGTTTTTCACATATCTATTCGATAATATATCCGTCGGGACAATTGGTTTCTCATTAGAAGCGATTGGAATAATGGCTACCTCAGTACTTTACACACTTGCTCAATGTGGTCCCTTACGGCTATTCTTCAACATAAATGCGTAAAAAGACGTCACAATGCTGTAGACACCTTGGGGAATACGGAGAAAGCGTAAGCTCATTCGTAGCCCATTCACAGCCATATAAGGAGTCATTGGCATGCAGGGCTTTCAAAATATGGGGCACTTCCTGGTTGGATTTTTATCTGGGTTTTGCCTGTAACATCAGTTCTGTTGCACTCACAGACAATATCTTTGCAGTTTTGGAAACATCAGTGTTTCTATCCAAAGCTGTCAATTATATGCATAGTCGAGCATCTAGTCGTGACAAAATATCCTGTTTAAAAAGGGAACGTTTTTTATCCAAAAATGAAAATACTGCCCCCTAGTTACAAAAGGTTTTAACCCACCGTTCCTAGGCCGTCATTGAAAATAAGAATGTGTTCTTTAACTGACTTGCCTAGTTAAATAAAGGTATAAAAAAAAGGCAAATCGGCACCCAAAAATAACGATTTCCGATTGTTATAATAACTTGAAATCGGCCCTAATTAATCGGCCATTCTGATTAATCGTTCGACCTCTAGTTTTGATTATGTTTTACTGGTAATTGGGACAGACATAAATGCTAACAAAATAACTTCTTTGTGTGTGTGTGTTTTCAACTATTTAACTGTACAAGAATGCCACCCAAATTTTCAATATCGTTTATCAGTATCGGGTGTTTTGGCAAGGAAAATATCGGTATCGGACAAAAATGTCATATTGGTGCATCCCTAGTTAATACATGATTCCATATGTGTTATTTCATAGTTTTTATAGTAAAAATAAAGAAAAACCCTTAAATGGGGGGGGGGTGTTCAACTTTTGATGTACACACACATTACCATTCAAAAGTTTGGGGTCACTTAGAAATGTCCTTGTTTTTGAAAGAAAAGCAAAACAATGTTGTCCATTAAAATAGCATCAAATTGATTAGAAATACAGTGTAGACATTGTTAATGTTGTAAATGACTATTGTAGCTGGAAACGGATGATAGGCGTAAAGGGGCCCATTATCAGCAACCATCACTCCTGTGTTCCAATGGCATGTTGTGTTAGCAAATCCAAGTTTATATTTTTAAAAGGCTAATTGATCATTATCATTTTGCAATTATGTTAGCACAGCTGAAACTGTTGTTCTGATTAAAGAAGCAATAAAACTGGCCTTTAGACTAGTTGAGTATCTGGAGCATCAGCAATTGTGGGTTCGATTACAGGCTCAAAATGGCCAGAAACAATGAACTTTCTTCTGAAACTCGTCAGTCTATTCTTGTTCTGAGAAATGAAGGCTATTTCATGCGAGGTATTGCCAAGAAACTGAAGATCTCATACAACGCTGTGTACTACTCCCTTCACAGAACAGCGCAAACTGGCTCTAACCAGAATAGAAAGAGTGGGAGGCCCCGGTGCACAACCGAGCAAGAGGACAAGTACATTAGCATGTTTCTCAAACTAGACAGACGCCTCAAGTCCTCAACTGGCAACTTCATTCAATAGTACCTTGCAAAACACCAGTCTCAACATCAACAGTGAAGAGGTAACTCCAGGATGCTGGCCTTGTAGGCAGAGTTGCATAGGAAAAGCCATATCTTAGACTGGCCAATAAAAATAAAATATTAAGATGGGCAAAAGAACTCTGCCTAGAAGGCCAGCATCCCGGAGTCACCTCTTCACTGTTGACATTGAGACTGGTGTTTTGCCGGTATTATTTAATGAAGCTGTCAGTTGGAGACTTGTGGGGGTGTCTGTTTCTCAAACTAGACACTAATGTACTTGTCTGTTTTTCAGACTCCTCACAAGTGTGATTGTGAATCACACTGCTGCTATGTATTATTCAATAAGTGATATCCGTATCGTCGTAGACTACACCTCTGCTGTCATCCTCACCTCCATTTATTTATTCAAGTTGGATAATCTTTAGATGCTGACAGCAGTCACACCATTGGATGGCATAGCTTGGACTGTAGCCTACAAAAGTATATTCCTGCTGTTTTCCCGCGATCCATCAAGCACATTTGGTTTGTCATCATAGTGGTCTCTGACTTACGGCCAGACTCACACACGTTGAATACATTTAAACTTGCACCCTTTTCAATGCTGATTTGAATGTAATTGAGAACAGAAGTGTCAAAGATTTTGTTTTCCCGCAAACATCCTTTCTGAATTTAAAAGTAATCATTAAAGTAATCTAGTTTTTCAAAAGTGTCTGTAACCAGATTACAATATTTTTGCTGGAAATGGATGACCGTTCTTTTTTTTGTAATCACTTCCATGTAACGGACTACATGTCATCCGTTACTCCCCAACCCTGGTGATATGCAACTCTGCCTTTTCAAACATGTACTTTCAGCTAATATCTTTTGGACACATTTGTGTCCTGAAAAGTTACACTTCCACTGCCACAGAGATGGCTTAAAGGTGTCTTGAGGCATTTCTTTGTTGATATTTAATTCCAGTGTTCATTCAATTACAACACACTTGTTTAAGAGCGTTCGAGAGATTTAGTGGCGCAATCAAATGTCGGAAGCTGGGTTTGTTGTAGTGGACCAAACTCCGTTCAATGGTGAAGGAAGTCACCATGGAGTGGAATTTAGTCTGCCATGTTTGTGGTGTCTAGCCGCTAGGTTTGTGGTGGACACGAGTGTGTGATGTTGAAAGGTATTTATTGTCAGAGGCCTTCTGGCAAATTGGTGAGGACATGTATACGGTTTGATTGTGTTTGTTGCAGACCACAATTAGAACATTCACTGACCTCCACTATGGCTGATTTGTGTCTGGTTTTGACTAAAGCTCATATCTCTCTCCCCGCCCCCCACCCACCTCTCTCGGCTCTCTCTCGCTCTGCCCTCTCTCTCACTCTGCCCTCTCTCTCGCTTGGCCCTCTCTCTCTCTCGGCCCTCTCTCTCGGCTCTTTCTCTCGCTCGCTCGGCTCTTTCTCTCGCTCGCTCGGCTCCTTCTCTCTCTCGGCCCTCTCTCAGAAATCTCCAGAAGCTGAGTCTGTATGGGGATACCTGCATTCTTCAGGATGAGGGCATTCTGGACAGTGCCTATCTACAGCAGGTTGACCCAGGAGGCAAGAAAATCAAAGAGTGAGTAGCCTTGCCTAAAAGCTACATCTTGCCCAGGGCGACAAAAGGGCATACAGCAGGGCTCTACACTTACTTTTCTTACAAGGAACATGTCTAAATTGAAAAATGTCGTCACACATAAAGACATTTAGGGACACAATGAAAATTATTTGAATTAATAAAGCTAGGATCCTGATTTTTCTTCGAGGTCGCACAGCAAAATACTTAGGTGCACAATCATTCAAAATCACAGTACAAACAGTATAGTTCCCTTAAGGTAAAGCACCTTTAGTAAATCCGCTTTCTCTGTGAGCGCTTCCCATGTCTGGATGCTATGTCTTGCTTGTACTATGGTGTACTGCGTGTGCTCACTGCTCAATGTTGTCTATATTGTAATTGTTTTTAATAACCTGCCCAGGGACTGCGGTTGAAAATTAGCCGGCTGGCTTAAACCGGCACTTTTACTGAAACGTTGATTAATGTGCACTGTCCCTGTAAAAGTAAAATACACTCAAACTGTCCTCTGTTGAAATTCTGCCTCATATAATTACATAGAACACAAATAGGTCATTTAATAGGATCTCTGTTCTGCCCATACAGTTTTTTAAAAATCTATTCATTGTTAGTGAGTAGGTCTTTATTTGCAGAAATGGAACAGAGAAAAAATGTCTAAAGTTTTCAAACTTTCTTTCTGTGTTTTCCTCTGGGCCGGGGTAGGATCCAACAGCTGTTACTGGAGGTTCTGTCTAACAGCAGGAAGATAAAGTGGCTGTCCTCCGCCTTCATGCTGGGCGTGGTGACCCCATGCTCCCTGGCCTCTCTGTCCAACCCCAGCGCAGGCTCCCTGGAGCACCTCTGCTTGCTGGACAACCAGCTGCCTTGCCTGGTCTCACCTGTGGAGCTGGAGCGGCTGGTCCACCTGCGTTCCCTGGCCCTCGACTTCTGTGACTTCACCTCTGAGTTGAGCCACCTACTGGCTGGAGGAGACCGTGCTCCTCTACACCGCCTCTCCCTGATGCTCAACGGCGCTGCTCTGGAGGCTAAGCCACTCGATGGCACCGCCAGTGAGGACGACTGGAAGGCCCTGGTCCAACGCAGCGCTAACCTGCGGGTTTACGTGATGGCACTGGATGTGTGCAGCCAGGACCTGCTGAGGGTGCTAAAACCAAGCCTGCCCCTGGAGAGGATCCACCTGGACAGCTACTCCACCTTGGTCACAGACGGAACCCTGGAGCTCATTGCCCAGCAGTACAACAAGACCCTGAGCCACTTCGTCCTGATGAGGGATGACACCGGCTTCCCTGACCTTGGCATCAACCGAAACGAGGACCCACTGGTCCTACTGGCCTGGCGCTGCGTACACCTCTCTGTATTGGTCATCCACGGTGAGCCTGGCCCAGATGTTAGCATTACATAGCTCACCACTCTTTTAGTGTAGCCTAACATTTGAATGGCAATGATTGATTTCCAGTGGCATGGGTTCTACAAGATGTTCTGATAGAAATATTTATTACTGGTTATTTCTGGGAGTACTGTTATGTGGGGCGGCAGGTAGCCTAGTGGTTAGAGAGTAACCGAAAGGTTGCTAGATCGAATCCCCGAGCTGACACGGTAAAAATATGTTGTTCTGCCCCTGAACAAGGCAGTTAACCCACTGTTCCTAGGCCGTCATTGAAAATAAGAATTTGTTCTTAACTGACTTGCCTAAAGGTAAAATAAAATGTCTAGTAGGGCTGACCCCATTTAGTCGACTGGTTGATTGTTTTGGGCGATAGGCTGTTGGTCGACCAAGTAGCAATAACAACAAAAACATCATGGTGTACAAGACATCTGTCTGAGTGTATTGTGAATGTGCTACTGAAAATGTATATGGTTATTTTATGTAAGAACAATGGCGCAATACAAATCAAACATTTTTAACAACTGCGCCCTCTCACACTTTGGATAGTAGTCACTGTCCTCAGTTCTGAAACGCACCAGTACACTGTTGAATTGGCACCTTTTACTAGACCATGTTGCTAAGTGCGTAATAGTTAACCAGCATGGTGTTGAGAACAATGCTGTGGAGGCAGCAGTGAAGTTCGGAGAGATGAGAAAACAGACTTTGCCTTAAGTGCCCAAGAAAATTGTGCCTGACTTTATAAATCATCCATAAGCCTCCCAACTGATGCAGTGTGGTCTAAGGCACTGCATTGCTGTGCTTGAGGTGTCACTACAGACCCGGGTTCGATCCCAGGCTGTGTCACAACCGGCTGAGACCGGGAGTCCCATAGGGCGGCGCACAATTGGCCCTTTTTCCTTGATCTCCTTCTTATTGTTATTATTATAATGATGGTAATAAGTAATTTCATTCTCATTAGTCGGCTTAGTATAGCAGCCTTGTATAACCACCATTGAGCTGTAGGTCTAATATAAATACCATAACTTGGGCCTATATTTCAGTGCTTACAGTGCATTCGGAAAGTTTTCAGACCACTTGACTTTTTCCACATTTTGTTACGTTACAGCCTTATTCTGAAATGGATTCAATATAACATTTTCCTCATCAAGCTACACACTACCCCATAATGAAAAAGTGAAAACAGGTTTTTAGAAGTGTTTGCAAATGTATTAAAAATAAAAATAAAACAGATGGCTTATTTACATAATTATTCAGACCCTTTGCTATGAGACTCAAAATTGAGCTCCGCTTTCAACTGTGGGACCATTTATATAAACAGGTGTATGACAAAGGGTCTGAATACTTACGTAAATAAGGTATTTCGTTGGTTTTTTGTGGGGGGGGGGGCAAACATTTCAAAGAACCTGTTTTCGCTTTGTCTTTTGGGGGTATTGTGAGTAGATTCCCGAGCAAATGTTTTTATTTAATATATATTAGAATACGACTGTAACGTAACGGGGGATAAAGTCAAGGGCACTGTAAATAGGCTACTGCATGAATCAATCATTTATTAATTCATGTCATCACAGTCATTCATGATTTGAAATTCAATCAAGCATTTAAGTTAAGAATTTTCAATCAAGTCTCTGGTCCACTTATAATTTATTTTGTGTAGTTTACATTGTTCCAAACGGTCAGAGAAATGATATTGTAATCTAACAGCACCTGTTTGGCACACATAATATGCACGCAGCACTTGCTCCTTACCTCATTTTTCTTGATCTTTAGTATTTTCCACAAGTAGTCAAATTTATTCCACACATCTGAATTCCCCTTTACCAGTGAGCAACAAGTAAACATTATCCCGTTTCGAGTTTACTTGTCAGTCCTCTGCATCCAATTTGCTGTTAGGGTGTTCAGAGTTTCTAACCAATTTATTGATGTTATGATATGCTGTAGGTAAGGCCGTATTGGTTACGTAGAGAGAGCAAGGGTTGAGGGAATAAGGAATATTTTTCCTAATCAAATTAGGGATTTCGGTAACACAATTTTTCAGTCAGAAATGACAAATTATGTTGCAGCTTCTGCAACACGGACAGCGCGATACACACTGTTGATGTTCTGTGGTGTCGAGGCAGCAGTGAGGAGAGCGAGACAACGGGAACCAGTCACAGTCACTCGCTGTCTTTTTTATTTTAATACACAGTGCAGCATGTCTGAGCCAGGTCCGGTACAATCAAATCAATTGCGGTCAAACTCCCTCTAGTCCTTTTGTCTTTTAATTATTTCAACAAATGGTTTGCTTAAAGCATCCGACAAGCTCAGTGCATATAGTTGATATGATTAAAACTCATAGGATGTGTCAGTATATGGAAAAATACATGTTTTAAAACTGACCTATCGATTGGTTGAAAGAACAGTATCTTGGTCGACTAATACATTTTAGGGAACAGCCCTAATGTCTAGTGTGTGTGTGTGTGTTGTAGAGGTCATATTGGCAGCATGTTGATATGTATAGCACAGATCAAATGGAGTTGTTTTACATTCAGTATCCAGTATGTTCTTTCTACAGTGGCGTTCAATGTGATTCTCCTCTGTCTGAACACCACAGGCTACACTGTGTGGTCCCACAACCTGGTGGCCATTTCCCGTCTGCGTGGCTCCAGCCTCAAGGTCCTGGCTGTGTCCGAGGAGAGCATTGACTTCGACCCGGACCAGAGGGTCTTCATGGAGGGTGACCCCGTCCACAACCTGGTGAAGGAGGTGTCGCTGGGCCTGGGGCGCGTCTGGCACCCTTCTATGGACTCCAACCTGGTCCTCAGCGAGCCCACCCAGCACTTCCACAGGGAGATGCAGAGCTTCAGCTTGGGCATGTAGGCTAGTGCTGCAGCCGCCAGACCGGGCAGCCATCTGGGTTGTGTTCATTAGGCATCAAACAAAAGAAAACCAGACCTAAACAGGAGGGACCCCACTTCACCAATAAGCAATGCAAATTTTCTGTTACTAAATGTTTTCCATTGAATGACCTAATGAACACAACCCTGGTCTGGTCTTTCCTGCTGCACATGCTCAGTGTTTGTCTTGGGACCTATAAGGTGATTCGAGGATAATCTCATTTACATACTTTGTCTTTTATGTTTATTTTCTTCTCTGTAGCATCCTTTGTGCTGTGTTTATCAGTATTAGCTCTATATTTATATCTATCTATATATATCCTGCTTATGATTAGGAGAGTATAGTCGAATAATTGTTTAGTAGCTAAATGAGAGGTTGGTGTTGCAAGGGGGCTTTTCTACACAGCTAGCTTAGTTAGTTGTATTGCAAGTTTTATTTTTTGCTTTGTGTTTTGTCTATCAGCAAGTGCTGAGTTATCAGTTAATCCACCTTGGCTTTTTGCAATGATGGAATCCTGTGTACTTGTTCGTGCACATTTTTTTAAATGGGAGATTAGTCTAGTAGTCTTCCGGCAGAGGGAGGGACTGTGCTGATGGAGTGTGTGGTTAGGCCCCCCCACTCAGCCCAGCAAGATCCTGTCTGCTCTTTACTTTTGTGTTTTGGAGATGATATTGTTGCTATGTTACGGGACTAAGATCCTGCTGGTTCTTCTCAACCCAGAGGTGGGATATGATAGGTTTCCACACTGACACTGAGTTTCCTACGTTCTGCTGCAGTACTTAAGTCAGGGGTTAGCGTTGCGAGTCATACGCTGCAGTTTGCGCTCAGAAAAATCCTCTGTCTCAGGTGGGCAAAACATGATTCTATGAAGATGGTGATGATGAGGATGTATATACTATGAAACAATCAGCTAGTCTCTCAGTCTAATGCAGTTTTCTTTTCTTCACATTTGCCTTGGAAAACCCCTTGTTTTCTAGTATCAGTAGTTTTTGCCATCCAATCGGCCCCTTTTTTACCATGGGGTAAACAAACTTAGTCGTACATTTGTTTTAAGATTAAGGTGTTTAAAGAATGGCAAAAAGCTACTCCTTGCACATGTTTCTCTTGTTCACAGCTATGTTCGCTGACTCCAGGGCCACAGTGTTTCACCAGCTGAACGTTGGATGGAGGGAAGCATTTGCTTGCTTGTTCCAAATCTCAGGATTTTTTCAGTAAATTTGTCCATTTGAAGGCTTTCTTTTAATAAAAAGCTTTCTGTTGATCTGCGGGCCAGTGTGCGTGGTGGTGTGACTGAATACTGGATACTAATACTGTGGAAAGAGCTCTTCCAACACTACGCAGTTTTATTTTTCTAGACGCGCCTTCTCGTGTCCTCTTAACTTTTAAAAAGGTTAACATCCTCGATGTACGTCTGAAAATACTTTTAATGGCGTTTTCTATCGTGTATTTGACGTTTTAGAGCTCAGAGTAGTAGAGGGAATCTGAGGTTGATTGCTCAGTGGTAGAATGTAAATATGAAGCTAACAACCTTAATGTGTAAAGTTGTCTGCTATCCAGAATTCCCCTTATATACGCATATCTTTTTTTGTTGCTTGTAAAGCTTCGGGAGCCAGTCTTGACTGATAACGCAGTAGTGTGTGGGGCTTGGAATAGGTGACCTGTGGTTGCTTTGTGCTGCTGAGATGTTGGAGCATTCCGGGAAAAGAGTGTAGGTTTCTCTTGATCTTGTGTGATTTGTGAAGCTGTCGGTCGGCTATTACTTTTTGTTATGTTCCTCCGTGCCCATAACTTTCATTGGTACTACCAAAGCCAGCCATTTTAGTCAAGGAAGAGAAACGCAGTATGCAGAGTTCTGTATATTGAGGAAAAAATAAGTTTGCTTAGAAACAGCTGGCATCGGATGGCAAGGTGTGTGTGTGATCCATGATTCAAACAATGTAACGATCAGCCTATGGGATCCACTACTAACCTGTTTAGTTGTGGCAGTAAGATATGAGCCTGCATGCAAGGTTCCACTTGGGTTAAACTTAGTCTATTGACGGTTGATGCATGAGAAGTGATATACATGTTAACAGAGGGATTCTTACGTTTTTTTTGTTTTTAGTACCACACCAAAGAGGATGTAGATAATATTCTATATTTGGAGTAAACTTGTTTGTGCTGAACAGGGGTAGTGTAAGACCTTTTTAGAGGATGACAAATGCCAGTCAATTGTTACAATGTGTAAAACATCCTAATGCTGTGCCTAAATTCAGTGTAGCTTTCGCTCTGTTTTTTTTTTGTGTGTGTTCGTTTCCAATTCACCATTCATTGTCTAGTACAGCATTTGACTACCGTTAAAGCATATTTTATTTCCGCATGGTTTTGTTTTTAATGGGGGGGGGTGTGTGTGTGTGTAAAGTTTCAGAAGTGCATACATCAAAGAATTAGCCGTATGGTGTGCTTGAAGCAAAGCATGGTGTACCTCTTTCTCACCAGTGAGCAGGAAACAGCCTTTCTCAGGGTTACTGTCAGTTGAGGAGAGGTGTTCCATGCCTAAAAAATAAATGATGAAAGTTAGGAAGAATCTTTTTTCCAACAAGTCACTGGATTAAACAAAACGGTCTGTCAGCGTGTCTGCATCAGCTGCCAAAGATAACTGTGTGAAACGACCCTTATGAAGTGCCCACGTGCTGGCATAGGGAAGGGCCAATGGCTGATCAGCCAAAATGTACTACTATGACTGCTCCTCCACAAATACTACTAGAAATATACCTACTGAATATGGGGTGAAGATGGACCATGTGGTGCACAGCTGTGCTGTGGCTTGATCAACAACAGCTCTCTCTGTTGTCAACAACCGAGCTCTCGCTCACCAGTTTCATTGTGAAAAGTGAATGTCATTTAAGTATAGATAAAATCAAGTTTTGTTGATTCTTTCAGCCATGTATGCTGCTATCAGACGTGTAAGGAACATTCCACTGGGGAGTTAAAAACCAACAGAAAATTGCCAATGTCAGAATTTAAAAAAAAAAAAAATTTTAGGGTCAATTGGAGTAAATTAGAGTAAATGATGCAAAATTGGTATTTTGCTGTGTGAAGTCCTATAGAAGTGGTTGTGTAGCCCAGTCTCACTCTGCATGTTAACAGGCATAGCAGTGGAGTTCTTTTCTTTTTATACTCTGGAGAAACATACCATTTGGGTTATTACAGCTTACAAATCAGTTGGTTCCCTTTTTTTTCTTGACATTTTTTATGCTTGACATTTTTTATGCTATCACAATCCACATCTCTTGTTGAAAAGGAGGAACCTATATATAGCGACAGTGAGCTGCTTGAGGGCAGGTCCATCTGAGAGTTAACTGTTACCTGTAGAACCTCATTGTGCTGCAGAAGCTACAGCTAAATTACCTCATACCAGCCTTATTATGAACGTAAACGCTTGACGTCAAGAGACCTGAGTGAGGAGAATTGTTTTGTTTTATTCCATTATTAAAAACCTGCACCACTATCATACCACAAGTTCACTGTTGTGGGGGTCAGGAGGGAGGTGAGCTTAAACATGTCACATCTCTTAATGGCTGGCTTGCGTTACAGCCAAGTCAAACGCATATAATCCAGTGGCTTTTATCTTTCTGTCACTTACAAATGGAAATAACAATGTGATTGTTTTAAGATCTTGATTCTTTGGAAGCCAAACTCCGTTTCAAAGGCTACCGTGGGTTACAGACATGGTCTCTATGAGACTGGCCAGCAGGCCCCAGTTTTAAGTGGTATGAATGTTGTGCATTTGTTTAAAATCAGGATATTTTATTGCAAAATAAGTAATGCATTACAAGAGGCCACCATGGGGCACTAGCAGTGCGAACACCTAGGCTGTGTCCTTATAAGCTTTCGGGGAAGAAAATAACTGCGTATTTGTATATATCAATACATAATGTATACTCTTATGCAACATATGTCCGGGTTCTATTTATGAACATTTGTAAGCTTTAAGATGGTTTTACCATTTTCGCTAAATGTTGAAATATTTGGACTGGTGTGTTCTGTCAACTTTGTCTCAAGTGAGCGCATAGCATTGGATATGTACAGTACATCTGCAAATGGGAACTCCACTGGTGCAGGTGTGAAAATGGCAAGTGTAGGAAATTTTGATTTGAAAAAGTGATGCAAGATTAAAGGAAAAAGCCTAAGTGACATTGTGTAAACCAGCTGAATGTTGAATGGTTCTTTTCAAACCAGTGAATAAAAGCATTAAACACAAACATGGTCTTTGTTATTCATGGTGGCTTAATTTGAATTACAATAATCCTGTGCTGATCCTAGTTTATGGCAGTGCTTTACCTTTGGTGTAATTTTACTTCCCATTAACCCAGTGTACAGGTACAGTTGAAGTCGGAGGTTTACATACACGTAGGTTGGAGTCGTTAACTTTTCTTTTTTTTTACCACTCCACAAATGAGCAAACTATAGTTTCGGCAATTCGATTAGGACATCAACTTTGCATGACAAGTAATTTTCCCAAATATTGTTTGACATTTCACTTATAATTCACTGTATCACAATTCTAGTCGGTCTGAAGTTCACATACACTAAGTTGACTGTGCCTTTAAACAGCTTGGAAATTTTCTGAAAATTGTCATGGCTTTAGAAGCTTCTGATAAATGTCAATTGGAGGTGTAGCTGTGGCTGAAGTTCAAGGCCTACCTTCAAACTCAGTGCCTCTGCTTATCATGGGATCATCAAAAGAAATCAGCCAAGATTGTAGATCTCCACAAGTCTGGTTCATCTTTGGGAGCAATTTCTAAACGCCTGAAGGTACCACGTTCAGCGTGCATGTATAAACACCACGGTACCACACAGCTGTCATACCGCTCAGGGAGGAAACGCGTTCTGTCCCCTAGAGATGAACGTACTTTGGTGCGAAAAGTGCAAATCAATCCAAGAACAACAGCAAAGGACCTTGTTAAGATACTGGAGGAAACGGCTACAAAAGTGTCTATATCGACATAACCTGAAAGGCCGCTCGGCAAGGAAGAAGCCACGGCTCCAAAACCACCATTAAAAAAGCCAGACTATGGTTTGCAACCGCACATGGGGACAAAGATTGTACTTTTTGGAGAAATGTCTGATGAAACAAAAATAGAACTGTTTGGCCATAATGACCATCATTATGTTTGGAGGAAAAAGGGGGAGGCTTGCAACCCGATAAACACCATCCCAACTGAAGCACGGGGGTGGCAGCATGTTGTGGGGGTGTTTTGCTGCAGGAGGGACTGGTGCACTTCACAAAATAGATGGCATCATGAGAAAGGAAAATTATGTGGATATATTGAAAAAAACATCCCAAGACATCAGTCAGGAAGTTGAAGCTTGGTCGCAAATGGGTCTTCAAATGGACAATGACCCCAAGCATACTTCTAAAGTTGTGGCAAAATGGCTTAAGGACAAAGTCAAGGTATTGGGGTGGCCATCAAAGCCCTGACCTCAATCCCATAGAAGATTTGTGGGCAGACCTGAAAAAGCTTGTGTGAGCAAGGAGGCCGACAAACTTGACTCAGTCACACCAACTCTGTCAGGAGGAATGAGCCAAAATTCACCCAACTTATTGTGGGAAGCTTGTGGAAGGCTACCTGAAACATTTGACCCAAGTTAAACAATTGAAAGGCAATGCTACCAAATACTAATTGAGTGTATGTAAACTGACCCACAGGGAATGTGATTTAAGAAATAAAAGCCTAAATAAATCTCTATTCTGACATTTCACATCCTTAAAATAAAGTGGTGATCCTAATTGACCTAAGACAGGGAATCTTTACCAGGAATTGTGAAAAACTGAGTTTAAATGTATTTGGCCAAGGTGGATGTAAACTTCAACTACATGTCAGAGCTAGACGTTGTGTTATGGCACAGCTGATACGGTCCTTTTCAGGTCATGTAAGGGTTAGTTCTACCTGAAGAAGACCAATATGGCATGCCATTTGTAAAGACGACTTGAGCAGAAAAGTGAGCTGCCATTCATTTATTCTATAATTTGTGATTCCATCCTTATCCCCTAAATCATTTGATCTATGAAAATGTAAGACAACTAAACACTTGAGCATCATTTATTAGACTTTCACAATATCTCATATTCCCTCAAGGCTAACACTACTGTAATTTCTTGACATTTAATGATCAAACTATGGACGGTCAAGAACTCCCAGCTAAAAAGTAGTGAACATCTTTCAGGTCAATTGACAGAAAATGTGAATGGACTAAGGGTGGTATACACACACTTCCCTTCTCACAATATCTTAATATATACACATGGCAAGAATGCAAGGGAGAAATTAGGGACTTATTTCAAAGTAAAATGAAAAAGGCTTTGACATTGCAAGAAAACACAGCCTTCTCAAATTTGCCCAAGTCACAACTCAGAAAAAGGCAGTCTCACAGGCAGTTCACCATCAGCAGATTCACATAACTATGGAACTTCTTCAAAAAGACACTGCATTCAACACCAGAAATACACATAGCAACAGTGATCACTCAATAGTTCCAGTTCATGGTGGTATTGTATTCTCTCAACAGTCCTAATAAGCCACTAATCTATTTGTGTGTGTGCGCGAGACAGTGGGGAAACAATTCCACTGTCGGCCTCTAAAAAAAGGGAAAGACAGTCAAATGACAATTGGTTACACTTCATGAAACAGTCCTTGAGCATACCCTAAGTCGCTCACTACCAGCACAACAGGAAGTGAAGTGCCACACAGGAAGCAGGCGGTGAGAGAGTTTCTCCCTCATAGGGAGGGGGAGAGATGGCTCAGATGACATCGTGTGGAGAAGGGGACTGGTCAGGAGGCTGTTCGCTGTCTGGTGGGGAGGGCCTTGGAAGGGGTCCAGGGGGAAAACTGTCTGGGTGGGGCCTCATGGGAGCGTAGCCCATATGCAGCAGAGGTGGAAATCGCCCAAACATTCCCGGGGAGGTGGTCCTCGCACTTCAGAGGAAAACAAGGGGGAAAGCTTTACGTATAGTCAGTCTAACAGTATACATGCAGAGTCATTAAACCTGCAAGATGTAGTGAATGTGGTATAAAATGATATTCCTCATCTCCCACCCATAGCTTGTTAATAGAACCAAATTACATAAAAACCTTCAGTTATAAATGCATTATAAGTACAAAGCACATATGAGCCTTTAATATGTAAGGGATACAGAGAATAATACTTACTGCCTATGGGTGGCCCTGCTGGACCTCGTGGGGGGAAGAAGTCTGGGGGTCCGTAAGGGCCTGGGGGGCCTCTGCGTGCAAAGTAAGGGTCCATGGGGGGGAGGGGACCCATACCAGGGGGTACTAAGGGAGGAGGCCCCATCCTCAGATCTCCAGGTGCTGACATGTGGGACTGCGGAAACATTTTAAATATAGATGTAGGATCTTAATTTGATCCCCCTTTTGCAGGAAAAATTTCAGGGGAAAAAAATATATACTAGTAATTTTAGTTACTCAGTCAGGGTCTGAATAGTCAAATAAAAGGGCAATTTCAAAATGTGGTAAAATGTCTGTGAAACTGCTCATTTTTCTCTCCACCCCATGGCAAATAAGTAGAATAGCAGCAAAGCGCTGTTTCTCTCTTTTGGGGGGGATTTCTTTCACCCGGGGCCCCCAAAAGGGCCAGCTCTGACTGAATGTGTGGGTTTGAATGTGGGTACGTAGACCCATGAGCCACTGCGGCCATGATGGCAAACTCAGATTTTTTGTAATCCCACACCCCTGTCAAAGTTAACCATCCCTGTAGTAGAACATTTTATGATCCCCAATGGGAAATTGGTTTTACAGCCAAATATGCACCTATGGACAGAGAGACAGTACATGAATGAGCCAATGTATTGTTAATATAAGGGTTAGAATACTTACATCCCTTTCATTTTCACCAGGGCCCATGCTGTTTTCCATAAATGTTGAGTCTGCAAGAACACAAGAGACAAAAACACAGTAAGAACCTAGCTATATCCACTTCAGTCTTTGGTGGGTTTATTTAATTCCAGCCTTAAGAACTTGATGAAAAGAGGGTTCATTCATGCTCTTTAATGCTCAACTCTGTCAAAACAAGGGAGTTTCCACATTGGACACAGTGTTCAGATTAATATGTATTGCTTGAAAAAGTAATGCATGACATTTTATGGATTACTTTGTGCGGAAAGTAAGGTGTTATTACTTTGAGTTACTTTCATGAAAGAAACAAAATCTCAAACTCAGTTTGTTTGACTGTCAGAGGGAGCCGCGCACGCTCTACCAAAGATAGGCTACTTACTAACTCAAGTTTGATCACAAGTTTCTCCTTTCATCTATGGCGCTGCTTTCCTGTGATAGTCTACAAAAGCTGTGCTATCATATGGGCTGCTTACACACTGCATTCAGAAAGTATTCAGACCCCTTGACTTTTTCCACATTGTTACCTTAGTATTATTCTAAAAAATATATATTTATCCCCTTATCTACACACAATAACAAAGCAAAAAAACAGTTTTTTAGAAATGCTTGTCAAAAATAAATATCTTGTGGAAATGTGATATTTCAGTATTTTTCAGACCCTTTACTCGACTTTGTTGAGGCACCTTCCGCAGCGATTACAGCCTCCAGTCTTCTTGGGTATGATGCTACAAGCTTGGCAAACCTATATTTGGAGTTTCTCCCCTTCTCTGCAGATCCACTCAAGCTCTGTCAGGTTGGATGGGGAGTGTCGCTACACAGCTATTTTCAGGTCTCTCCAGAGATGCTTGATCGGGTTCAAGTCTGGGCTCTGGCTCAAGGACATTTAGAGACTTGTACCGAAGCCACTCCTGCATTGTCTTGGCTGTGTGCGTAGGGTCGTTGTCCTCTCTAAGCAAGGCCCTTCTCCCTCGATTGCGCAGTTTAGCCGGGCGACCAGTTCTAGGAAAAGTCTTGTTGGTTCCAAACTTATTCTATTTCAGAATGATGCCACTGTGTTCTTGGGGAACTTCAATGCTGCAGACATTTTTTGGTACCCTTCCCCAGATCTGTTACTCGACACAACCGTTCTTGAGCTCTCTTCCTTGGACCTCATGGATTGGTTTTTGCTCCGACATGCACTGTCAACTGTGGGACCTTAAATAGACAGGTGTGTGCCTTTCCAAATCATGTCCAATCAATTTAATTTACCACAGGTGGACTCCAATCAAATTGTAGAAACATCTCAAGGATGATCAATGTAAACAGGATGCACCTGAGCTCAATTTCGAGTCTCAGTTCTGTTTTTGTTTTTTTAAATTAGCAAACATTTCTAAAAAAAAATGTTTTTCACTTTGTCATTATGGGGTATTGTGTGTAGATTGATGAGGATTTTTTTTTTTTTTAAAATTTAATACATTTTACAATAATGCTGTAATGTAAAATGTGGAAAAACAGGTCTGAATACTTTCCAAATGCACTGTACACTAAGAAAATCTGTACAGATATCTGGCCATCTTTTCATTCAAAATCTCTCTCTCGAGCCCCCAGTTCTGGTTATAGATTACACGTAATACGGACCCTAGAGATGTATAGAGGGCACACTTGCCACTAGATGGAAAGCCCTTTACGGGCTTTTGCTATCAAAGAAGCGATCAATGGCTCGCTCAAGAATCAAATGAGGAAACAAGTCGAGATCGGATCATGGAAACGCGTCCAGTAGGGATATGAATCTGAAAGTAACGCACACGTTAGTTGACAAAGAATGTTATAATATCACCCAATTTTAAAAATGTACTCCGTTACTCATAAAAGTAATCTGATTACGTAATGAGTTACCCAACACTGGGCAAAATATCCTGCTCATTCTCTAGCTAACATTATATTATTCTTCAGAGGTATACTAATCATGTACACTCCTCCTAATTCAGTGTGCTGCTGACAAAGGAGCTTGGTCTGAATCACATCAGCATTAAAAAGATACTGTCCTGAAATGTATTTCATCACTTCAGTTACATACTCCAAGCACTAAACATCCTTTTGAAGTTTATTTGACAGAGTGGCTATGGTGCAGAGATACAGTATCAATCACTAAAACTAATTATACGGCGCTGTAATACAGAGAGAGAAAAGGTCAAAAAGGAGGGTTCTCACCAGATTGATCTCCAGGATGGTGCCCAAAGTTGTGGGGCTCAGCAGGACCGGGGCCTCTGGGTGGGGGAGGGCCCATAGGCCCAAGGGGAAAGGCTCCAGGCAGGGGTCTCCTGTAGGGAAGGCCTGGGTCTGGATACATATACCCTTTATGAGCAGAGAGAGAGAGCACCGTTTCAGCAGCCTTATTCAGACCAGCTGCACTGAGGATGGGGATCAGAGCAGAAATGTCCAAATCAAAACAACCAGTGTGCTGTCCAAAGGGGACTGGAGCCAAAAGCAGAAGCCTCAATTGCAGGTCAAAAAAACTAACAACGAAAACAAACAAGCATAAAATCATGATGCATTTACTTAGTACACAGAACAGTGACAGTAGTAGAATGGGTATGATGGAATTGTCATTGACTAACCAAAAATACACTGATGCCACATGCTAATTGCTCCCCCATGATAACTTAACTAAATGGTTAAAAAGTTCCTAGCTCCAGGAACTCCTGAGTGGCGCAGTGGTCTAAGACGCTGCATCGCAGTGCTAGCTGTGCCACTAGAGATCCTGGTTCGAGTTGACACAAACCAGTGGCAGCTCAGGCTCGGACTCCTCAATACATTAGTGAGGTTGGGCGATTAGGCCTGGCTCGCAATTGGCGTTCCAATTCATCCCAAAGGTGTTCGATGGGGTTGAGGTCAGGGCTCTGTGGAGGCCAGTCAATTTCTTCCACACCGATCTCGACAAACCATTTCTGTAAGGATCTCGCTTTGTGCACAGGGGCATTGTCATGCTGAAACAGGAAAGGGCCTTTCCCAAACTGTTGCCACAAAGTTGGAAGCACAGAATCGTCTACAATGTCATTGTATGCTGTAGCGTTAAGATTACCCTTCACTTGAACTAAGGGGCCTAGCCCAAACCATGAAAAACAGTCTCAGACCATTATTCCTCCTCCACCAAACTTTACAGTTGGCACTACGCAGTCGGGCAGGTAGCGTTGTAAAAAAAAAAAACATTTCATGAAGCTCCTGACAAACAGTTCTTGTGCTGAAGTTGCTTCCAGAGGCTGTTTGGAAATAGGTAGAGTGTTGCAACAGAGGACAGACAGTTTTTATGCACTACAGCACTTGGCGGTCCCATTTTGTGAGCTTATGTGGCCTACCACTTCACGGCTGACCCATGGTTGCTCCTAGACCTATTATTATTATCCTCGACTCCTCTCTCTCTGCCTCTCTCGCTCCCTCTCTCCTGGGAGAGTTCTCAGATGGTTCTGCTACTGTGGCTGGTTTAGTGCTGTGCAGAGTAGAGTGCCGCCGGAGGCAGCGACAGCCTCAGCCAGTGTTTTGTTTGCTGCCTGGTCAGCGACTGAGATTAGTTCTTGTTGTGTTAACAGGGGCCACATGGCCAGAGGTCACATTGAGCTGACACCAGGACACAATAGGTCCCCCCTGCTGGTGGGCTTTTGTCTTTGTGTGGCCGAGTGTGACGTTATGAGTGTGTGTATATGAACATGAGTGTGCACGTGAGCGTTTGTCACTCATTAATGAAAATAAACATTCACTAGTAATGCACAGGTCTGTTTTTATTAAAGGGGGGAAGAACACAACAGAAGCTGTTGATTTGAGTAGAATAGTCATTTGTCCCTCCATTATTCCACAATTTTGCTTTTAGCCTGCCAAATTATGGATATAATGGCCTCCCCTCTTATCACTTTCTGTTAAATGAGGAAGAGCTCGGTTTTTGTTTGGAAAGTGTATTGGAAAGTTGGAAAGCAGTTGGCATCAGTTTCTGGGATTACTTATCTCTTTCCAGTGATCCTGCTGACCAAGGAGGGGTCTGAGAAGCTATTTGGCATCGCAGCTAGCCTAGCTGCTAGCTAGCTGCATATCAAGCTAGCGAGGTTTTCTTGAATGCAGCCCACGACGAGGTTAGCCATTGTGGCTGGGACCGCGGATTGTCCCGGGTTTGTGGCTGTCTAGATCCCTGCTGTTGTTTTCAATCTTCCCTGTGACCTGCCCTGTCTGGAACTGAGAGGAGTAACAGCGTAACATACGTTGCTAGCTACTATGACAAGACCAAAGCCGTCGGGAGTACCATTGAGGACAGTGGTGTCTATCACACGTGAAGGATATTTTAATTGAACAAAAGAGACCTACGAGCAGTTGTTACAAGAAAATAGCTTCAAGTGTTTTGTCCAAATTCTGACCAGAGATTTCCAGGACCTGAAGAACAGTTTGCAGTTTTCCCAGGGTCAGCTCCATGAGTTGAAACAAGAGAATGGCAAGATGACAGCAATCTGTAAGTCATTGAGGACATCGGTTCTGTGTGTGAATTCATGACAACAATGACCGATAAATCAGATTATCTCGAGGGACAATCAAGGCAGAAC
Organism: Oncorhynchus nerka; assembly: GCF_034236695.1. Taxonomy (NCBI): domain Eukaryota; kingdom Metazoa; phylum Chordata; class Actinopteri; order Salmoniformes; family Salmonidae; genus Oncorhynchus; species Oncorhynchus nerka. Next base: position 50,960,682 of record NC_088413.1, on the reverse strand, counting down.
AACATAGTTGTGGATGGAATCACCACATGAGACCTGGACAGAGTCTGAGGATAAAGTGAGGGAAATGATCTCTGAGAAATTGAAGATGGACCACAGGAAGATTGAGGTGGAGCGTGCACAAATGACTGGAAAACCCACCACCGGCCCAGGTGATAGGCCCAGGCCAATAGTGGTCAAGTTCCTGAAGTTCAAGGACAAGGTTGCTGTTCTGGAAAGAGCCAAGAAAGTATATCTTCCTCTACGAGGACTATCCTGAAGCTGTGCGCCAGAAGAGGAAAGAACTGATCCCTGCCATGAAAGCTGCCAGAGCGCGTGGGGACATTGCGTACATCCGCTATGACAGGCTCATTGTCCACCCTCCCTCCCAGAAGCATGGAATGGATGAGCGAGCTAATCATATGGTTTGTAGCCTCAACTCTGCAGCGCGCGCACACACACACACACCAATTGATTAATGGACTGCTGAATGTATTTTTTTTCTTTTGCTTTGTCTGCTCTTTTCAGTATTTATGTCTATCGCTGATAAGCTACCCAGGAAAGGGCTGAAAATAGCCCATATTAATATATGTAACCTTTAGAAATAAGGTTAATGAAATCAATAACTTGCTAAAAACATCAGATAACATTCATATATTAGCAATTTCTGAGACTTACTTAGATAATTCATTTGATGATACATCAGTATCAATACTGATAGTGGATGCACTATTGTAAAGTGGCTGTTCCACTGGATGTCATAATGTGAATGCACCAATTTGTAAGTCGCTCTGGATAAGAGCGTCTGCTAAATGACTTAAATGTAAATGTAAATGTAGACGTTTCCACTTCACAATAACAGCACTTACAGTTGAGCGGCTCTAGCAGGGCAGAAATTTGATAAACTGACTTGTTGGAAAGGCAGCCACATTGAAAGTCATTGAGCTCCTCAGTAAGGCCGTGTGCTTAATTTTATACACCTGTCAGCAAAGGGTGTGGCTGAAATAGCTGAATCCACTCATTTGAAGGGGTGTCCACATACTTTTGTATATATAGAGTAGTCATACACTCACTGACCACGACTAGGTCTGCACCTCACAGACTGATAACAACAGTGATTTGAACCAATAAAGAGTATCTCAAACCTCTCACAGGGCCGGCTGACCACAACAGTAACCAACTGAGGGGAATTGTTTAGCTGTGAAATAATCTGACAGTCGATTAACAAATATAACTCACTCTCACCCTATAACTAATTATATTTCTCTACAACCCAAAAGAAACTACGGACATCTTTACATAGCAAAAGATGGTAAATCATACTGACGTAAATAAATAACGAACACACACCCTTTAGGGCTGATACTGAATGAGTATTTTTCACACACAATATAGTAGGCTAGAAGATTAGAATAACTTCTGTCTGTAGTGATTGGAGGGGCTGCTGAGATCATAAGTGTGGGGGGGGTCATCACTGTACCTGGAGGGGGTATAGGTGGGCCCCTGCGATCCCTCTCCCAGGTGGGAGATAGCGAGCCACTGTCAGAGTGAGGACCACCACTCCGATCAGAGTCCATCCCACCGGTGGGATCTACTAGGCCTCGGGATACTGGTTATGAGAGAGAGAGACATGTGGGAGTGGTAGGTGAGCAAGAAAGAGAGAGAGACAGCATAATGTCAATGAGTTCATGAAGCAAGGATGACAAGACCAGAATAATACATCATGTGCAAAGACAATGCTCCCTCTGTAGGTGATACACCTGCATATCATTCCCCATTTTGCTGGTGCATGCTCACCACCAAGGCAATTTAGACTATAAAGATAAGCATCTCTGTAACAGATGCATCAACCTTCAAGCAAATTAAGATTCAGCATGTATTTGTATCAGGTGATTAAGAACAGACTTCAGCATTGCTTTACTCAATTTAATTGACAGGGATTAAATAATAATCCAAACTGAATTAAATAATCTATTTATCCTGCTTTCTTAATGGCATTTTCATCAGTTGGTACTAAATAGAAAACGTAAATAGATTCCTAATTATAAACTCATGACATGCCAACGATTAGAACATGATACTCTGCAATGCTTCAAGGACACACGCCTCAAGCCATGTACATTTGGCTGCGGTGCAGTGCCACATGTTGCACTGAAGAGGGGGTTTGGACTGGAGAAGTCACCTCTGCCTCCCGGTGCCATGGGAGGGAAGTTTGGAGAGAGGTGTGGCGGGCCATCCATCAGGGTGGGCGGAGACAGGAAGGTTCTGTTCTCGGAGGCAGGGTGACCCAGGGGGGAGGGGCCATACGGTGACCTTTCACCTGCAGGTCAGGGAGAGACAGAAAGTTCAAATATCAGAATAATGGCCTATTCAACACCTAGTCCCTATTACACGATAGGCACTCCTGTAGATCTGAGAGGATTGGATGGATATACTGTAAGTAGTTCTGTTAATAATAACTTCATCTTGACTTTTGGATTGTCACCATATTGCTTTCACCTATCTAATCGTCTCAATGTAGGGAATAGGAGCTAGGGGTCGAGTTAGGATTCAGCGGAGGATATGATTATAGTTAGAGTGATAGGAGGGTTACTGTAGACTCACCTCTGAATGGAGGTCTGCCCATGTTGTCCAGAGCATAGGGGTCTTTCTCCACCAGATCTAGCTTGAACTGAGTATCAGTCAATCTGCATGGAGACACACCACAAGCTGGAGAATACTTTCCACACTGCAGGGAAATACTATTTTGTAGCAACACGTGACAACACTGGTGTCTGGTGAAACTGACTGTTTTCTTTAGTACTTACTTTTGCCTGAGGTGTGAATTCTCTCTTTTAATGTCAGCCAGGTCACGGTCAGCAGCTCGTGCTGCTAGCTACAATGCAGACAATAGAGATTACAGATGAGTCGCCAAGCTGAGGAAATCCTATTTAACTTCTTCGAGATAGGGGGCGCTCTTTAAATTTTTGGATAAAAACGTTCCCGTTTTAAACAAGATATTTTGTCACGAAAAGATGCTCGACTATGTAATTTTTTTATTTATTTTTATTTCACCTTTATTTAACCAGGTAGGCTAGTTGAGAACAAGTTCTCATTTGCAACTGCGACCTGGCCAAGATAAAGCATAGCAGTGTGAACAGACAACACAGAGTTACACATGGAGTAAGCAATTAACAAGTCAATAACACAGTAGAAATAAAATGGGCAGTCTATATACAATGTGTGCAAAAGGCATGAGGAGGTAGGCGAATAATACAATTTTGCAGATTAACACTGGGGTGATAAAAGATCAGATGGTCATGTACAGGTAGAGATATTGGTGTGCAAAAGAGCAGAAAAGTAAATAAATAAATAAATAAAATAAAAAAATTGACAGCTTTAGAAAGAAAAAACTCTGACGTTTCCAAAACTGCAAAGATATTATCTGTGAGTGCCCCAGAACTAATGCTACAGGCGAAACCAAGATGAAATTTCATACAGGAAATGCCCCAGATTCTGAAGGCGCTGTGTTCCAATGTCTCCTTATATGGCTGTGAATGCGCCAGGAATGAGCCTGCACTTTCTGTCATTTTCCCAAGGTGTCTGCAGCATTGTGACGCATTTGTAGGCATATCATTGGAAGATTGACCATAGGAGACTACATTTACCAGGTGTCCGCCCGGTGTCCTGCGTCAAAATTATTGCGTAATCTCCAGGTCCATGCGCGTTCCATTTCTTCAGAGGAGAAACCAAACTGCCACGAATGATTCATCATCGATAGATATGTGAAAAACACCTTGAGGATTGATTCTAAACAACGTTTGCCATGTTTCTGTCGATATTATGGAGTTAATTTGGAAAAAAGTTTGCGTTGTAATGACTTAATTTTCGGGGTTTTTCTTACCTAAACGTGATGAACAAAACGGAGCGATTTGTCCTACACAAATAATCTTTTTGGAAAAATTGAACATTTGCTATCTAACAGAGTCTCCTCATTGAAAACATCTGAAGTTCTTCAAAGGTAAATAATTTTATTTGAAAGCTTTTCTTGTTTTTGTGAAAATGTTGCATGCTGAATGCTATGCTAGGCTATCAATACTCTTACACAAATGCTTGTTTAGCTATGGTTCAAAAGCATATTTTGAAAATCTGAGATGACAGTGTTGTTAACAAAAGGCTAAGCTTGAGAGCAAATATATTTATTTCATTTGTGATGTACATGAATAGTTAACGTTGCGTTATGGTAATGAACTTGAGGCTATAAATAGGATCCCGGATACGGGATTGCTCGTCGCAACAGGTTAAGCACCGATCCCACATGTGTCTTTCTGCTGCTCATCAAGAAAAATTTGATGTGGGTCTTGGGGGTGTGGCTTGATGTGGGTGTGTCATGTTTTCAGATCGTACCATGGTAGTTACTGTTGTTTGTCCCTCTTGAGACACCGTGGCAACATAGCCACTATCACTTCCTCAAAATAGTCAGAATTGATCTAAGGTCTTAGCTAGATGTAAAAGTGTGTGACTAAGGTGTTAGATGCAGTATTTCTCAAGTAAAAAAATGTGTTGTGTTATGTTCGTATATATTGTACCCTGGCAAGTTACTGTTGTTTGTCCCTCTTGAGACACCGTGGCAACAACATAGCCACTATCACTTTCTAAAAATGGTTAGAATTGATCTAAGGAGGTCTTAGTCACACAATTTTACACCTAGCTAAGGTGTTTGGTGCAGTATTTCTCAAGTGTACAGAGTCAGCTGCTGTTGGCTGCACTCATGACTGATTTCGGAGAACATGTCTACAACATCATCAGCAAGCTGTCAAAAAATCTTAAATAAAGCAAAAGCTTCACGCTGTTTACCAGTGCCCAAACATCACTAGCTAGCTAAGTTCCATGTAGTAGTAGCTAGCAGGCAGGCCACGTTAGCTAATCAGCTTATCAAGTCACTGGCGAGTGGCGATGTGCGCTTCGGTGCAGTTTTATTTTATTTTTTTTTTTTTACAATCCATTACCAGAGTTTGCATCTGTCTTGCAGTGTTTGGGCAAGTTTGTCTCACTGCCTGGAGGTTCTGCGATTGGATAGAGCGCAATCAGATCAGATTTTTGGCGTTACCGTCTCGTGTTAGTGGGCATGGTTGCAATCCAAACCCAGCCCTTATGTAAATTGTGATGACATCAGTTACACAAATCTCACAAAACTCAGTTTAGGAATATACTGACCTTATGACCAAAATGATCCTACTTACACTTTTAGTCAATTTTGGCACTGGAATAAACATTTCTAATATCGATGCCATATAGGCTGTTTTCAACCAGAAATGCATTCAGTTGCTCTTTAACATGACTATGAGCTGAGGTGTGCGCCATAGTGTGTGTATGTATGTTACTACTATGTACTTACCCAGTTATTGTGTGCCTTCTTTTCCTGGGAGGTTATCTGAAAAATGGAGGGAGAATGACATTTGTTATTGGCCATACATCAGATAATTGCATGTGGTTGATGTTTTCCCGCCTCTTATGACAGACTGTCAGATCTCCCACCTGGATCTTGTAGGCCTGGTTGGTCTTCTCCAGCTCATCCTCCAGGTCTTGTGCTCTTTGCCTTTGTGTGGAAACAAAACAGCACCTTGATGCAAGCACTCGCAATACAAAACGCCCTGTGAAAAATTGTGGACATGTGCAACTCTGTTTCACAAAATTAATTGGATGTATTCGATTGACAGCAAGTGTACTGGAAGTATACCTTTCAATTTCAGGCCTGTATGAAAACACCGTAAACAAGAGATTTGCAGGGTAGGTTTGGAGACAGGTGATATCTGGAGTCAGGGATGGTTTGTTTGTGTGTGTGTGTGTGTCCAGTAGCCGACCTGTAGCTGCTGAGCTCCTCCACGGCCAGGCTGATACTCCTGTCAGCCTTGGTCAGCTTTTCCTCCTTCTGCAGACGCTCCCTCTCCTCCACCGTCAGCATCCTGACACCAGGGAGAACACCCATTATATGCATACCACAGAGTGGAACAGCCATGATCAGACAAACATTACCAGGCCTTGTGTGGTCCAGTGCATCTCAGTTGTTAGAGCAAGGCGCTTGCAATGCCACAGATAGTGGGTTCGATGCCCATTGGGGACACCCTTACATAAAAAAGGTATGCACGCATGACTAAGTTGCTTTGCATAAGTGTCTGCTAAATTACATATAGTATTATATTACCAGGCATGCAGCAGTTCAATAGTCCCACTTATTGAATATAGTTATTATGAAGTGTAACCAAACTTTCATAAATCAGCCATTATAAATGCGTATAAATCCTTCATAAATGTTTTTTTGTTTGTTATGATCAGCCTGTATAAAATTACATAATGTTCATGGATGAAGCTGTGCATTTGGGTCAGCCTTAGAGTGGCTCCTGTACAGTACCTGTGTAGTTTGAGCTCATTCTCCTGGTACATCTCTGTCATGATCTGCAGTTTCTGTTGTAGTTTCTGCACCTGGCCCGTGTACTTCTCACTCTCGGTCTGCAGAGAGTCCTTCTCATTCTCAAGTTTCTTAATCCCCTCTGCAACCCAAGAGTCAACCTGGTGTTAAAAACTAGACAAGGTTTTTCGTTAAAGGTCAGAAGTTTACAGCAGTTTAGGCCGGTTTCCCGGACACTGACGCATGTCCTTTTTAATCCAGGAGGACAAGGCTTAATATGCATCTGGGAAACAAACCCTTTGTGTCTGTTGTATTATGAACAACTGAAGCTCATTTCAATATAAACCTAGTCATTTTATGTACATTATAAAATTAACTTTGTTATATTCTTGTTTTGTTCTCCGCAGTGAAAAGTTACTACTGAAAAGCATAATACTCTGCTTACCTTTGAGATCCTCCATGGCCTTGACTTCATCTGCTAGCTTGGCAAACACCCTGTCCTTGTCTTCATCCACAGACTTCAAGTCTGCATTCATCTGAAAAAATAAAAAATAAGTCTCATTTCCCATCTATTGCTGACAAGAGTTTTGTTTGTAAAACGGAATTTTATTTAAGTGAAGACATACCTTGGCTGCATGAATGAGTTTCTGTATTCTTTGTCGTTGATGGTTATCTGTGTATAAAAAAAAAAAAAGTTAAATCTGGGAAGACACAGATATCCCACTTCCTCAATATCCTGACAAATGTTTTTTTTTTTAATCCCATCCGATGATCTTGCATAATAATACGAAGAAATGGTGAGCGAAAGCCAGTTGATCATACCTACTGGCGGTTATAGTCTTATCTACCGGAACCTCACCTGGCCCCTCTCGATTTTCCACCCCTCGTGTCCCATTTCTCTCCTCTCCGTTGGCTCCATCCTCCAGCACTGAGTCCCAGTCCTTTATCTTCAACAGGCAGTCTGTCAGGGACTAATGGAGAGAGAGAGAGTGAGAGCGAGAGAAAGCGTGAGAAGGCTTTACCATTTAAATAACTATAGTTTTTTCCCCCCAAGGAAACTTATTTTGTTGAGTGATACAACAAAACACAGTATATCCCATTTAAAATAATTAACAGGCAATCGAGGATTACCATTATGACCATAGCCTCAAATAGTTGACACCCTAAGTGGCGCAGCCTAACTAATTGTTAGTTGACACTAGGGCTGTGGCGGTCACAAAATGTCATCAGCCGGTGATTGTCAAGCAAATAAACTGTCGGTCTCACGGTAATTGACCGTTAATATAAAAACATTAAGCATCTCTTGGCTTCCACACATTTTCTTATTTATTTATTTAACTAGGCAAGTCAGTTAAGAACAAATTCTTATTTACAATGACAGCCTAGGAACAGTGGGTTAACTGCCTTTCTCAGGGGCAGAACAACATATTTTTACCTTGTCAGCTCGGGGATTCGATCTAGCAACCTTTCGGTTACTCATCCAACACCAATAGGCTACCTGCCGCCTACAAGCCATTTTAAAAATTCTAATAAATTCCTGTAATATAGCCTACACCTTCACAATAAATCCATTATTTTAGACAGGTCTAAAGAAGCATGATATGAAGAACATGTAGTCTATTTCAGAAGAAAAGAATAGAACTCAGATGTCCTTATGTTAGGTCCTGATGTGGCTGTGCCAAATGGCTGTGGGCTACACTAGTTAATTTAGCAGACAAGATTTGCTTAGAATTCCCTGGCCTTATTTTATATGCTGAGCAAATATAAATATTTTCTCCAAACAATTTGAGTGAGTGCACACGAGGCTATTCTGTGTTGAGCGGTTAACAAGGAAATAGGTACTCCTATATGCTTAATTTAGAGTTATTAATGTAACTTAAGTTCCACAAATGTTGGGCTATATGTTTTGATTTATAAAACATTGTAATGCTGCATGATGAGATGAATGATGATTTGAATGAAGTCTGTTTGTTTCGCGCAAGGCTCTACACACAAATAGTCTCATTCACATATTTGACAAGCACTTGATAATTCCTCAAATTTCATGGCGGCAACCCCTTTGCGGCCATAACGCTCCCCCTAAAAAATCCATGCCTTTTGCGGCCAGAGTGCTGCATTGAGCCCTTCTCCCGGTGTGTGCTGTGCAATCCGAAGCGTCTCTCACTCACACTGCTTTCCATCACGTGATCTTTTTTGTTGTTGTTTTGAGATCGGTCTTCCTCACAGGCTACAAGTTAAGACAGAAACATCAGAGACGCAACTGCGCCCTTATCCAATTCAGAGGTGCATTGCCTAACAAACAACAAAAGCACTAGCCTATGTCAATCTACTATCCCCCACAGTACAAAAGTCGACCTATTCTACTCTGTGCAACAAATAAATATTCCAAACAGTCTGGGACAGTTGTGGGATGTGATAGATCCCAAATGATGCAAACGTTTTTTATGCAATGTGGCTGACGTTGCGTCAGATCAGAATGTTTAGCTTAAAAATTTTGATAAACTATTAGGCTATTTCTTCACATTATAAGCACAGCAATGCGCACATGGTTAAGTGCTATAGGCCCGAATGTTTCAAAACAACATTATCAAAAATGACCGTAAATGCAATTATGCATGTAATGCTTTTATTATAAAAGGTGCATTTTATGGTGAAAATTATCTTCCCCAATCTTGAAACTCACTCGCTGCTTATATATGCCAGTTAGGGTCTACACCCCTTGTAAAACTGATCAATGTGCTTAATTTTAAGAAGTTATTTGGCCACTTTAGTTGTGATACAAACCATATAGACCTATGGGCTAGGCTACATGAGGTGTGCGACTATGATTGTTTCTTATGATGGGCATCATTCACAAATGATAATATAGAAATCACAAGTGATAGGCTAATATTGTCACCGATCAGACTATTCTTTGATTTAATCTGGTCTTTACATATACTAAATACTATGTGTGACATTTGTTTTGATTTCGAATGGACCATTATCATGCACCTGCAAACAGAGGATGCTTTTCCCTGTGGTTTATTTTCATGCCAGCCAGGTAGGCTCTACTCCTGTTGTAAATATAAGCAATGTGCTTAATATTAGGAAAGTTGAGAAATAACTATAAAAAGCTGATGGGATCCTCTTTTTATTAGCGGCCATCACTCGGTTTTCTCCCGCAATTGCCTATAGAAATGTTGCGCAACATGAGCTCCTATGAAGTGTTTACATTGATGTCAGAGTGATTAGAGGGACAACAGAGAACTGAGTACCAGGTAGTAAACAAGTTTGGTAGGCTACTAATGACCAGCAGCAGCCCTTGGAGAAGCTTAATTACTGTGACTAAACAGTCATCTGGAATTTGACTGCCTTCATGACTGCCGATGTGGCGGTAATACGGTCACCGCAACAGTCCTAGTTGACACCCTCAGTAATATTCAAAGTGTGTGGTGATTGCTTTTTTCCCAGTACAGGGAAGAATATGCAAATGTTTGTTATAGGCACACATTTAGCTGCATGTGGTTTTTGCCAGTGCAGTAATATGAATGCAAACCTTGATGCTCTCGTCTTTGGTGGCAGCATCCTGCACCATTCCAGTGTAGGAGCTCTCACACATCCTCATCTCCTCCTCCAGTTCACTCATCCGCTCCCCCCAGTCCTCTGCTTCCTGGACCAGCTGTGGGAAGAGGGGGAGAGAGTGAGGTCCCCACCAGAATATAGGACACTTTCTGCTTTCTCTTCAGCACAACCCATGCAGGTTCTTTGTATAAACGGCAACCAGGCCTGATATGGAACTGGAGTATAAAACACAATAAGTGACAGAGCCATACATACAGATATCAATGGCTCTGATTCGTGGGCACTGTATAGCTGTAAATTGACATCTTATATGTCAGGTTACATACCTGTGCATTTTTCTCCTGGAGCAAGGCCTTCTCTTCTTTTGCTGCCTCCAGATTATTCTGATTCCTCTCACTGTTCATGTCATATATTTTTAGGGTTGTCTGTGCCTGAAAAGAGCAAAATGTGTTACATCTATCCTGGCTCTAAGTGTGTGGACATTTTTTAAATTTTACCATTATTTAACTAGGCAAGTCAGTTAAGAACAAATTCTTATTTTCAATGACGGCCTAGGAACAGTGGGTTAACTGTCTTGTTCAGGTGCAGAACGACAGATTTTTACCTGGTCAGCTCGGGGATTCGATCTTGCAACCTTTCGGTTACTAGTCCAACACTAGGCTCTAACCACTAGGCTACCTGCCGCCCCGACATGATTAACATGCCAAACAGGAAGGAATTACCATTAACGTGTTGTTCATGATATATAACACTGTAATGCGGACCAGTGTCAGTGTACCTGTTCTGTCTGGGACTTGAGGTCCCTGGTTTCTTCTTCTACAGTTTTCAAGGTTTCCTGCATATCTGCAATCTGTAAAATCACTCAAATCACCACACCTCAAAAATAAATGAACTGTGAAATATGAGAGCAAAGAGTGAAACTGAAAAAAGAAAAGATGTAACGCATAAACATCAAAACACAGGAAAAGGTGAAAAATGTCCAGTCCGAAGTCAAACTCACCGTCTCCTCCTGCTGCAACCTCCTCGCTCTCTGGATATGTAGGTCCTCCTTTAACCTTTCTATATCATCTCCAAGCTGTGTATTTGACTGTTTCAGCCTCTGGAACATCACCTGAAGAGGAGACCATTATAGGTTTACTCGGACTTGAAAGTCACACGCATACCAAGTCCTTTTATGCCATTTGCCAGTGTATTTAGAGGTGAAATATGAGAATCTTTATTCAGTATTGAGAACAATTATACTGTGTAATTTCTGTGTCTTACCTCCAGATTCTCCCTCTCTGCGGCGTGAGCCAAAACGCCACTATTCCGCAGGGCAGATTCCAGTTTTTCATACTAAAAAAGGTACATAAATAAACAAACAGTAGCAAAGGCATTCATAACACACAGGTCTATACAAAACATGTAATTTCCGAGAGTATTGCATTGAATAGTTTGCGAATCCAGTCAGTCAGAAACACACACACACACACTGCAATCTTTGACATTGGACTCACTTTTTGTTGAACCTCACTCAAAGTCTTAAGTACTTTGCACTTTTCATCTAATAGTTGAGCCACCTTCAGGCCCATCCGCCTCTCTTTGCCAGAATATAGTCTGCTCTTTATCTGGAAACAAGAACAATTTTGTGAGCTTGGTCACTCCCCGATCAAAAGAAAGAATGCTGTTGTTCATCTCTATACTTGCATGCTGGTATAAATATCAGACAGTCAACTTACACATTGGTAGAACCTGCAGGTGAACAATAGGAGGGTGCCCAACCCAAGTAACGTAGTGATGATGACAGCTTCCCATGGAAGTCCATACAGGTCAGGACCTGGCCTTACGTCATCAGGAAGGGATGACACAACCTGGGTAGAAAAATCAGACAAATTGCTTACAATCAAAAGACTTGCTATAGTATTTTTATTCAGGTTTCAGGCCCTGGATTGTGGGTACATAACAGTCAAAATGCAAACGTCCAACTTCCTCTAAACACAGACACACAGCTAGTTGTTGTGAGTGATTGAAAAGTAAAGTGATTGCAACAAGGAGCCACAACAAGCTCGCATTTAAAACCATTGTCTACTCCAAGTTCGTCACCAAGCTTAGGACTCTGGGTCTGAACACTTCCCTCTGCAACTGGATCCTGGACTTCCCGACGGGCCGACCCCAGGTGGTGAGGGTAGGCAACATTACCTCGGTCACGCTGACCCTCAACACAGGCTTGTGTGCTTAGTCCCCTCCTGTACTCGCTGTTCAACCACAAATGAGTGGCCACGCACAACTCCAACACAATCATCAAGTTTGCTGACAACACAACGATGGTAGGCCGAATCCCCGGCAACGATGAGTCACCCTACAGGGAGGCGATCAGTGACCTGGCAGTGTGGCGCCAAAACAACAACCTATCCCTCAACGTAAGTAAGACCAAGGAGCCGATCGTGGACTACAGGAAACAGGAGGAGTGAGCATGCCCCCATCCACATCGACGGGGACGCAGTGGAGCAGTTCGAGAGCTTCAAGTTCCTTGGGGTCCAAATCACAAAAGACTTAATATGGTCCAAACACACGCACACAGTCATGAAGAAGCTGCGATAGCATGGGCCCTCAAAAAGGGAGTATTGAGAGTATTTTGACTGGCTGCATCACTGCCTGGTATGGCAAAAGTACTGCCCTCAATCACATGGCGATAAAGAGGGTGGTGAGGACAGCCAGTACTTCACTGGGGCAGAGCTCCATGGCATCCAGGACATTTATATCAGGCAGTGTGGTAGGAAGGCCCGGACAATCGTTGAAGACTCCAACCTCCCTAGCCATAGACTATTCACTCTGCTTCTGCACAGCAAGTGATACTGGTGCATTAAGTCTGGCACCAACAGCCTCTTGAACAGCTTCTATCCCCAAGTATCCTGATGCCTAGACACCTTTCCCATATAAATATCTACCATCACTCAAGTATCTCTGCACATTGTAAATACAGTATTGTAACTTACCCTGTACATAGTATGCTTACTTACTTATTGTGTTGGTCATATTTATTGGGTGTTTATTTGTATATATTTTTTTTTATATTACATTGTTATTGATTATTGCATTGTTGGGTTTTGAGTTTGCAAGAACTGTATTTCACTATACTTGTGTATGTGACATTAAACTTCAAACGTGAAACTAACTAGGCAGCTATCTAGCTACTTAGGGTGTTTTAACACTTGGTCAATTTCAGTAAATATTTGTGAACTCAGTGCGGTTGGCTTCTTTTTTAGTTTTGAGATCCGTTTGCATGAATTCTGCGGTCCGGTTCACTTTTTTTTAGGGCAATGTGAACAGAAAGCTTCCCAGGTTCGCTTGTCAGTATACCCGCACCACGCACACTATTTTTGAATTTCCGCGCATCCTTGACAATCCTTAATCAATATCTAAAAACAGCACGCTTTTCCCCCGCGAATCTGCACATCATCTTCTCTCTTTTGTAGCACCAATGCGAGGGTTTATGGTAGGGGGACATGTGTTGCAGTAGTCTAGTGTGTGGTACAGGAATAATTACAAGCGAACCTGGGGAGTTTTGTGTTCACAATACCCTAAAAAGGGAACCGTACCTCTCGAGAGGATATCGGTTCGCTTCGGGGGCTCTTCGCTTAAATGATTAAGCGAACCGCAATGAGTTCACACAAATTGACTGAAAGGGACAAAGTCAAGTGTGAACACACTTACATTAGGATGCAACAGATAGCTAACGTTAGTTAGCTGGCTAAATGAGCTAACATGTCATTAGTTTACGTTACGATATCTTACAAGGAAACAGTGTTCTCGTGGACAACAAGACAAGACACTAGCTAGCTAGTTAACTAAACAATGTAGATAAGCCATATTTGACAGTCCTACACAATGAATCATTGAATTCACAGAAATTACAATGTTGGGTAACGCTAGCTACACCATTTGATGTTTTTAGCATTGACTAGTCCAAGCTAGCCATCTAGCATGCTAACTGGATTTGACACTCACATCTCTCACTTTCTCCACGGCTAGAGTGTAATAGGTCCTTGCTGTCATTTTAAAATCAGCCAATTGGGTAGCAACTGCCTCACCACTTGTTTGATCTTCCATTTGTCGAATATTTCATTGAAATATTATTTCCATGATTATATTAACATTGAAAAAACAAATGCCCAGCTGTCATCTTGAAGTATCGTTGGCAACATGAAACTAGAGAGTTGGGACACGTATGACGCTCAAACGTGCGCAGGTTGATGCTATTTTATGCACCCAGAACTCGCTCAAACGACTCACTTCGTTTATATTGTCCTAAAACGAATATTGGTTGATTTGTATAATTCTAACCCTACACAATAATGTGTTTATTTGACTTTTCACTCAAAAGGAGTATTGGTAAATGTTTCAGCGCCCCACTTCCTGCTTTAATGTTGAGTTGGTATATTCTCAACGTCACCAATTGTAGAACTATCCATGCTATCTTGCATCATTGGGACACCCCTAACCCATGACGTTGCCATTTTAAACGGTTAAAATTAGAGTTGGGTTAGAGTAGAGGTTAAGGTTAGGGTTAATATTTAGTTTAGGGACGTCCAAAGGATTCCAAATAGCCCAAAATCTGTCCACGAAGTGAGGAATTTTTGTATGGAGGTCAATCAGTGTCTAATTTGGTGAATAACAAAATCGAATTGCTAATTTGCTATGTCAGTCTTATTTGATTGACTATAAATTTCGTAATGGTTAGTTTGTTACAAATGCACTGTTATACCTTGAATGCAGTGTTATAAGTGAAGGCACGTGGCATTTCGGCATCTTTGGAAAAAAATACTATATCAGAGTTGTCAGTGTTGTCATAGAGATAGAGGACCCATCAAATAAAATGTTATTGGTCATACACATTTTGCAGATGTTATTGTAGGTGCTTATGATGGATGAAATCAGTTTTAGCATGGACATAACCCCTTTTAGAGTGGGGAAAGGGGGATACCTCGTTGGTTATACAATTCTGCATTTAACCCAACCTCTGAATCAGAGAGGTTCAGGGGCTGCCTTGATATACATCCACATCATGACCCGGGGTACTGTGGGTTAACTGCCTTGCTCAGGGGCAGAATGTCAGATTTTTACCTTGTCAGCTCGGGGATTCGATCTAGCAACCTTTCGGTTACTGGCCCAACGCTCCCATTGAGGGTTCCACCATTTTAAAGTAGTCAACTGAATGGGGATTCCTATGAATTGGGAGCAATTAGCCAATGAAGAAGAAGAACATTGAATACTTTCAAATGGAGATAGCCTCAATGGCGCTGCCCATGCTGTCACAGATGCTATAGTGGCACAGATAAAAGATGAGTCCTCTATCTCTATAGACTTTTGTTCACATGCATATCTACCTTATCATTGGCTAAAATGGTCCCACCTGATCTCGCCTACTTCCATCTTTGAGGACATATTTTTCCATTGTTAGAGCGGGTCACTTTACAATCTTGTCAATATAATAGACAATCCTTGCCTACACTCAAACTGATGAAACCTGGATGAAACAAATGCAAATTGTAGTACTCTACAAAATGTTTTGAAAACAGCACATATTCAACCTCTATACCCATTCTCAAATAATCTATAAACATGGAATAAGTGACCTTTCCCTCCAGCTGAGACCAACTGTTACTAAAGTCCCTCTGCTGTCAGCTGCCCTGCCCTTTCAGAGTAGGCCCAGAAGTTGTTGTTGGTTGGGAGTTTACCTTTCAGCTAACTTCTCAGTGCATGTCCAAAACACTATCTCTCACTCACCTGGTCAACATCCTGAACATCCATCTCTATTCTCTATTTAAAATGCTCATGTTATTGCACTACCACAGTCCAGTGAATAGCCTAGTCACCAAAGCCAACTCCTCAAAGTGTTGGATGATGACTGTGATGGATGATTTATTGCATACCAGAGAAACATACCAGAGGTTTTAAAGGACCAGCTTGTATTGGGCTGTTATGTCTAATTCAAATGCCACAACCAAAGTTCCCTCTTGGAAGAATTAAGCTATTCTATTATAATGATGACGAAGAGGGGACATTCATATTGACACATGCATTGTGCAGTCCAATCCTTTTAAATTAGATCTCATTACATCTCAATAGATGACACAGGGGTATATTTAGAGCAGTCATTTAAGCATTCTTACCTGTACAGTGAGCCATTTCAGAAGCACCTTAACCATCAGCATATGAGCAATAGTATCACCAGTGACTTGACGTGCAGAAGTCGAAAGATATTCCACCCCTGCTTATCTTTAACTCCCTCCCTGGTTTGCCCATCCATCTGCCAGTCTGAATGCCCCCCTCAGTAGATATATTTTCTTTTCAGGTTGGTTAGGTCTTCGTTTTCCTTACGAGTAAAACAATCATCATTGATGCAGTTTGTCTTGTCTGTATCTGCAGGAGAACATGTTGTATTATGACACCAATTCATTCTTAAAACATGAAGACATTGTCAATAAATGGTGGTCGGATTTAGAACATTTCTAACAATGACAGAATTGCAAAAACTTTGACAAAATATGCTAACCTTTCCAATATTGACATGCAAGAGACATGCAAACACTGGTAGGAATCTTTTTGTTATGTTTGACAGGAGTATTTCTAGTTTTGTAGTGACACACGTTTTGTGGATTTGTCTTCATCCTCCAGAGTTTTTGTCCAATCCATGTAATACTGCAGGAGCCTCTCAAAGCCTGATATTATAGCAAGGTCCTTATCACCATCTTGGCCCTCATTCAAAGTCTCTGAGCGTCTTAGGTTGTAGTCAAGCCACATTAGTATGTGCTTCCCAAACAAGTCCAACAAAGTAGTTCTCACCTGCACTTAGGTGCTTTTGGATATTCTTGTATTCTTTCAAAAATGTTGTCGCTCTGTCAGAGTCCTCTACTGAAGGTGACTGAGACTGTGGTTCTGGTTCATGGAGGTCTAAGTCAGGAATAACAGGTAGGGGTTCTTGTTATTCTTCTTCTCATCCCTTTAGTTCTGATAATTCTTGATAATTAGAACAACTATCTGAAAGGAAATTCTCACCTGAATACAATGTATCATGGTCTACTGTTCTCTCTGACAGAGTAATGACATCATTAGCTTCATCAGTGGGGGAAAGCTGATTGACTGCACGTAAATTTTCATAAGCTAATTCGCCCATCATCGGTTTCGCTATCCTGTTGGCCTAATTCCTGTGCTCTCTCCTTCTCAAGACTGATCTTATTATGCAATCCTTTGGTCCTTTTTGAAAGTATTTCCTTGCTACTGACTCTTAGATGTGATTACTGTCATCCATCTGATTCCTGTTTTCTTGTGGCAGATTTTTGTCCTCAATTACATTCCCTACCATCATTGGCTTTATCAGATAAAAGTTTGTTACTTGTAGTGTCATCATTTAGTATAGTTGAGTCTAACGTTGGGTCATGGGTTATGTTTATCAACCCTACTGTATCTATGGGATCAGCCTCGTGCCACTCCTTGGAATGATCAGAGGAGAGAAATTCTTCTTGATCAACAACTTACATTACATTGGAATTACTCCCCTCATAGTTTAGAAGAGAACGAGTCTTTCAGAGAAACTGAATCTTTGTCGATTTCTTCAACATGAACATTCTTATCTGGTGCCTTGAATGTATTCTCATTCTAGTCCTTACTTATCCACCTCCTCACTTGAGGTAATCAAATGATGTCCTTCCTGTCCTGAGACATTTTCAGTGACAGGTTCAGCTAGGGATAGATTCAGAATAGATTCAGCTATATCAGCATTATGCAGATAGGGGTCAGGTGTCTGTGCAATTTCCTCCAGCACTGAAGCATCATCAGTAGCTGGCGTGTTTGTCTGATTATCACTGTCCTCTTCTGCCGGGCACTGAGACACTAGAATACTATCCTCTCCTGTCTGATTGGATGAGACCACTTTAATGCCTGTAGTGTCAATGTCCTCCACGTTAGCATGCATTACAGACGTGTCCTTTGATACATCAGGTAGCTCCTCTGTTAATATTTCTGATTTTGTCTGAATAAGAGTAAAATCAGATAGATTTGAAGTCCCTGAGCCTTCTAAAACGTTCTGACCAACTGAATGATCAGGCTCACCATCATCTAGGCTATTTTCAGAGGTCAGCAGCAGGACTCTCTTGATGGTGATTAGAGACATCTCCATCACTTGAATGCATAAGCCCATTGAGGAGCACAGTTGATTTTCGCACATCCTCATTGTCCAACACAAATTGGTTTGGCTCTACATCTCCACGAGAACTGAAAGGTTCATTAGTGGTGGTGACATCATCTAACTCTAATCTACCTGCAGAGTTATGCTCATCATTTTCACTGATCTCAGCGATAGCTGTATCAACTTCAAGATTCAGTATGCCAGTTGTGTTCTTTAATTGAGGGTCGTGGGACAATTAAATATTCTTGCTAGTGTCAAGAGCTTTTTGAATGCCTCCTGTATTTCATTAGCACTCTGAACCTTACCTACAGTGGAGAGAACAAGTATTTGATGCACTGCCGATTTTGCAGGTTTTCCCACTTACAAAGCATGTAGAGGTCTGTAATTTTTATCATAGGTACACTTCAACTGTGAGAGACAGAATCTAAAATCAAAAATCCAGAAAATCACATTGTATGATTTTTAAGTAATTAATTTGCATTTTATTGCATGACATAAGTATTTGATACATCAGAAAAGCTGAACTTAATATTTGGTACATAAACCTTTGTTTGCAATTACAGAGATCATACGTTTCCTGTAGTTCTTGACCAGGTTTGCACACACTGCAGCAGGGATTTTGGCCCACTCCTCCATACAGACCTTCTCCAGATCCTTCAGGTTTCGGGGCTGTCGCTTGGCAATACGGACTTTCAGCTCCCTCTAAAGATTTTCTCTTGGGTTCAGGTCTGGAGACTGGCTAGGCCACTCCAGGACCTTGAGATGCTTCTTACGGAGCCACTCCTTAGTTGCCCTGGCTGTGTGTTTCTGGTCGTTGTCATGCTGGAAGACCCAGCCACGACCCATCTTCAATGCTCTTACTGAGGGAAGGAGGTTGTTGGCCAAGATCTCGTGATACATGGCCCCATCCATCCTCCCCGCAATACGGTGCAGTCGTCCTGTCCCCTTTGCAGAAAAGCATCCCCAAAGAATGATGTTTCCACCTACATGCTTCACGGTTGGGATGGTGTTCTGGGGTTGTACTCATCCTTCTTCTTCCTCCAAACACAGCGAGTGGAGTTTAGACCAAAAAGCTTTTTGTCTCATCAGACCACATGACCTTCTCCCATTCCTCCTCTGGATCATCCAGATTGCCATTGGCAAACTTCAGACGGGCCTGGACATGCGCTGGCTTGAGCAGGGGGACCTTGCGTGTGCTGCAGGATTTTAATACATGGCGGCGTAGTGTGTTACTAATGGTCTTCTTTGAGACTGTGGTCCCAGCTCTCTTCAGGTCATTGACCAGGTCCTGCCGTGTAGTTCTGGGCTGATCCCTCACCTTCCTCATGATCATTGATGCCCCAAGAGGTGAGATCTTGCATGGAGCCCCAGACCGAGGGTGATTGACCGTCATCTTGAACTTCTTCCATTTTCTAATAATTGCACCAACAGTTGTTGCCTTCTCACCAAGCTGCTTGCCTATTGTCCTTTAGCCCATCCCAGCCTTGTGCAGGTCTACAATTTTATCCCTTATGTCCTTACACAGCTCTCTGGTCTTGGCCATTGTGGAGAGGTTGGAGTCTGTTTGATTGAGTGTGTGGACAGGTGTCTTTTATACAGGTAACGAGTTCAATCAGGTGCAGTTAATACAGGTAATGAGTGGAGAACAGGAAGGCTTCTTAAAGAAAAACTAACAGGTCTGTGAGAGCCGGAATTCTTACTGGTTGGTAGGCGATCAAATACTTAAAAATCATACAATGTGATTTTCTGGATTTTTGTTTTAGATTCCGTCTCTCACAGTTGAAGTGTACGTACCTATGATAAAAATTACAGACCTCTACATGCTTTGTAAGTAGCAAAACCTGCAAAATCGGCAGGGTATCAAATACTTGTTCTCCCCACTGTATATCTAATGGAGGGGGATGTGGAGCCTCATTGCTGTCATTACCATCATTTTGGGATAGCCATCTGAGGAGTAGCGGAGATCTCTCTATTGGCATCTGCGGCTGCCGGTTTTATATCTGTTACCTCATCAATTTGAGCATTTTTATAATCTGTATCTGCCTGAAACAGTGATGCCAGAGTGTCAAACATGGATGAGAAGACAGACTGAGACTTCTGACTGAAGGCTGATATCTTTATACTCTTTATCCTTGTCTATAACTATATTCTCCTCCTCTTCATTATCCTGTTCCCCATAAAGGCCTGCAATATTGTTATAGATTCTGCCATACCACCCTGCATCTTCCTCTTTTCTAAATTCACCACCATTTCTTCCTGACGGTCTTTTTGACCGTCGTCATAATCCCCAACAGGTTTTGAGGGGTGTGTGTCTGTTCTCTCTGTCTCCTTACCAGTGTCATCATCTCTGTGGTGCTCTGTTTATTTTATTTGCTCCACTGTAGCATCATGATGAGACTGACTTATGTCAAGGTCCTGTGGGTCTGTTATATCATTTCATCTGGATCAATGTTTTCCTCTCTGCCTGCTGCTGGTACTCTCTCTTCAACTTTATCCTGATAAGACTGACAAAATATAAGACATCTCTATTGCCAATATTCAACCAGGAGTTAGAAGTTGGGGGTTGCTCTTCCACTTCCTTTCCTCTGGAGCTTTTTCATCAAAACTGAAGGCACTAGTCAGTCCATCTCCAAACCAGACGGACATTTCGGTCTGCTTTGTCTCTTCCTCCAATTGGTTCCCATCAATGTCCAAAGCACGTTTCCTTCTCTTGAAAGACTGTTCTGGGTTGTCATCTTTGGAATCATCAGGGCTTTCCCCACCTAAACCAAGCAATCCAGTTACTGTAGAGTCAATCCACTGAGACCCACCTTTTTCGCTAGGTGCAGGTTTGGTATCCATGGAAAAGTCTTCCATTCTGACCTGATTGGCATCTTTGTTCTTGTTTCATCACTGCTCTGTGATGAATGTTTGGACACAAAGACATCTTTGGAAGTTTTAGATTCTGGAGCATTATTGGTGGTGATCTCTTGAAATTCTGAACCGATATAGACTTCATTGTCCCACTCACTGGAGTCATTATCAATTAATGTGCCATACTCATCAATGCAGAAGAAGTCATGTTTCTGGAAGGAACAGAAGAAGAGCTTTAACAGAATGTCTTTAATAGAAAGGTTTAAAGCACAGATTATTCACCCTTTAATTTACATACTTTCAGTACAGATATACAGGCCCAAAACGGAAATGCATAGAGCACTGCAAAGATTACCTGTGTGGCTACTTCTTTCTCTGTGATTTGCATACATTTCCTAAATTTTCACAGCATATTTTAGAAAATACCAATATCGTCTATCAATCTGAAATACAGTTTAGCGCACAGACATTATTGCATATTTCACATTCAACAAAATATATGTAATTGATCGTAATTTTAGTTGTATTGTGGTACTTTTCTGTAAAAATATGGGTTGTAAATGAAAAACGCTTACACTTCCTGTACATAGATCATCTCCTTTACCACTGAGTTTGTGGTAAACAAATACTACATCCCCTATTTAGAAGTTAAGGAATCTACAGTCCTCTCCCCGATGCTCTAGTGACCCTGACCCGACTCAGAAAGCCTATGAAAAGTCACATAAGGTCATCAGACGACAGACGACACCATTCTGTATACTTCTGGCCCCTCTTTGGACACTGTGTTAACTAACCTCCAGACGAGTTTCAATGCCATACAACTCTCCTTCCGTGGCCTCCAACTGCTCTTAAATGCAAATAAAACGAAATACATGCTATTCAACCGATCACTGCCCGCACTTGCACGCCCGTCCAGCATCACTACTCTGGATGGTTCTGACTTAGAATACGTGGACAACTACAAATACCTAGGTGTCTGGTTAGACTGTAAACTCTCCTTACAGACTCACATTAAGCATCTCCAAACCAAAATTAAATCTAGAATCGGCTTCCTATATCTCAACAAAGCATCCTTCACTCATGCTGCCAAACATACCCTCGTAAAACTGACCATCCTACCGATCCTCGACTTCGGTGATGTCATCTATAAAATAGCCTCCAACACTACTCAACAAACTGGATGCAGTCTATCACAGTGCCATCCGTTTTGTCACCAAAGCCCCATACACTACCCAACATTGCGACCTGTACTCTCTCGTTGGTTGGCCCTCGCTTCATACTCGTCGCAAAACCCAGGGGCTACACGTTATCTACAAGTCTCTGCTAGGTAAAGCCCCGCCTTATCTCAGCTCACTGGTCACCATAGCAGCACCCACTCGTAGCACGTGCTCCAGAAGGTATATCTCACTGGTCACCCCCAAAGCCAATTCCTCATTTGTTCGTCTTTCCTTCCAGTTCTCTGTTGCCAATGACTGGAACGAACTGAAAAAATCTCTGAAGCTGGAGACTCATATCTCCGTCACTACCTTTAAGCGCCAGCTGTCAGAGCAGCTCACAGATCACTGCAACTGTACATAGCCCATCTGTAAACAGCCCATCTATCTACCTACCTCATCCCTATAGTGTATTTATTTATTTATCTTGCTCCTTTGCACCCAAGTATCTCTACTTGCACATTCATCTTCTGCACATCTACCATTCCAGTGTTTAATTGCTATATTGTAATTACTTCTCCACCATGGCCTATTTCTTGCCTTTTTCTTTTCTTTTGTTCTACTTTATTATTGACTGTTTTGTTTATTCCATGTGTAACTCTGTGTTGTTGTATGTGTCGAATTGCTATGCTTTATCTTGGCCAGGTCGCAGTTGCAAATGAGAACTTGTTCTCAACTAGCCTACCTGGTTAAATAAAGGTTAAATAAAAATAAATAAATAAAAAATCATAGGAATTTTTACTTTACAGGAAAGGATAGAAAAAATGTATTTGTTATATGAGATACATATTTCTTTCTTCTCTTGTTGTGTACAGCCGTGGCCAAAAGTTTTGAGAATGACACAAATATACTTACTTTCATAATCCCCAAGTTAGAGTTGGAAAAATACAAATAGTAAATGTCCAAAGGTATATCGTTGAAATAGCCATATTGATGTTGGAAAGTCCAGTAATGTAAAACCTGACTAAAGCAGTCCTTGAGATGAACAGTCAGGTTGCATTGAATTCCATAGTGTCAAATTGACAGTGCCTTCAAGCTGTTGATGTCACATCTCAACAAGTATAGACGTTTCAATAGCTAAATGAGGGATTCAAGATACAATGTAACTGAGAGGGGTAATGATTAATTTGTAACAAGATACCAATTTAATTGTATTAAGAGCTGATCATTAAGAAACACAAACAACCAATGATTTTATAACTATCTCCCTTCAAGTGATTTAAACTATTCGTATAGTCCTTATGGCGTAGTAGATTTAGTTAGAAAAAAATATGTGGAACATTCTATTTTCGACTTTGACCTGTGGAACTTAGAATGCAAAATACACGTGCAGCATCTTCTTTAAATCTCCATGGCAACGGGCGCGTTCTATATGCGTCATGATTGATTCGAAAGTCGAACAAGATGGCGACAACGTTTGTTTTGATGTGAGACTTGTGTCGTTATCCAACATAACAACCTTTATAAAGTGGTATTTTAAGAAGTACAATAGTAAGTGCAACGGTCATTGGTTAATTTAACATTGTATCAGTCTGACACTGACCATAAGGTTTGCAGCATCATCATGAAATCTGACGCGGAGGAACTGATGCCAAGGCTTCTGCCTGTGGAAACATGCGGCATTGAAACGGGGGAAGACGTCAATCTTAACGAGCCTCCAAGAAATCCCCAGGAATATTTGAGGCAGGTTCAGTAAGTCCCTCAGCTCGGTCTTTTGATATTTTTTTCACGCATATGATCAGGAAACACGCATTCACGTAAGTAAAAACAACACTGCCTTTCTCATTTTCAGATTAGAGGCGTCTCTCTGTCCAGATGTTGTGGTGGCTAAGATTGATCCAAAGAAATTGAGAAAGAAACAGACAGTGAATGTGTCGGTAAGTTTCACCACACTGACACAAATTAAATGTAGCCTACGGTCTTGATTTTTCCCAGCCAAGGCAGATATTTTTTGGGCTCCCGAGGGGCACTGCGGTCTAAGGCACTGCATCTCAGTGCTAGAGCCGTCACTACAGACACCCTGATTCGAATCCAGGCTGTGTCCCATAGGGAGGTGCACAATTGGCCCAGCATCGTTCAGGTTTGGCTGGTGTAGGACATCATTGTAAATAAGAATTTGTTCTTATCTGACTTGCCTAATAAAATAAGTAAATAAAACATGTATAAAGGGGAGATAGAGCAAGAGAGTCTGTCTGTATAATTTCCTGTCAAATCTTCTATTTGGTAGCTCATGGGTTGCCAAGCTGCTCCACAAGGATTTTCACCAAGTTTAAAATGGCAGCGAGAGCAAGTCACCAACTTCTCAGAAATAAGACGGGTAACTATAGATTTGACTACCCTTTAGAGTTGTTTGTCGCTTTGTTTTGAAGTGACTTATTCTGATAATGTTTTACTACTTGCAGAGTATCAGTAAGCACAGACTACACTGGAGTGGTCAAGCTTTAGATGACAATGTGTTAATGGTAAGTATGAGGATGATTTTTGTTGTTGTTGGAAAAGTGAATTGTAAAATACAGCAACCTTACAGTACGTGTTCTGTATCTAGCCAAAACAGGATGCAGAGGAACAATGGAAAAAGTTCTGCCTGGGTGAAAATGTTTATCTGAACTCTCCTCCAACTGACCATGTTACTGAAGATCCAGGCCTTGATTATGTGAAGGTAACTGTATATAGACCACAGAGGAAATATTTAAGTGATGCATCTTGCAGGATTTCTGTGTAAAAATGGACATGAATCATGTTTGACATTTACCCACCTGTTTCACCAGGTTGGTTTTCCACCTTTCCTTAGCATAGTGAGCAGGTTAAATCAGGTGAATGTTTTCGCAGCATTGGCATGATACTTACTACACTAATTTCTCATCAATTGATGCTTTCTTTCATTACCTAAATGACAATACTTGTGTTTGACACTCTCTAAATTATTATTCCCTTCTAGGCCACAGTCTCTGCAGTTTTGGAGTACTTGGTAAACTGGTTTGAAGAGAGAGAGTTTGTCCCACAGTTAGTGAGTTCAGTTTCTTTAATATTATCAATACAGAATTTGTGCATTTTTTAATGCTTTCGTGGCTAATATGTGCTCAACTTCTCTAGGGAAGATGGCAGTATGCACTGCTGGCTTGCCTTGAGAAACCTCTCCTCCCTGAAGCACATTCTCTAATAAGACAGCTGGCCAGACGGAGTTCTGAAGTGCGGACCAATCTGGTAGGGTGATATAGTGCCTTGTATTAATGTTGAGATGAAAGGTTGCAAACCAACTTCCTTATGGAGAATTACAATGTAACTACATTAATGTTAGATGCTCAAATGTTTGCATGATAATATTTGATAATGATGAACAGAGTATATTATAGTAATTATTTTGTTTCTTTCTTTCCCATTACAGGAACACCAAGAAGATGAAAGGTTGTCTCCTCTCAACTTGATGATCTGCCTTGTTGCTAGGTAAATTTATTTGACTTCACAAACTCATAGCCAGGAAATAGTGTCATTTGATTGCTCATGTTTGATTTATTTTTATTTTTTACATAGGTACTTTGATCAAAACGACTTGGCCGATAAGGAGGACTAAACGGGTTGATGAAATCCACGATCAGGCTGGAACTCATCACCCCATGAGCTGTAGCTCTATGAACCCATCACCATGCTCCGATTTAGGATCTGTGGCAATTTGAAGCCTTCAGATAAAGCAACTATTGAGTCTTATGGAGAACATTTGACCCAATAGATTTGGCATTTAGCAAACACTCTTATCCAGAGTGACTTACAGAAGCAATTAGGGTAAAGTACCTTACTTAAGGGCACATCAGCATATTTTTAACTTAGTCTGCTCAGCATTCAAACCAGTGACTTTTGGTTACTGGTCCAATGCTCTTAACTGCTAGGCTACCTGGTGCAATTAGACAGTTTATTTTTTTCTATTACAGTTTGTGTTCAGTTTCTGCTATTGCTGGAATTAAATAAAATGTTTGCTTTCACAATTGTTGTGGCTTGTGTAACAGTACAGCTTCCTTTCCTCGCCCCAATCTGGGCTTGAACCAGGGACCCTCTGCACACATCAACAGTCACCCTCGAAGCATCGTTACCTAGCGCTCCACGGCCCTTGCAAAGCAAGGGGAACCACTACTTCAAGGTCTCAAAGAGAGTGATGTCACCGATTGAAACGCTATTAGCACGCACCACCGCTAACTAGCTAGCCATTTCACATCGGTTACACTCACCCCCCTTTTCCACAGCAACCAGTGATTCGGGTCAACAGAATCAATGTAACAGTATAGCTTCCGTCCCTCTCCTCGCCCCAACCTGGGCTCGAACCAGGGACCCTCTGCACACATCAACCACAGTCACTAACGGGGCCCTTGCAGAGCAAGGGGAACCACTACTTCAAGGTCTCAGAGTGAGTGACATCACCGATTAAAACGCTAATAGCGGGCACCACCGCTAACTAGCTAGCCATTTCACATCGGTTACACTTGCATCTCTACAAGCCCACCACTGCTCTGTACCATCAAGAAAAACTGTATGCCATAAAGACATTGGACATCCTTTTATTCTGAATGAGTGTTTTAGTGACTGTTACCAGATATTTTAGGCTCCACTGTTTTGTGGTGTATCTCTAGGACCAAAACAACCAAATTACAAATTATTTATCATTATCAAAATCATTCATTGATCAACAAACTAATGGACGTTGTTGACTGGAGAAAGCTTATAATTTATGGCCGTGTGCGTTTAGATTACGAAGTTGCGGATTGGGCTTTTGAGTTGTCAATCAAGATAGTGAAACGCGCTTATCACCCAGTGATGCTTTGCGACGAGCGACCAACACTTATCTGGCGTGCCCGCGAGGAAAGGCAGTTACTGTAGCTAAGATGGCGGTGGCAGTGGGATCTTTGCAAGCCCAGCTTGAGAAAGCGAAAGAGAGTTTGAAAAATGTAGACGATAATATTCGTAAATTAACTGGTCGGGATCCTAATGAATTGAGGTATGACAAAAATAAATTTTAAAACTTAAATTGTAATAACCTTTTCAGCATTCGTTCGTTCTCTTTTGCTAACTATGCTGAATAGCTAGCAACAAATGCCAATCCCACGACAAAAATGGCATCTTCCATTCTCGTGCATAACCAGCTAGCCGCTTGGTTGCGTGCCTGTGCTGTCGAATGGAATCGGCCGTGTGCTAATTGGCTAGCTAGCTGCAATTACAAATACTTATGCAATTACTATAGTTAGGTAACGAAAGTTACTGTTTTTTACTTAGCTAACGTTATGTCCATATATTGTTCAACTGGTAAAGTTAGCAAGTTGGCTAGCTACTCGGTTGTTGCTCGCTAGTGTCCTTTGGCTGGCTAGTTTCGTTTCAGTTTAATTTCCAGACTAGTCAGAGTAACTAACGTTACTTGAAGTAACAGTAGTTAGCTATGCCACATTAATTTATCTTTTTTATTCTATACCTCCAACCCTGCCCCCTATGTAACGTTGGCTACGTTTTCCTAAAAACAATGATAGT
Organism: Oncorhynchus nerka; assembly: GCF_034236695.1. Classification (NCBI taxonomy): domain Eukaryota; kingdom Metazoa; phylum Chordata; class Actinopteri; order Salmoniformes; family Salmonidae; genus Oncorhynchus; species Oncorhynchus nerka. The sequence continues at coordinate 50,933,012 of NC_088413.1, read as the reverse complement.
TACAGCTAGCTCTGGTCATCTATATTAAATGTAACGTTATGGATAAGAGCGTCTGCTAAATGACTTAAATGTAAATGTAATTTCTCTGCTTTCCTTACAGACCCGGCCAAGTTAGACGGTCAACCATCCCAGGTGTTGGAGGAGGTAGGGGGCGAGGAATCAACTTGTTGAGGTAAAACATATTTCATATTTAGGCTTTATCTCCAACAGTATGTGTGATGTTTGTAATTCATTGAGCTTTATTTTGTATTTGTCTGCAGGCGTGGACTCTCCGACATCAGCGGTGGACCAGGAGGACCCCCAGTGAAACAGAGGGATATTGAAGGGGCCCTCCTGAGGTAAGAGTAATCTGTAGATCTAGCCCATTTCCAGATGTAGTGGAGATGAGTCCATAGTCATGGGAAGTAGGGGTGTTACAACACCCCCTGAAAAAATCGTAATAAAAATGTATATAAAAACAATACTCAATGGGCCTTCTTGTATTAGGAATCCAGGCTGTAGGGAGTCCCATAGAGCGGCGCACAATTGACCCAGCATTGTCCGGTTTTGGCATTTATAGGCCGTCATTCTTAATAAGAATTTGTTCTTATTACTGACTTGCCTAGTTAAATAAAGGTTACATTTAAAAAGTAGTTGTTATTGTTATTATTAATAATAACTGACTGATATAGCAGTCTGCAGCACAGGGATTTTTCTTTGACAAATGTTATGTTAGTGCGCTGGGCCTTTACTACTGCTGTATTAGTGGATCGATACAGCCATCTGCAGCGCGTGGGAAAATGTTTTTTAATTTTGTTTTATAAATTAGACAAATTTAAAACATTGCGTTGTCAGAACATGTAAATATCCTCTATAAATCACACTGGGTATGCAGTGAGGTTGGTTCAAGTTGTCTTTCAATTGCATAATCTCCTTACTCTGCCTGTCCACTCTGTCTTGAGCTTGCTCTCTCGGTTGCAACAATTGATCAACTGGTACTGGCTCGCAGTGTGTTAGGATGTTTTAGGGATTAATCCAGCAAAATAAAATTGACAGATCTCATACATGTCCTCTAAAGAGATTAAGAATTTTGAAGATGAAGTCATTTTTGCTTCCCTCATTTTCGAATGCTTGGTTGAGTAGTTAACAAAAAGATTCTAAAACCAGTGCAAATCTGCTAGTTACCGTACACAGGATGGATGCACAGACAAGTGAAACTAATAGACACTGAGGGTATTGACAAGGCAGACTTATCTTGTGCAAGAACCCAACTTTCACTTAGTAGGCTGTCATTCCTTGTTGCATGATTATTGCAGTCACTTCCATATGGCGTCAATTAATCGGCGGTGGGCACTCCTAAAAAGGTATTGTCCTACACCTGGTGGCATTCAAATGGGTTTCTATTTGATGTGGCCTGTTAATCACACACTTGTGTTGCTCGTGTCTTTGTTGTATAGGCTGGCCGGTGACCAGAGAGGGAGGAGAGATTCACGCCATGACAGCGACGCTGAAGATGATGACGATGTCAAAAAGGTAGACCATCATTATACACTCACTGTCTGACTCTTTTACCTTGATCTTTTAAAAGTCCAACTCTCCACTTGCCTTTGTCCAAACACAGCCAGTGTTGCAGTCATCAGTAGTAGCTACCTCCAAGGAGCGTACACGTCGAGACCTGATCCAGGATCAGACCATGGATGAGAGGGGAAAACAAAGGTAACATGTCATTGTACATGCTTAGGGAAATAATGGTCTTTAGTTTGTGTATCTCCAAGAAATCATGTAAATGTTATTCTTTGTTTTGTCCTTTTTCCCTATAGGAATCGACGCATGTTTGGCCTGTTGATGGGAACATTACAGAAATTCAAGCAGGAATCTAATGTGGCAACGGATAGGGTAGGAATATTGTTTACTCTTAACACTGGTGAACTAGTACTCTAATACAGTAAATGCATGAAAGTCACCTTACAGAATTAGCCTTCGAGCTAGCTTGGTGAAAATTATTCCAGCTGTTAGGATATAGTTTGGAATATTTGCTCAATGGGGAAATTGTATGTGTGAATTTATATATATTTTTGATCTCTCTTCTCAGCAAAAGAAACGCATTGAGATTGAACAAAAATTGGAAGTTCAAGCTGAACAAGAGCGCAAAAAAGTAGAGGGCGAAAGACGAGAGCTCTTTGAGGAGAGGCGTGCCAAGCAGACAGAGCTGAGACTGTTGGAACAGAAAGTGGAGCTTGCTCAGTTGGTAAAGACTTTTCTTGAAGCTTGAAAGCAATATTCAACCTCATTGGTTGTGCTGGTGCCAAAAAATAAAATGTTTTAATCTGTAATAACATTGCACTAAGGTGAAATGAAACCTTTGTGTGTGTGACAGTTTTCCCCATATGTAAATGGACGGGTGAATGCTCATTAACTTTTTTGTATTCTAGCAAGAGGAGTGGAATGTGCACAACACAAAAATTGTCAAGTACATCCGCACAAAGACCAAGCCACCCATCTTCTTTCTGCCTGGGAGGATGTGCTCAGCCACTCAGAAGCTCTTAGATGAGTCTCAGAAAAAAATGAATGGTAAGCAATTGTGCAATTAGCCAAATTATTCTGCCCTCCAACAAGTAGCCATAATACACTTCCTATCCTTGGTGTGGATTGTGGTGTCACTGAATATAAACAATAAATAAAAAAAATCCCTGTTTTCAGTTATGTTTGAGGAGAGACGCAAGGCATTTGCTGAACATCTGAATAAGATGGAGGCTCGGCCTCGGCGCCAGTCTCAGAGGGACACCGCTCTGGGTAAGGACCTGAAGAAAGAAGATCGAGAGGAGGGTAAGCCCACGGGTCAGGTAGTCAAAGTGACAGGTAACAGGTTTGATGTGGAGATGGAGGAGGAAGATGAGGCAACAATAGAGGAGGAAGAGGGGGGTGAGGGTGTAAAACGTAAGGAGGACAGAAAGAAAAAGCCATTAGAGAAAGTCGGGGAGCAGGAGTCTAAGAAGGGGGGGACTAAAGCAGATGAGATGGAGGAGGCTGAGGAAGACAATCAAGACACTAGAATAGTGGAGTTTAGAGATGTGGGGGAGCAGATGGAGGGTACTGCACTAGTGAGGGAGGCTGAAGGGCAGGCCAGGGACGGGGATCAGAAGATGGAGGATAGTCCAGTGGAGGTAGGTAATGAGAAAGGAGTAGAAGAGCAGCAACCGGTTAAGGCAGAAAAGGAGCCCCTTCACGGTCAGGACCTCACAGCTGTGTCAGACGGCCAGGAGAAGAGCATTGAAATGCAACCAAACGAAGATGAAGAGCCACGTACAGAAGTGGCCACACCCCTGCTCTCAGAGTGCAACCCTCGTGTGGAAGTATCTGATGTAACATCTATGGCTCCTGAGGTTCAGATCCCCCTACTGGAGACGGGAACGGATCCAGAGCCGCTCACAACCGAGCAGAGCCAAGAGGCTGATCAAGGTGCCATAAAGCAGACCACTAATGCCCAGCCTGCCCAGGCCCAGGATGATGCTGCGGCTCCCAAGGAGCTGGCGCCCCCGAGCAAGGAAGCCAGCAGGGGACGTAAGAAGTCAAAGGACAAGAAGGGTGGTGGTGGCAGAAGCAGCAGTAGCTCATCTAGCAGCTCCTCCGGCTCCTCATCCAGTGGGAGCTCTGGCTCCTCCTCTACTGGCTCCTCCAGCAGGAGCAGTTCCTCCAGTGGCAGCTCCTCCAGCTCTTCTAGCAGGAGCCGCAGCCGAGGGAGGAAGGACAAGAAACGTAGGAGGAGGCCATCCGAGAGGGACAGGGAGAGGAAGAAGGCAGTAGTTGAGAGGAGCCACAAGTCATCCAAGGGCAGTGGTCGTGAATCCAAAGGTTCCAAAGATAAGAGCTCCAAGTCTGACAGGAAGAGGACCACCTCTGAAGGCAGCCGGTCAGGGAAGAGGTCCTCTCGTGGCGACAGGGATCGCAAGTCAGATAGGAAGGAAAAGAGGCGTTAAAGTTGAGTGAGTTCTGCTGTCATGTCATGCTTAGTTTTGTTTCTACTTTTGATAAATACATTTTCGTAACTGAAAGGTTGTGGATTTCCTTAAATGCAATTCACCAGAAGAGGGAAGCTAAACTGCCTCAGTGTATTTTCTTCGAATAATGTGGGTTTTTAATCATCAAGCTTTTTCTCTAGTCACCAGTCAGTTTTGACATGGTCTTGCTGCTCTGGTTTCTGGACTTCTTTTACCTCGATTTTTATTTTATTAGACTGTTGTCTGCTTTTACTGTAATTGATGCATCAAGTTTACATTTTCTCTCCCATAAATGTCTTTACTTGTTCAAAAGCATAGGAGCAATGAGAATAGGGTGGGTTGCATACTGGGTGTATTCTCTGAATCCACTGTTGGTGGTAATTGTGCATTTTCAGTTGTATAATGTTGAACACTTGTAACCTACAGCTTTTTGATCCATATAAAGCCAGTCTGACCATGTACAATGTCTAGCTATGCATTGTTGAAGACACTTGTTTTGGAAAGTGATGTTAATATTTTTTTTGTCCAAATGAAACCTAAGCATATTGAATAAAAAAAAAAACATGATTACTTGACTTGTCTGAAATGGTTCCATGTCAATGCTCCAAGATATTTTTGTACAGCCTGTTTCATTAAATGCCACATGCAAATTAGGATGCTGAACTCCTGACTCCCATGTATTTCGGAGTGTCGCTTTAGGATGTTTTTAGGTGAATAACTGATGAAACATGTTTCATAGAATTCATGGATAGACTCTGACCGACTAGGACTTTATTTTTTACATTGATATATGGAGGATGGTGTTCCAGACGTTCAATCTGTAATGTCATTCATTGCCATAGTTCCAGCCTTCATACCGCTGTCTGCCAAGTGACTTGATGGAAGGTAGTCCTATTTAAACATGGTGCAGGCAAAGAGTAATGTGTTTCTCAAATGCTATTGTTAGTTATATTACTTAGATAAAGCGATTTGAATGAGTCCAGTACTAAATGTACAGATGGACAATTTAAGTTTGTAGATGACTGACCACCCTCTTCATAACTGGCATATAAATGGAAATATTAAAACAAGGTTATTGGGTAGTGTGACTGCATACAAATGTAGTTAAACTGTACAAATCACACTGGATGCAAAGGCATTAACAATGTCTCTGAAATGTAAATTCCCAGAAAGTTGAGACTTTATAGATGTTTTGTGCCGTCAGTCCTTCGTTCTAGTTATACCAGAGACACAATACTTGTGAAGTCCACTTGGTGTCAGTAGTGCCTCAGTGAGTTTCTGTTGCTGACTCACTGGCTGCGTTTACACAGGTAGCCCAATTCAGATTTCTTTCCACTAATTGATCTTTGGAACAATAGGATCGGCTCATGCCAATAACTGGGCAAAAGATCAGAATTGTGCTCCCTGTGTAAATGCAGCCATTGAGTACTCGTAGACAAACAATGCTGAACTGAATGGTTATTTTTTTTAAAACCGAACCTTTATTTAACTAGGAAAGTCTGCTCAGAACAAATTCTTATTTACAGTGACGGCCTACCTAGGCCAATTGTGCACCGCTCTATGGGACTACCAATCACGGCCGGATGTGATACAGCCTGGAATCAAACCAGGAACTGTAGTGAAGCTTCTTTCAGTGCCTTAGACCGCTGTGCCACACAGGCGTCCACATAATCAATTGCAATGTTGTTCGTTATCTTTTAACTGTATAGAATATTTACTTTTGATTTGGGGTCAGTGCAAGGATAAAGGTTGTTTACTAGGCCTGCTAGTGGATAGTGAGGTCTAGCTGTGTCCCCAAGATCTCCCCCTGAATCGCTGTAGCAAGGCAGATGTTTCCCCTAACCCTTTGCTCGGAGTTGTTCTTGTTGAAACCATATACTGTGTTGCCATGTATGTAATACAATATATCTAAACAAGACTCCTTTAATATAACTCTAACTTTGTTTCTCCTCCATTGCCCACTAATCACCTTCACGCCGGCTTGTGCATTGGGCAGCAACAAAGGCATTCCATTTTTGTCTGTTTCTGCCCATCTTCTCCACCGTGCCCCAGCTGTTGTTGGACCTCGGTCTTGATTGTTCTCCACCACATTGTCTTGGGCTTCCACCTCTTAGTGCCTTCAAAAAGTATTTGCACCCATTTACTTTATCCACATGTTGTTGTGTTATAGCCTGAATTTAACATGGATTAATTTACAATACCTTATAATGTCAAAGTTGACCATGTTTTTAGACTTTTTTTTAAAATTAAAAAGTATTCAACCCCATCGTTATGGCAAGCCTAAATAAGTTCAAGAGTAAAAATGGGATTAAGTCACGTAGGTCTAATAATAGTGTTCAACATGATTTCTGAATGACTACCTCATCTCTGTACCCCTACATACAATGATCTGTAAGGTCACTCATTTGAGCAGTGAATTTTAACCACAGAGTCAACCACAAAGACCAGGGAGGTTTTCCAATGACTTGCAAAGAAGGGTGCCTATTGGTAGATGGGTAAAAAAAAAAAAGCACACATTGAATATCCCTTTTAGCATGGTGAAGTTATTAATTACACTTTCGATGGTGTATCAATACACCCAGTCACTACAAACATACATGCGTCCTTCCTAACTAATTTGCCAGCAAGGAAGGAAACCGCTCAGGGATTTCAACATGAGGCAAATGGTGACTTTAAAACAGTTACAGAGTTTAATGGCTTTGATAGGAGACAATTGAGGATGAATCAACAACATTGTAGTTACTCCACAACACGAACCTAATTGACAGAGTAAAGGAGGAAGCCTGCACAGAATAAAAATATTTCAAAACATGCATCCTGTTTGCAATAAGGCACTAAATTAAAACAGAAATAAATGTGGGCAAGAAATTAACTTTATGTACTGAATACAATGTGTTATGTTTGGTGCAAATCCAATGCATCACTGTACGGCTCTTCATATTTTTAAGCATAGTGGTGGCTGCATCATGTTATGGGTATGCTCGTCATCGGCAAGGACTAGGGAGTTTTTTAGGATACAAATAAACGGAATAGAGCTAAGCACAGGCAAATCCTAGAGGAAAACCTGGTTCAGTCTGCTTTCCAACAGACACTGGGAGACAAATTCACCTTCAGCAGGACATTAACCTAAAATATACACAAGTTGCTTACCAAGACGACATTGAATGTTCCTGATTAGCCTAGACACAGTTTCGACTTAAATCGTCTTGAGAATCTATAGCAAGACTTGAAAATGGCTGTCCAGCAATGATCAACAACTGACTTGACAGAGCTTGAATAATGTAAAAAAAGAATAATATGCAAATATTGTATAATCCAGGTGTGTAAAGCTCTTAGATATTTACCCAGAAAGACTCAGCTGCAATTGCTGCCGATTCTAACATGTATTGGTGTCTCAGGTGTGTGAATACTTATGTAAATTATATATTTCTATATTTCATTTTCAAGCAATTTGCAAAACTTTCTAAAAACATGTTTTCACTTGGTCATTATGGGGTATTGTGTTTAGATGGTTGAGAAAAAAAAGACATGTAATCCATTTTGAATTCAACAAAATGTGGAATAAATCAAGGGTATGAATACTTTCTGAAGGCACTGTAAATACATTTGATTTAATTTAATTTGTACGTATGCCTTCTGGAGTCCAATGGACAGCTATTCTTGGGATGGAGTCTGCACTCTTTCTCAGGACCTGTCCAATCCAGCAGGGTCTCTTGAGTATGGCATCCATGGCTTCCTGCTTTGTTTGTCTAAGGAGGTTGGTGTTTGATATTGTGTTTGGCCAGAAGATGTGCATGATTCTCTGGAGAAGACCGGGGGTGTGTAAGGGACAAAAGTGAGTAGTCAGCTGTTCTTTCTCCCGGCTCATTAGCATCCTGCGTCTGATGAGGCCGGATAATGCAGCCCTTCTATTGATCCTCATCCTCCCTCCCTCCACCCAACAGCCAACTGACTGATCCACCGGAAGAAAACTGCTGGATAAACAGTACCAGACCTGGGTTCAAATACTTTTTGAGCTTGCCTTGCACAATGGAACCAATAGAATAGTGTTAAAACTGAACCCTGGCACTCCAGGCTGGCATGAGAAAACGGTCAAAGTATTTGAAAGATCTTCAGTTCTCAATATTTCAGAAGTGAAGTAAGTGGAGTAAGGGAGTGCTGGGTAGGGGAGGGACTGAGTGACCAGTCTGATAAACAGATGTGGAATAATAGGCTAGTGACAAGGCAAAAAAGAGTACTGTAGTTCCAGTAGGTAACTACATAGCAAAATAGTAATGAAGTACAGAAAACAATACCTAGATTTGAATTAAGTTCAACTACAATGAAGCTACTGCAAAATGTAGTTAAATTACTAAACTACATGCAGTTCACTTCTCCCCAACACTGGTAAACACAGAGATACATAGTTTTGATGTCTTCACTATTATTCTATAATGTAGAAATAGTACAAATAAAGAAAAACCCTTGAATGAGTAGGTGCGTCTAAACTTTTGACTGGTAATGTAAATTGCCCAGGTTTTTTATTTTTATTATGTCATTCTGTCTTTAAAATGGTTTCATACGGCTCTTGTTATAACTAGGACTATGAGCACTGCCATGCCTCTGTTATGTTTGATTAGCTGAAGCCAACTACCTTTTCAATGTGTTAATGTTTTTCATGAAACAAGGACATAGACTTGTGTTTAGACAGGCAGTCCAATTCTGTTAATTCTTTCACTAATTGGGTTTTTGACTAATCAGATCAGCTCTGAAAAAAATCTGATGTGATTGGTCAAAATAACAATTTGTGGAAATAATATCAGAATTGGTCTGCCTGTGTAAAGGTAGCCATAGTAGCATAACCAAGTTGCAGGAAAGGAACCTTTAATACAACAGTCAGCCACTATAGCAGGTCTAACTTTCCCCCTCTGAAGGTTGATTCAAAGTCTTTGAGGTGACCCGGACCTGTGTGTCCTAACAGGGTGAGGAGACAAAGTAGCCAGTTGTGGTTGTAGTTCTGGGGCCTTACCCAGTTGAACAGCTAACTGGTCATTCTGGGCAAGATGCAGCGACAAGGGCAGTATCCTTCCTGTATGACTGGAAGGGTATTCTGGACTTCCCAATCTCCATAGACAAACATTGGCAGTAGAATGGCTTTACTGAAGAGCTCAATGACTTTTAACGTGGCACAGTCATAGGATACCACCTTTCCAACAAGTCAGTTAGTCAAATTTCTGCCCTGCTAAAGCTGCCCCGGGCAACTGTAAGTGCTGTTATTGTGAAGTGGCTCAGCCGCAAAGTGGTAGGCCACACACAGAATGGGACTGCCGAGTGCTGAAGCACGTAGCGTGTAAAAAATAGTCTGTCCTCAGTTCCAACACACACTACCGAGTTCCAAACTGCCTCTGGAAGCAACGTCAGCACAAGAACTGTTCGTCGGGAGCTGAAATGGGTTTCCATGGCCGAGCAGCTGCACAAGCCTAAGATCACCATGTGCAATGACAAGCATCGGCTGGAGTGGTGTAAAGCTCGCCGCCATTGGACTAGTAGTAGAAACATATTCTCTGCAGTGATGAATCACACTTCACCATCTGGCTATCCGACGGATGAATCTGGGTTTGGCGGACGCCAGGAAAATGCTACCTGCCCGAATGCATAGTACCAACTGTAAAATTTGGTGGAGGAATAATGGTCTAGGGCCATATTTCATGGTTCGGGTTAGGCCCCTTAGTTTAAGTGAAGGGACATTTTAACACTAAATCATACAATGACATTCTAGACGATTCTGTGCTTCCAACTGTGTGGCAACAGCATAACAATGCCCCCGTGCACAAAGTGAGGTCCATACAGAAATGGTTTGTCGAGATCGGGTTGGAAGGACTTGAGAATCCTTGAAGCACAGAATCCTGACCTCAACCGCATCAAACACCTTTGGGATGAATTGGAACGTGACTGCGAGCCAGGCCTAATCGCCCAACATCAGCGCCTGACCTCACTAATGTTCTTGTGGCTGAATGGAAGCAAGTACCCGCAGCAATGTTCCAACATCTTGTAGAAAACCTTCCCAGAAGAGTGGAGGCTGTTATAGCAGCAAAGGTGGGACCAACTCACTATTAATACCCATGATTTTGGAATGAGATCTTCGACAAGCAGGTCTCCACATACTTTTGGTCGGATGGCATTTTGGCTGTTGAATGGCCTCCTGATATGTGGAAGTTCCATGAAGTCTCTGTCTTTATTAACTGAATGTTTTTCCTGGTTTTCTCCTGTTGGGTATGGAAAGTGTTACATACAAAACACAAGTGTTAAAAATACGGCTACAGTGTAACACGGCTACAGTGAAACACTGAAAATGCAAAAGGCATAAACCTACTTATGGGATATTCATAGTAGTGTTTTGTGTTGAGCACATCAGTGTGTTGTTGGTTGGTAGACAGATGTATTCATATGATACGTGTGTGTGTCATTTTGATGCATAAAAAAAACATTTTGGAAAGAGAACAGTTTTGAATGCAGTGTTTGCTTTTGCTAGAGATTTGTAGAGTTTTTTGCTTTTTGTGTTTAGAGTTTTGGGAAAATGAGCCAAAGATTCAGCAAACGTGTGTAAACAATTGTGGAAAACTGTAAACCACCATATATATATAATGGTATTGTGGCAACCATAATGTATTTGGAGTCAAATGTGGGCGGAGCCACCTTACGTAATTGCAAGAGGCTAAACATATAACATCCACAGAGGAACCTTTTACTGAAAAAAAAGACAATTTTCACTGTTTCATCCCACTTGTTTTCCTTAGAACAGATTAGATTACAATACCCACAAAATCAAAAAAACGTGTAACTGTAGGTATTTTTGTCATACAGGACCATGCAGCACTGAATGAGAGCAAGTTGTCTATTAATCAGCTACCAAAAAGCCAAGCTTACTTTCATAAATATTCATAGTTTATATTTCCACCTATTGTATCTCTATATTTCCAAGATGCATTAAGATATCCTAATGCTGTTTATTTGTGCATGTAGTGCAGACAACTGACTACTTGTATTCCACATTAGCAATATCAGAGCTTGCAATATTGAGTTACACGAGCTTATGTCCCCCACAACCAGGCATTCACTTTTTGAGTTTAGAGCGTGTCACAATATCTATCAATTTAACCACGTTTTCGGGTAAAACATTTTTTTCACAACCATCCATTTCATAAATCGCAGACATTACAGGTGTAAAATAACATGGTTGTTCATCTCAAAAACTAAAGCCCTCTTTGAGGATTGTCCACAAGCCTATAAGGGACGGTTCTTGGAGAGCTGCCCATCAGGACAGTTAAGGTGCTGGGGTGTAGGGGGAGGCAGGGTAGGGGGGGTACTATGGTAGAGAGGGGCAGTGTGAGTGACCAGCCTGATAAACAGGAGTGGGTTATGAAAAACTTTATGTATTTGGTTCCTGGTCTTCCTACAGAATCAGGTAATTGCCAAAAAGTTCAAGTGACTGTGTGAAAGAGGCAAGCTATTGGAGAAATGACGTCAACAATAATTTGAGGGTTTAATAATAAGTTACGATACTTCTCTTCTTGGCCCTTCATCATATACAGCGGAACTGAATGATCTAATCCTCCTGACTCTTGCATTTAGGTGTTCTTTGAGCTCTAGTACTTTCTCAGTGGTCAGCTGTTTTGAGAGTAGTCTGATTTTCAGATCAATAGTGAGATTTTTCCCTTCAAGCTTCAAAGCAGAGGGTGGGTGGGGGTAGAGCTGGGCTTAATGAGACCACAGGGCTCTTTAGAAGCTGCTGTGTGTCCCCTAAAGCCAGCTCAAACTAGCTGGAACACACTAGGGGTGTGTTCCAAAATCCATACTTGTGTTCTATCTAGACTAGAGCGTTTAGCGAGTCCGGAAGTAAACTGTCATTTTTCAAGGGCGATTCCAAACATAAGAACGTGAAAAGGAAAGTACTAAGTGTGACGGAATTGGAGACAAGTGGGAGTGGAGTTGCTGTGTGGGAGTGAATGATGGTCAAAGATAAACGTTTTTAATAAAAAATAATAAAAAAAGTCAAAATAAAACATACATTTGAATGACACTGAGGGGCAGTGTTTTTACAACCAATGCCGGTTTGCCTGAGGCTGATGCCGTGCAGGTGTTTGTACACATGCATATACACACACTCTCATTCAAATAAACACATACAAGAACACACACATATATGTAATTGTGCCAGACATGCACACAAACAGATACAGTTGGCATTGCTGTTATGATTTTAGTTGTCCTTGATATCCTTTGTTTTAAATGTATTATTATTATTATTATTTTTTAAATGCATTGCTGTTTTGCTGTTTTCTTCTGTCTTTTCCTTTTTTCTCAGTAGTTGGTTGAGGGGCAGCTTTTGTGAACTGAGGGGGGATCTTGGAAGGTTCGGGTTCACGTTTTTTGGCCTGGTGGTAGATCTGTCACCGTGCCCTTGAGCAGGGCACTGACCCTGGATGCTTCTGTGTGTCGCTCTGAATGGGAATCTGTTAGGATTACTGGTATGATGTAGTTGTTGAGCGGCTTCACTGCAAGTATATTGTATGTTTCGGATATTCAATAAAAAATATACATTTAAAAAAAAAAAGTGTGATGGATATTTTATACATGTGCTTTTCTTATAACTCATTTTTGTGTTCTATTCATGTGCTGTTCTAATAACCATTTTCTGTGTTCATGCAAGTGACTGACTGTACGAATCCTCACTATCAGTAGCTGCAATTTGGCAGTACGCCCAGACCTTGTTTTGAGAACGAAATATATCTCAATTTCAAGGTCTCAGCTTAGAGAGAAGAAGCCTCGTGAGGTATTGGTCAATCACATGAATGAAACAAAACTGTAATGATGAATTAATATATACTTTTTTCTTTTTCCTTTTTTAAACACCACAAACTCATGTTCGGGAAAAGAAAAAGGTGAAACTAATCTACGCCTGTTCTGATAAAAACCTTAGGGCATTTAGCCTCAGGGGATGCCTTGCTTGACCACACCCTCCTTCCTTGCTCCTGGTCTGCCCTGCCTCTTCCACCAATCCATTTGTTTTTTATGGACAGAAAAGAGTAGAAGCTCTGAGCTGTCCGATCAGGTCCATTGTTTACTGAGGTGGCCCAAGGAGAACTCCTGATTGACATGTGTACTATGGTGCATTGAGTTGGTTGCAACCTTACCAGTGCGCTGACAATAAACAATGATTGATTTAAGATTGACTTCGAGTGTCCCTGTTTAAGAATTTCCACAACATAAGTATACCGGAAGTTCTATTAGCATACTTGGGAGGTCTGGAAAATGAAGCACACATGGGAGCATACTTTTTCGTTCCCTTCGCCAGAGAAGCTATCCCATAACACTTTGCGACACAGCAAAAAAATATATATAATCCTCCCCACTTGGGAGAAAATGTAAGGAATAAATAACTTTGTTAAATGTAAGTATTATATTTATTTACCAATCCATTTTTGTTTTTTACAAATGATTTCATATGAATTTTGAATTCAGATGTTAAGTCACCGCTGTTTAGCAGCCCGCTAGCCAAGCTAAGTTAATCATCAAATCAAATCAAATTCGTACATCAGCTTATATCTCAAAGTGCTGTACAGAAACCCAGCCTAAAACCCCAAACAGCAAGCAATGCAGGTGTAGAAGCACGGTGGCTGGGAAAAACTCCCTAGAAAGGCCAAAACCTAGGAAGAAACCTAGAGAGGAACCAGGCTATGTGGGGTGGCCAGTCCTCTTCTGGCTGTGCCGGGTGGAGATTATAACAGAACATGGCCAAGATGTTCAAATGTTCATAAATGACCAGCATGGTTGAATAATAATAAGGCAGAACAGTTGAAACTGGAGCAGCAGCACGGTCAGGTGGACTGGGGACAGCAAGCAGTCATCATGTCAGGTAGTCCTGGGGCATGGTCCTAGGGCTCAGGTCCTCCGAGAGAGAGAAAGAAAGAGAGAAGGAGAGAATTAGAGAACGCACACTTAGATTCACACAGGACACCGAATAGGACAGGGGAAGTACTCCAGATATAACAAACTGACCCTAGCCCCCCGACACATCAACTACTGCAGCATAAATACTGGAGGCTGAGACAGGAGGGGTCAGGAGACACTGTGGCCCCATCCGAGGACACCCCCGGACAGGGCCAAACAGGAAGGATATAACCCCACCCACTTTGCCAAAGCACAGCCCCCACACCACTAGAGGGATATCTTCAACCACCAACTTACCATCCTGAGACAAGGCTGAGTATAGCCCACAAAGATCTCCGCCATGGCACAACCCAAGGGGGGGCGCCAACCCAGACAGGATGACCACATCAGTGAATCAACCCACTCAGGTGACGTACCCCTTCCAGGGACGGCATGAGAGAGCCCCAGCAAGCCAGTGACTCAGCCCCTGTAATAGGGTTAGAGGCAGAGAATCCCAGTGGAAAGAGGGGAACCGGCCAGGCAGAGACAGCAAGGGCGGTTCGTTGCTCCAGAGCCTTTCCGTTCACCTTCCCACTCCTGGGCCAGACTACACTCAATCATATGACCCACTGAAGAGATGAGTCTTCAGTAAAGACTTAAAGGTTGAGACCGAGTTTGCGTCTCTGACATGGGTAGGCAGACCGTTCCATAAAAATGGAGCTCTATAGGAGAAAGCCCTGCCTCCAGCTGTTTGCTTAGAAATTCTAGGGACAATTAGGAGGCCTGCGTCTTGTGACCGTAGCGTACGTGTAGGTATGTACGGCAGGACCAAATCAGAGAGATAGGTAGGAGCAAGCCCATGTAATGCTTTGTAGGTTAGCAGTAAAACCTTGAAATCAGCCCTTGCTTTGACAGGAAGCCAGTGTAGAGAGGCTAGCACTGGAGTAATATGATCAAATTTTTTGGTTCTAGTCAGGATTCTAGCAGCCATATTTAGCACTAACTGAAGTTTATTTAGTGCTTTATCCGGGTAGCCGGAAAGTAGAGCATTGCAGTAGTCTAACCTAGAAGTGACAAAAGCATGGATTCATTTTTCTGCATCATTTTTGGACAGAAAGTTTCTGATTTCTGCAATATTACGTAGATGGAAAAAAGCTGTCCTTGAAATGGTCTTGATATGTTCTTCAAAAGAGAGATCGGGGTCCAGAGTAACGCCGAGGTCCTTCACAGTTTTATTTGAGACGACTGTACAACCATTAAGATTAATTGTCAGATTCAACAGAAGATCTCTTTGTTTCTTGGGACCTAGAACAAGCATCTCTGTTTTGTCCGAGTTTAAAAGTAGAAAGTTTGCAGCCATCCACTTCCTTATGTCTGAAACACATGCTTCTAGCAAGGGCAATTTTGGGGCTTCACCATGTTTCATTGAAATGTACAGCTGTGTGTCATCCGCATAGCAGTGAAAGTTAACATTATTTCGAATAACATCCCCAAGAGGTAAAATATATAGTGAAAACAATAGTGGTCCTAAAACGGAACCTTGAGGAACACCGAAATTTACAGTTGATTTGTCAGAGGACAAACCATTCACAGAGACAAACTGATATCTTTCCGACAGATAAGATCTAAACCAGGCCAGAACTTGTCCGTGTAGACCAATTTGGGTTTCCAATCTCTCCAAAAGAATGTGGTGATTGATGGTATCAAAAGCAGCACTAAGGTCTAGGAGCACGAGGACAGATGCAGAGCCTCGGTCCGATGCCATTAAAATGTAATTTACCATCTTCACAAGTGCCGTCTCAGTGCTATGATGGGGTCTAAAACCAGACGGAAGCATTTCGTATACATTGTTTGTCTTCAGGAAGGCAGTGAGTTGCTGCGCAACAGCCTTTTCTAAAAAGTTTGAGAGGAATGGAAGATTCGATGTAGGCCGATAGTTTTTTATATTTTCTGGGTCAAGGTTTGGCTTTTTCAAGAGAGGCTTTATTACTGCCACTTTTAGTGAGTTTGGTACACATCCGGTGGATTGAGAGCCGTTTATTATGTTCAACATAGGAGGGCTAAGCACAGGAAGCAGCTCTTTCAGTAGTTTAGTTGGAATAGGGTCCAGTATGCAGCTTGAATGTTTAGAGGCCATGATTATTTTCATCATTGTGTCAAGAGATATAGTACTAAAACACTTGAGCGTCTCTCTTGATCCTAGGTCCTGGGAGAGTTGTGCAGACTCAGGACAACTGAGCTTTAAAGGAATACGCAGATTTAAAGAGGAGTCCGTAATTTGCTTTCTAATAATCATAATCTTTTCCTCAAAGAAGTTCATGAATATATCACTGCTAAAGTGAAAGTCATCCTCTCTTGGGGAATGCTGCTTTTTAGTTAGCTTTGCGACAGTATCAAAAATAAATTTCGGGTTGTTCTTATTTTCCTCAATTAAGTTAGAAAAATAGGATGATCGAGCAGCAGTAAGGGCTCTTCGGTACTGCACGGTACTGTCTTTCCAAGCTAGTCGGAAGACTTCCAGTTTGGTGTGGCGCCATTTCCGTTCCAATTTTCTGGAAGCTTGCTTCAGAGCTCGGGTATTTTCTGTGTACCAGGGAGCTAGTTTCTTATGAGAAATGTTTTTAGTTTTTAGGGGTGCAACTGCATCTAGGGTATTGCGCAAGGTTAAATTGAGTTCCTCAGTTAGGTGGTTAACTGATTTTTGTCCTCTGGCGTCCTTGGGTAGACAGAGGGAATCTGGAAGGACATCAAGGAATCTTTGTGTTGTCTGTGAATGTATAGCACGACTTTTGATGTTCCTTGGTTGGGGTCTGAGCAGATTATTTGTTGCAATTGCAAACGTAATAAAATGGTGGTCCGATAGTCCAGGATTATGAGGAAAAACATTAAGATCCACAACATTTATTCCATGGGACAAAACTAGGTCCAGCGTATGACTGTGACAGTGAGTGGGTCCAGAGACATGTTGGTCTGTGGACTTTTCCATGTGAATATTAAAGTCACCAAAGATTAGAATATTATCTGCTATGACTACAAGGTCCGATAGGAATTCAGGGAACTCAGTGAGGAACGCTGTATATGGCCCAGGAGGCCTGCAAACAGTAGCTATAAAAAGTGATTGTTAGCTCGTAGTAGTTAGCTCGTAGTTAGCTCGTAGGACACGATGGCTAGCGAGCAGGAGATCTCGTCCTGGTTATTAACTAAACAAGCTAATTATAAAATGATCAGTGTCAATTCTGAAGAACCGGACATTTTTTTAAATCCTGAATTTGTGAACTTGCAAGCCAGCTAATTAAACATGAGGCAAATCGTTTTTTTTTTTTTTTTTTTTGTTTTGTTTTCAGGGACAGATGGCAACTGATGCGTTCCTTTCACTCCATGGCAGGACAAAATATTTGTGCCCAACTGGTTTGGAGGCAAGACATTTGAACAACATTTGATTAAAAACATAAGAAATGCAGCTACCTGTGTTCTGTTCAATCTAGGCTTGCTAGCCAGCCAGCCAAGTTATTTGTGCATTCATACATGATCAGTCAATACATGCATGCAGTCTGTTCACCTGACGTTCGCTAACTTTCTTGTTACTTTCCCCTCCCCTCGTATTTCACCATTGCATATAAAGAAAATGTTTATGAATATGAATATGTATATGAATATGTAAAACTGTTTACAAAACTGTTTACAAAATCATTGCACATTGACAAGGTAGTTTTGGTTCTCAGCAACTGGAACCAGCACTGAAATTTGAGCAGCAAGGTTAATTTCTCCTCCTTTGGCATTATGTTCCTGCTCTGTTCTCCTCAGGTTTAAGCACATCCCACCCCATCAGCCAGACAGATGTAAAGAACTTGCAAACCTCTTTCCCGAACTTCAAACCTCACTATGTTAAAAGTAGATCCACACGTTATTCTCTATCATGCAGAATTGTCAGCTCATTGTAACTTAAAGCTCATTCTAAAATACAGACGAGTGATTTCTGCCCCAGGGTACTGCACCGTGTGTGCATTTTTATTCCTGCCCAGCAATCATGTTAAATTATTTATTGTCTACAATTTAGACCACAGTAAGTTGAATGGGGTGTTTGTGAAAGGCTGGAACAAAAACCTGTAAACTCCTGTCCTCTGTATAAAAAACCTGTGGCTTTTATGACAAAATGTGCCCTCGTGTACTGAACAAGCTTTTGAATGTTAATCTCCTTGATGTGCCTTACTTGGGGATGCTAAAAGGTTTATTCTATTCTACTGAGCCATTTATTTTATGTTCGTATTATCTTTTATTATTTATTGTTGTTTTATAGTCGAAGGAACCTGCAAGTAAGCATTTCATTGGACCATGTGTGTCCTGTACATAGCACTAATAAAACTTGAAATGTGACTTCTTTTGTACACTGGACTGTGTTGTAAGAATTCATACACAGATACAGGAAAACCAATTAAAGGGTCCATATTGTTTTTAAATGACAAGTGTTGTGTCCCCACGGTTTTGAGGTTTAGGCATCTGGGGACTGCATTTCATTTGTCTAATCCCCTGCAAGGAGTGAAAAGCATTAATAATATTTCAATGGTGTATTAATTTAATTTAATATATATTCCTGTTTGATATGCATGCATAATATGAAATTAGACATGTTTTCCTTTATAATATGCCAGTGTGTATTTTGTATTCAATGCATTTAGGTTACATTAGGATGAAGTAGTCTAGGCTTTCTAATCTAGTAATGCATCATATCACTTATCAATTAGTTATCAATGCATAAGGTGAATATAAAATCTATCTTTAACATCAGTGTCATTTAATAATATGCACGGGTGTAAGAGCATGGGTGTTATTTATCACAATGCAAGCCTGCTCATTGAAATAAAACACCAGCAGTCCTAATGCAATGCAATATTAGCTTCACAGTGAAACACCACTATTCTGGCTATTTGTCGTTTTTAAACTCAAAAATGGTTGTTTAGCTTACCCGGGAAACGTCCACAACTGTCACACCCTGATCTGTTTCACCTGTCCATGTGATTGTTTCCACAACCTCCAGGTGTCGCTTATTTCCCCTGGTGTATTTATCCCTGTCTCTCTGTGCCAGTTTGTCTTGTACAGAGGGGCAAAAAAGTATTTAGTCAGCCACCAATTGTGCAAGTTCTCCCACTTAAAAAGATGAGAGAGGACTGTAATTTTCATCATAGGTACACTTCGACTATGACAGACAAAATGAGAAAAAAAATCCAGAAAATCACATTGTAGGATTTTTAATGAATTTATTAGCAAATTATGGTGGAAAATAAGTATTTGGTCACCTATAAACAAGCAAGATTTCTGGCTCTCACAGACCTGTAACTTCTTCTTTAACCTGGGGCTCCACACAAGATCTCACCCCGTGGGGTCAAAATGATCACAAGAACGGTGAGCAAAAATCCCAGAACCACATGGGGGGACCTAGTGAATGACCTGCAGAGAGCTGGGACCAAAGTAACAAAGCCTACCATCAGTAACACACTACGCCGCCAGGGACTCAAATCTTGCAGTGCCAGACGTGTCCCCCTGCTTAAGCCAGTACATGTCCAGGCCCGTCTGAAGTTTGCTAGAGAGCATTTGGATGATCCAGAAGAAGATTGGGAGAATGTCATATGGTCAGATGAAACCAAAATATAACTTTTTTGGTAAAAACTCAACTCGTCGTGTTTGGAGGACAAAGAATGCTGAGTTGCATCCAAAGAACACCATACCTACTGTGAAGCATGGGGGTGGAAACATCATGCTTTGGGGCTGTTTTTCTGCAAAGGGACCAGGACGACTGATCCGTGTAAAGGAAATAATGAATGGGGCCATGTATCGTGAGATTTTGAGTGAAAACCTCCTTCCATCAGCAAGGGCATTGAAGATGGAACGTGGCTGGGTCTTTCAGCATGACAATGATCCCAAACACACCGCCCGGGCAAAATACCAGCAACAGTGTGTGAAAACCTTGTGAAGACTTACAGAAAACGTTTGATCTCTGTCATTGCCAACAAAGGGTATATAACAAAGTATTGAGATAAACTTTTGTTATTGACCAAATACTCATTTTCCACCATAATTTGCAAATAAATTCATATAAAATCCTACAATGTGATTTTCTGGAATTGTTTTTCTCATTTTGTCTGTCATAGTTGAAGTTTACCTATGATGAAAATTACAGGCCTCTCTCATCTTTTTAAGTGGGAGAACTTGCACAAATAGTGGCTGACTAAATACTTTTTTGCCCTACTGTATGTTCAAGTCAACCAGTGTGGTTTTTCCCATGCTCCTGCTTTTCTATTCCTCCCGGTTTTGACCTTTGCCTGTTTTCTGGACTCCATTCCCGCCTGCCTGACCATTCTGCCTGCAATGACCTCGAGCCTGCCTGCCATTCTGTACCTCTGGGACTCTGAACTGGTTTTGACCTTTTGCCTGTCCACGACCATTCTCTTGCCTACCCCTTTTGGATTGTTAATAAACATCTTGGATTCTAACCATCTGCCTCCTATGTCTGCATCTGGGTCTCGCCTTGTGCCCTTATACACCGACGTAGCAGCAGACCAAGCAATATGCGAGAGGACCCTATGTAAAATTATTCTGGTCAGTGTCAGCTTGATTCATTAACAGGTACTGAATTGATTTGTGTTACTTGTTATTCGTGTTAAATATTTTCATTCTGTGATAGTTGTTCACTGGATTGCTTTCACTAGTTGCTCACGCTGCTACGCTGGGTATGATGTAAACAGATGTAGCTTGCTAGCATAAAAGCTAGTTTTGGTGATGCCATTTCCTGTTTGTGTTAGAGGTCAAGTCGAAGTACATTTAAAATTTAGGAGATTTTAAGCGCTCTGCATCCTCCCATACCAGGGCATATGAGCAGAAGTTTTGCCAACCTGCAACTAAGAGAGCCAAAAATGAATTATTTAGGCGATACTATTTCAAGGCTATAGCTTACAAAGAGATACATTGTGAATCATTTGCGAGTGCGACACAATAGGCTGTGTCGTAGCAGAATCAGAATTAGTTAGGTAACATTGATAAATAAGATGTTTTATTTACATAATGCTTATGTGAGATATGTGATTAGAATGTCTTCTTTTGGATAGTACTGTTGGCAGTTGCATTTTCCTCTCTCTTCTCCAGGGAGAGGTCAGGCTTGTCTTCATATGTCAATGTATCTAACCATGTGATGCTATGAAGAATATCAGAAGGGGAGGAGGACAGAATGGAGGCTTGTCTTATGGGAATGTGTCTAACTATTGTATGTCCCCTCTGAGGTTGCCCTTATCTTGACTTAGTATATGACCTAAGAGGCTCACTGTCTTTTCTGATCTTGTCCAGGAGGGGGTGTATTTGAGATGGGAGTATCTAGAATTGACAATTGATATATGCCATTGGATGAGATAATGTTTTGGTCCTAAGTGGTACCAAGAACGAGATTAGAATCTCGTCTAAAGAGACCAAACTGAAAAATAATTTATAGCGGGTTGGATGCGCGCTGTGTTAGGAAGCAGTGCGGCTTGGTTGGGTCGTGTATCGGAGGACGCATGACTTTCAACCTTCGTCTCTCCCGAGCCCGTACGGGAGTTGT
The DNA here is from genome assembly GCF_034236695.1 of Oncorhynchus nerka. Lineage (NCBI taxonomy): Eukaryota > Metazoa > Chordata > Actinopteri > Salmoniformes > Salmonidae > Oncorhynchus > Oncorhynchus nerka. The sequence continues at coordinate 50,911,541 of NC_088413.1, read as the reverse complement.
AGCGATGAGACAATATAGTAGCTACTAAAAACAATTGGATACCATGAAATTGGGGAGAAAAAGGGGTAATTAAAAAAAAAAAAGTATTCCTTTGTAATGTTCCTAAGTGTCACGTTCTGACCATCGTTCGTGTGTGTTTTCCTTGTTTTAGTGTTGGTCAGGACGTGAGCTGGGTGGGCATTCTATGTTGTGTGTCTGGTTTGTCTATTTCTATGTTTGGCTTGATATGGTTCTCAATCAGAGGCAGGTGTTAGTCATTGTCTCTGATTGGGAACCATATTTAGGTAGCCTGTTTTGTGTCGGGTTTTGTGGGTGATTGTTCCTGTCTTTGTGGCACCAGATAGGACTGTTGGTTTTTTCACGTTTCTTGTTTTGTAGATTGTTGTACTCTCATCTTTATTAAAGATGTACAAAACTAACCACGCTGCATTTTGGTCCGCCTCTCTTTCCCCAGAAAACCATTACACTAAGATCTGTTATTCGTCATGTGAGTTGAGAGGGGTGTGTCTTGGCTATAAATGATACTAAGAATTGTTTTGTAAGCACTCTCAGAGAATTCATTTATAGACACTGAATTGATCTGAGAGTCACAGGGCTATGGTGAAGCTCATATATAATTAAAGATGGACTTTAAAATATAACTCTGACTTGTATGTGGTTTGCTCTCTTAATGTTTAGTAATACAGGAAATTACCACGACAGCTGGCATTTAAACATTTTGTTGTATTAAATCAGTCTATATATTGCGCATATAGGCTGTGACTTAGAATGAAATACAAATGAAACAAAATGACTTAGTGCCTTTGAATACATCTTTATAAACACGTTTGGCCAGTCTGGCTTCAGGCTCATGCGATAGTGCCTGGAGACTGTGTTCATTTGTAAATCGGGGGGTCCTGGAAAACATGGTGTGGGGGGTGTTTATCGGGGTGGCTCTGCGGAACCGAAACACATTGAGAAAAGTGTCAAACCCAACTTAGCAGCGCAGCAGACCGCGTAAACAGCCAAGTAGCCTTCTCTCTATGGTGGTGAAATGGACAGCCCTCTCCAAGGTGCTGATTAATTCAAAGCATTTTAGATGTCACTGCAGTATGCCCACACACTTGAGTATAGCTGCGGGCTTACACAAGTCAGATTTCTTATAGCCTAATTTTCTAAACAATGTCCAGCAAATCTTGTAGATGTCACTGCAGAACACCGGCCATATGCACATATACTCAGCTGTGGGCTTTACAGGACCTGAATTTCAAATAATTAAAAACAATGTAGCAGTAGATCAAATATTGGAATATAACTTCAAATAAAATGGGTCAATGTAGGCTAAAGCAGAACACACATGAGAATATATAGGCCTCCTGCCTATGTGACGATATGATGCACATATTCAGATTAACTTAACAGTACAGAAGTTTGTAAAGAAAAAAAATACATTTGTTTTCAAAACCTCCCACAATGACTCCCCTCATGTCAAGTCCATTTAACTCCTGACAGTCAATTTCTTGCTCAAAGCTATGAGCGAACCTGTGACGTTTAGCCTCCTAAGACTGTTCAGAAGGCTCTGGCTGTACAGTATTTTTTTTATTTTGAGTGTTAACTGTAACCTGGGTGTCCTCTTTAGCCTGGTCTACAAGGCTCGCTGCCACCACATGCGCCTTGGTTTAGGCATGTTCAAAAACAATTTTTTTTGAGAGCTCTTTATTTTTACGTCAGAGGATGTTACTGTACATTCCGCCCACTCTTTTTCTAGTTGAATCCCTCCAGTTTATAGACCCAAGCTCCCTACCTTTTTGCATGTTATACTGCTGAGTCTGACTCGCTAGTAGGCCTACTAGCTAGTGGATGTGCCATTGGTGATGCTGAACTGGAAGGATTACATCACCATCAGGAAAAGTTTGCCCCTCTCCTCCGGCACTGACAGTTCTGGCTCGTTCTGTGTTCAATTCACCATCTTTCTCTGTATTTTTGGACTTAAAAAATGTCAAACTCGATTGCCTTTTCTTATCCATTTTTTATTTGGCTTTCCCACGTTTCAAACTCAGTAGGGAGACGACTAGCCTTAGGCTACGTGACGTGATTAGGTAGGGACCTCTTCAATAGCTGAGCACCACTACCAAGATCCTGCTCCGGCTCAAATTAAGCACTGCCTGGAGAGCTGGCCAGCAGCAGAGAATATCCTCTTCACACGTGCAGATCCACTGGGGATGCTAAACACCCTTTCTGTTAAAAAAAAATAATAATTTTAGTAGGCCTAAAGGTTTAGGCAAAATAACCCAATCAAAACAAATGTCCTTGAATATGAGAATATGCCAGGCCTATTGGGCAGATAATAGAATGAAAATGAATGCTTAAGAGATCTGATTTGTAGTTTATGTGAGCGGACCAAGTAATTGGGCGTCACTCTAAAGCGGGAAGGTGGAATAAACGAGTCAGGAGTAGGTTTTCTTGATTGAACATAGTTCTCTATTGAGGGCATTTGGTCAACACAAACACTCCAACATAATCAATGAAAATCTTCCATGGAAAAACATACATCTTCTCCAGATGAAACAGGAACACAATATGATTATCTTTAAACCACAACAAAAATCACGGGATTGTCACCGTCTTAGTGGTTCTCCCTGGATAGCTCCTCTCTCTCGGTGGCCATCTTCCAGAGATAGTTTTCCCCCCTCTCTCTGCTGGTTCCATTCTCTCTCTTATAGGGGAAGGAGAGTATGTCATTAGTACCGTCAGCTGTGCTTAATTGCCTCTGGTTACCTTGTCTCCCATGCCTTGTTGGGCTACTATCCATGAGCCCAGCCTGCCCTCTGGTGGTCCTTCCACATTTATAAATACTTTGCTACAATGCCACCTCGTTCCTTTTTAGCATGTGTACAAGGTAAGTACACCATCATGCTTTCGTGATCTTCAGAGTCTTTCAGATTCCACCATGATTCTTTAGTTGTGGACACGACATCACCGCACTCCATTTCTTGTTCTTGGTCTTCATCTTTGTAAGTCACCTTGATTTAGCAGCTAGTTTTTTTTTATCAGTTTCTTTATGAAAATGTTTAGCAAACTCCATGACAGTAACTTAAGCAAGGGGCTATAGCAGCACACAAGTAGACTAGAAATGCATACTGGAGCGGGCATTTGTTCAGAGCTTGTTAAGTGAGCACAACTGGAGTGAAATTGGAGCGGGCGAGAAGGTCGAAGCTCCAGACTTTGGGAATCTTGCTCCACCCTCCAGTCAAATTGTGCACACTCCGCTCCTCTCACATACTCTGTCCCACACTAGAAGGTATGCTCTCAGGTGTTCTTGGAAGATCACTTTTTAAAGAACAGGAGACACAGCTGTGCATTTTGGAAAACAACCCAAATATGCTGCTAGCTATATATGCTGACTGGTAGGGCATTGGTATATCCATCACACATTCATTTTGGTTGTGTCCGAAATGCCAGTGTTCCTAGTGCACTACTTTTGACCAGGGCCCATATTGTTGGACGCTGTATACCCTTACAAAATAAACTCTGGACCTTGAAACCAGTTCCACTGCATTTCATTCATTGTTCCCCTCTGATCATGGATTGATTTTGACCTGGGACACCAGATGTGTGCAACTAATTATCGGGTAGAAGAGAACTAGCAGGGTTAGCACCTTGTAGAGTAAGAGTTGAATACCCCTAGTGTATACCATGCGTATCCCGCATGCATGACTAATAAAACTTGATTTCAAATGGGATCTTCAAGTTATTTACACTGAACCAAAACATGTAAAGTGTTTTGGTTCAGTGTAAAATAGACATCCATGCGAGTAACACGTTACAGCAAAAGCATGTCACCAAGAACATCAGTGCATAGTTTGCGTGCAGCAGTCATCAGAAGTGTGTGCAGAACCTGGTGGAATAAAGAGACCATATTAACAGAGTGATCTAATTGGTGCGATGTCAGCTGATGCTATTCTCCCTGAATTCTCCCTGAACTGCGCTTGGTTTTTAAATGGTTAAAAGTGCAGTGATGACAACTAAACCAAAAATCTGACATTTTTCCATTGGAATTTGGTTGTGCTTTTAGATGGTTGAAAGCATGTGAAAACATATTGGGAATTCAGCAAACTTCTTGCTGTCTTTTTGAGTGGGTGAATAAAGGTTGAAATCTTATTGATCAACGTCTCAACTAAATACTAATGAATTGTCCATGAGCCCAATGGGTGGGTTGCATAGTATATTCTGTGATTTGAGGAATCTATTTAAGAATTGACAGTATACTGCAGTATTTGACAGACAGGTATGTGTGCCTATCAGCTTTGTTTCAGCATTGCTGCTGTCATTGCTTACAGATGTAATGTCTGCTTCCAACTCACACCATCAAACACAGCTCACTTTCCAGTCCACTTTCCAGCTCACACTCTCAAACACCTAGATCCCCTGAACGCAGCTCACTCTCCAGATCCCAATCACCTGAATTCTAATCTCCTGTTCACACACCTGCATGTCATTATCACACACTATTTAGTTCAGTTCTTTGCACCCCATCACTGTGAGGTATTGCGACACATGGCTTTAGGGAGCACTGGGATTCTCTGTGATTTACACCTCCGTTATATGATAGTTTTTGCCTGTCTCACTAACGACGCCTTTTTCCTATTCCCTGCCTGCTCTCCCCTCTTGTTCATTACAGCATAATCATTAAATATGCTGTCCATTCAACAGAACACCCTCTACTCCAAGAGACAGGGATGTATTTTTCATTCCAGTCAGGGTGTAATAGCAACTCTACCCAGTTCTGTCATACGAGAATGCTGAAGCTAGAAATAAATGTTTACCTGGCTAAATGAGTTTCTGGCTAAATGTCTTGGTGCTGCTGAGCCATACCATATCTTGCCTAGTGCCTACCTACCGTCCTCAGGTCACACTTCGAATTAGGGCTCACCTTAAAAGGATGTGTGAATCTCAATGTGACTTCCCTGGTTAAAAGGACAAAAACATAGATTTGCACTATACAGGCTCGAGTAGTTCCCCGCAGACAGAGTGCCATGGAAACAGCAGGATTGGAAAATAAAGAGCTACCATTATGTTGAATTTCCTCAATGTGTACCACCCATCATCATCCATCCCAACTACTGTGTACCCAACTGCTCTGCCTTGCCTGTGTAGGCACTTAGATCAGTTCCACTTGTAGCTGGAAAGTGCTTCAGCACCAATATGTCAGCAGAGAGTGTGGATGTAGTGATAACAAGCTTGAGGCTAATTTTATAATGTATAGCCCCCCCCCCCGTGTAGGGCATTTACATGTCGTACTATTCTGAAGCACTATTAAATCGTTAAAAGGTATTGAAAGGTATTATGGTTTTATGTTGCCTGTGAGTATTAAAACGTTCCCCAGAAATAATGTTATTTAGGAGTAAACATTTCAGTGAATTGCACATATCGGGTCCATACTGCGAGTATTTCAAAAGTTTAAAATGCAAATCAGACAATTAAAATGTAATTGCATGTGATAAAATGTTTGCTGTTCCCATTACATAACCTGCCACATTTAGCCCTATGCTAACCTGACCAGGTGTCAGTGATTATGTCCGCTAACAAATTCTGCATCCGCCAATTACAAATGTTGACGTAGTGGGCGTCCTCAAATACTTTTCCATGAGTGCGTCCTTAACAGTAGTCAAACTGCACCATCTGCTAATCAAAGTTACTAAAAGTGTGACATTTAAACTGGACGAATTGTGTGTTGCGAGCCTGGTTCCTGGTAATTGTTGCAGGTGCGGCAAATTCGAATCCCAGGTGAGATATTTTTCCTTTGAAATGTGGAATGACATTTTAGTGTGTTGCGAAGGGAAATGCAACCAACACATTGAACATGAAGATTAAGAATAGCCTACATTTAATGAGAAGCTGCATATTTCTTCAGCCTTGCAGACAATTAAGTACACTGCTAATAATTCAGTTTATTAGGCCTACATACAGTGAGTGTACAAAACATTAAGAACACCTGTTCTTTCAATGAAAGACTGGCCAGGTGAATCGAGGATAAATCTTTTATCCCTTATTGATGTCACTTGTTAAATCCACTTCAAATTAGTGTGGATGAAGGGGAGAAGCCAGGTTAAAGATGGATTTTTAAGCCTTGGCCCACTATTGGCCAAGCCTAAGCACACTATTGGCCTTTTTATTGCTTTACCTCCTTACTTCATTTGCACACACTGTATACAGATTTTTCTATTGTGTTCTTGACTGTACGTTTGTTTATCCCATGTGTAACTCTGTTGTTTTTGTCGTACTCTTTGCTTTATCTTGGCCAGGTCGCAGTTGTAAATGAGAACTTGTTCTCAACTGGCATACCTGGTTAAATAAATGTTTTTTTGTTGTTTTTTTGAGACTTGTCCAGAAGCCACTCCTACATTGTATTGTGTGTTTAGGTATTGTGTGTTGCTGTCCTGATGGAAGGTGAACCTTTACCCCAGTCTGAGGTCCTGAGCGCTCTGGAGCAGGTTTTCATCAAGTATCTCTATGTACTTTGCTCCATTCCTCTTTCCCTCGATCCTGACAAGTCTCACAGTCCCTGCCACTGAAAAAGATCCCCACAGCATGATGCTGCCACCACCATGCTTCACCGTAGGGATGGTGCCAGGTTTCCTCCAGACGTGGCGCTTGGCATTCAGGCCAAAGAGTTCAATCTTGGTTTCATCAGACCAGAGAATCTTGTTTCTCATGGTCTGAACGTCTTTTAGTCTTTTAACTCCAAGTGGGCTGTCATGTGCCTTTTACTGAGGAGTGCCTTCCGTCTGGCCACTCTACCATAAAGGCCTGATTGGTGGAGTGCTGCAGAGATGGTTGTCCTTTTGGAAGGTTCTCCCATCTCCACAGAGGAACTCTGGAGCTCTGTCAGAGTGACCATCTGGTTCTTGGTCACCTCCCTGACCAAGGCCCTTCTCCCCCGATTGCTCAGTTTGGCCAGGCGGCCAGCTCTAGGAAGAGTCTTGGTGGTTCCAAACTTCTTCCATTTAAGAATGATGGAGGCCACTGTGTTCTTGGGGACCTTCAATGCTGCAGAAATGTTTTGGTATCCTTGCTCAGATCTGCGCCTCGACACAATACTGTCTTGGCGCTCTACGGACAATAACCTTTACGGACAATTCCATGCACTGTCAATTGTGGTACCTTATATAGACAGGTGTGTGCCTTTCCAAATCATGTCCAATCAATTGAATTTACCACAGGTGGACTCGAATCAAGTTGTAGAAACAGCTCAAGGTTGATCAATGGAAACAGGATGCACCTGAGCTCAATTGAGTCTCATCGCAAATGATCTGAATATGTATGTAAATAAGGTATTTATGTTTTTTATTTTACATACATTTGCAAAGATTTCAAAAATCCTGTTTTTGCTTTGCAATTATGGTGTGTTATGTGTAGATTGAGGAGAAAAAAATTATGTAACGTAACAAAATGTGAAAAAGTCAAAAAGTACTGCAGCTATCTGTTTAGTGGATTCCTAAGCCACATACTTTTTTGGCAGAGCATTTAAATAACCCATTACATTCCTAAGTGTGTATTTTACCCATGCATAACTCACACACGCACATACCACTCAATTGTGTGCATTATTTCTCTCTTAGAAATACACATGCATACACACAGGCCTGCAAATATCTGAGAGAGAAAGAGAGACATGAAAATCCTATTCCATTTGTGGTATTGGCCAGCTGAAATAGGTTGGCGGTACTGGCCCTTTCCCACAAAGGGAAGCTCCAGCCAAGCAGAGTGGAGGAGTAACTCATGTTCTCATTGTCTTTCTGACAGATCCCACTACAAAGCCCGGGCCTGTTGGGTGGGATGGGAATCAAAGCCAGTGGCTGAGCCATGGGATCCGGGGGTACTGTAGCCTATCCTCTGCTCTGACCACTTTGGCTGAGACACCAAGTCAGGAAGAGGGGAGCAGTAGGATAGTAGGGTAAAGTGTCACCTGGGCCACCGTTTGATATACAGTATCAGGGAGTGCAGTCAAAATGAAAAAAAAAAAACTTATTCTTGTGCTTTTGTGTTACTAACTCGCTTTTGTGAGCTCCAGTGCAGTCAACCATGTTTCTATTAGCTTTTTCATAGAACAATGGCCTTTTGAATTTCTTGGAATCGCAGTTATTATGCAAAACTATTACCATGTGTAAATCGTACAGTCTCATGAATAAGTCAAGAATGGTAATGTTCAACGTGAAATTAGACTGGGAAAGCTACACATTCTTAACAGACCAACTGCATGTTTCAGGGAAGCCATACATGTATGTATCTATATGTATGACGAGTGTATGTACTGTACAGCTTCAATCACAGAATAATATTCTATAGTGAGTGATGGAGACAGCTGTGTTGTTCACACTGCTGTAGCTGTAGCTGGATACAGTGTTAAAGAATGTGCTGCCAGATCAGTGCTCTTTTCACCTTGGAATAGAGTTTACCTAGTCTAGTGGGGTCTGTGGGCATTGTCACAGAGAATATCTACCAGTTTGAGTTTCTTGACCCTTAACTACATTTTGGTGATGACTTTGTGTCATGGCAGTGGGGGATTCATCACTTGGGAAGTCCACTGCAGTTCTACTGTGTACTGTATGTCACAGCCGGTTATAGGATGAGCAATATTAGCATAAGAACTGTAAATGTGTCTGGTTCTAATCGGAATCCTGTGCCCATGTCCCTGTCTCATGTTAGATATCCTCAGAGGGCTGCATTAAGAGTCCAAGGAGGACACATAGACTGTGTCCTAAATGGCACCCTAGTCCTTATATAGTGCCCTACTTTTGACTAGGGCCAAGAGGGAATAGCAACCATACTCCCCAGGTTACATCATCTTGTTTTAACGCTTTCAAGTGAAGCTTATTTTCAGTTTGGGAAGAAGTTATAAATGTAGAAAGAGAATAGGGTACCGTTTGTAAGGGTTTTAAATGTGTGGAGTGAGGACTGTTGTGGAATTTTGGCCAGAGATAATGTTTGTGAGCTCATCTCTCCTCCACTGAGAAATAGTCTACCAGACCCTTCCTGCTCATATGGTAACAGTCAGTGGCAAACAAATCCCTGTTATCTTTGTGCTACAAGGTAAGAGTGTCAGTTCTACATTACCTTTCTAGTTTTTCTTACAGTACGGCACCTCTCAAAATACTGTCATAACTCAGACTTTTGCTGTCTGTTTCGAAGTTTAAACCAAATGAAGTATCCTGTTTTTAGAGAATTTTGTTAAATGTGTATATATATATAATACTTTCTGGCTTTCACCTTTTAGTCTTAAAAGTAGCAGAGCTGCTTGACGAAAAGCAAGCATAATTTTTTTTACAAACTTGATTCATCACCATGTTTCTCTAGCTGAGACTCTAGTCTATTGACGTTAACATCTGATAAAGTGTTCTGACTGAAGCTACGTCGGTTTTTCTTTCCTGAGCGCCTCCCGCCCATGCGACAGGTTCTGCATACGGCTTCTAATTCGATGGTGTTCTATTTTTAAACAGCCGAAAGCCTCAGGTAAGTTTAATTCCTGTATGTGATTGAGTGGTTCTAGCCAGCCAGCCAGCCAGCTCCTATCAAATAAATAAATAATGCTGGTTGCCTTGGAAACCAATCTACCATTTAAGTTCTACATCACACTCCACTGCAAAGATTTTTTATAGTGTGGTTGATAATGGATTTTCATAGTTTTTTCTTTTCCCTTGTTTTTTGGATTGTGCAAATAGTTCATTCTAGCCCTATAGCTTTGTAATGGATCTCCACTAGCAGTTAATGTGATTGGGATAGGTCTCTGTTCTCGGTACTATGTTCCCACAGTGTGGAGAAGTGTTTCTTTTTGTCGACATTTAGAATATTTGCAGATATACAAAACCTTGCAGAGAGCATATCCAACTGACAATCTCTTAGAAAAAAATATAGAAACTATTGGAACCAAGACTGAAAGGTGGAGCATATCTAACAAAAATTATAATATACGCTTAATCCAGCATATGCTAATATAGAGAATGTATTATAAAAGAGACAAAATTCACAAATTCCACAGCACATTGGCAGTCATGTCTGAAGTGTAAAACTAATAATGACTCAATAATCCATGCTTTCTGGGAATGCTAGAGTTGACGTCGGAAGTTTACATACACTTAAGTCATGAGTCATTAAAACTCATTTTTCAACCACTCCACAAATTTCTTGTTAACAAACTGTAGTATTGGCAAGTCGGTTACGACATCTACTTTGTGCATGACACAAGACATTTTTTCCAACAATTGTCTAGACAGATTATTTCACTGTATCACAATTCCAGTGGGTCAGAAGTTTACATATACTAAGTTTACTGTGCCTTTAAAATAGCTTGGATAATTCCAGAAAATTATGTCATGGCTTTAGAAGCTTCTGATAGGCTAATTGACATCATTTGAGTCAATTGGAGGTTGTACCTGTGGATGTATTTCAAGGCCTACCTTCAAACTCAGCGCCTCTTTGCTTGACATCATCACGGGCGCTGGAGATGGTGGATTGTGCTAGTGGATGTTTGTATGATGTTGTCGTTTGTATGTGTAGGTTTTGTATTGTTTATAAAAGATTTTGAAAAGTTTGCATAGAAAACAGATGCAACGATTGCCTGCGTTTCCATTTAACTATCTCGTGTCGATGAAAACAACTGGACGTAATGATACAACGCCTACAGTATTGCAAAGACCTATAGTGTCAAATAAAAATGTAGTTGTTGAAGAGTTTCCATGATCCATTTAGGCAAATTGCGCATTAATAAATTGGCAACAGCCTGTTTGCCCTTCCACCTATCTGTTTCACGTCTCAGGTAGCCCGCGAAAGCCAGCATGGATAGATTGCAATAATTGACTAATATTTGACATGTTCTAATAATTCTCATGTGCCAATGTGTCGCCACGGTCGAAGTCTTGGTGAAACCTGCACTCCTGTAGAGTTGAAATAATCGGATGGTGAAACTTTCCAGGCAACCAGAAAAGCAAGGAGAAGCAATTCTGGCATAAAATGCATTTAGCAAGACATAGGCATTTTGAGTTAATTGTGGAGTGGAGCTTTATATTTAAGCTACGCGGCGACATCACCGGCATACCTTCAAAATGATTCGGCAATCATTTATTCTAAAAACATTGTTTCCATTATCATTTGTCGCAATAAAGAAAGTTAGACAGACAAAAAATCCACCCTGTCTAGGATAAAAATGTTGTCTATCTTTAGAAAATACACTTGGATCCTGTTAAGGACTTGCAGCAACGGAAGCATGGAAGCATTTCTGCTTTCTTTCAGGACAGAAGCGAAGGGAGCAAAAAAAAAAATAACCAAAGGAAAAATCTGATGCTCAGCAAGCAAAAATACTCATTGATAACGTGATTCTTCCAATAACAATGAACACATGCGTCCATGCTGTCTGTTCAGGACATTCATGATCACTTGGCTAAATATGTCACCCTCCCTGAGAAGGAAGAATTATGCATTTGAATTTGTTGAGTCCATAAACGCAGTTGTCCAAATAGAACTAATGAATAACATCCACAATGCCAGTTTTCACACTTTGATTGTAGATGAAAACACTGACATCTCAATAAAAAGTATAGGGAGCAGAATGTGTTTGCACTGCTCAGTATATCGTGGATCTACACAGAACACAATCAGGGTCTGCAGAAGATGGCGATCTCACATCTGATGGTGTGTCTGTCATGTTAGGCAAGCACAATGGAGTGGCTACAATATTGAAACGCAAATACCCAATCTGACTGATCATCACAGCGTCGCTCATAGGGAAGATGTAGGCACTGATGATGCCTGGAAAAAGGCGTGGTGTCACCACACCTGACCCAGAAATACATAGCGCTACTGAGGTCAGAGCCAGAAAGCATCAGCAAGCAACACTCAGATTACAAGTTTATTGTAAAAGAAGAAAATGAAAATGGGAGTGTTGAATACATTTTCCGATATGGTAAAGATGACACTGAAGTGTAAGGAGTTGGAAGACGTGGCTAAACTTGTTGACATTTGTGGTACTTTCCAAGCGTTAATCGCCGGCCAGATGAACCTGATCAAAACTAAAATCGAGGAAATGCCTTCAGGTGATGCACTTGGATCAGCTCATCAGAATAAAGTCTACCATAAGAAGAGGGGGGAATAAACCTGGACAGAGTCTACAATCACTGGAAAAGTGGTAAGAACAGAAGACAGAATTTACAAGGTACAAAAGATTAGATTAGATTCAACTTTGTCATTGAACAAGTACAAGTACAGTACATAGAAATGCACTTTGCATCTGACCAGAAGTGCAAATAAAAGAGAACAAAAAATGTACAAGTGAAACAATTAAGTACAATGTATGTTAAGTGGGATGTATAAATGTGCAATGGCAAGTACAAAAACCAACCCTTTCCATTATTTGTTTGATCTTACATTGATTTGGATTGAACAAAGATTTAACTTGACTATGTGCTCTATTTATAATAGCTTTTTAAAAAACAGAATATTGAATATGTTTAAAGGCAACTATGTTGTGCTTGTTGTGTGTGTCTGTCCAGATGCTGCACACAGGATGATTTCCAGTACCATAGGGCCAGAGGACAACGGAAAGGACAAGTGAAATAAGTTAAGGTGAACTGTCCAAAACACAAGTGATCTGTTTGATTAGTAACAAATGTAACAATTAAAACTAAGCAAAACCTTAAGCACTTATATTTTGCTATCATTTTGATACTGAATGTTATCAGATCTTCAACCAAAACCTAATATTAGGTAAAGGCAACCTGAGTTTACAAATAACAACCTAACAAACATACTTATTTTTATTTATTTAATGAACAAAGTTATGCAACACCCAATTCAATTCCCCTGTGTGATAAAGTAATTGCCCCCTGGTTGTGCCACCTATAGCTGCAATGACTACATCCAAATGGTTCCTGTAGTTGTTGCTCAGCTTCTCTCATCGCTGTGGAGGAATTTTGGCCCTCTCTTGCATGCCGAACTGCTTTACTCAGCGACATTTGTGCGTTTTCAAGCGTGAACGGCTCGTTTCAAGTCCTGCCACAACATCTCAATTGGGAATAGGTCTGGACTTTGACTAGGCCATTCCAAAACTTCAAATTGGTGCTTTTCATATAGACCTGATTGTGTGTTTTGGATCATTGTCTTGCTTGCTGACCCAGCTGTGCTTAGCTCACAGAATTCTCTGATTCAGAGCAGAATTCATGGTTCCTTCTATTAGGCAAGTCGTCCAGGTCCTGAGGCAGCAAAGCATCCCCAAACCATGACACTACCACCACTATGCTTGACCGTTGGTATAAGGTTTTTACATAGAATGCAGTGTTTGGTTTTCACCAGGCATAATTGGACTCATATCGTCTAAGTGTTTGGTTGGAGTCATTGCAGCTAAAGGTGGCACAACCAGTTTGAGTGTAAGGGGGCAATTACTTATTACTTATTTCCACACAGGGGCAATGGGTGTTGCATAACTTTGTTTGAAATTAATTAAGTATGTAATTGTGTTATTTGTTCACTCAGGTTCCCTTTATCTGATATTAGGTTTTGGTTGAAGATCTGATCACGTTCAGTATCAAAAACACGCAAAAGTAGAGAATATTGGAAAGTTGGCAAATACTTTTTCACGGCACTGTGGGTAAGGGTTAAAGTGACTAGGCAATCAGGATATATAATAAACAGAGTAGCAGCAGCGTATGTGAACTGTGTGTGTGTGTTTTGTGTGTGTGAGCGTATGTAATGTGTGTGTGTGTGTCACACCCTGACCATAGTTTGCTTTGTATGTTGAAATGTTTTGTTTGGTCAGGGTGTGATCTGAGTGGGCATTCTATGTTGTATGTCTAGTTTGTCTGTTTCTGTGTTTGGCCTGATATGGTTCTCAATCAGAGGCAGGTGTTAGCCAGACAGTGATCTCAGCTCGCTGGTCACCATAGCATCTCCCACCTGTAGCACACGCTCCAGCAGGTATATCTCTCTAGTCACCCCCAAAACCAATTCTTTCTTTGGCCGCCTCTCCTTCCAGTTCTCTGCTGCCAATGACTGGAACGAACTACAAAAATCTCTTAAATTGGAAACACTTATCTCCCTCACTAGCTTTAAGCACCAACTGTCAGAGCATCTTACAGATTACTGCACCTGTACATAGCCCACCTATAATTTAGCCCAAACAACTACCTCTTTCCCAACTGTATTTAATTTATTTATTTATTTTGCTCCTTTGCACCCCATTATTTTTATTTCTACTTTGCACATTCTTCCATTGCAATACTACCATTCCAGTGTTTTACTTGCTATATTGTATTTACTTTGCCACCATGGCCTTTTTTGCCTTTACCTCCTTCTCACCTAATTTGCTCACATTGTATATAGACTTGTTTTTTTTTACTGTATTATTGACTGTATGTTTGTTTTACTCCATGTGTAACTCTGTGTCGTTGTATGTGTCGAACTGCTTTGCTTTATCTTGGCCAGGTCGCAATTTAGTGCATTCACCTTATGACCTCCAGTGGAACAGTAGTGCATCTAAATCTTTTCAGGGGAGGGGGTGAGAGGGATTACTTTATCCTATCCTAGGTATTCCTTAAAGAGGTGGGGTTTCAGGTGTCTCCGGAAGGTGGTGATTGACTCCGCTGTCCTGGCGTCGTGAGGAGTTTGTTCCACCATTGGGGGCCAGAGCAGCGAACAGTTTTGACTGGGCTGAGCGGGAACTGTACTTCCTCAGTGGTAGGGAGGCGAGCAGGCCAGAGGTGGATGAACGCAGTGCCCTTGTTTGGGTGTAGGGCCTGATCAGAGCCTGGAGGTACTGAGGTGCCGTTCCCCTCACAGCTCCGTAGGCAAGCACCATGGTCTTGTAGCGGATGCGAGCTTCAACTGGAAGCCAGTGGAGGGAGCGGAGGAGCGGGGTGACGTGAGAGAGAACTTGGGAAGGTTGAACACCAGACGGGCTGCGGCGTTCTGGATGAGTTGTAGGGGTTTAATGGCACAGGCAGGGAGCCCAGCCAACAGCGAGTTGCAGTAATCCAGACGGGAGATGACAAGTGCCTGGATTAGGACCTGCGCCGCTTCCTGTGTGAGGCAGGGTCGTACTCTGCGGATGTTGTAGAGCATGAACCTACAGGAACGGGCCACCGCCTTGATGTTAGTTGAGAACGACAGGGTGTTGTCCAGGATCACGCCAAGGTTCTTAGCGCTCTGGGAGGAGGACACAATGGAGTTGTCAACCGTGATGGCGAGATCATGGAGGGCAGTCCTTCCCGGGAGGAAGAGCAGCTCCGTCTTGCCGAGGTTCAGCTTGAGGTGGTGATCCGTCATCCACACTGGATATGTCTGCCAGACATGCAGAGATGCGATTCGCCACCTGGTCATCAGAAGGGGAAAGGAGAAGATTAATTGTGTGTCGTCTGCATAGCAATGATAGGAGAGACCATGTGAGGTTATGACAGAGCCAAGTGACTTGGTGTATAGCGAGAATAGGAGAGGGCCTAGAACAGAGCCCTGGGGACACCAGTGGTGAGCACGTGGTGTGGAGACGGATTCTCGCCACGCCACCTGGTAGGAGCGACCTGTCAGGTAGGACGCAATCCAAGCGTGGGCCGCGCCGGAGATGCCCAACTCGGAGAGGGTGGAGAGGAGGATCTGATGGTTCACAGTATCGAAGGCAGCCGATAGGTCTAGAAGGATGAGAGCAGAGGAGAGAGAGTTAGCTTTAGCAGTGCGGAGCGCCTCCGTGATACAGAGAAGAGCAGTCTCAGTTGAATGACTAGTCTTGAAACCTGACTGATTTGGATCAAGAAGGTCATTCTGAGAGAGATAGCGGGAGAGCTGGCCAAGGACGGCACGTTCAAGAGTTTTGGAGAGAAAAGAAAGAAGGGATACTGGTCTGTAGTTGTTGACATCGGAGGGATCGAGTGTAGGTTTTTTCAGAAGGGGTGCAACTCTCGCTCTCTTGAAGACGGAAGGGACGTAGCCAGCGGTCAGGGATGAGTTGATGAGCGAGGTGAGGTAAGGAGAGGTCTCCGGAAATGGTCTGGAGAAGAGAGGAGGGGATAGGGTCAAGCGGGCAGGTTGTTGGGCGGCCGGCCGTCACAAGACGCGAGATTTCATCTGGAGAGAGAGGGGAAAAGGTCAGAGCACAGGGTAGGGCAGTGTGAGCAGAACCAGCGGTGTCGTTTGACTTAGCAAACGAGGATCGGATGTCGTCGACCTTCTTTTCAAAATGGTTGACGAAGTCATCTGCAGAGAGGAGGAGGGAGGAGGGGGAGGAGGATTCAGGAGGGAGGAGAAGGTTGCAAAGAGCTTCCTAGGGTTAGAGGCAGATGCTTGGAATTTAGAGTGGTAGAAAGTGGCTTTAGCAGCAGAGAGAAGGAGGAAAATGTAGAGAGGAGGGAGTGAAAGGATGTCAGGTCCGCAGGGAGGCGAGTTTTCCTCCATTTCCGCTCGGCTGCCCGGAGCCCTGTTCTGTGAGCTCGCAATGAGTCGTCGAGCCACGGAGCGGGAGGGAGGACCGAGCCGGCCTGGAGGATAGGGGACATAGAGAGTCAAAGGATGCAGAAAGGGAGGAGAGGAGGGTTGAGGAGGCAGAATCAGGAGATAGGTTGGAGAAGGTTTGAGCAGAGGAAGAGATGATAGGATGGAAGAGGAGAGAGTAGCGGGGAGAGAGAGCGAAGGTTGGGACGGCGCGATACCATCCAGTAGGGGCAGTGTGGGAAGTGTTGGATGAGAGCGAGAGGGAAAAGGATACAAGGTAGTGGTCGGAGACTTGGAGGGAGTTGCAATGAGGTTAGTGGAAGAACAGCATCTAGTAAAGATGAGGTCGAGCGTATTTCCTGCCTTGTGAGTAGGGGGAAGGTGAGAGGGTGAGGTCAAAGAGGAGAGGAGTGGAAAGAAGGAGGCAGAGAGGAATGAGTCAAAGGTAGGCGTGGGGAGGTTAAAGTCGCCCAGAACTGTGAGGTGAGCCGTCCTCAGGAAAGGAGCTTATCAAGGCATCAAGCTCATTGATGAACTCTCGAGGAACCTGGAGGGCGATAAATGATAAGGATGTTAAGCTTGAAAGGGCTGGTAACTGTGACAGCATGGAATTCAAAGGAGGCGATAGACAGATGGGTAAGGGAGAAAGAGAATGACCACTTGGGAGAGATGAGGATCCCGGTGCCACCACCCCGCTGACCAGAAGCTCTCGGGGTGTGCGAGAACACGTGGGCAGACGAAGAGAGAGCAGTAGGAGTAGCAGTGTTGTCTGGTGATCCATGTTTCCGTCAGTGCCAAGAAGTCGAGGGACTGGAGGGAGACATAGGCGGAGATGAACTCTGCCTTGTTGGCCGCAGATCGGCAGTTCCAGAGGCTACCGGAGACCTGGAACTCCACGTGGGTCGTGCGCGCTGGGACCACCAGATTAGGGTGGCGCGGCCATGCGGTGTGGAGCGTTTGTATGGTCTGTGCAGAGAGGAGAGAACAGGGATAGACAGACACATAGTTGACAGGCTACACAAGAGGCTACGCTAATGCAAAGGAGATTGGAATGACAAGTGGACTACACGTCACGAGTGTTCAGAGAGTTAAGCTTACGTAGCAAGAATCTTATTGACTAAAATGATTAAAATGATACAGTACTGCTGAAGTAGGCTAGCTGGCAGAGGCTGCGTTGTTGACTAAGTAGGCTAGTTGGCATTGGCTGCGTTGTTGACACTACACTAATCAAGTCGTTCCGTTGAGTGTAATAGTTTCTACTGTGCTGCTGGGCTAGCTGGCTAGCTAGCAGTGTTGATTACGTTACGTTGCGTTAAAGAACGACAATAGCTGGCTAACTAACCTAGGAAATCGCTCTAGACTACACAATTATCTTTGATACAAAGACGGCTGTGTAGCTAGCTATGTAGCTAGCTACGATCAAACAAATCAAGCCGTTGTACTGTAATGAAATGAAATGAAAAATGTGATACTACCTGTGGAGCGACGAAATGCGACCGGATTGTTGAGTGCAGAAGTTCTGTTCGGTAGACGTTGGCTAGCTGTTGGCTAGCTAGCAGAGTCTCCTATGTTAAGGACGACATAAAACTACACACTCTAAACTACACAATTATCTTGGGTACGAAGACAGCAAAGACAACTATGTAGCTAGCTAACACTACACTAATCAAGTCGTTCAGTTGAGTGTAATAGTTGTGCTGCTAATCGGTAGACGGTGGACTAGCTAACGGTGGACGTTAGCTAGCTGGCTAGCTGCAGGGCAGTGTAGACTGCGTTAGGACGACGAAATACGATAATTACGCAATTATCTATGATACAAAGACGGCTGTGTAGCTAGCTAAGAAGAAATTGATAAGATTAGACAAATCAAACCGTTGTACTATAATGAAATGTAATGAAATGTAATACTACCTGCGGACCGAGTGCAGATGCGACCGCTCGCTCCAACCCGGAAGTCACGATCCGTCAAGATCTGCCATGACAGTGTGTGTGTTGGAGTGTCATTGTAGTATGTGTGGGTAGAGAGTGGGGATAGAGTCGGTGCAAAACAATTAAGATAAATAAATAATAAAGGGGGTAAAGGCAGCCAGACAGTGATCCAATCAGCATTGAGTTCCAGCCAGGGAAGAACCCCTTTTCCAAGAGACCACCCACACACACACCATGGATCCTTAATTCTGAAGTTTGAGGAATTAAATATAAGAAAAGGCAAAGTTATATTTTACAATAAGATAAACACAGAAATACATGGTTGACACATGTACAGTTAGTATGTTAACCACCAGTAACAGTACGCCCATGTATACAAAAACGACTATTCAAGGAGAAAATATATTGTAACTGCAAAATGCTATTGATGGCTATGTTGGCACAACAGTGTATAGAAACACCCAGGTAGAAGAATAGACCCACACAACTTTGTTCATGCATTTAGTTAACGTGCGTGAAAAATCACCACTTGAAAACACCCTGCTCCTCCAACAACAGCGATAATTCAACAGAAGTGCCTTTGCTTTCTAACCCTCTAACCCTCACTTTGCTTACCTCGTCCTTTTAGGACAATTGATGACTCTCACCAACATAGTCTTTGGAGGGAGACTTTGTTCTAGTGGAAGACTCTTGTTGATGCCCTGAATCACATAACTCTCCCTCATCTTAGCTCTCTCTGCCTCCGCTTGCTGCTCCCAGAGTCATTAGGGTCCCAGCCGGGGGGGGCGACCATCCAGCCACAGTCAGGCAGCCAGCCTTAATCGCTCTCTCCACTATCACCTGCCTTCCTAAGTAGGCTCCTATGCTGATTCGTGGGTTCTGTTCTGGTCTGTTCATTTACCATAGAGGAAGCCGGGTGATTGTGACCAGGTTGGTGTTATTTATTTATATGACATTTTGCAGGATGAAATCTCTTGAGATGCACCATCTCGTTTTCAAGTGTCCAAATGAAAAAACAAGCAAACAATACTTAGAAGCAAGAATATGAGCTCTACTCGATGGATCTGTTGTGTACCTCTGGTCTGAGCTGACAAAATAACAAAGACTGACTGTAATAAAGCAATAATAATGATAGTAGTAATCATATTAACAGCAATTAGGGATGGATCGAAATTTACAGAATGGGTACCTGGAGGAAAATGGGCCAGGGTCATGCTTTATCAATTCCAGTCAAGGGGAGGGTTTAGTATTTTTCTTTATCTAGCCCACGGAAGGGTCATGTAATTTATGATATGTCAATAGAATTAGTTGCTTATTAGGCTATATATTGATGTGTGCTTGATGCCACCCCTCATCTCTGATTCTCTGCAGAGCCTATAGGCTATGAAGTGCATGCTCAGAGAAGCACAGAATATTTTGCGCAGTTGGGATGGTATAGATAAAACTATACTGCATTCCACTCGGCAATGGATATTCCAACCCTGAGCCCTGGCCTGCTCTGCTCTTGCTGATCAAAACTTTTTTATTGTGCTGCTAAACAATTGATGTGCTGTGTAGGCATACAGTGGCAGTTCAGGAGGAGAGTCAAATAATTTTTGATTAGGCCTATTCCTCCCAAAACGATTTCTTCCCCCCGGACTAGCCTATGTTCTGTTCAGTTTGAGAAGGAGAGCAGGAGGTCAATTTTGATAGCTTGCTACTACTATACTAGATTTGAATAAAAACAATATGTTTCTTGCCCATGATGTATTTATCAGAGTTATTGACCTCACAATAAGCCAGATTTGAGAAACTTACATTGTGGCGCGAAATTTGAAGCTGCTGCACAATCAATTGGAAATGGACAGCTCATGGTGCTGAAAGTAGGCAAATTCGAGGAGGCATAATTCATTTAAACTGTCTTCATTTTAATAAGACTAACAACAAAATAGTTTTGTGTTGGAGCCTATTTCAGAAATGAGGTAGGCCTACCTGTTTGACAGAAAAAACGAGGCTACACTACCATTCAAAGGTTTGGGGTCACTCAGAAATGTCCTTGTTTCTTTGAAACAAAAGCACATTTTTTTGTCCATTAAAATAACATCAAATTGATCAGAAATACAGTGTCGACATTGTTAATGTTGTAAATGACTATTGTAGCTGAAACGGCAGATTTTTTATGAAATATCTACATAGGCGTACAGAGGCCCATTATCAGCAACCATCACTCCTGTGTTCCAATGGCATGTTGTGTTAGCTAATCCAGGTTTGTCATTTTAAAAGGCTAATTGATCATTAGAAAACCTTTTAGCAATTGTTAGCACAGCTGAAAACTGTTGTCCTGATTTAAATAAGCAATATTACTGGCCTTCCTTAGACTAGTTGAGCATCAGCATTTGTGGGTTCGATTTAAGGCTCAAAAGGCCAGAATCAAATAACTTTTCTTCTGAAACTCATCAGTCTAGTCTTATGAGAAATTAAGGCTATTCCATACGAGAAATTGGCAAGAAACTGAAGATCTCGTACAATGCTGTGTACTACTCCCTTCACAGAACAGCGCAAACTTGCTCTTACCAGAATGTCACGTCACATGCGCCAAATACAACAGGTGTAGACCTTACCGTGAAATGCTTATTACAAGCCCTTAACCAAAAATGTAGTTCAAGAAATAGAGTTAATAAAAAGTAGCAATAAAATAACAGTAATGAAGCTATATACAGCAAAGAGGCTGTTCAGGAGCCTTTTGGACCTGGACTTGGCACTCCGGGACCGCTTGCATTGCAGTAGCAGAGAGAACAATGTAACGGTCGTCGTTGGTGGAAGAAGGTGAGGTGTGTCCATATTTATTAGAATTAACACGGAAATAACCAAAATAACAAAGATATACACCTGAAAACCATTCTGGCTGGTGCAGACAGACAACAGAAAATAATCACCCACGAAACACAATAGAAAACAGGCTCCCTAAATATGGTTCTCAATCAGGGACAACGATTGACAGCTGCCTCTGATTGAGAACCATACCAGGACAATCAAAGACATAGCAAATCATAGAAAAACTAGCATAGACAACCCACCCAACTCACACCCTGACCATACTAAAACAAAGACATAACAAAAGAACTAAGGTCAGAACGTGACAAACAATATATGAGTTGGGTGAATGGAGTCTGACAATTTTTCGGGCCTTCCTCTGACAAAGCCTAGTATATAGGTCCTGGATGGCAGGAATCTTGTCGCCAGTGATGTACTGTGTCGTACTTGATTAAGCTATTCACTTTCTGTACAATAGAAGATGTTTAACCCCAGGCAGCTTTTAGGGAAACACTTGTGACCTTCTCTCGCTGAGTTAAGCCACAGAAGAAGAGTAGCCAGCATGTAAAGCTTACATTTTTATGCGTCAGTAGGCCTACTCTGTCTGGGGTGGAAAGATAGGCCTAACTTTTGAAAGTACCATGCTCAGAACCCTAATGATGTCTCAGATTAAATTAGATGCAAACAGGGACAGTTTCATTGCAAACAAGACACAATGATTTGGCATTGGAGAAAGATGATAAAATGAACATAGTGTCTCTCTGTCCCTTCTTAGTCTGTAATTTTTGTAATTCGTGTGGTATTAAATATTCTGCTAATATGTAAAATGACTTAGAATTGCATGAAATGCTTATAAAAAGCTATTTTTTTATTGGGCTTGCAAATACGATGATGGGTTCATACAAATGCTTTTACTATGAAGGAGATCTTTCCACCCCTACTCTTGTTAACGGTGGTCTGTGAACCTACAACTTCTGGCCCGCAGCCCTGTGCTCTCAGAATTCATGTGTTGCTATGCAATGCTTAAAGGACAGTTTCTAAAACTGCATATCTAAGGCTCTGGTCTGTCCAAGCAGTGAGGGTAAATGGTAGGCATGTTCTCTGCGATTCACTTTATGTTTTAATTATTTTGGGCATAGGGGATGGTCACCTGTTTTTTTTCAAGCGTTCAGTGAGGATTTAGGTCAAATATATTTTGCTGAAAGGGGGCCTTCCATTTTTGGTATTTGGTATTTTATTATGATCCCCATTAGCTGTTGCAAAAGCAGCAGCTACTCTTCCTGGGGTCCAACACAAAACATGAAACATAACACAGAATGACATAATACAGAACATCACTAGACAAGAACAGCTCAAGGACAGAACTACATAAAGGCACACGTAGCCTACATATCAATGCATACAGACCAACTATCTAGGTCAAATAGGGGAGAGGCATTGTGCTGCAAGGTGTTGCTTTATCTGTTTTTTGAAACCAGGTTTGCTGTTTATTTGAGCAATGTGAGATGGAAGGAAGTTCCATGCAATACGGGCTCTATATACAGTTGAAGTCGGAAGTTTACATCCACTTAGGTTGGAGTCATTAAAACTAGTTTTTCAATCACTCCACAAATTTCTTTTTAACAAACTATAGTTTTGGCAAGTCGGTTAGGACATCTACTTTGTGCATGACACGTCATTTTTCCAACAATTGTTTACAGACAGATCATTTCACTTATAATTGACTGAAGTCAAGTGGGTCAGAAGTTTACAAACACTAAGTTGACTGTGCCTTTAAACAGCTTGGAAAATTCCAGAAAATGATGTCATGGCTTTAGAAGCTTGTGATAGGCTAATTGACATAATTTCAAACTCATTTGCTTGACATCATGGGAAAATCAAAAGATATCAGCAAAGACCTCAGCAAAAACATTGTAGACCTCCACAAATCTGGTTCATCCTTGAGAGCAATTTCCAAACGCCTGAAGGTACCAACTTCATCTGTACAAACAGTACGCAAGTATGAACACCATGGGACCACACAGCCATCATACCGCTCAGGAAGGAAGCGCGTTCTGTCTTTTTTTAAAATTGTAAAAAATTATTTCACCTTCAGGTAGGCTAGTTGAGAAGTTCTCATTTGCAACTGCGACCTGGCCAAGATAAAGCAGTTTGACACATACAACAACACAGAGTTACACATGGAATAAACAAACATACAATCAATAATACAGTAGTAAAATCTATATCCAGCATGTGCAAATGAGGTAGGATAAGAGGTAAGGCAATAAATAGGCCATGGTGGCAAAGTAATTACAATATAGCAATTAAACACTGGAATGGTAGAATGTGCAGAGGATGAATGTGCAAGTTGAGATACTGGGGTACAAAGGAGCAAGATAAATAAAAAGTACTGTATGGGGATGAGGTAGATTGGATGGGCTATTTACAGATGAGCTATGTACAGGTGCAGTGATCTGTGAGCTGCTCTTGACAGCTGGTGCTTAAAGCTAGTGAGGGAGGTAAGAGTCTCCAGCTTCAGAGATTTTTGCAGTTTGTTCCAGTCATTGGCAGTGGATAACTGGACGGAGAGGCGGCCAAAGGAAGAATTAACGTTGGGGGTGAGATATACCTGCTGAAGCGCGTGCCACGGATGGGTGCTGCTATGGTGACCAGTGAGCTGAGATAAGGCGGGGCTTTACCAAGCAGAGACTTGTAGATGACCTAGAGCCAGTGGGTTTGGCGACGAGTATGAAGCGAGGGCCAACCAACGAGAGCATACAGGTCGCAGGGGTGGGTAGTATATGGGGCTTTGGTGACAAAACGGATGGCACTGTAATAGACTGTGCCATCGAAATAAGAAGCCGATTCTAAATTTAATTTTGGATTGGAGATGTTTGTGAGTCTGGAAGGAGAGTTTATAGTCTAACCAGACACCTAGGTATTTGTAGTTGTCCACATATTCAGAACCGTCCAGAGTATCGGTGGAAGAGCATGCATTTAGTTTTATTTGCATTTATCTTCTTGGTGACAGGGGGCAGTATTTTCATGTCCTGCTACTCATCCCCAGAAGATAAGAAGATAAGATATGCATATTCTTAGTAGATTTGGATAGAAAACACTCTGAAGTTTCTAAAACTGTTTGAATCATGTCTGAGTATAATAGAACTTATTTAGCAGGCAAAACCCCGAGGATAAACCATTCAGATTTAGTTTTGTTTTGAGGTCACTCTTTTCAATGGTTTTCATTGGGAATCCAGATGTCCAAGGGACCTTCTTGCAGTTCCTATCACTTCCACTGGATGTCACCAGTCTTTAGTAATTGGTTGAGGTTTTTTCTTTGTGTAATGAAGAAGTAGCACTGTTCAGAACAAGGGTTACTTCAAGTGTACTGTTAGATAGAGACCCGTGACCAGAAAGCTAGCTACAGTTTGTTTTCCTCCTGTATTGAACACAGATCATCCCGTCTTCAATTTTATCGATTATTTACGTTACAAGATGCCTAAAGTTGTATTACAAAAGTCGTTTGAAATGTTTTGGCAAAGTTTACAGGTAACTTTTGAGATATTTTGTAGTCACGTTGCGCAAGTTGGAACAGGTGTTTTTCTGGATCAAACACGCCAAATAAATTGACATTTTGGATATATATAGATGGAATTAATCGAACAAAAGGACCATTTGTAATGTTTATGGGACATATTGGAGTGCCACAAAAGAAGCTCGTCAAAGGTAAGGCGTGAATTCTATTTTTATTTCTGCATGTTGTGTCGCGCCTGCAGGGTTGAAATATGCTTTTCTCTCTTTGTTTACGGAGGTGCTATTCTCAGATAATAGCATCGTTTGCTTTCGCCGAAAAGCCTTTTTGTGTGATTTCATGAAAGTTTTTGATTTTTATAGTGTTTTATTAGAATTGGCGCTCTGCATTTTCTCTGGCTTTTGGCCAGGTGAGATGCTAGTCCACATATCCCAGAGAGGTTAAGAGCAGTTGGAGGCCACGGAAGGAGAGTTGTGTGGCATTGAAGCTCATCTGGAGGTTAGTTAACACAGTGGGCCAGAGGTATACAGAATGATGTAGTCTGCGTAGAGGTGGATCAAAGAATCACCAGCAGCAAGAGCGACATCATTGATGCATACAGAGAAGAGAGTCGGCCCGAGAATTGAACCCTGTGGCACCCCCATAGAGACTGCCAGAGGTCCGGACAACAGGCCCTCTAATTTGACATACAGAACTGTATCGGAGAAGTAGTTGGTGAACCAAGCGAGGCAATCATTTGTGAAACCAAGGCTGTTGAGTCTGCCAATAAGAATGTTGTGATTGACAGAGTCGAAAGCCTTAGCCAGGTTGATGAATACGGCTGCACAGTAATGTCTCTTATCGATGGTGGTTATGAAATCGTTTAGGATTTTGAGCTTGGCTGAGGTGCACCCACGACCAGCTCTAAAACCAGATTGCATAGCGGAGAAGGTACGGTGAGATTCGAAATGGTCGGTAATCTGTTTGGGAACTTGGCTTTCAAAGACCTTAGAAAGGCAGGGTAGAAATACTGTAGGTCTGTAGCAGTTTGAGTCTAGAATGTCTCTCCCTTTGAAGAGGGGGATGACCGCGGCAGCTTTCCTATCTATGGGAGTCTCAGACGATACGAAAGAGAGGTTGAACAGGCTAGTAAATAGGGGTTGCAACAATTTCGGCAGATCATTTTAGAAAGAGAGGGTCCAGATTGTCTATCCCGGCTGATTTATAGGGGTCCAGATTTTGCAGCTCTTTCAGCTATCTGGATTTGGGTGAAGGAGAAGTGGGGGAGGTTTGGGCGAGTTGCTGTGGGGAGCGTAGGTCTGTTGACCGGGGTAAGGGTAGCCAGGTGGAAAGCATGGCCAGCAATAGAAAAATGCTTATTGAAATACTCAATTATTGTGGATTTATAGGTAGTGACAGTTTCCTAGCCTCAGTGCAGTGGGCAGCTGGGAGGAGGTGCTCTTATTCTCCATGGCCTTTACACTACAGGATGCACATTCTGTTTGAAAAAGCTAGCCTTAGCTTTCCTAACTGCCTGTGTATATTGGTTCCTAACTTCCCTGAAAAGTTGCATATCACAGGGGTTATTCGATGCTAATGCAGAATACCACCGGATGTTTTTGTGCTGGTCAAGGGCAGACAGGTCTGGAGTGAACCAATGGCTATATATCTATTCCTGGTTCTAAATTTTTTGAATGGGGCATGCTTATTTAAGATGGTGAGGAATCCACTTTTAAAGAATAACCAGGCATCCTCTACTGACGGGATGAGGTCAATGTCATTCCAGGATACCCTGGCCAGGTCGATTAGAAAGGCATGTTCGCTGAAGTGTTTTAGGGAGTGTTTGACAGTGATGAGGGGTGGTCGTTTGACTGCAGACCCATTACGGATGCAGGCAATGAGGCAGTGATCTCTGAGATCTTGGTTGAAAACCGCAGAGGTGTATTTGGAGGGTGAGTTAGTTAGGATGATATCTATGAGGTTGCCCGTGTTTACGGATTTGGGGTTGTACCTGGTAGGTTCATAGATAATTTATCTGAGATTGAGGGCATCAAGCTTAGATTGTAGGATGGCCGAGGTGTTAAGCATGTCCCAGTTTAGGTCACCTAGCAGCACGAGCTCAGAAGATAGATGGGGGGAAATCAATTCACATATGGTATGCAGGGCACAGCTGGGGGCAGAGGGTGGTCTATGGCAAGGGGAAATGGTGAGAGACTTGTTTCTGGAACGGTGAATTTTTAAAAGTAGAAGCTCAAATTGTTTTGGTACAGACCTGGATAGTAAGACAGAACTCTGCAGGCTATCTCTGCAGTAGATTGCATCAACGCCCCTTTTGGTATTTCTATCTTGGCAGAAAATGTTAGTTAGGGATGGAAATTTCAGGGTTTTTGGTTTTCCTAAGTCAGGATTCAGACACGGGTTGGTAGAATGTGCTAAGGCAGTGAATAAAGCAAACTTAGGGAGTAGGCTTCTAATGTTAACATGCATGAAACCAAGGCTTTTATGGTTACAGAAGTCACAAATATGAGCACCTGGGGAGTAGGAGTGGAGCTAGGCACTGCAGGTCCTGGATTAACCTCTACACCAGAGGAACAGAGGAGAAGTAGGATAAGGGTACGGCTAAAGGCTATAAGAACTGGCTGTCTAGCACGTTAGCATAGATTCAAGGCCTAATGTACAGACAAAGGTATGGTAGGAATAGAGTACATTGGAGGTAAACCTAGGTATTGAGTAATGATGAGAGAGATATAGTCTCTAGAGACGTTTAAACCAGGTGATGTCATCACAGATGTGGGAGGTGGAACAACATGGTTGGTTAAGGCATATTGAGCTTGAGGCTCTACAGTGAAATAAGACAGTAATCACTAACCAAGACAGTAATGTACAAGGCATATTTATATTAGGGAAAGGCATGCGTAGCCAAGTGGTCGTATGGGTCCAGTGGGTGGTTGAGCTGGCTGGGGACACGGCGATTCAGACAGTTAGCAGGCCCCGGGTTTAGCAAGCTAGCAGTTAGCAGGCCTGGGCTAGCAAGGTAGCATAAGGGTCTTAGCTGGACATCGCGATGGGGGAAAGTCTGTTTTTGCCTCCTCGTACGGTGACGTCGATAGACCAGTCATGGAATTAGTAGGGTTCCAAGTAGCAGAGGTCCAAGTCCAATTGGCAAAATGGGTATAGTGGTTCAAGAAACTGGCCGATGGATCAGCTAACAGTCCAATATGCTCTAGATGGTTAGCAGAATGGCCTTCAGGGGACGTCGCGTCCGAGGGGCCTGTTCGGATCCTGTTAGGATCCTCGGGCAGATTATGACGGTATTCCAGTCATGACGGATCAGCGGGGTTCCGTGCCCTGTACCGGCAGTAGAGGGGTCCGGATATTGTAGCTGAGGAGTGGGCTTCAGGAGTAGCCCAGGAGCCCTAGCTGGGAGATGGGTCTAGCATGGGCTAGCTCCAGGCTAGTTGGTGCTAGCTCCGGACGGAAACGTTAGCCAGGAGTAGTCAACCCGAGTTGCGGTTAGCTAGCTGTGATGATCCAGATGAAAAGGTTCAGAGTTTGTGGTTGGAATCCAGAGATATGGAGAGAAAAATGGTCCGGTATGCTCTGGTTTGAAATGCGTTGTATGAACTGGCGAGAGCTTTCCAAGCTAAAGGTTAGCTGATGACCGCTAGCAGTGGTTAGCTGACCGATAGCTGGTAGCTAGATAGCTAGCTAGCTTCAGTTGAGGTATTCCAGTTCGGAGGTAAATAGAAATACTTTAGAAAAAAACCACACCACATTGGGTGAGGCATGTTGCAGGAGAATATTTTGAAGTTGAGGTTTAGGAAAAATATTAAAAACAATGCGAAGAAAAATATATAAAAATATATATACATAAGACAAGACAAAGACGTCTGACTGCTATGCCATCTTGGATTGAGATGAACGTACCTTGGTGCGAAAAGTGAAAATCAATCCCAAAACAACACCTAAGGACCTTGTGAAGATTCTGGGGGAAACAGGTACAAAAGTATCTATATCCACAATAAAACAATTCTTATATCAACATAACCTGAAAGGCCACTCAGCAAGGAAGATGCAACTGCTCCAAAACCAAAATGAATCAGAAATAGAACTGTTTGGCCAAAATGACCATTTGTATGTTTGGAGGAAAAAGGGGGAGGCTTGCAAGCCGAAGACCACCATCCCAACTGTGAAGCACGGGGGTGGCAGCATCATGCTGTGGGGGTACTTCGCTGTAAAAGGGACTGGTGCACTTCAAAAAATATATGGCATCATGAGGGAGGGAAATGATGTGGATATATTGAAGCAACATCTCAAGACATCAGTCAGGAAGTTAAAGCTTGGTCACAAATGGGTCTTCCAAATGGACAATGACCCCAAGCATACTTCCAAAGTTGTGGCAAAATGGCTAACAAAGTCAAGATATTGGAGTGGCCATCACAAAGCCCTGACCTCAAACCTATAGAAAATATGTGGGCAGAAAAAGTGTGTGCGAGTAAGAAGGCCTACAAACCTGACTCGGGTACACCAGCTCCGTCAAGAAGGATGGGACAAAATGTATCCAACGTATTGTGGGAAGCCTGTGGAAGGCTATCCGAAACATTTGACCCAAGTTCAATAATTTAAAGGCAATGCTACCAAAAATGAATTGAGTGTATGTAAACGTCTGGCCCACTGGGATTGTGATGAAAGAAATAAACGCTGAAATAATGAATTCTCTTGTCACGGTTGTGTGTAGAGACGGACCAATTCGCAGCGTGCTCCGAGTTCCACATCTTAATTTTTGTGAAACTTACACAAACAAAAGGAAACAAACAACGAACCATAACATAAGAGGTGCTACATGCACATACTCAAAACAAGATCCCACAAAAAAACAGTGGGGTTATGGCTGCCTAAATACAGTATGATCCCCAATTAGAGACCGCTGTTTATCATTATCTCTGATTGGGGATCATATTTAGGCAGCCATTTCACCACTGTGTTTTGTGGGATCTTGTTTCTGTGTAGTTGCCTGTTGAGCACTGCTTGAGCTTCACTTATCGTTTATTCTTAGTTTTTTTTGTTCGGTTCTCTCTTATAATAAAAAGATGTTGAACCTCCCGTGCCTTGGGAGGAAGTCTTGGCAAGATATGAAAGCCTGCCATGGAGACAGACGACAGGAGAGAACGGGCACACGGGGTGGTTGGCAGAGCCGAGGAATGAGCCAGAGACTGTCAGGGAGTCGAAGGAGGAACTCAACGAAAGATTCAGGAGAGAGGTGGTGGTGATGAATGCTGCAGAGCGGGTGTGCTGAGAAGCGTGACACCAGTCCGGTGTCATCTGCACCAGTTTCACACATCTGGCCTCCAGTGCGCCTCCCCAGTCCGGTACATCCTGTGTCTCCTCCACGCACTCGCCCTGAGGTGTGTGTTACCGTTCCCGTACAATTTGTGCCGGCCCTACGCACCAGGTCTCCAGTGCGCCTCCACAGCCCAGTACGTCCTGCGCCAGCTCCCCGCATTCGCCGTGTGAAGTGTGTCATCGTTCCGGCACCATCTGTGTCAACTCTATGCACCAGGTCTCCAGTGCGCCTCAACAGCCCAGTACGTCCTGTGGCCTCCTCCTCGCACTCTCCCTGAAGTGCGTGTCCCCAGTCTGGTACGTCCTGTGCCGGCCCCACGCATCAGGCCTCCAGTGCGCCTCCCCAGTCCGGAGCCTCCGGCCACAGGTCCCCGGTCCGGAACCTCCTGTGACGGTCCATGGTCTGGAACCTCCAGCTCCAGGGCAGGAGCCTTCCTCTGCGCCGATGCCCAGTCCGAGCATGGCGTCCAGTCCAGCTACATTGCAGGAGTCCTTCTCTGCGCCGATGCCCAGTCCAGGCACGGCGTCCAGTCCAGCTACAGCTCCATGACAGGAGCCTTCCTCTGCCCTGATGTCCAGTCCAGGCACGGCGTCCAGTCCCGCTCCAAGGCCGGATCCTTCCTCTGTGCCGGTGTCCAGTCCAGGCATGGCGTTCAACCCGGCTCCATGGTCGGACCCGTGGTCTGGGCAGGTGCAAAGACCCGCATCGGAGCTGCTACCAACACTAGTCACCCCCCTACCCTCCCCAGTTGGTTTCAGGTTTTGCGGCCAGAGTCCGCACTTTTTCTTTGGGGGGTGGAGGGGTACGGTCATGCCCTGACCATAGAGAGCCTTGTTATTCTGGTTAGGTCGGGGTGTGACTGGGGGGGGGGGGTTCCTATCTAGGTTAATTATTTCTGTTGGCCTGGTATGGTTCCCAATCAGAGGCAGCTGTTTATCGTTGTCTCTGATTGGGGATCATATTTAGGCAGCCATTTCACTTGAGCACTGCTTGAGCTTCACATATTGTTTATTCATTATTGTTCTTTTGTTCAGTTCTCTCTTAAAATAAAAGATGTTGAACCGATTCCATGCTGCGCTTTGGTCCAAGTATGATCGTGACATCTCTCTACTATTATTCTGACATTTCACATTCTTAAAATAAAGTGTTGATCCTAACTGACCTAAGACAGGGAATGTTTACTAGGATTAAATGTCAGGAATTGTGAAAAACAGTTTAAATGTATTTGGCTAAGGTGTATGTAAACTTCCGACTTCAACTATACATGTTTCAAGTAGACCCCCATTGTCCCTTTGCCCAAGAACACCAAAGTAATCAGTCTAACTGACCATTGCCCCATAGGACTCATGACTATAACCATGAAAAGCTTTGAAAGGCTCATCATGGCTCACATCAACACCATCATCCCAGACACTCTGGACCCACTCTAATTTGCATAACTTCACAACAGATCCAGAGATTATGCAATCTTTATTTAACTCCACACGGCCCTTTCCCAACTAGACAAAATTAACATCCTATGTGAGATTGCTGTTCATTGACTACAGCCCAGTTCTCACACCATTGTGCCCTCTAAGCTCATCACCAAGCTAAAGACCCTGGGATTAAAACACCTCCACATGCAACTGGATCCTGGACTTCCTGACGGGCCTCCCCCAGGTGGTGAGGGTATGCAACAAGACATCCACCACACTGAGCCTCAACGTGAGGGCCCCTCAGGAGTGCCTGCTTAGTCCCCTCCTGTACTCCCTGTCCACCCATGACTGCATTACCGCGCATGACTCCAACACCATCATTAAGTTTGCAAACGACACGACGGTGGCAGGCCTGACCACAGATGACGACGAGACAGAAAACAGAGAGGTCAGAGATCTGGCAGTGTGGCACCAGGACAACAACCTCTCCCTCAAAGAAAGAAAAAGGAGCTGATCGTGGACTACAGGAAACGGAGGACCGAGCACGTCCCCCATGTTCTTGTATCTTTCCAACCAGGCGAAGGAACGTTACTTTGAAGATATCGATGATCTCGACAAGAGGCACAACATTCA
Source organism: Oncorhynchus nerka (assembly GCF_034236695.1). Taxonomy (NCBI): domain Eukaryota; kingdom Metazoa; phylum Chordata; class Actinopteri; order Salmoniformes; family Salmonidae; genus Oncorhynchus; species Oncorhynchus nerka. Next base: position 50,879,488 of record NC_088413.1, on the reverse strand, counting down.
GAGAAATACACACTTCAGGGTAACTATCACATTTCAGGTAAGACCCAGATGCAAACAGTGTCAAAGTAAAGAAAAAGTTTATTACTAGTACAGGGGCAGGCAAAATGACAGGTCAAGGGCAGGCGGAGGTCAGTAATCCAGATTGGGTGCAAAAGGTCCAGAACGTCAGGCAGTCTCAGGGTCAGGGCAGGCAGAATGGTCAAAACCGGGAAAACAGGAACTAGAGCAGACAGGAGCAAGGGAGAAACCGCTGGTAGGTTTCACAAAACAAAACGAACTGGCAACAGCCAAACAGAGAACACAGTGGGGTAATGATCAGGGAGTGAAACAGTAACATCAAGCAGATAACTGGACGGATTTAGCTATGTACATCCAATTTTTTTCAACAACAATTTTACATCCAATTTTAGCTAGTTGCTAGCTATACGTATAGTTCAGTGGAGGCTGCTGAGGGGAGGATGGCTCATAATATGGAGTAAATGGAATGGTATCAAACACATGTGGCTGTTACCATTCAATTGACTCCATTCCAGCCATTATTATGAGCGTCCTCCCCTCAGCAGCCTCCACTGTAATAGTTATATGTCTGGCATATTGTGGTGTCTAGCGATAAGTTAAACCTGATTAATCAAATGGATAGGTGTAAGCAATTATGGTAATTCCAAATGCCCTTAATTAACTAGGTCTCTTCACTAGGGGAGGGGGTGAGAAAGAAAGGATGAAAGAGAGAGGTGGGAAGGGAGTGGAAGACAGAGAGAAACAGAGAGAAAAAGACAGCAGGGCAATTGTACTTAGACTTGAGTATTTCAACAAATCTTCTTTTCCAACTTGTTAGGCAATCATGTCTACCTATGTCGGTGTTATATAATGTTTAAGGTAATATTAAGATAATGACTAAATAATTTATACGGTTAAAGTAATGTTAAGAAATACTAACAGTATTCCACCCTGTCACTGTATAATGGAGTGAAATGTGTTTAAATCATAAGACTAGAATTCTTGAATGTATGCATAGGGAAAGAGGAACTGTTAACAGACAAGGAACTGTGGCAGACAACTTGTGACCACTGTGAAACTGATTACAGGGAAGGAGGTCTCCCCACCCAGGGAGGGGCGAAACCGTTAGGCTTGCAGTAGATTATGTAAAATGTTGTAGGATATGAAAAGCAATGTATGTGTTGGAGAAAACTTGTAAACAACATTGACAGTGTTAGAGAGGAGGAGGGGCATTTATATGACCAAATGTGAGGTATAAAAGGCTATGTGCATTGTATGATTTTTAGAGCTCTTGTGAATAAACTTTTTGGCTATTGTAAGCTGGGACTCTGTCTGTTTCATTCAACTAGAATCTTAAAAATTCTGGGTTGCAGACTTGAGTAGTTGAATTGAAGTTCAGTTTATGAACATTGATAACATAATTCTCGTAACAGTGGGAAGGATGGCCAGCCACACAAGAGGGGGATTTCTACTAAGGAGGCGGTGCTGACTGAGGTGCATGCTGGCCATTTCGGAGTGAAGAGCATGATTGGCAAAATCAACCTACGCTTCTTCTGATGGGGAATTGTCAAGGAGGTGGACAGCTGGTCAAGTGAAATAACCTTTTGTTTATCAATCACATTTATTATATCTGAAATTATTATGATTTCAATTATTGTCATATCTGAGCGCACACAATGTTTCAATTTGTCAATTTTTGCTTAAAAAAGTCAGTACCCTGTTAAGCCTGACAAAAGTGTGAGAGGGTGAAGATTATGGCGCAGGAGTTGAAACCCATCAAAGTTGTTTTACCATGGCACATGATCGGTAAATGTCCCAATTCAAATTTTGCACTGATACGTTGTTTGGTAATGGTTTCTTTATATGACCACAGCAGAGGTCAATATTATCAATGTGTGTGTGTGTGTCAGTATCCTTACAAATATGAAAATCTGCATACTTTATGACACAGATATGGGTAAGGATAAAGTAATCTTCCCTCTAACACTTTAAATGTTAGGGGTGGACCTCATCGGACCCTTCACGAAATCCAGGAATGGCAACAGCTGGTGTCTGACGGAGACCAATCACTTTACCAAGTGGGTGGAGGTAATACCCATTATTAAGGTCAGTAAAGGAAGAGTATGTGCTTAACTCTAAATACCCTTCTGTAACCCATTAAAAAGGGTGATTGGAACCAAAAATAGATTTTAGTTTTGTATGATACCAATCAAGGACGAGACTAGCGAGGCCACCTCCAAGGCGATGGTGGACATCTTCAACATCTGCCGCCAAGGAGGTATCTCGTCCACCAGAACGAGTGAGTTTGGATCAGTCTGATTCTCTGAGTCAGAGTGGGACCAGCTTGAGGTAGGCTATACCTTCCAAAAGTGTTGAACAGTACATATCTCCCATTTTATAACACTGCACTAATCCATTACATTTTCTCACAATAAAGTGTAACCTGCTTGTTTACGTCTCTGTCTCCTACCCTGTTCCCTTTACTCTGCTCCTGTAAATTCATAGCATTGTCAGATTGTCCGTTTGTAAATTCAGAACACACACTGGATGCTCGGGCCGCACTCTGGACGCTCAGGCAGAGGAGTGGGGTTGATTTGAGTGTTCTGACCTTACAACTGCAGTCAAGCATCCAAGCCAACGTTGGCTAGCTTGCTAGCTACTTCCAGACACAAATGAGACCACTCTGACCATTTTACTCATCCTAGCAGAGCTGGTTAGGCGGTTATGTTATCCAGTGTTGGTGACCTTACCTGTGCTGCTGGAAACAATTTCATTACGCTTTTTGCCAACTTTTATGGACACTGGCCATATTCAAGGGGTGTTGAGTGCTTGTAAATGAATTATTATGCGCTCTGGTACAGTCAGACGAGACCGCTCAGAAATCTGAGTAGATAGCCAGAGCAAATTTACAAAAGCACCCGAATGTCCACTGAGAACCACTATACCATTTAGCTAAGCTAAGAATGAAGGGAATAATCAAGTCAATAAATGTTAGGTAGTTAGTTAGATAGCCTTTAGTTAATATACTGGCAAGTTTGATGTAAGTAGCCAACTAACTTTAGGTAGCTATACCGGTACATACTTTAATGATATGCTATGTGGTTCGTAAGGACAGCGTAGCCAACAAATTGTCAGCCAACATAACGTGTAAGGTAACTTATTTGAAAAGTCATTACTTTATTACATTGCTCAACATTTGTCATAATTAGTTAAAGCAACGCATTTCTATCCACTCATTGTACTTTGCCATTTTCAAATCTGAAAACGATGTGAAGCCACTCCCATTTCCCGAAGAATTGCATTATGAGCCCTAAAAGTACGGAAATAGTGTCCTCTGCGTGTCTACTTCATATTTTGCCGAATTTAGTACTACAGTATATCCATACTATGACCAATAAGCACACTATATATTCACGCCAGAAATCATATGGTTAGTGCGGTTTGTTTGAGTATTCGAACACAGCACATATGTGCATTATCGAGAGGGAGCTGCGAGTTGATTAGATTAACCAGTTTAGCCCATCTTCAATTGATCCAATCCATGTCACTGATCCTCATTCAAGTGTATCCTCTCCAATGGCTCTGCAGTTGACACTAAGATGAAGTTTGACCTGTTCTGAGAGCCCTTCCGGAGGGCTGAAAAGAACAAGCGGAGCCCTGTTGACAACAGTTAGTCTGTGTGGTGTTCTGAGCTGAGTGCTCTGCTCTGGAGGCTTGTGAATAGCTCTCCTTAAAAACTACAGCCTGAGATTGAAAAAAAGACTACGAAACGGGGTCCTTAACCCTTTTTTGGTATACATCTGAGGGATGGGGCTAGGGAAATGTAACATCTCTCAAATACATAGACAGCTCTGTAGTTACAATGAGGGGCAGTCCATGACATCTGAGAGTCAGTTTTGATGACATATCGAAGCTATACATTGTTTGTTGACATTCTTTCTGTTTGTAAACAATGGAGTAATAAATTATATTTTGGGTTACGATAAAGACAGACAAATTAACTAGAAGTTTGTCGAAAAAGGTAGTTGTATAGTTAAGAACCGTATCTTGCATGATTCAATATTTTGATTTTGAAGGTTGTTGCCCTGTAAACTGATGAGATAGGCAGCGCATGCGCATACCGATAGGACGCATGGGGCGTAGCTCCGCTGGTTACAGTCCAAACTGTGACTATATGTAGAAGCCAGACAACATAGTTTAAATTAAGCCTTTATAATTGATAGATAAATATATCCCCAAGCAACCGGGATAAAGTAAGCGGTCCGTTATGTACAACAGCGAACCAATCTGTGGGTAAAGCGATGCTGCGACTCAAACCCAACAAGCCATGGCTTCCCTTAGATGAAAAGACAAAGAACAACTTGGAGATGCAAATGAGAGCAACAAACAGCTGAAGGATATCTAGGAAAACATAGCTAAAATGCTCTCAATGCTCACTAAATCAAACAAAATGCTACAATCTGTTACAAAGGAAAGTAGAGTATCATTTCAGATATGCATACAGGGCGGGCCCGTGGACGAGCGAAGACATCAAAATTGGCCTTCTGAAAACAAAGGTGCAAACTTTAGATGAACTGGGCCAGCTAGAAAACAGAACGAGACAAAATAATGGGAATATTGTCCCTACCGGAAGACCAGGAGAAGGAGACTTTTCCAGCTACGTGATCAGGCTGATATTGTAGGAGGTTGGTGTGGATGTATCACTAGAGGATCTGGAGCAATGCCATCGGATCGGCATGAACAGATTGTAAGCAGATGTGGTTTTCTTGCAATTGAACATTTAAAGAGGAGCTGGGTTGGAGAGGCCTATGCATCCACCTACTGTAGTAAGAGCAGAGTTGTGGGCAACCTGATAAAATAGAATTCACAATTTGAACTTATCGCAGCACAGGGACCAAGAAGTGCTGGGATATTTTACCCCCGATTTCTCCCCAATTTTGTGACACCCGTCCGCTTAACCCGGAAATCAGTTGCATCAGTTTGTCAGATGAAACAGAGCTCAACTCTGTAGCCCGCCACAAGGAGTCACTAGAGTGCGATGAGTAGAGTAAAGCCCCCCCCCCCCCCCCTCCCCCCCCGTGGGAATCAAACCCACAACCCAGGCGTTGCAAGTGTCATGCTCTACCAACTAAGTTATAAGGGAGGACCCCACAAATTTTGTGTTTTTACATAGAATTCAAGCTATATTAGATCAAATCCAGACAGGAACTATTATTTTAGCAGGTGCCCTAAATCATACATTCGATAAAATTGACAAAGTAGTAATACAAAAAGGCACATTTAAGGAACCTCCAAAAGGCTGAAAAATGTAATCTCTACAAATAGTTTACAAGACATCTGGAGATTACAATTCACAACTACAAAAGAATATTCCTTTTTTTTCAAAGTAAGAAAAGCTATTCAAGAATTTACCCCTTTTTTTCTTAAAAGATGCACTCAACAATTTATTGGATTCAAAAATGTATGATATAGTGATATTGGATAATTCTCAGGCATCATGCCTAATTACACCAATAGAAAATACACTTAGTGACAGAATTTGGATAATTGAAGAGCTTATCTTCTGGACCCAACATTTATGAAATACTTAAATGAATAAATTCTAACCTTAACCATTAGACATGTGTACATAGAGGACAGCGAAAATCTGACCCCAATATAATTTGGGATGTTTATAAGGCGTACATTAGTGGAAGGATAATCTCGGCAAAAGTTCAATCTGATTAGAAATTAAAATTAAAGAAAAATAAATCACTAAAGGAGAAAATACGATTTCTGAACATAAGCAGGAATACATTTTTTTTACTTTTGAAGAGAGCCAACAACTACAGGTTAAACTCCAATAAAGCATACTACTTATTAGCAAATAAATATCTCACAATTGTCGTGTCTTTGGCTATGCCGGATTAAGTGATATGACATGCTATTCTTTAAAATAATTTATCCGTCATTAATATTACCTGATTGAGCTAATCATGTACATGTAATTAATTAGAGAGTCGGGCACCATGAAATAATATTTATAGAGCTGTTATCTTCCGAATAAACTCTTAAAGACCTAGTAATATTTTACATCAATAGCAGTCAATATTAATCGTCATCTTAATTCAGTCTCATCTGAAAGTTGGCCCCATCCATCCTCCCCTCACTACGGTGCAGTCGTCCTGTCCCCTTTGCAGAAAAGCATCCCCAAAGAATGATGTTTCCACCTCCATGCTTCACGGTTGGGATGCTGTTCTTGGGGTTGTACTAATCCTTCTTCTTCCTCCAAACACGGCGAGTGGAGTTTAGACCAAAAAGCTATTTTTGTCTCATCAGACCTCATGACCTTCTCCCATTCCTCCTCTGGATCATCCAGATGGTCATTGGCAAACTTCAGACGGGCCTGGACATGCACTGGCTTGAGCAGGGTGACCTTGCGTGCGCTGCAGGATTTTAATCCATGACGGTGTAGTGTGTTACTAATGGTTTTCTTTGAGACTGTGGTCCCAGCTCTCTTCAGGTCATTGACCAGGTCCTGCTGTGTAGTTCTGGGCTGATCCCTCACCCTCCTCATGATCATTGATTCCCCACAAGGTGAGATCTTGCATGGAGCCCCAGACCGAGGGTGATTGACTGTCATCTTGAACTTCTTCCATTTTCTAATAATTGCGCCAACAGTTGTTGCCTTCTCACTAATCTGCTTGCCTATTGTCCTGTAGCCCATCCCAGCCTTGTGCAGGTCTACAATTTTATCCCTGATGTCCTTACACGGCTCTCTAGTCTTGGCCATTGTGGAGAGGTTGGAGTCTGTTTGATTGAGTGTGTGGACATACGCCTAGTTTCCTGAAATGAGTCACATATTGGCAAATACAATTCATAGAATAGATAGGAACGTTTTTCATCTTCCTAAGTTTGAGGGTGGTTTAAACCTTCCAGACTTGGAATTGTATCAATTCGCCACCTAAAGCTTTTACTTCTGACACATACACTGAACTAAAATATAAATGCAAAATTTAACAATTTAGAAGATTTTACTGGATTTCAGGTATGCATCTCTTGGTCACAGATACCTTAAAAAAGAAGTAGGGGTGTGGATCAGAAAACCAGTCAGTATCTGGTGTGACCACCATTTGCCTCATGCAGTGCGACACGTCTCCTTTGCATAGAGTTGATCAGGCTGTTGATTGTGGCCTGTGGAATGTGGTCCCTCTCCTCTTCAATGGCTGTGCAAAGTTGGCGGGAACTGGAACACTGTCGTACACGTCGATCCAGAGCATCCCACACATGCTCAATGTGTGACATGTCTATGGGTATGCAGGCCATGGAAGAACTGGCACATTTTCAGCTTCCAGGAATTGTGTAAAGATCTTTGTGACATGGGGCCATGCATTATGACGCTGAAACATGAGGTGATGGTGGGAGATGAATGGCATGACAATGGGCCTCAGGACCTCCTCACGGTATCTCTGTGCATTCAAATTGCCATCAATTAAATGTATTTGTGTTCCTTTTCCATAGCTTATGCCTGCCCATACAATAACCTCACCACCACATTGGGGCACTCTGTTCACAACGTTGACATCAGCAAACCGCTTGTCCACATGATGCCATACCCACTGTCTGCCATCTGCCCGGTACAGCTAAAACTGGGATTTATCCATGAAGAGCACCCTTCTCCAGCGTGCTAGTGGCCAACACTGAAGTTGGTTATGACACCGAACTGCAGTCAGTTCAAGACCCTGGTGTGGACGACGAGCACGCAGATACGCTTCCCTGGAACTTTTTCTGACAGTTTGTGCAGAAATTCTTCGTTTGTACAAACCTACAGCTTCAAAGGTCTCAGATGATCCCGCAGGTGAAGAAGCCGGATGTGGAGGTCCTGGGCTGGTGTGCTTACATGAGGTCTGTGGTTGTGAAGTTGGTTGTGAAGTTGGTTGAACATACTGCCACATTTTCTAAAACAACGTTGGAGGCGGTTGGCAACATCTCTGGTGGACAGTCCTGCAGTCAGCATGTCAATTGCATTGTGTGACAAAACTGTCAATTTTGGAGTGGCCTTTTATTGTCACCAGCACAAGGTGCACCTGTGTAATGATCATGCTGTTTAATCATATTCTTGATATGCCAAACCTGTCCGCTTCAATGGATTATCTTGGCAAAGGAGACATTTTCACTAACAGGGATGTAAACAAATTTGTGCACAAAATGTGAGAATTTTTGTTTAGATATTTTATTTCAGCTCATGAAACATGGGACCACCACTTTATATGTTGCATTCATATTTTTGTTCAGTATAGTTAAATGCACTGAAGAGTAACAATGGGTACATATTGAACATGCTCATCCCCAGAATATTTTTACGTGTCGTTTTGTCAAAGGATAAAGCTAAGAACTCCATAGTTAAGAACACTGTACCAATATGGGAGAAAATTAAACGTATTCTACAAGAAGAAATATCACTCTAAAAACACAACCTTATGTAAAAATCCTTGGATAGCTTTTTCACAGATAAATTGGTCCACATGGAAAACTAAAGGCATAGAAACTGTAAATGACTTGGTTTAGGCAATACATGTATAAACATGACAGAATTAAAAAGTAATTTTGGACTGATCAATGTAGATATCTTCAAAAACATGCAACTTAAAAGTTACATGTCCCGAAATTTCGATTTTGAAACTTTTGGACATCAGTACAACCTTGAGGGAATTTATTTGAGTCAGAAAAAGATGTTCATATGATAGGGAAGATATACAAAACTTTGCAGAGAGCATATCCAACTGACAATCTCTTACATAAAAATATAAACTATTGCAACCAAGATTTAAAAAGAACTGATGTTAGCACAAAATCGAGGGAACGTTTAAGCATAACTAACAAAATTACAGTTAACGAAAATGTACGCTTAATCCAGTATTGTCACGTTCTGACCCTAGTTCTTGTGTTATTTGTTTGTTTTAGTTACTCAGGACGTGAGTTGGGTGGACATTCTATGTTTTGTGTTTCTAGGTTGGTTTTCTGTGTTCGGCCTAGTATGGTTCTCAATCAGAGCTAGGTGTTGTTAGTTGTCTCTGATTGAGAATCATACTTAGGTAGCCTGGGTTTCACTGTTGTTTTGTGGGTGATTGTTTCCGTGTCTGTGTTTGTTCGCCACACGGTACTGTTTCGGATTTGTTCACGTTTATTGTTTTGTATTCATTGAGTGTTCAGTTTATGTTTTTAAATAAACCACCATGGACACTTACCATGCCGCATCTTGGTCCGATCCTTGCTCTTCAGACGAAGAGGAGGAATACCTTTACAAGTATAACTAATTTATAGAATTTATTATACAAGAGACAAAATTCACAAATTCTACAGCACAATGGCAGTCATGTCTTAAGTGTAAAACTAAGAATGACTCAATAATCCATGCTTTCTGGGAATGTTATACCCAAGTTTATAATTACTTTTAATCAGTCTGCCTATTTCAAGATACGGCATAGCGAGATACCCAATAGGCTGGACGATTCTCTTCTCATTACTCATCTTGAAAAAACGTATATACAAAAAAACTTGTCAATCTGCAATACTTACCACAATTTAAAAATCAAATGATTTATTATTGAAATATAAAGGGCATCCGAGGAAAAGGTGGCAGGTGGCAAATAATAACACAGGCACTAAGGATGGGGGTGTGAGCATGCGGTTATTGGGAGATGAGATGTAGTCATTGTTTGTATGTGTCTGTAAGTTGATTTTCATATGTATACATTTGTACATGGAGTGAAAAAAAGAAAGAACAAATATATATATATACACACACAACGCATTCTGAAAGTATTCATACCCCTTGACTTTTTCCACATTTTGTTACATTACAGCCTTTTTATAAAATGGATTAATGTCTTTCCTCATCAATCTTCACACAATATCCCACAATGACAAAGTGAAAACAGATATTTAGAAATGTTTGCTAATGTATTAAAAATAAAAATACCGTTACATAAGTATTCAGACCCTTTGCTATGAGACTAGGAATTGAGCTCAGATGCATCCTGTTTCCATTGATCATCTTTGATATGTTTCTACAACTTGACTGGAGTCTACCTGTGGTAAATTCAATTGATTGGTGTCACGCCCTGACCTTAGATATCTCTGTTTTCTATATATTTTGGTTAGGTCAGGGTGTGACTAGGGTGGGTACTCTTGGGTTTTTGTATGTCTATGTTGGCCTGATATGGTTCCCAATCAGAGACAGCTGTTGTCTCTGATTGGGGATCATATTTAGGCAGGCATTTTTCTCACTTTCTGTGGTGGGATCTTGACTATGTGTAGTTACCTTTCAGCACTCTATTGTATAGCTTCACGTTTATTTGGTTATTTTGTTAGTTTGTTCAGTGTTCATTCTTTTAATAAAGAGAATGTGTGCATACCACGCTGCGCCTTGGTCTCCTTCATACGGTGAACGTGACAATTGGACATGATTTGGAAAGGCACACACCTGTCTATTTAAGGTCCTGAATAAAAAGCAGAAGAAACTATGCTATGAAATCAAGATAAATTAAATAAAGAATGATAGTGCTTTGGAGCACCTTAAATGAAATTCTGGGAAGGCAAACTCAGCTCCATCATTCATTAAAACAGATGGCTCATTCATCACAAAACCAACTCATTTTTGCCAACTACTTGATTTTTTCATTGGCAAGATTATCAAATTTAGGCATAACATGCAGCAACAAGTGCTAACACAACAGATCCAAGTATAACTGACCGAATTATGTAAGACAAGCATTGTAATTTAAAATTCTGTGAAGTTAGTGTGAAGAGGTGAAAAAATGATTGTTGTCTATCAACATTGACAAGCCACCGTGGTCTGACAACTTGGATGGAAAATTACTGAGGATTTTAGCGGGTTGATATTGCCACATCTTCAATTTAAGCCTACTAGAAAGTGTGTGTATAAGGGCACAGGGCGAGACCCAGATGCAGACACGGGAGGCAGATGGTTCGAGTCTCTGATATTTATCATAATCCAAGGGGCAGGCAAGAGAATGGTCGTGGACAGGCAAAAGATCATAAGGTCAGAGTCCAGGAGGTACAAAGTGGCAGGCAGGCTCGAGGTCAGGGCAGGCAGTATGGTCAGGCAGGCAGGTTCAGAGTCAAGGCAGGCAAGGGTCAAACCCGGGAGGACTAGCAAAAAACAGAGAAAAGGAAAAAGCAGGAGCACGGAGTAACACGCTGGTTGACTTGATAAAACGAGACGAATTGGAACAGTCAGACAGAAAACACAGGTATAAATACCCAGGGGATAATGGGGAAGATGGGCGACACTTGGAGGGGGTGGAGACAAGCACAAGGACAGGTGAAACAGATCAGTGTGTGACAGTGTGCCCTCAGGCTTGGAGGGAAGCAAAAGTCATTTAGCTACACAAGAATAGTAAATCCCCCTTTAGTGGCTCAAATAGCCAACCAATCACCCTGTTACCAACCCTTAGTAAACTTTTGGGAAAAATTGTGTTTGACCAGATAAAAATACTATTTTACAGTAAATGAATTAACAACAAACTTTCGGCATTCTAATAGAGAAGTACATTCAACAAGCACAGCACTTACACAAATTATTGATAATTGGCTGAGAGAAATTGATGATAAAAAGATTGTGGGGGCTGTTTTGTTACACTTCAGTGCGGCCTATGACATTATCAATCATAGTCTGTTGCTGGCAAAACGTATGTGTTATGGCTTTACACCCCCTGCTATATTGTGGATAAAGAGTTACCTGGCTAACAGAACACCAAGGTTGTTCTTCAATGTAAGCATCTCCAAAATATTCCAGGTAGAATCAGGAATTCCCCAAGGCAGCTGTCTAGGCCCTTTACTTTTTTCAATCTTTACTAATGAATTTCCACTGACTGAGGAAAGCCAGAGTGTCTATGTATGCGGATGACTCAACACTATACATGTCAGCTACTACATCGACTGAAATGACTGCAACACTTAACAAAGACTTGCAGTTAGTTTCAGAGTGTGGCAAGGAGTAAGTTAATCCTAAATATTTCTAAAACTAAAAGCATTGTATTTGGGACAAATCATTCACTAAACCCTTAATCTCAACTAAATCTTGTAATAAATAATATGTGGAAATTGAGCAAGTTGAGGTGACTAAACTGCTTGGAGTTACCCTAGATTGTAAACAGTCATGGTCAAAACATATTGATACAACAGTAGCTAAGATGGGGAGAAGTATGTCCATAATAAGACACTGCTCTATATTCTTGACAGCTCTGTCAACAAGGCAGGTCCTACAGCGCCCTAATTTTGTTGCACCTGTTCAGTCGTGTGGTCAGGTGCCGTATAAAAGGACTTAGGACAATTGTAATTGGTTCAGAACAGGGCAGCATGGCTGGTCCTTGGATGTATACAGGGAGCTAATATTAATCATATGCATGTCAATCTCTTCTGGCTCAAAGTGAAGGAGAGATTGACTTCATCACTGCTTGTATCCACCGAGCTGTCTGTTTGAACTACTGATGGACAGCTCGGACAGCCATGCATACCCCACAAGACATGCCACAAGAGGTCTCTTCACAGTCCCCAAGTCCAGAACAGACTATGGAAGGCACACAGTACTAAATAGAGCCATGACTACATGGAATTCTATTCCACATCAAGTAACTCACGCAAGCAGTAAAATTAGAGTTTAAAAAACAGATAAATAAAACACATCATGGAACAGTGGGGACTGTGAAGCAACACAAATATAAGTACAGATGCACATGCATACACACACGATAGCATACGCACTATACACACGTACATGGATTTATTACTGTATATATGTGGTAGTGGTGGAGTAGGTGCCTGAGGGCACATGGTCTGTGAATGTATCATGATGTTTTTAAAACTGTAAAAACTGCCTTCATTTTGCTGGACCGAAGGAAGAGTAGCTGCTGCGTTGGATCCAGAATACATACAAATACAGTGACGCGTGGTGATGGCAGCATCATGCTGTGGGGATGTTTTTCAACAGCAGGGACTGGGAGACTAGTCAGGATCAAGGGAAAGATGATTGGAGCATATTACAAAGAGAGATCCTTAATGAAAACCTGCTCCAGAGAACTCAGGACTGGGGTGAAGGTTCACCTTCCAACAGTACAACAACCCTAAGCACACAGCCAAAACAATGCAGAAATGGCTTCGAGACAAGTCTCTGAATGTCCTTGAGTGGCCCAGCCACAGCCCGGACTTGAACCCGATCGGACATCTCTGGAGAGACCTGAAAATAACTGTGCAGCAACGCTCCCCATCCAACCTGACAGAGCTTGAGAGGATCTGCAGAGAAGAATGGGATGAATTCCCCATATACAGGTGTGCCAAGTTTGTAGCATCATACCCAATGAGACTCGAGGCTGTAATCGCTGCCAAAAGTGCTTCAACAAAGTATTGAGTAAAAGGTCTGAATACTTATGTAAATGTGATTTCATTTTTTTAATCAAAAACCTGTTTGATTTGTCATTATGGGGTATTGTTTGTAGATTGCTGAGGGGGGGGAACTATTTAATACATTTTAGAATTAAACTGTAATATAACAAAATGTTGACAAAGTTAAGGGGTCTGAATACTTTCCGAATGCACTGTAAATATGATAAAATAAATAAATAAAGACACAGTGCTAAGCTCATTAGGCATTTCTAAGTTATATTCTTCAAGAATCAATGGCTAAATTTCAAGAATTGAAAAGACCACTGAACAGTTCCCTAAATCCCACAATGTAGCTTTAACATCCTTGCTGTCCAGTAACAAGCTGCAAAAAGAATTGTGCTCTTATAGATACACTCCTGGGGATTGTGGGAAGGAGAGGAGCGATTCTCATTAATGAGGAGGGTACAGAGATGGGCCTGTAGCAAGTGAAGCGGCCATTCCTCCTCTCTACAGCCTACAGATCACAGGAAGAGATGGTAGGAGAGATGTAGACGGAGATTGAGGGAGGGGAGAGAGAAATATAGAGACTGTATCAAGCGGAGCGGCCATTTCTCTGTTTCTACAGTACACAGATCACAGAGAGATTGATGGAGAGAAGGAGGGAAAGATGGCGGGGGGGGGGGGGTTAGGAGGGGTGGAGAAATGTGGGGTGGGAGGGATGGAAAGGAAAGGAGAGGTGAGGAGAGAAAGAGTTGGAGAGAGAAAGATTGATAGATGGGGAGCTTGTCAGTTAGCACTCTTAACACAGCAGTTAATGAGTATCACTGCTGGAGAGATGGGACCCTGGAGGTTTTTGACTATGTATGTGCATGTGTGTAAATGTATGTACATTATGTAAATCTGTGTGTTTAGGAAGGGAAGGGTAAGGAAAGTCACACTGAGTAAGATGATGTGTTCTCCCGCTTCCCTCCTGTTCACAGTCATTAAGTTGTGTGTGGAATTCATGTGTCTCTTTGAGTTTCAATTCCTTCCACCCAAAAAATACATAATTCATTTCCACAGCTGCAGTGAAGATCCCCTCTGTCTGTTTATGATTGTGTGAGTGTGTGCACGTGTGGGGGCGTGCATCCGTGCATGTGTGTGTGTGTCGGGGTTTAAATACCATATCGCATCCTGTTCCAAATAAACCAGCTGAAACCGAGGGGAGGCTTGTTTGCGTGTCCTGCTAGGCTAGTGTTGGGCCATAAAAAATGCAGATGAATGGATAATTCAGATTTGTTCATGACAACATTAGCACAGGCATGAGCGCAGGAGCCAACAAAGTTATCCCCAAGCAAGTGGGACACACTGGATTTGTTTAGATTAGGATGTAACTGGGTTTGCAGAGGATAGGACACCTGAACCTTGTTAATTACTGCACTATGTCACAAACTAATTACAGATTGTTTACAGACAGCATGCACCACTGCAACACGCTGTCATTTGCAGCTTTAACTGCATGCATCATTCTGCATCTCTTATATGAAAACTCAGACCTGGTCTGCATCTTGTGAAACTGCTGTGACAGATTTACTGTCACTGATGCAGTTCTACCACGCAGTCTAAATAGTTCAGGTGGAACCTTTTTCAATGTGCTTTACTTTAAAATGGCTAATCTGTCCTCATATCCTCTGACATACAGTAGTTTTCCTGCTCCTGCTCCAGCTCCAGCTTTCTCCCATGACTCTCTCTCTCTATGTGGATGACTAACAGGAGTCACCACTGCGGCAGTTGAACCATGTCTGTTTAAAATGGTGCATTCCAAGGAAATAATAATGATGGTCCCTAAGAATGCTTTCACACTGGCCTCATCTATTTCCATAATTGGCTGTTGTAGCCTGCTTTGAATGATAATATAAAGACTGAATCTAAAGACTAAGATAAGAGTCTGCATATGATGTATTGTTATGATACAATATTTACTTGCATGGACACTTAGGCTTAACCTACTTTGTTTGTCATGGGGTGTTCCAGAGAAAGGCTTATCTGATTTTGTACACATTGGAACGCTTTTGACACCAACCCCATTATTTATGCGTGCATGAGAGAGAGAGAGTCAAACTGACACACTCACACACCACAACAATCCCCTGCCGGCTGCAAAGTGGAGAGTGGACGCCTGCTGATAAGTTGAGCGATAAACTCCATTCACTCTCACTGCAAACAGCCACGAGCTACTTATGAAGGGGATTGTCAAAGCAGCGTATCATAACAGAGTATATCTCATTTGTAGCAGATACATGATATGGCCAGGCAGTGGGGATGAAAAGTGTGTGTTCAAGATGAGATGGTTTGGGATGAGTTGGACCGCAGATTGAAGGAAAAGCAGCCAACAAGTGTTCATCATATGTGGGAACTCCTTCAAGACGGTTGGAAAAGCATTCCAGGTGAAGCTGGTTGAGAGAATGCCAAGAGTGTGCAAAGCTGTCAGCAAGGCAAGAATCTAAAATCTAAAATATATTTTGATTTGTTTAACACTTTTGATTACTACATGATTCCATATGTGTTATTTCGCGGCACCTGAGAAAGTGGTTTCCACCACCATCAATAAAACACCAAATGATGTACTTTCTTGTTGAATAATGGTGTTCATCCCTCCAATAGAGTTCCAGGCACTTGCACAGTCAAGGCACATTGGAGCTGTTTTGGTTTGTGGTGGCCCAATGCCCTATTAAGACACTTTATGTTGGTGTTTCCTTTATTTCGACATTTAAATGTAACTATCAGAACTGTCACTTGAGTGAAGGATTGTGTTAATGAACTCAATGAACTCAAGTCAAGAATGATGGAGGCCACTGTGTTCTTGGATCTTCAATGCTGCTGAATTCTTTTGTACCCTTCCCCAGATCTGTGCTTTGACACAATCCTGTCTCGGGGCTCTACGGACCATCCCTTCAACCTCATGGCTTGGGTTTTGCTTTGACATGCAATGTCAACTGTGGGACCTTATATAGACAGGTGTGTGCCTTTCCAAATGTTCAATCAATTGAATTTACCACAGGTGGACTCCTATCAAGTTGTAGAAACATCTCAAGGATGATCAATGAAAACAGAATGCACCTGAGCTCAATTTCGAATCTCATAGCAAAGGGTCTGTAAATGTTTTTTTTATTACACATTTGCTAAAATTGAGAAAAACCTGTTTTCGCTTTGTTGTTATGGGGTATTGTGTTAAGATTGATGAGAGGAAAAGGGATTGAATCAATTTTAGAATAATGCTGTAACATAACAAAATGTGGAAAAAGTGAAGCGGTCTGAATACTTTCCAAATGCACTGTATGTAGCATGATCTGTGTGTTTGATGTATGTTAGAATGATCAGAAGTTGTGTATGTGACACACTCTGGAAAGACAGACAGACAGGTTGGAATTCCCATCATCCATCCGTCTGAAGCATCCCTCTCTCAGTGGTGGAAAAAGTACCCAATTGTCATTCTTGAGTAAAAATAAACATACCTTAATAGAAAATCATTCAAATAAAAGTGAAAGTTCATTAAAACTTGTTGGAGATAGGGGGCAGTATTTTCACTGTGGATGAATTGCGTGCCCATAGTGAACTGCATCCTACTCTGTCCTAGATTGCTAATATATGCATATTATTATTACTATTGGATAGAAAACACTCTGAAGTTTCTAAAACTGTTTGAATTATGTCTGTGAGTAAAACAGAACTCACAGGGCAGGCAATCTTCCAAACAGGAAGTGAAATTCTGAATGAGGGTCTAATTTTAAGTCATCGCCTCTTCACTTCCAAACAAGATATGGATCTGTTAGCACTTCCTACGCCTTCCACTAGACATCCTCATTCAGTAGAACGTGGAATGCAACCTCTGGTGTGAACTTTGACCGAATGGGAGGGGAATGAGTCACTGTCCTGGCAGAATGCCATTTCCCTGTTGCACATTTGTCTGTTGATATCACCATCGTTCCATTTGGCTGCAGATGAAAACATATGCTCCGGTTGGAACGTTATTGGATATATATGAAAATAACATCCTGAAGATTGATTCTCTACTTAGTTTGTCCAGTTTATTCGACCTGGAATATATCTTTTTGAAGTTTTCGTCCGAGTTCGCCTGGACCAGCGTCAGCTTTTGGGCACGTGAGCTGAAAGTGGTAGCAAATGCAGCTAATTGGACACTAGTAATGGACATTATGGAACAAAACAACGATTTATTGTGGAACTAGGACTCCTTGCACTGCCTTCTGATGAAGATATTCAAAGGTAAGTGAATATTTATAGTGTTTTTTGTAGCTTCTGTTGACGCCAAAATGGCGGCTATTTCTTTGGGTTCTGAGCGCCGTTCTCAGATTATAATTTTTTCGTAAAGTTTTTTTGAAATCTAACATAGCGGTTGCATAGAGGATATGTTTATCTTTAATTCTGTGAATAACACTTCACATCTTTTATCAATGTTTATTGTGAGTATTTCTGCAAAATCACCGGATGTTTTGGAATCAAAACATTACTGCATGTAACGCGCCAATGTAAACTGAGATTTTTTTTATATATATATATGCACATTATCGAACAAAACACACAATACATGTATAACATGATGTCCTATGAGTGTCATCTGATGGAGATAATCAAAGGTTAGTGATTCATTGTATCTATATTTATGCTTTTGTGACTGTGAAAAATCGCTGTGTGTGTTTTTGAATTTGGTGGTCATCTAACATAAATATATGTTGTGTTTTTGCTGTAAAACATTAAAAAATTGGACATGATGGGTAGATTAACAAGATGTTTATCTTTCATTTGCTGTATTGGACTTGTTAACTTCTTAAGGTATAGGGGGCAGCATTTTCACTTTTGGATAAATAGCGTGCCCAATTTCAACTTCCTGCTACTCATGCCAATAATATAAGATATGCATATTATTAGTAGATTTGGATAGATTCTAAAACTGTTTGAATCATGTCTGTGAGTATAACAGAACTTATGTAGCAGACTAACCTTTCAGAATTTGTTTTTTGAGGTCTCTGTCTATTCACTGAGTTCTCATTGGGAAACAATATTTCTTAGGAACTTGTTTTCACTTCCTACCGCTTCCACTGGATGTCACCAGTCTTTGGAATTGTGTTGAGGTTATTAATTTGTGCAATGAAGAAGTACTAGGAACTGCATAACACTGTTGATAGTTGCGCAAGACTTGAAAAATAGCTTGGTTTGTTGTCTTCCTGTATTGAACACAGATAGACCCGTCTTCAATTGGATCGATTATTAACGTTTAAAAATACCTAAAGTTGTATTACAAAAGTAGTTTGAAATGTTTTGGCAAAGTTTACATGCAACTTTTGAAATATTTTGTAGTGACTTTGCGCAATTTGGAAGCTGTTTTTTTCTGGATCAAACGCGCCAAATAAATTGACATTTTGGATATATATGGACGGAATTAATCGAACAAAAGGACCAATTGTGATGTTTATGGGACATATTGGAGTGCCAACAAAAGAAGCTCATCAAAGGTAAGGCATGTTTTATATTTTATTTCTGCGTTTTGTGTAGCGCCTGCAGGGTAGAAATATGCTACCCTCTTTGTTTACTGTTGTGCTATCATCAGATAATAGCTTCTTATGCTTTCGCCGAAAAGCGTTTTTATAATCTGACATGTTGACTGGATTCACAATGAGTGTAGCTTTAATTTAGTATCTTACATGTGTGATTTAATGAAAGTTTGATTGTTATATAATTTTCTTTGAATTTGCCGCGCTGCATTTTCCCTGGCTTTTGGCCAAGTGGGACGTTCCCTATACCATAAGAAGTTAAATGGAAGAAGACTCTGCCTAGGGCTGGCTGCCCGGCCAAACTTAGCAAACTTAACTTATCGGGAAGAAGGGCCTTGGTCAGGGATGTGACCAAGAACCCGATATTTATGGTAGAATGGCCAGACGGAAGCCACTCCTCAGTAAAAGGCACATGACAGCCCGCTTGGAGTTTGCCTAAAGGCACCTAAAGGACTCTCAGACCATGAGAAACAAGATTCTCTGGTCTGATGAAACCAAGATTGAACTCTTTGGCCTGAATGCCAAGCATCACGTCTGGAGGAAACATGGCACCTTCCCTACAGTGAAGCATGGTGGTGGCAGCATCATGCTGTGGGGATGTTTTCAGCGGCAGGGACTGGGAGACTTGTCAGGATCGAGGGAAAGGTGAACAGAGAAAAGTACAGAGACATCCTTGATGAAAACCTGCTCCGGAGCGCTCTGGACCTCAGACTGGGGGAAAGCCAAGACAATGCAGGAGTGGCTTCGGGACAAGTCTCTGAATGTCCTTGAGTGGTCCAGCCAGAGCCCGGACTTGAACACGATTTAACATCTTGTGGGTGATTGTTCCTGTCTCTGTGTTTTGCACCAGATAGGGCTGTTTTTGGTTTTCCACTTTTATTGTTTTGTAGTGTTCATGTTTATCTGTTTTTATTAAACATGAATCAATATAACCACGCTGCGTTTTGGTCCTCCTCTACTTCACCACAGGAAAACCCTTACAAATACACTGTACATCGTCCCGTATATGACAGCCTTTCCTTTACATAACCTTGTAACTCCCACTCCCAGTCATTGACTACAAACAGATTTTTCTCTTTAAGGGGGAGAGACCCTTCACAGCCTATACCTCCACGCAATCTGTGTGACTCTGGAAATTCTCTTTGTATTGCAGCTTGGCTCTAAAAACACTCTGATCTGTGGTGGAACATTTCTAGGAAGAAGAGACTTGACTCTACCAGAGCATGGCTTTAAAACACCTTCTCTTAGTTGAAACATCTAAAAAAAACACTATGTCAAGACTGTTTTACTTGTCTGCGAAAACACCCATTGGGTTGTGAAATATGTCTTAATGTTGGGAACATTAATCTAGAATACAATAATTGTCTGTGGTAGAGTTCTGATTAGGGAAACGGTTTCTTTGAGATTCTGTGCCATTTCCTTCCTGCTCAGCCTGGGATTGAGTGGAGTGATTTTTCTCGGTCTAAATATTGCTATAG
This sequence comes from Oncorhynchus nerka, assembly GCF_034236695.1. NCBI lineage: Eukaryota > Metazoa > Chordata > Actinopteri > Salmoniformes > Salmonidae > Oncorhynchus > Oncorhynchus nerka. The sequence continues at coordinate 50,859,078 of NC_088413.1, read as the reverse complement.
CCACCAACCTAGCCACACACAAAACATACTGAACATACAGTACATACTGCATGCAGGCATGGGCACCAGCCCACGCATGCGTGTGCACACACACACGCTTACAAGCACATATTTCATCACTTCAAATGCCACGCTTTGCATAAAGTTCAGATTGGTTGGTATAATACCATGGAGGCTGTTAGAACTCTGCAACCATTCATTGTTGTATAATCTTTCTCAAATGTCTCTCTGCACATACGGCCATGCTCTCCTCTATCCATTCACTGTCACAGTGATAGTGTCCTACTCAGAATGGGGATGGAAAACTCAGTACATTGCACTCATCTGGAGAAGTTGTTAATCTGTTACAGATGTCAGGCCTCTGTGTAGTGCGTACACTAAAGCCATGCTCATTACCTTCAAATTGACTACCTTGGATTGAGACGATAGTAAACTGCTCCTTTCTCATAGTTAATGAGAGACATCACAGCTGAACCTGAGAGTGTACCATTAAAGGAGAAAAGCCTTGTTTTTTTTGCATAGTAAATTTCTTGGTCTGACATACTGAAAATAAGCTGTGTGCTACATGAATAGATTAAACAAAATATGACATTAGTTTAAAATATATCTATCTGTTGTAAAGAAAGGCAGTGGATTTTTTGTCTAAAAGAGGCAATAGAGGGGCCAATCATATGTATTATCCCAAATGGCACCATATTCTCTATTAAGTGCACTACATTTGTTGTACTACAAGTAGTGCACTATATAGGGAATACGGTGTCATTTGGGATGGAGCCATACTCTGCTCCTTGGTCCATATCAAAGGTGGAGCAGAATTGTGAGCACAAGGAGTTCTCTCTCACTAAGAGTGGAGCAGATGGGTCATTTAACAGTAATTTACATCTTTAACTACATAATACCAATGCTCATTATCAGTGTAATAGATTAGAGTTTAATCATTGCATTACATGAAGACATTAACTGACTGATAATATTAATCTAGCTTTAATTAATGAGTGAGCTTTTATAGTGACAGCTAACAAACCAGTGACAAACACCTGGCAAAAGCAAGAAAATACAATTTGACATGTTCCCATGGACAAGGTCAAAATCATCATGTTATTCCTCAGGACATAACAGTACATATTCCTGTATCTAGCATTCGCCTTCTTAATATGAGCTGCTAATTTCAAACCAATCTAGTCAAACCAAGGTATTCGGTGTCCTTTAACCGGGACAGTTAATGCTCAATATGCGATAATGTGACTAGAATGACGTTGTAAACAACAGCCAATTCCAGGACATAGACATGTCTTATATGGGCAGAAAGCTTAAATTCTTGTTAATCTAACTGCTGTGTCAAATTTACAGTAGCTATTAGAGCAAAAAAAATACAATGGCATTGTTTGAGGACAGTGCACAACAACAAAACACTTTTGTCACTGAAACTCAAAAATGTACTTACATTCAGTAATCCTGTCCCTGAGGGTCCCAGAGATAAAATGTAGCATAGTTTTGTTTGATAAAATCTATTTTTATATTCAAATGTAGGTACTGGGTTCTACACTTTGACCCCACTGCTGTCTCTGCCCCCCCTCCCTGTAGAGAAGCTAACGACAGCTATGTATGACATTCCTGGGAGTGTGTAAAAAATAATTTTGTTGTTGTATGGTTATGTACTTGAAAATGTATAAATTGACCAATTTGGTACCAATTTGGTACATTTGGGCAAACTCCTGGCAGTCTTGATACAAAATATTGTGAAGTTAAGTAATTCTTCACTGGATCAGTCTGAAACTTTGCACACACACTCCTTGTCCTGTGGACAACATCTAAATTACACCAATCCTATTTCAATGTATGGCCTTTCCCTTGCATTTCAGATCTAATGTGTTATATTCTCCTACATTAACTTTACATTTCCACACACTTCAAAGTGTTACCTTTCAAATTGTATCAAGAATATGCATATTCTTGCTTCAGGTACTGAGCTACAGGCAATTAGATTTGGGTATGTCATTTTTGGTGAAAAAGCCCCCCAAAAGGGTCCGATCATTAAGAGGATATTATTAATACGAGCTGCTAATTTCAAAACAATCTGGTCAAGGTATTCAGTGTGCATCACTCAACATAATGATGCTTAACAAAATTTCACTCAAATGTATTTTCCCACCACAGCCTAGTTAGGTAAGAATAGAAGAGGAGCAGCTTTTTACTTTACAGCCCTCATTTTAGTGTTACTCTGCCCCAGATGTCCTTAGAGTAAAGGACACATTAATTGGAATGGGTAATTAAGATAGCAGCGTGAGCCACATTCAGGTTTCCTGCCTCTGATGTCGCTGTAATGAGGGAGAGGAGGAATGTGTCATTCCCTTTAACAGTCTAAGGATGTGTCCCAAATGGTCCTGGTCAAAAGTAGGGCACTACAGTATATAGGGAATATGATGCCATTTGGGATGCAGCCTCAGTCTCCCACACCTTTATAACAACCAAATTGGACATTTTACTTTCTAATTCATTCTTAGACACATCAAATGTTTTCCTGTCAAGGTAGGAAGTTATTTATTTGTGTGTGAGGAGGATAATGCATGGATGAACAGTCAGAATAGCCTCTTCATTATATGCCAATGCAAAATAAACTGTTCTCCAAATGGACATTCATCTTATCCTGGTAGACACACGGAGCACCTGTATCATACTGGTAATCACTCTTACTCTATGGGTAGCAAATGAACAATAAAACAGAACACAATTGATCAACCAACCTTGGATGTCTCGGGTGATTAAATTACTCCAAATGGACCTACATGGCCTGTATTATCCTGGTGATTACTCTTATGGGTAGCAAATGAACGATTATACAGATAACAGATAACAATATATCAACCATCATTCAGATCGAATACATGTCTCAGGTGATGCAGTGTTTTCAAATGGACTAGACACATGGATGGAGCACCTGCCTTACTGTATATCAGACTAGAAATCACTCTTATAGTATGGCAACTGAGCAATCAAACAGACACTCAACCAACCAAACAGAGTGAATGCATGTCTCAGGGGAAGGCGCGTTATACATCGCTGTCTGGGTAAATCTCAGAAAAAAAGGCCATGGAATACCAACGTAGTATAGCTAGCCGCTGTGAGACAGATAAGGATTTCAACAAGGCCCATCATCCTTCAATCCCTCTGGGGCTGAACTCTGAATGGGGACATCTCTCTCTGGGGACGGAGCATTAGAACAGATGTGTGATCCTGGGTTCTCCTCTCTCTCCTTTTGACTGCTAGTTCTCTAGAGCCCAGTTAAATGGCTGGGGTATAGGAAAAATGGTCACAGACACGCATAACCTAAAAAAACATTCACAAAACGTATGTTTGATCAAACAAATAACATTTATACTATCAGTAAGAATATATTTTGGGTCATACAAGGGCATAATGGTTGGTTTATATGCATCCTGTTTATAATATAGACATATCATTTATAATATAGAGCCCAATTTAACTGCTTCATCTTGGCAGGTCATTATACCCAGCTGTATTTACTATTTTGCTTATGAGAGAGTGGCTCAGAGGGAACAGTTGGGTGTCTTACATTACACAAATAGGTCTCCTCTGTGCACAGCCGGACATCAATAAATGACTGTGTCCATTTGTGAAAAATGTGGTTTTAGACATGTCATTTCAGCAACATATCGGGCAATGGCGAGAAATGGAATGATTCAAAATGTAAATGCTTGAATCCCAGAGCTCTATTTTACACTGATATCTCCCGCTGACCGACCAAATGCTGGGCTGAATCAGAACCATGAGCGGAATGACATTCAAGCAGTGGCGCAGGACCTCACTTAAATGAAAGAATGGCAGTCCTGTTTCTGGGATGCTGGCGTGTCTTGCTAAAAGGACTCTGACAGCTGATAAAAACCGAAATTAATGAGCTGTTCTTTACCCTTACATTTTATTTTACATGCATACACAACACACTGCCAGAGGAAGGGATGACATACTGCCCGTATAACCTTTTCTTTGCCGCGCAAAATGTTTCACTCGCAATCATGTGGATTTAAAACTCTTTACTGCGATTCTAAACGTAGAAAATATTGTTGTTGATCTCTGTAAGCAGGCACTGTGTGTTTTACTGTCAAAGCTATAGTTATGATAGCTATACTGAAGATCCACAATAAATGGGGGGATATGAAGCATTTTAGGCTTCATAACAGGGTTATAATAACGTAATGTCAACTGCCAGAAGTGTAAGGCTGATTGTCCTGCAGTATGCTACAATGGTCTCCTTGTATCACAAGTGCAATGTCAGATGCAGAAAATAGCATCGTCAGAAAATAGCATCATTCTCTGAGACAGTAATTACCACCCTTTCCCACTTGACCCCCCTCCTCCCCCGATTTTTATCTCCTTTCCCAGAATGAGCTGACATCAACAATATGAGCTGTCCAAAACCGATGTCAATCTATAATGACAGGCTGCTGTGAATTGAACCCTGTCTGGGAGTGAAGCAGGAGGGCATCAGGCTGATGAAGGGAGTGGTTAGAGAGGCTAGTGGCCGATTGAAACGTATTACAACATCTCCATTCTTCAGCACCAATGGTTCTGTGTGGCTTTGTTGGCAAGATGGTGGTGCTAGTAATGCCAAAGGTTGTGGGTTCAATTTCCGCAGCGATCACATACAGTTGAAGTCAGAAGTTTACATACACTTAGGTCATTTCAACTTTTTTCAACCACTCCACAAATTTCTTGTTAACAAACTATAGTTTTGGCAAGTAGGTTAGGACAATAAGTATTTGACGTTAATTTAGTTGTCTGTGGTTTTTCGTTCTCACGGTTACTTTTTCACTAATTTCCTTTGCATGAGTTATGTTACGTCTAGGTCTCGTTACCACGTCTGGTCTCGTTACCATCCCCTCCCTAGCCTGCCGGGCCAAAGGGATTGCTAACAATACTAAATGCTAAGTGAGTGTAAGTAAACTTCTGACCCACTGGGAATGTGATGAAAGAAATAAAAGCTGAAATGAATCATTCGCTCTACTATTTTTCTGGCATTTCACATTCTTAAAATAAAGTGGTTATCCTACCTGACCTAAGACAGGGAATTTTTACATGGATTAAATGTCAGGAATTGTGAAACATAACAAAAAATAGTATTTGGCTAAGGTGTATGTAAACTTCCGACTTCAACTGTACACATACTAAACATGTATGCAATCTCTGCTGGCGTCAGGCATATGACATCACCTCTATCTAGCATTGTTGTCACATACTCTACACCAAGCACGCCATGCTGCTGACATGTTGACAGAAAGCAATGATGTTGCTGCCTTTTAGAAATAGGACTTGACCCTAGAGGCTTGTGGTTCAGTGTGCAGTTCATGTTGTCTACTATAGATGAACACTGGACTGGGTTGTGGTTCTGTGCAGGTCTATCATATATGAACAAGACAACTGACTTATGTCTGTCTATCCAAGCCCTGATAGTAAACTAGTAAGGGGTTGAGATTTGCTCATGGAGGGTACACTTGAAGTCAAAGTGATGCATTGTGTAGGAATATTAGAGTAGGCATGTACAGCATGCTACAGTGGTATTGGGGTCAGACAATCTTATCACAGACAAGGTCACAGAACCGAGACAGTGTCCAAATAGGCCTGTAGTGCTCTCTCTCAGCGGATATTGCATAAATAATTTTGCAGTACAGAACGACGTAGTCACAGATCTGCATGAAGCAGTACTGCAAAACACACCCAGGTGGCACTATTGTACCTTCTCATCTAATTTCCCCAGTATTGGAACCCAGAAGTACAGGTAATTGCCAAAATAAAAAGTATATTGAAAGCAGGTGCTTCCACACAGGTGTGGTCCATGAGTTAATTAAGCAATTAGCATCACATCATGCCTAAGGTCATGTTTAAAAATGCCCAGTTCCTCATTATCTTGCCTTCCATGGCTAGAGGAAGATATCTCAGTGACTTGACTTTAAAAGAGGGGTGTTAATAAAAGGAGCATAGGAGGGTTTAAAGTGTGTCTCTTTGTCACCAGATCACAACTCAATTGAACACTTATGGGAGATTCTGGCGCGGCGCCTGAGACAGCTGGAATTTCTCATGGAAGAATGGTGTAGAATCTATACCAAGGCGCATTGCTGTTCTGGCAGCTTGTGGTGGCCCAACACTCTATTTTGACACTTTGTTGGTGTTTCCTTTATTTTGGCAGTTACCTTTTGGCAGTGTTACTGACTTCTTCATGCCAGGAATGAATTACTCCAGGATATATGGATGCTTTTCATAAGAACTGTTAAAAATGTAAATGAAGGCTTTTAAACGCAAAAGCTCTATTTAGAAGCTTGAGGACCTCCATTTCAACAGTAAGGAGAAGACTCATAATTCCAAAAGTTAATGACAGGTTGGAGCTCATACAATAGCCTGCTCTACCTACTATCTCTCCGCCCCTTTAGTAGTCACAGATCTCAATAACAACAGGAAATCAGACGTAACAAACAATAGCAGGGTAGAATAAATGATTGTACCCTAACCATGTTGAAAATAGTTTTTATCCACTGATTTGATACAATGGCTTAACCAAAAAGTGCATTCCCTCTCTCTGGAATTTAATTGCAAGAGCAACACATACCTGAGAGATTCCAGGTACTTTGAGAGATAAATATAGTTGCAGCAGGTAGCCTAGCGGTTAAGAGTGTTAGGCCGGTAACCAAAAGGTTGCTGGTTTGAATCTCTGAGCCAACTAGGGGAAACATCTGCCAATGTGCCCTTGAGCAAGGCACTTAACCCTAATTGCTCCTGTAAGAGCATCTGCTAAATGACTAAAATGTTAATGCAATCATCCATGTAGCAATGAACACACAACTTTAATGACATCCAAGGACTATCTGAAACACATTTCTTGTCATCAAGCTACTTAATTCTTGAAACATACATCAATGTTCAGTCAAAATGGATATATTGGAATTTATGTTGACTATCATGTTTATTTGCCTTTGTTTTAACTCACAATATTGATGTCACACTCACCCTGATCTAATGTGTTCAACTCAATATTAGGAAAATAGGATGGGCAGGTAGCCTCGTGGTATTTGTATTTATTATGGGTCCCCATTAGCTGCTGCCAAAGCAATACATTGACAGATATCACAACACACTGTGTGCCCTCAGGCCCCTACTCCACAACTACCACATACAGTTGAAGTCAGATGTTTATATACACTTAGGTTGGAGTAATTAAAACTAGTGTTTCAACCACTCCACAAATTTCTTGTTAACAAACAATAGTTTTGGCAAGTCGGTTAGGACATCTACTTTGTGCATGACACAAGTCATTTTTCCAACAATTGTTTACAGACAGATTATTTCACTTATAATTCAATGTATCACAATTCTAGTGGGTCAGAAGTTGACTGTGCCATTAACCTTTTTGGGATAGGGGGCAGCATTTTCACTTTTGGATGAATAGCGTGCCCAGAGTGAACTGCCTCCTACTCTGTCCCAGATACTAATATATGCATATTATTATTAGTATTGGATAGAAAACACTGACGTTTCTAAAACTGTTTGAATGAGGTATGTGAGTATAACAGAACTCATATGGCAGGCAAAAACCTGAGAAAAATCCAACCAGGAAGTGGGACATCTGAGGTTTTTAGTTTTTCAAAGCTTGGCCTACCGAATACACATTGAGATATGGATGAGGTTGCACTTCCTAGGGCTCACACTAGATGTCAACCGTCTTTAGAAACTGATTTGAGGATTCTACTATAAAGGAGGGGCTCATGAGACCTCTTTGAGTCAGTGGTCTAGCAGAGAGCCTCGGTCTCATGACGAGCGCTCCCGACAGAGATACTTCTCGTTCCAGTGCTTTTCTGAAGACAAAGGAATTCTCCTAAACATCCTAAAGATTGATTCCATACATCGTTTGACATGTTTCTAAAGGACTGTAATGGAACTTTTTGAGTTTTTGCCTGGATGAAGTGCCTGTGCCTCATGAAGATGGATTACTGGGCTGAACACGCTAACAAAACGTGGCTATTTGGACATAAATGATGGAACTTTATGGAACAAATCAGTCATTTATTGTCGAACTGGGAGTGCCTTCTGATGAAGATCATCAAAGGTAAGTGAATATTTATGGTGTTGTTTCTAACTTTGTTGAATCCGTTTAAAAAAAAGATTTGACACAGTGGTTGCATTAAGGAGAAGTCTATCTTTTATCAATGTTTATTTCTGAGTATTTCTGCAAAATCACTGGATGTTTTGGAATCAAAACATTTCTGCATGTAAGGCGGCAATGTAAACTGAGATTTTTGGATATATATATGCACATTATCGAACAAAACATACATGTATTGTGTAACATGTCTTATGAGTGCCATCTGATGAAGATCATCAAAGGTTAGTGATCAATTTGATCTATATTTCTGCTTTTTGTGACTCATTTCTTTGGCTGGAGAAATGGCAATGTTTTTTTTCCGACTTGGCTGTGTTTTTTTCTGACTTGGCTATGACCTAACATAATCATATGTTGTGCTTTAGCTGTAAAGCATTTTTGAAATAGGACACGATGGGTACATTAACAATATGTTCATCTTTCATTTGCTGTATTTGACTTGTTAATGTGTGAAAGTTGCATCTGTCTCTTAGAGATGAGCGTACTTTGGTGTGAAAAGTGCAAATCAATCCCAGAACAACAGCAAAGGACCTTGTGAAGATGCTGGAGGAAACGTGTACAAAATTATCTATATCCACAGTAAAATTAGGCCTATTTCGACATAACCTCAAAGGCCGCTCAACAAGGAAGGAGCCACTGCTACAAAACTGCCATAAAAGTCAGACTATGGTTTGCAACTGCACATGGTGACAAAGAGCATACTTTTTGGAGAAATGTCCTCTGGTTTGATGATACAAAAATGTAATTATTTGGCCATAATAACTATTGTTATGTTTGGAGGAAAAAGGGGGATGCTTGGAAGACGAAGAACACCATCCCAACCGTGAAGCACAGGGATGGCAGCATCATGTTGTGGGGGTGCTTTCCTGCAGGAGGGACTGGTGCAGTTCTCAAAATAGATGGCCTCAAGAGGTAGGAAAATTATGTGGATATATTGAAGCAACATCTCAAGACATCAGGTCTTCCAAATGGACAATGATCCCAAGCATACTTCCAAAGTTGTGGTCACAAAGCCCTGACCTCAATTCCATAGAAAATTTGTGGGCAGAACTGAAAAAGCTTGTGCGAGCAAGGAGGTCTACAAACCTGACTCAGTTACACCAGCTCTGTCAGGAGGAATGGGCCAAAATTCACCCAACTTATTGTGGGAAGCTTGTGGAAGGCTACCCAAAATGTTTGACCCAAGTTAAACAATTTAAAGGCAATGCTACCAAATACTAATTGAGTGTATGTAAACTTCTGACCCACTGGGAATGTGATGAAAGAAATAAAAGCTGAAATAAATCATTTTCTCAACTATTATTCTGACATTTCAAATTCTTAAAATAAAGTGGTGATCCTAACTAACCTAAGATAGGGAATTTTTAATAGGATTAAACGTCAGGAATTGTGAGTTTAAATGTATTAGGCTAAGGTGTATGTAAATGTCTGACTTCAACTGTATCTACAGTGCCAAATCCATTTGTACAGTGGGGCAAAAAGTATTTAGTCAGCCACCAATTGTGCAAGTTCTCCCACTTAAAAATATGAAAGCCCTGTAATTTTCATCATAGGTACACTTCAACTAAGCATTTCAAGGTCCTGGAGTGGCCTAGCCAGTCTCCAGATCTCAACCCCTTAGAAAATCTTTGGAGGGAGTTGAAAGTCCATGTTGCCCAGCAACAGCTCCAAAACATTACTGCTTTAGAGGAGATCTGAATGGAGGAATGGGCCAAAATACCAGCAACAGTGTGTGAAAACCTTGTGAAGACTTACAGAAAACGTTTGACCTCTGTCATTGCCAACAAAGGGTATAGAACAAAGTATTGAGATAAACTTTTGTTATTGACCAAATACTTGTTTTCCACCATAATTTGCAAATAAATTCATAAAAAATCCTACAATGTGATTTTCTGGATTTTTTTCTTCTAATTTTGTCTGTCATAGTTGAAGTGTACCTATGATGAAATTTACAGGCCTCTCTCATCTTTTTAAGTGGGAGAACTTGCACAATTGGTGGTTGACTAAATACTTTTTTGCCCCTCTGTATGTATAGTGCGTATGTTATCGTGTGTGTATGCATGTGTCTGTGCCAATGTTTGTGTTGCTTCACAGTCCACACTGTTCCATAAGGTATTTTTTGACCTGTTTTTTTAAACTCTAATTTTACTGCTTGCGTCAGTTACTTGGTATGGAATAGAGTTCCATGTAGTCATGGCTCTATGTAGTACTGTATGCTTACCATAGTCTGTTCTGGACTTGGGGACTGTGAAGAGACCTCGTGTGGCATGTCTTATGGGTTATACATGGGTGTCCGAGCTGTGTGCCAGTAGTTTAGACAGACAGCTTTGTGCATTCAACATGTCAATACCTCTCTTAAATAAAAGTAGTGATGAAGTCAATCTCTCCTCCACTTTCAGCCAGGAGAGATTGACATGTATATTATTAATATTAGCTCTCTGTGTACATCCAAGGGCCAGCCATGCTGCCCTGTTCTGAGCCAATTGCAATTTTCCTAAGTCCTTTTTGTGGCACCTGACCACACGACTGAACAGTAGTCAATGTGTGACAAAACTAGGGCCTGTAGGACCTGCCTTGTTGACAGTATTGTTAAGAAGGCCGAGCATCGCTTTATTATAGACAGACTTCACCGCATCTTAGCTACTACTGCATCAATATGTTTTGACCATGACAGTTTACAATCTAGGGTTACTCCAAGCAGTTTAGTCATCTCAACTTGCTCAATTTCCACATGATTTATTACAAGATTTAGTTGAGGTTTAGGGTTTAGTGAGTTTTATTGCTAATACAATGGTTTAAGTTTTAGAAATATTTATGGCTAAATTATTCCTTGCCACCCACTCTAAAACTAACTGCAGCTCTTTGTTGAGTGTTGCATTCATTTCAGTTGCTGTATTAGCTGACGTGTATAGTGTTGAGTCATCCGCATACACAGACACTCTGGTTTTACTCAAAGTCAAGTGGCATGTCGTTAGTAAAAATAAATAAAAGCAAGGGGCCTAAACAGCTACCCTGGGGAATTCCTGATTCCAACTGGATTATATTTGAGAGGCTTCCATTAAAGAACAACCTCTGCATTCTATTAGACAAGTAACCCCTTATCCACATTATAGCAGGAGGTGTAAAGCCATAACACAAACATTTTTCCAGCAGCAAACTATGATCAATAATGTCAAAAGCTGCACTGAAGTCTAACAAGACAGTCCCCACAATCATTTGATCATCAATTTCTCTCAGCCAATCATCAGTCATTTGTCTAAGTGCTGTGCTTGTTGAGTGTCCTTTCCTGGTATTCATGCTGAAATTCTGTTGTCAATTTGTTTACTGTGAAACAGCATTGTATGGTCCAATTTTTTTTTTTTACAGAAGTTTACTAAGGGTTGGTAACAGGCTGATTGGTCAGCTATTTGAGCCATTAAAGGGGGCTTTACTATTCTTGGGTAGCGGAATGACTTTTGCTTCCCTCCAGGCCTGAGGGCACACGCTCTCTAGTAGGCTTAAATTGAAGATGTGGCAATATCATCTGCTATTATTCTCAGTAATTTTCCATCCAGATTGTCAGTCCCCAGTGGCTTGTCATTGTTGATAGACAACAATCATTTTTTCACCTCTTCCACACTGACTTTTCAGAATTCAAAAGTACAATTCTTGTCTTTCAGAATTTGGTCCGATATACTTGGATGTGTAGTGTCAGCGTTTGTTGCTGGCATGTCATCCCTAAGTTTGCTTATCTTGCCAGTGAAAAAGTCATTAAAGTAGTTTGCAATATTAGTGGGCTTTGTGATGAATGAGCCATCTGATTCAATAAATGAAGGAGCCGAGTTGGCTTTTTTTCCTCAAAATTAAATTTAACATGCCCCAAAGCTTTTTGCTATCATTCTTTATATAATTTATCTTTGTTTCATAGTGTAGTTTATTTTTAATTTTTATTTAGTTTAGTCACATGATTACTTAATTTGCAATACTTTTGCCAATCAGTTGGGCTGCCAGAATTAATTGCCATACCTTTTGCCTCATCCCTCTCAACCATACATTTTTCAGTTCCTCATCAATCCAATGAGATTGAACAGTTTTTACAGTCATTTTCTTCTTAGACCTCTTAGAGCTACTACCCCCCTACTTTTTTCAATTTCTGCCTGAAGACATACCCAAATCTATCTGCCTGTAGCTCAGGCACAGAACCAAGGATATGCATATTCTTGGTACCATTTGAAAGAAAACACTCTGAAGTTTGTAAATGTGAATTGAATGTAGGATAATATAATAGATCTGGTTTAGATAATACAATGAAAAAAACATACGTTTCTTATTTTTATTGTTGTATCATCATCTTTAAAATGAACAAGATAAAACAAATATTCAGATAGGATGATGGGGACAATTTCAGTGAAAAACATAAGAGGGCAACAGTACTTGTGCAAAGTTTCAGAATGATAACTTCCAAAATGAGTGTGCTACATGACATTTATCACGAAGTCACCCAGGTGTCCCACACAAGTAGCCCAAATATACCCAAGTGGCCAAATTGGTGAAGTTATACATTTTGAATGGAATAACTATATACAAAATACCAAAATGGTATTCTAACACACACACCCAAAATATGGAGAAAAAACATGAAAAAAATAATATATACATTTACAAAATAACACTTTCAATATTTGGAAGACCCTCAGTCCTCTACACAATATTGTGCTGCTGATGGCAGGTGCCATATCAGTCTCTTTCTGCTGTAAAGCAGAGGGTCACCAAGCATGTGGTGCAGGTGATGGGGGACTTCATTATGCAAAGAACACAACGACGCCTCCATAATGTGCCCTTTTGGCCCTGAGGCACATCCATGCCTGCAGAAATAAATTTGGGCAGATGAACACCACTTGTGGCAGGAGCTGGATGAACCAACTTCAGTGGGGGATGGACACCTTGGCACTGGGGGCTCCCATTCAGAGTCAGTGTCACTGTGAAAGAAAATGTTCAGTTAGAATAGTTTCACATATGAGCCCTGTATCAACAGGTATAATAAACAGATATACAGTGCCTTGCGAAAGTATTCGGCCTCCTTGAACTTTGCAACTTTTAATAATTTTGCACGCCCAATTTTTCAGTTTTTGATTTGTTAAAAAAGTTTGAAATATCCAATAAATGTCGTTCCACTTCATGATTGTGTCCCACTTGTTGTTGATTCTTCACAAAAAATACAGTTTTATATCTTTATGTTTGAAGCCTGAAATGTGGCAAAAGGTCGCAAAGTTCAAGGGGGCCGAATACTTTCGCAAGGCACTGTATATAGAGTACAGGGAACATAAGGTTGAATATATTATTATAGACCTGCTAGATCTATTGTCTCATTTATATTATGACAGACCAGCTAGATCTACTGTCTCTATTATATTATGACAGACCAGCTAGATCTACTGTCTTTATTATATTACAACAGACCAGTTGTATCTACTGTCTCCATTTCACTTTGGCCATTGTTGTGGGCCTGCCTTCCCCTCAACAGACTCAAATAGGCTATTTCATTTCACAAATAATATTTTATATTATTAATTTCAAACAACGGCATTAGCATGAGAAGAACTTACCAGTCCAAAACGATGTCCTCTCCGTTCAAAAAATATTCCTCCATTTGGGAATCGCTAAATGAATCGTCCTCGATCAATTTCTTTTAAAATTGTGTGTACATCTGTATATCTAGACTTAGATTTAGCTTTCCCTGACTTAGTCACTATACTGATTGATATATAAACAGCTGAATATGCGCTTTACCAAAACAATGCTGTGCGCAACATGCGTGGCTCCTTCCGGTATGAATCGTCAATGGCGAATTAACCTCTTTACGCCGGAGTTTACTACATGGATTGGTCTTCCAACACATAAACATTACATATTGCTGTTTACCTCAGCTCATTGGCTATCTACCCAGCTAGATGTCAAGACGATCAGTGGTCAATGAGTTAAAATACAGTCAATCAACAAAACAGCGATCATATCATTGGTGCACAATGATGTCATTACTTGTCTTCAAATCGGTTTCTTTCAGTCAATACCTCCCGCGAAATGACCCATCATGGTTTGGTGGTGTTACAAACAAGCCAGTTGATTGCAATGAAACTGGTTTGTCTGCTGATAATTGATTCAGGGTTATTTAGTCTAAGTTGTCTAATAACTATTGTTTAATTCTGATATATATACATTTTCATAGAAGTTTTTAAATCTGTCATTAATCATGTTGGTAAAGGTAAAAAAAAAAAGAAGATAACATTTCAGCTTCTTTGGAGCCTCCCTAAATGTGCTGTTTTTATTACTACGTCTACCATTCTTATCGAATGTATGATTTAGGTCACTTGCTAAAATAATAGTTCCTCTCTGGATTTGATCTAAAAAAACAGATATGCCCCTGGTGTCCCCCGCTGGAAAAGTCACGTTTTGTGTGTGTATTTACCTCGAATGTGTCGTCGAAAATGGAATGAGACGAAATTCACGACACAAGCGGTTCACAAAATGTTTCGTGTTAGGCTATAAAAATGGATTTTAGCATTGGGATTGCAAACAGAGGAAGATCGTCAAAGGTAAATGATGTATTTTATTGCAGTTTGGGATTTTGTTACCCCTAGGCTGGTTGAAATAGTTGTTTTTTTATGGGTCTCTATCCTCAGATAATCGCATCGTATTCTTTCGCAGTAAATCCTCTGTCACGTTCTGACCATAGTTCTTGTGTGTTTTCCTTGTTTTAGTGTTGGTCAGGACGTGAGCTGGGTGGAATGGTGTTCTTCGGCTTGAAAGCATCCAGCTTTTTCCTCCAAACACAACGATGGTCATTATGGCCAAACAGTTCTATTTTTGTTTCATCAGACCAGAGGACATTTCTCCAAAAAGTACAATCTTTGTCCCTATGTGCAGTTGCAAACTGTAGTCTGGCTTTTTATGGCGGTTTTTGAGCAGTGGCTTCTTCCTTGGTGAGCGGCCTTTTAGATTATGTCGATATAGGACTTGTTTACTCACGATATACAGTAGATACTTCTGTACCTGTTTCCTCCTGCATCTTCACAACGTCCTTTGCTGTCCTTCTGGGATTGATTTACACTTTTCGTACCACAGTATGTTCATCTCTAGGAGACAGAACGCGTCTCCTTCCTGGGCGGTATGAAGGCTGCGTGGTCCCATGGTGTATATACTTGCGTACTATTGTTTGTACAGATGAACGTGGTACCTTCAGGCATCTTGGCTGATTTTTTTGATTTTCCCATGATGTCAAGCAAAGAGGCACTGAGCTTGAAGGTTGGCCTTGAAATACACCTCCAATTGACTCAAATTATGTAAATGAGCCTATCAGAAGCTTCTAAAGCCATGACATCATTTTCTGGAATTTTCCAAGCTGTTTAAAAGGCACAGTCAACTTAGTGTATGTAAACTTCTGACCCACTGGAATTGTGATAAAATGAATTATAAATGTCAACAATTGTTGGAGAAACTACTTGTGTCATGCACAAAGTAGATGTCCTAACCATCTCGCCAAAACTATAGTTTGTTAACAAGAACTTTGGAGTGGTTTTAATGACTTCAACCTAAGTGTATGTAAACTTCCATCTTCAACTGTATGTATGGCTCCACCATGGCCTCATATACAGACAGTATAGTCAAGTAAGTGATATGTATGAATGACTCCACCAAGGGCCTCATATACAGACAGTATAGTCAAGTAAGTGATATGTATGAATGACTCCACCAAGGGCCTCATATACAGACAGTATAGTCAAGTAAGTGATGTGTATGAATGGCTCCACCAGGGCCTCATATACAGACAGTATAGTCAAGTAAGTGATGTGTATGAATGGCTCCACCATGGCCTCATATACAGACAGTATAGTCAAGTAAGTGATATGTATGAATGACTCCACCAAGGGCCTCATATACAGACAGTATAGTCAAGTAAGTGATGTGTATGAATGGCTCCACCAGGGCCTCATATACAGACAGTATAGTCAAGTAAGTGATATGTAAATAGTCACAGAGGGAGAGGAAGTTTATTTTCCACTGGATATTTAGCTGCATGAATAATGTCTTTCCCTGCAGCTTGGACCTTCACTTTGACTGAGATGCATTAAGGAAAGAACTGCAACATAGCAGCCAGCTATTAGCGTCTTCACTGGGTCCCCAATGAAATACTTCCAATGGGATACTAGCTAGCTACATCCCTGAACATATTAAGAATTTATCCCGCCTCTCTTCTCTTTCAGAATAGATCTGAAATGAAAAGATAACTGCTCTGATAAATGGGCACTCTGCTTCCGTTTTGAGTTTAAATTCCATCAGCGTGACTTGTTTTGGTTACAGCACCAAGCACTTAAAATAGTGGAAATACAGTTCAGAAAGGAAACACCACGTATATGTTTACAATGCATAGTCTTGGCCTTTAGGTTCTGCTCCTTAAGGTTAGCTCACAGCCAGAGCGAAGCGTCATATAAAGATGATAAAATAAGAACCCAGACAGGTGGAGGCAGGGGTGGAGATTGGATATCCGAAAACAGCAAGGAGAGCGAGTAACAGCTAATGCCACAACTCTCTGGGTTCCCTCCTGAACTGGCTTTGCTTAATGCTATGGGAGGTTTCCCCATACTCTTTTTCTGTTTTACAACCCTCCATTCTTAGTATGTAATCTTACCATAGAACTGGCACGAATCCAAGTGCCAATCCCGTTTACCAAACTCCAGGTGTTTACATTTGTTGGATGACATGAAAATCGAGCTCATTGGCCATGAACAACAGTGGAGGATTTAGAGTTGAAAAGAGAAATCATATATGCAGAAAATAACCTTTTCATGTCAAGCTGGCATTTTTTTAAACACATTCTTTAGAATGATTTTTGAAATCAAGCCAACATTAAATGAGTCATTCCAAACCAATCAAACCAATCTTATACTTTTGTAATGCAAATGTAGGCTACACAGTTACGTATTTACCAACAAATTTCACATTCATGCAAACATAAGTGAGGCCCTAAGTGAAACTCAAGGGTTTCCTCTTCAAGTATTCCACATGCAAACATATGTGTAAATGTGATATTACTGTATGTTCTGATGGACAAAGCAAGTAGAGCACATCTCTTGAAAAACCAGTCATATCAAAAGGACTGGTAAAAAAGTGTTATTTGTTGTTCAGGTACAGCAACAACACTGGGTACTAGGTGGCAACTTCAAATAATCACAACACAACAAACACCAACAAGAATCAGTTCCATTGATTTAACATCCATCGATAGCATCAACGCACAATAGTATTGTTGTTCAAGCTTAACTCCCCTTGAAAAGGTCTGAGATAGTGAAGAGAGAAGTGAAAAAGCAGGGAAATGTGAAAAGGCAGGGAGCGACGAGGTAAGGACAGCCATCTTCAAACACTGTCACAGTAATACAGTATATTGATTAAACTGGAAGAATGAAAGGGACTTACAAACAAGAAATAAAGAGACTTCAGTTCACGAACACCAATGTACTACAGCAGTTTCATTTACATTTACATTTAAGTCATTTAGCAGACGCTCTTATCCAGAGCAACTTACAAATTGGTGCTTTCACCTTATGACATCCAGTGGAACAGCCACTTTACAATAGTGCATCTAAGTCTTTTAAGGGGGGTGAGAAGGATTACTTTATCCTATCCTAGGTATTCCTTAAAGAGGTGGGGTTTCAGGTGTCTCCGGAAGGTGGTGATTGACTCCGCTGTCCTGGCGTCGTGAGGGAGTTTGTTCCACCATTGGGGGGCCAGAGCAGCGAACAGTTTTGACTGGGCTGAGCGGGAACTGTACTTCCTCAGTGGTAGGGAGGCGAGCAGGCCAGAGGTGGATGAACGCAGTGCCCTTGTTTGGGTGTAGGGCCTGATCAGAGCCTGGAGGTACTGAGGTGCCATTCCCCTCACAGCTCCGTAGGCAAGCACCATGGTCTTGTAGCGGATGCGAGCTTCAACTGGAAGCCAGTGGAGAGAGCGGAGGAGCGGGGTGACGTGAGAGAACTTGGGAAGGTTGAACACCAGACGGGCTGCGGCGTTCTGGATGAGTTGTAGGGGTTTAATGGCACTGGCAGGGAGCCCAGCCAACAGCGAGTTGCAGTAATCCAGACGGGAGATGACAAGTGCCTGGATTAGGACCTGTTTCATCATCACTATGACAAGAACAACAAAGTCTGAATCCAATAGTAATCCAGGGGTTAGCCAAAGGGAATTGATCATTTTAAGATTAAGCCAGGGCAGTTCAGGACACACACAATGTTGATTCTTTCAATCACTGTGAACCATGGGATAAAAGCAGGGACCATGTCATCTGCCTCTCTTTACGCATGCAGGTGCTGAGTGACATTCTGGATTGATTTACCAGCCATTTCCTCAGTATTCTGTGATGACAACATCCAGATAGACTGACCAAAACCCAATTATTGTCAGAGAACAATAAACCACACAATACAAAGCTGCAAAGCTGCCTGCACACAATGAGTAGCCCAGAGAATGGGAACGAGGTGGCTACAGCTCGAGGTTGAAAAGCTGTGTAAATCTCCAAGCAGATTGCAACGGCTTACAACCGCGGGTATAGTAAACAATATGAAAGCAAAATCGCTAACCAGCATCTCTGTTCGGGCTATTGTTCAATCTATTGCGCTGTCGTAGGTTATCTTGGTGCAACCTGCTCTAAGTTTGCCCTCTGACCACTGCTGATGAGTTGAGACATTAACAAACAGCCCATCAGATATCCCAATAATAACAGTGTGCTCATTGGCTGTGATAAGAATCTCCCTGGTCTTTCGCGCAGAAATATTCTTTAAATTCTTCAAAACACTTAGTCAGTAAGGACATATGCTCATTAATGATTAAAATGATGTCCACTTCAAACCCCCATGCGGTTGGAAACGCAGCAGCACAGCCAAATGGGCAGAGCTCCCTTTGGCATGGTGTCTACTGTCTAGAGCTGCTTTCTTCCCCTGGATCCTCCGCCTGTGCAGAGCTGTAAACAGAGTGAATGGCTGTGCAACGCCTATTCTTATCTGGACGGGAATGCAGGGATAAGTGCTTACTTAATAATGCGGCAAATCCGGAGGGAAGAAAACAGGCCTATATATATATATATATATATATATATATATATATATATATATAACGTTTTTGTGGAGTTCACTTCAAGTGATTTAATTTGAGGCCTAGACAGTTCTATTGTGTGCTGCAGGAGATGACTTGCTGCTGCAGCATATGAAAGTGTTTTTAGTCTCCTCATGTTCTAGAGATGCTGCTGTGCTGAGTAGTTGCAGAGTTTAATCTGAAATATTAGAAGGAGCACATATTAAGGAGTATGTCATTATTTCCTATTCATCAATATTTCTTATTCAATGAATGGTAAATACCGTATTGTGTCATTTTGGAGTCACTTTTATTTACTGAATGATTTGTGGACAATGATGAGTGAGAAAGTTACAGAAGGTCAAAGATCATACCCCCAAGACATGCTAACCTCCCGTTATTGGTAAAGGTGAGAGGTTAGCATGACTTGTGGGTATGATCTTTGATCCTCTGTGACTTTCTCCCTCATCATTAATCACAATTGTTCAGGATTATCCATACTTATGGTAGCATTCGCATTAATGTAAAAGTGTTTAGGAACATATGATATTGTTTATTTACAATAAAAATGACTCCAATACAATGCAATACATTATTAACCATTAATTTCTATTGGGCATAAAATAATCTGAAACAAAAGCAAAACTAACTGCAAATGCATCCAACAAGTTTGTAGAGTCACAAACTTGATGTTGTCGTTGTGTGATAAGAATATGGGACCGGGCCTCCGGGGTGGCGCAGTGGTTAAGGGCGCTATACTGCAGCGCCAGCTGTGCCACCAGAGACCCTGGGTTCGCGCCCAGGCTCTGTCGCAACCGGCCGCAACCGGGAGGTCCGTGGGATGGCTTAAGGACAACACAGTCAAGGTATTGGAGTGGCCATCACAAAGCCCTGACCTCAATCCAATAGAACATTTGTGGGCAGAACTGAAAAAGCATGTGCGAGCAAGGAAGCCTACAAACCTGATTCAGTTACATCAGCTCTGTCAGGAGGAATGGGCCAAAATTCATCCAATTTATTGTGGGAAGCTACCTGAAACATTTGACCCAAGTTAAACAATTTAAAGGCAATGCTACCGAATACTAATTGAGTGTTTGTAAACTTCTGACCCACTGGGAATGTGATGAAAGAAATAAAAGCTGAAATAAATCATTCTATATACTACTATTCTGACATTTCACATTCTTAAAATAAAGTGGTGATCCTAACTGACCTAAGACAGGGAATTTTTGCTAGGATTAAACATCAGGAATTGTGAAAAGCTAAGCTTAAATGTATTAGGCTAAGGTGTATGTAAACTTTCGACATCAACTGTATATGTAGGTAGGGGTAAAATGACTGTTCATGGAAAAGAAACAGAGTAGCAGCAGTGTAAATACGGGGGGTGGGGGGGGTTAAGCCATTTGATTAACTGATCGAGAGTCTTATGGCTTGGGGGTAGAAGCTGTTAAAAAGCTTTTTTGACCTAGACTTGGCGCTCCGTTACCAATTGCCGTGCAGTAGCAGAGAAAACAGTCTATGACTCAGGTGGCTGGTGTCCTTGGCAATTTTTTGGGCCTTCCTCTGACACCGCCTGGTATAGAGGTCCTGGATGGCAGGACGCTTGGCCTCAGTGATGTTCTGGGCCGTACGCACTACCCCCTGTAGTGCCTTGCGGTCGGAGGCTGAGCAGTTGCCATACCAGTTGCCATACCTGACACGGCCCGCAACCAAAACATGCAGACTGCAGCCGGGGTGAGTAAAACATTTAAACGTGTTAACCCTCGCAAGGCTGCGGGCCCAGACGGAATCCCCAGCCGCGCCCTCAGAGCATGCGCAGACCAGCTAGCTGGTGTGTTTACGGACATATTCAATCAATCCCTATCCCAGTCTGCTGTTCCCACATGCTTCAAGAGGGCCACCATTGTTCCTGTTCCCAAGAAAGCTAAGGTAACTGAGATAAACGACTACCGCCCTGTAGCACTCACTTCCGTCATCATGAAGTGCTTTGAGAGACTAGTCAAGGACCATATCATCTCCACCCTACCTGACACCCTAGACCCACTCCAATTTGCTTACCGCCCAAATAGGTCCACAGACGATGCAATCTCAACCACACTGCACACTGCCCTAACCCATCTGGACAAGAGGAATACCTATGTGAGAATGCTGTTCATCGACAGACTACTCAGCATTTAACACCATAGTACCCTCCAAACTCGTCATCAAGCTCGAGACCCTGGGTCTCGACCCTGCTCTGTGCAACTGGGTACTGGACTTCCTGACGGGCCGCCCCCAGGTGGTGAGGGTAGGTAACAACATCTCCACCCCGCTGATCCTCAACACTGGGGCCCCACAAGGGTGCGTTCTGAGCCCTCTCCTGTACTCCCTGCTCACCCACGACTGCGTGGCCACGCACGCCTCCAACTCAATCATCAGCTTGATTACCAACAACGACCAGACGGCCTACAGGGAGGAGGTGAGGGCCCTCGGAGTGTGGTGTCAGGAAAATAACCTCACACTCAACGTCAACAAAACTAAGGAGATGATTGTGGACTTCAGGAAACAGCAGAGGGAACACTCCCCTATCCACATCGATGGAACAGTAGTAGTAAGAGGGTAGTAAGTTTTAAGTTCCTCGGCGTACACATCACAGACAAACTGAATTGGTCCACCCACACAGACAGCATCGTGAAGAAGGCGCAGCAGCGCCTCTTCAACCTCAGGATGCTGAAGAAATTCGGCTTGTCACCAAAAGCACTCACAAACTTCTACAGATGCACAATCGAGAGCATCCTGTCGGGCTGTATCACCGCCTGGTACGGCAACTGCTCCGCCCACAACCGTAAGGCTCTCCAGAGGGTAGTGAGGTCTGCACAACGCATCACTGGGGGCAAACTACCTGCCCTCCAGGACACCTACACCACCCGATGTCACAGGAAGGCCATAAAGATCATCAAGGACAACAACCACCCGAGCCACTGCCTGTTCACCCCGCTATCATCCAGAAGGCGAGGTCAGTACAGGTGCATCAAAGCTGGGACCGAGAGACTGAAAAACAGCTTCTATCTCAAGGCCATCGGACTGTTAAACAGCCACCACTAACATTGAATGGCTGCTGCCAACACACTGACTCAACTCCAGCCACTTTAATAATGGGAATTGATGGGAATTGATGTAAAATATATCACTAGCCACTTTAAACAATGCTACTTAATATAATGTTTACATACCCTACATTATTTATCTCATATGTATACGTATATACTGTACTCTATATCATCTACTGCATCTTTATGTATTGTATTCAACTGAAACATGTTATTGTATTTGTTTGTCTATTTTTTTATAAACCCTACTTGATGGATATGTATCAAGTATGCTAATACTGTTGCCATTCTATTACTTTTAAGCTTTGTTATTATTTTATTGTCACAGTTTATTAAACTTATGGGTCTCTCATCAGTAGGGGACTCTCCAGTTTGTCCTGGTTTTAATATAACTGAAATAACTGTTTGATACATTGAACTGGGAAGTACTGAATTGAGTGATGTGTGTTGTCATTTGTGTAAATAGGGGCACTACTTTGTCCCAAAATGTTGAATAGAATTCTATGGGAAAGCGATCCATTCCTGGTTCTTTTCTCTGTGTGAATACCCCCCTACTTTTTTCAATTCACGCCTGAAGACATACCCAAATCTAACTGCCTGTAGCTCTGGCCCAGAAGCAAGGATATGCATATTCTTGGTACCATTTGAAAGAAAACACTCTGACGTTTGTGTAAATGTGAATTGAATGTAGGAGAATATAGCACAATAGATCTGGTTTAGATAATACAATGAAAAAAACATGTGTTTTTTATTTTTATTGTTGTATCGTCATCTTTAAAATGAACACGATAAAACAAACATTCAGATAGGATGATGGGGACAATTTCAGTGAAAAATATAAGAGGGCAACAGTACTTGTGCAAAGTTTCAGAATGATAACTTCCAAAATGAGTGTGCTACCTGACATTAATCATGAAGTCACCCAGGTGTCCCACACAAGTAGCTCAAATGTACAAGTGGCCAAATTGGTGAAGGTATACATTTTGAAACAAATAACTATATACCAAATGTCAAAATGGTATTCTAACACACCCCCCAAAAATATGGAAAAAAATATATACATTTACAAAATAACATGGGTAACTATTTACACACTTTCAATATTTGGAAGACTGCTTTTAAGCTCCAACTCCTTAAGGCTTTTAAGGTCCAACTCCTCAGTCCTCTATCAAATCAAATTGATTTATATAGCCCTTCGTACATCAGCTAATATCTGAAAGTGCTGTACAGAAACCCAGCCTAAAACCCCAAACAGCAAGCAATGCAGGTGTAGAAGCACGGTGGCTAGGAAGAACTCCCTAGAAAGGCCAAAACCTAGGAAGAAACCTAGAGAGGAACCAGGCTATGAGGGGTGGCCAGTCCTCTTCTGGCTGTGCCGGGTGGAGATTATAACAGAACATGGCAGAGATTTTCAAACGTTCATAGATGACCAGCAGGGTCAAATCATAATAATCACAGTAGTTGTAGAGGATGCATCAGGACAGCACCTCAAGAGTAAATATGAACAGTTTAGGGTTCCATTGCCGCAGGCAGAACAGTTGAAACTGGAACAGCAGCAAGGCCAGATGGACTGGGGACAGCAAGGAGTCATCATGCCAGGTAGTCCTGACACATGGTCCTAGGGCTCAGGTCCTCCTCCGAGAGAGAAAGAGAGAATTAGAGAGAGTATACTTAAATTCACACAGGACACCGGATAAGACAGAAGAAGTACTCCAGATATAAGAAACTGACCCTAGCCCCCCCAACACAAACTACTGCAGCATAAATACTGGAGGCTGAGACAGGAGGGGTCAGGAGACACTGTGGCCCCATCCGATGAGACCCCCGGACAGGGCCAAACAGGAAGGATATAACTCCACCCACTTTGCCAAAGCTCTACACAATATTGTGCTGCTGATGCCAGGTGCCATAGCAGTCTCTTTCTGCTGTAAAGTGAGTATCCTCAGGTATAATAAACAGATTTATATATAGAGTACAGGGAACATAAGGTTGAATATATAATTATATACCTGCTAGATCTACTGTCTCTTTTATATTATGACATTTCAGCTAGATCTACTGTCTCTATTATATTATGACAGACCAGCTGTATATACTGTCTCCATTTCACTTTGGCCATTGTTGTGGGCCTGCCCTCCCCTCAACAGCCTCAAATAGGTTATTTCGTGTGGGTTGGGATGGGGCGGCAGACACGCATCTCACATTTGATTACATTACATTTTTATATATTGGTTATAAAATAAATAAAAAAATCACAAATAATATTTTATATTATTAATTTCAAACTTACCAGTCCAAAACGATGTCCTCTCCGTTCAAAAAATATTCCTCCACTTGGGAATCGCTAAATGAATCGTCCTACAACAATCTCTGTCTCACTTTTCCGATCAATTTCTTCTAAAATTGTGTGTACATCTGTATATCTAGACTTAGATTTAGCTTTCCCTGACTTAGTCGCCATACTGATGGATATATAAACAGCTGAATCTGCGCGTTTACCAAACAATTCTGTGCGTAATATGCGTAGCTCCTTCCGGTATAAAACTTAAATAGCGAATGACTGGCTTTACTCCGGAGTTTACCACATGGGTTGGTCTTCCAACACATAACCATTGCATATTGCCGTTTACCTCAGCTCATTGGCTATCTACCCAGCTAGATTTCAAAACGATCAGTGGTCATTGGGTTAAAATACAGTCAATCAACGAAACAGTGGTCATATCATTGGTGCACAGTGATGTCATTACTTGTTGTCTTCAAATTGGTTTCTTTCAGTCAATACGCCCCGCGAAATGGCCCATCACGTTTGGTTGTGTTACAAACAAACATTTACATTTTACATTTAAGTCATTTAGCAGACGCTCTTATCCAGAGCGACTTACAAATTGGTGCTTTCACCTTATGACATCCAGTGGAACAGCCACTTTACAATAGTGCATCTAAGTCTTTTAAGGGGGGTGAGAAGGATTACTTTATCCTATCCTAGGTATTCCTTAAAGAGGTGGGGTTTCAGGTGTCTCCGGAAGGTGGTGATTGACTCCGCTGTCCTGGCGTCGTGAGGGAGTTTGTTCCACCATTGGGGGCCAGAGCAGCGAACAGTTTTGACTGGGCTGAGCGGGAACTGTACTTCCTCAGTGGTAGGGAGGCGAGCAGGCCAGAGGTGGATGAACGCAGTGCCCTTGTTTGGGTGTAGGGCCTGATCAGAGCCTGGAGGTACTGAGGTGCCATTCCCCTCACAGCTCCGTCAAGCACCATGGTCTTGTAGCGGATGAGCTTCAACTGGAAGCCAGTGGAGAGAGCGGAGGAGCGGGGTGACGTGAGAGAACTTGGGAAGGTTGAACACCAGACGGGCTGCGGCGTTCTGGATGAGTTGTAGGGGTTTAATGGCACAGGCAGGGTGCCCAGCCAACAGCGAGTTGCAGTAATCCAGACGGGAGATGACAAGTGCCTGGATTAGGACCTGCGCCGCTTCCTGTGTGAGGCAGGGTCGTACTCTGCGGATGTTGTAGAGCATGAACCTACAGGAACGGGCCACCGCCTTGATGTTAGTTGAGAACGACAGGGTGTTGTCCAGGATCACGCCAAGGTTCTTAGCGCTCTGGGAGGAGGACACGATGGAGTTGTCAACCGTGATGGCGAGATCATGGAACGGGCAGTCCTTCCCGGGAGGAAGAGCAGCTCCGTCTTGCCGAGGTTCAGCTTGAGGTGGTGATCCGTCATCCACACTGATATGTCTGCCAGACATGCAGAGATGCGATTCGCCACCTGGTCATCAGAGGGGGAAAGGAGAAGATTAATTGTGTGTCGTCTGCATAGCAATGATAGGAGAGACCATGTGAGGTTATGACAGAGCCAAGTGACTTGGTGTATAGCGAGAATAGGAGAGGGCCTAGAACAGAGCCCTGGGGGACACCAGTGGTGAGAGCGCGTGGTGAGGAGACAGATTCTCGCCACGCCACCTGGTAGGAGCGACCTGTCAGGTAGGACGCAATCCAAGCGTGGGCCGCGCCGGAGATGCCCAACTCGGAGAGGGTGGAGAGGAGGATCTGATGGTTCACAGTATCGAAGGCAGCCGATAGGTCTAGAAGGATGAGAGCAGAGGAGAGAGAGTTAGCTTTAGCAGTGCGGAGTGCCTCCGTGATACAGAGAAGAGCAGTCTCAGTTGAATGACTAGTCTTGAAACCTGACTGATTTGGATCAAGAAGGTCATTCTGAGAGAGATAGCGGGAGAGCTGGCCAAGGACGGCACGTTCAAGAGTTTTGGAGAGAAAAGAAAGAAGGGATACTGGTCTGTAGTTGTTGACATCGGAGGGATCGAGTGTAGGTTTTTTCAGAAGGGGTGCAACTCTCGCTCTCTTGAAGACGGGAGGGACGTAGCCAGCGGTCAGGGATGAGTTGATGAGCGAGGTGAGGTAAGGGAGAAGGTCACCGGAAATGGTCTGGAGAAGAGAGGAGGGGATAGGGTCAAGCGGGCAGGTTGTTGGGCGGCCGGCCGTCACAAGACGCGAGATGTCATCTGGAGAGAGAGGGGAGAAAGAGGTCAGAGCACAGGGTAGGGCAGTGTGAGCAGAACCAGCGGTGTCGTTTGACTTAGCAAACGAGGATCGGATGTCGTCGACCTTCTTTTCAAAATGGTTGACGAAGTCATCTGCAGAGAGGGAGGAGGGGAGGGGAGGGGGAGGAGGATTCAGGAGGGAGGAGAAGGTGGCAAAGAGCTTCCTAGGGTTAGAGGCAGATGCTTGGAATTTAGAGTGGTAGAAAGTGGCTTTAGCAGCAGAGACAGAGGAGGAAAATGTAGAGAGGAGGGAGTGAAAGGATGCCAGGTCCGCAGGAGGCGAGTTTTCCTCCATTTCCGCTCGGCTGCCCGGAGCCCTGTTCTGTGAGCTCGCAATGAGTCGTCGAGCCACGGAGCGGGAGGGGAGGACCGAGCCGGCCTGGAGGATAGGGGACATAGAGAGTCAAAGGATGCAGAAAGGGAGGAGAGGAGGGTTGAGGAGGCAGAATCAGGAGATAGGTTGGAGAAGGTTTGAGCAGAGGGAAGAGATGATAGGATGGAAGAGGAGAGAGTAGCGGGGAGAGAGAGCGAATGTTGGGACGGCGCGATACCATCCGAGTAGGGGCAGTGTGTGAAGTGTTGGATGAGAGCGAGAGGGAAAAGGATACAAGGTAGTGGTCGGAGACTTGGAGGGGAGTTGCAATGAGGTTAGTGGAAGAACAGCATCTAGTAAAGATGAGGTCGAGCGTATTGCCTGCCTTGTGAGTAGGGGGAAGGTGAGAGGGTGAGGTCAAAAGAGGAGAGGAGTGGAAAGAAGGAGGCAGAGAGGAATGAGTCAAAGGTAGACGTGGGGAGGTTAAAGTCGCCCAGAACTGTGAGAGGTGAGCCGTCCTCAGGAAAGGAGCTTATCAAGGCATCAAGCTCATTGATGAACTCTCCGAGGAACCTGGAGGGCGATAAATGATAAGGATGTTAAGCTTGAAAGGGCTGGTAACTGTGACAGCATGGAATTCAAAGGAGGCGATAGACAGATGGGTAAGGGGAGAAAGAGAGAATGACCACTTGGGAGAGATGAGGATCCCGGTGCCACCACCCCGCTGACCAGAAGCTCTCGGGGTGTGCGAGAACACGTGGGCGGACGAAGAGAGAGCAGTAGGAGTAGCGGTGTTGTCTGTGGTGATCCATGTTTCCGTCAGTGCCAAGAAGTCGAGGGACTGGAGGGAGGCATAGGCTGAGATGAACTCTGCCTTGTTGGCCGCAGATCGGCAGTTCCAGAGGCTACCGGAGACCTGGAACTCCACGTGGGTCGTGCGCGCTGGGACCACCAGATTAGGTGGCCGCGGCCACGCGGTGTGGAGCGTTTGTATGGTCTGTGCAGAGAGGAGAGAACAGGGATAGACAGACACATAGTTGACAGGCTAGAGAAGAGGCTACGCTAATGCAAAGGAGATTGGAATGACAAGTGGACTACACGTCTCGAATGTTCAGAAAGTTAAGCTTACGTAGCAAGAATCTAATTGACTAAAATGATTAAAATGATACAGTACTGATGAGGTAGGCTAGCTGGCAGTGGCTGCGTTGTTGACTTTGTAGGCTAGCTGGCAGTGGCTGCGTTGTTGACACTACACTAATCAAGTCGTTCCGTTGAGTGTAAAGTTTCTACAATGCTGCTATTCGGGGGCTAGCTGGCTAGCTAGCAGTGTTGATTACGTTACGTTGCGTTAAAAGAACGACAATAGCTGGCTAGCTAACCTAGAAAATCGCTCTAGACTACACAATTATCTTTGAAACAAAGACGGCTATGTAGCTAGCTACGATCAAACAAATCACACCGTTGGGACTGTAATGAAATGAAAATGTGATACTACCTGTGGAGCGAAGCGGAATGCGAAAGTTCTATTCAGTAGACGTTGGCTAGCTGTTGGCTAGCTAGGAGTGTCTCCTACGTTAAGGACGACAAATAGCTGGCTAGCTAACCTCGGTAAATTAAGATAATCACTCTAAGACTACACACTCTAAACTACACAATTATCTTGGATACGAAGACAGCAAAGACAACTATGTAGCTAGCTAACACTACACTAATCAAGTCGTTCAGTTGAGTGTGATAGTTACTACAGTGCTACGGTAGACGGTGAACGTTTGCTAGCTGGCTAGCTGCTGGGCAGATAGGAGGACGACGAAATACGATAATTACGCAATTATCTTTGATACAAAGACGGCTATGTAGCTAGCTAAGAAGAAATTGCTAAGATTAGACAAATCAAACCGTTGTACTATAATGAAATGTAATGAAATGTAATGAAAAGTTATACAACCTGCAGACCGAAGCAGACCGAAGCGCGGATGCGACCGCTCGCTCCAACACCTCCCAGCAATACAGGCCTGCACAGCATATACGACACTAGCATACGCATGCATTGATTGCAATGAAACTGGTTTGTCTGCTGATAATTGATTCAGGGTTATTTAGTCTAATAAGTTGTCTAATAACTATTGTTTAATTCTGATATATATACATTTTCATAGAAGTTTTTAAATCTGTCATTAATCATGTTGGTAAAGGTATAAAAAAAAAGAAGATAACATTTCAGCTTCTTTGGAGCCTCCCTAAATGTGCTGTTTTTATTACTACGTCTACCATTCTTATCGAATGTATGATTTAGGTCACTTGCTAAAAGAATAGTTCCTCTCTGTGGATTTGATCTAAAAAAACAGATATGCCCCTGGTGTGATATACAATGTATATATTTCACCATGAAATGTAACTTCTTCAACTTCTTTCTTGGTCCATGTGCTAGGATTATCAGTAATCAAGGTAAAACCCAAGTGCAGACTATGTGAAGTAACAATGTTTATTGTATCCACAGGGGCAGTCAAATGACAGTTCAGGGGTCGATAATCCAGAGTTGGAGGTAAGCGGGGTTCCCGGGAAACCGGGGTGACTGCGCTGCTACCAGCCAGCCTGGTTACTGAGGGGCTGGGAGGTTACCGTCGTGGTAGGCTGCCTACGGAATTGCTCCCGTCCAATGCTAGGTCGTGATGTTCGGCCACATCCTGGAACCCTTCCATCAGACCACAAATTATCTCCTCGTGTCTACCAATGAGGGCTCCTTGGGAGGAGATGGCGTTACGGAGCTGGTCCAAGTCTGCTGGGTCAGTCATGGCCAGTTCGTACAATCAGGAATCAAGGTAAGACCCAAGTGCAGACTATGTGATGTAACAATGTTTATTGTATCCACAGGGGCAGGCAAACGACAGGTCATGGCAGGCAGGGGGTCAATAATCTAGAGCAGAGGCCAAAGTACAGGATGACAGGCAGGCAGGGTCAGGTCAGGCAGAGGTAGGTAATCCATAGGTGGAGCAAAGGTACAGGACGGCAGGCAGGCTCAGAGACAGGCAGTGGTCAGGTGGGCGGGTACAGGGTCAGGACAGGCAAAGGTCAAAAACCAGGAGGACGAGAAACTAGGGAAAAAACAGGAGCTGAGACAAAATGCTGGTAGGGTTGAACAAACAAGACAAACTGGCAACAGACAGACAGAAAACTGTATAAATACACAGGGGATGATGGGGAAGATGGGCGACACCTGGAGGGGGGTTTAGACAAGCACAAGGACAGGTGAAACAGATCAGGGCGTGACAGGGATATAAGGGAAAATAATTCTTATTGATCAATATTCCTACACCCCTGCTTAATACTACAGTAGGTGACAGCATAGGCATCTCCAACCCAGCTCCTCTTTAAATATGACATTTCTCCGTTTTGTAAACTCTTGCAAAAAAAAAACCCCACATGCGCTGACAAACGTATGCTTTTCCCCCCCTAACGGACAAACGTATGCTTTTTCCCCCCTAACGGAGCCCGTGGACGTTCCATGTGATGAGTTGGATTTTGTTGGTCTTCACTTGTATAGAATCAAAAGTTAACTTTGTGTTCCATCTATAATTGAAGAACCAAATATTTTTTTAGCAGACATGATATATGAGGACAGTGGGCATTCCATAGAATTGGAGGATCATATTATAAATACATAGTTATTGTATACATTACATGCATAAAGTGTGTGGGCATGTGGACTGAGCAGACATTTAAAAACACAAAAGAACATAAAATACTTTAGGCGCTATGCCTGTAGGGCTTTTAATCTCCAACTCCTCATGTACCAAAAAAAAAACAGTGGATATATACATTTTGCATACGGTGCATTCGGAAAGTATTCAGACCCCTTGACTTTGGACTTTTTCCACATTTTGTTATGTTAGCCTTGTTCTAAAATGGATGAAATTGTTTATTCACTCATCAATCTACACACAATACCCCATAATGACAAAGCATAAAACAGGTTATTAAGAAATGTTTGCAAATTTATAACAAATAAAAAATGGAAAAATAACATTTACATCAGTATTCAGACCCTTTACTCAGTACTTTGTTGAAGCACCTCTGGCAGTGATTACAGCCTCAAGTCTCATTGGGTATGACGCTACAACCTTGGCACACTTGGGGAGTTTCTCCCATTCTTCTATGCAGATCCTCTCAAGCTCTCTCAGATTGGATGGGGAGCATCGCTGCACAGCTACTTTCAGGTCTCTCCAGAGATGTTCGATCGGGTTCAAGTCCGGGCTCTGGCTGGGCCACTCAAGGACATTCAGAGACTTGCCTCGAAGCTACTTCTGCATTGTCTTGGCTGTGTGCTTAGGGTCGTTGTCCTGTTGGAAGGTGAACCTTCACCCCCAGTCTGGGATCCTGAGTGCTCTGGAGCAGGTTTTCATCAAGGATCTCTCTGTACTTGGCTCCATTAATCTTTCCCTTGATCCTGACTAGTCTCCCAGTTCCAGCCACTGAAAACATTCCCACAGCATGATGCTGCCACCACCATGCTTCACCTTAGGGATGGTATTGGCCAGGTGATGAGCGCTGCCTGGTTTCATCAAGACATGATGCTTGGCATTCAGGCCAAAGAGTTCAATCTTGATTTCATCAGACCAGAGAATCTTGTTTTTCATGGTTGGAAAGTCCTTTAGGGGCTTTTTGGTAAACTTCCCCTGATTGCTCAGTTTGGCCGGGCGGTCAGCTCTTCTAGAAAGAGTCTTGGTGGTTCCATTTATGAACCTGTGCCACGACACTATCCTGTCCTGGAGCTCTACGGACAATTCCTTCAAACACATGGCATGGTTTTTGCTCTGACATGTACTGTCAACTGTGGGACCTTTTGTAGTGGAATTATTCTATACAAAGGAGAGACTTTTAGCTTTCTTCAAAACAATTCAACTTTATTAGTAATTACTGCAGTAATGGAATGTTAACAATCACCCAATGGTGTAGAGTTATGGTCCAAAATAAACAGGGTTAGGTTACAACTCTTTATAGTCTTCCTGAGTCCTTGTGACGAAGAAGAGATATGTGAAAATAATACAAAAGGTACATTGTGCTCTCATACAAGACATCAAGATTTACATGGCGCCTAACATCTGTCTCTAGTTCCTTTACTGCTTGCTTATATAAAAATAATAACGCAACATAGAATACTTAATCCTTTCCTTAAATAAATTGGAGATTGAGTCTCCCTGGCACTGACAGACAGGCACACAGGACAGGCACACAGACACTAATCATGGAATGTTGTCTTATCACCAAGCCATTGTAAATTTAATGTCAACCTTAATTAAATCTCAGAGGCTTCTCTCTCTTCACGCAGAAACATGAGAGTTCTACGAAAGCTATGCTGTTGCCTCTAAGAAAAACAGACAGTGTGAGTACTAATATAAGATGAATGTGATTAACATAATGTTGTAATTATTTGACACTTCCAAATCATGTCTAATCAATTGACTCAATTTCGAGTCTCATAGGAAAGGGTCTGAATACTTATGTAAATAAGGTATTTCTGTTTAAAATATTTGCAAAAAATATAAACAATCTGTTTCATTTAGTCATTTTGGGGTATTGTGCATAGATTAATGATGACATTTTGTTTATTTAATCCATTTTAGAATAAGGCTGTAATGTAACAAAATGTGGAAAAAGAGGTCTGAATGCTTTCTGAATTTATTGACAGTTATTGTTTTACAGAGTATATTTCCTCTTATATGGTTTTTTCAGTGTCCATGTATCTAATTTACATTGAATAATTCTATCATTATTTCCTAGAGGGGAACAGTTACTTGGGACAATGAGTCTAGATCAGCCAAACTCAACTAGGGGACTGCGGTCAAGAGAAGAGAAGGGTCAATCGGGACCGGACTAGGGCTGTTGCGGTGAACGTATTACAGCCACACCAGCGGTCATGAGTCATGAAGGCAGTCAAATTCCATATGACCGTTTAGTCACGTAATTAGGCATCTCCAAGCTCTGATGCTGCTGCTGTTCATTAGTAGCCTACCAAACTTGCTAACTGCATGGTACTCAGCACTCTATTGTCCCTCAAATGAAATAAAATGTTATTTGTCACATGCGCCGAATACAACAGGTGTAGTTTAACAGTGAAATGTTTACTTATACAAGCCCTAACAACAATGCGGTTTTAAGAAAGTAACAAATAATTAAAGAGCAGCAGTAAAATAACAACAGCAAGGCTATATACAGGGGATACCGGTACAGAGTCAATGTGCCGGAGCACCGGTTAATTGAGGTAATATGTACATGTAGGTAGAGTTATTAAAGTGACTATGCATAGATGATAACAGAGAGTAGCAGCAGCGTAAAACAGGGTGGGGGGGACAATGCAAATATCTGGGTAGCCATTTGATTAGATGTTCAGGAGTCTTCTGGCTTGGGGGAAGAAGCTGTTTAGAAGCCTCTTGGACCTAAACTTGGCGCTCCGGTACTGCTTGCCATGCGGTAGCAGAGAAAACAGTATGACTAGGGTGGCTGAAGTCCTTTACAATATTTAGGGCCTTCCTCTGACACCACCTGGTATAGAGGTCCTGGATAGCAGGAAGCTTGGCTCCTCCCTTATTTTTTTTTGTATGTATTTCAAATGGCATTGTTGGTTACAGCCTGTAAGTAAGCATTTCACTAAGGTCTACACCTGTTGTATTCGGCGCATGTGACAAATACAATATCATTTTGAGTTAGCTACTAGTTTAAAGCAATGAAATATCTAATTGTTACAAAGAATGAATGTATGGAGTACATTTATAAGAATAATACATGCATACTTACCTTATCAATCTTGAAGACGATACACTCATTTATCACTCAAAAAAGTCTTATGAGTGAGGGCACTACAAACATAATGTATTTCCATCTTCCTCCCAATACAGCCTCTTCCAACACCACAGGTAGGAGAAGCATATCCATCTGCAAAAGTGAAGTGTTGCTCTGTCAAATCAACTCATATTGTTGCTAGCTAGCTACTGAACTGCAACACTAGCATATTGGTATTAAGACAGAAATGTTTTCACCTAAAAATATAAATGTTTATTCAAATCATTAGTTAGCTAGCTACCTATCAAATGAATTGTGCAAAAATATGATAACCAGTCAGTCAGTGGTGATGACAGAATGAAACTGGTATGTATGCAAAATTCCGGCAATATTTTGTAGCACAATATTTAATTTGCACCAAATTTGTCACAAACTTGCAGAAAGTTTGCTGCAATTTTTTTTCCCGAAGGGCAGTGACTTTCTGATCAGAATAAATTGCTTGCGTTTTCTTCAATCCAGCAGACATGTTCTGGACTAATCGAATGGACTGGGCATGTACTTTGATCTCTTTTCCCCCCTGTGCCCTCAGAATGTTGACTTTGGTCTGATAGTTCACAGCTTACCATGCGAGGGTATTTAGTGTTCTTCTGCTTCGCACCGATCCTGATAGCATCGCTACAGATCCTCTGGTGATGCATCCACACCAAGCTCCTCAGATATCAATACATTCAATGAGGAGGATGAAGGCTTTACATGGGGAGATTAATGTCAACAATCCCTCTCACTCACTCATTACGCTTCGGCACACATGATGACGTGAGTAAACATACAAATACATAGACACACATACACACTCACTGACACACACATGGGCATGTACACCACACCCCGCATGCACACACTAAGCCCAAAGATAGTTACAGACTTTCGTAGAGTAGCATATGAGCTAACAAAAACAAAAAGTGTATCATATCTGAAGTGAGGAAAGTCTATCAGAGGAATCCTAGTCTCTCTAACTGAAACCCAGGAATGCCTTCCAGTGATTGGGTTTGATTTGGTGTGTGATTCATGATGAAAGGACAAGCAAAAGTCTGTGATTCGATATGACAGTAAACAGGCACTGTCTTTTCTTGTAGCAGACAATGCAGAGAAGTTTAGTGATTTACATAAATTCACTGAGAACCCACACTAACACAGTATTGCAATTTTCATGTAGCCTATTTTTGTCCAACTAATAGCCTACTCACTGATCGAGCAACATTATGGACTTAATGTTCAAATCCTGTAGCGGTAGGATTATTTAGCAAATTAAGATCAGACATCGGTAGGGTCAGTGTTCCAGGTATATAATTAACCATAAGTCTTTCAAAAGAGACTCTCCGGGAAACCTGCCTTGAAAGTGCTTTTTAGTCCGAGCCTATAAACTCAATCTGTGTTCGGGAAACATGACGATACTGTATAACTAGTGCTGAGCGATTAGTCCTTTTTGAGGTTGGTTTGGTTTCGATTGCATTATTAAAACAATCATGGTTAAAAAAAATGTTTTAATATGAAATGCATTATGAAATAATCACATTAAAATTAGGGCTTTTTAAATGGAAATGCCAAATCCCAAAATAGTGAACATTCAATTGCCATAACATTGAAAATAATACTTTGTCTCTGTCAGGTTCACATAGAAAAATAGAAAATCACTATTAAATAATACAATATTTCAGTTGTGTATAATACAGGCATACTTTTACAAACTCTATCCCTCTCTCATCATTGTGTTGTGTACATTCCTCACTCATACGGCAGCGTATGCGGTCTGTGTGTATCTAACCTAACATAGCAGGCATGAAGGTTTATTCATTTGTGTCTGAGCCGGAAAACAACAGGCACAATTGATTATGGTTATTGTAGTTAAGTACCACGTTTCTGCACTGAACTATTGTAGCCCAGCATCCCATATACTGAACAAAAATATAAACCCAAAATGCAACAATTTACATGATTTTACTGAGTTCCAGTTCATGTAAGGAAATCAGCCAATTTAAATACATTCATTAGGCCTTGTCTGTGGATTTCTCATGACTGGGAATGCAGATATGCATCGGTTGGTCACAGATATCTTCAAGAAAACGCATTGGAGTGGATCAGAAAACCAGTCAGTATCTGGTGTTAGCACAATTTTCCTCATGCAACATGACACATCTCCTTTGCATAGAGTTGATTAGGGACATTTTCAGCTTCCAGGAGTTGTATACAGATACTCGCGACATGGGGCCGTGCGTTATCCTGCTGAAACATGAGGTGATGGCGGCAGATGAATGACAGGATCTCGTCACGGTGGGATCAGGATCTCGTCACGGTATCTCTGTGCATTCAAATTGCCCATTGAAAAATTCAATTGTGTTCATTGTCTATAGCTTATGCCTGCCCATACCATAACCCCACCGCCACCATGGGGCACTCTGTTCACGCCGTTGACATCAACAAACCACTCGCCCACACAATGCCATACACGTGGTCTGTGGTTGAGGCAGGTTGGATGTACTGACTAATTCTCCAAAACAATGTTGGAGGTGGCTTATGGTAGAGAAATCATCTGGCAACAGCTCTGGTGGACATTCCTGCTCTCAGCATGCCAATTGCAGGCTCCCTCAAAACTTGAGAAATCTGTGGCATTGTGTTGCATAACAAAACACATTTTAGAGTGACCTTTTATTGTCCCCCCTCAAAGTGCACCGGTGTAATGATCATGCTGGTTAATCAGCTTCTTGATATGCCACCTCTGTCAGGTGGATGATTTATCTTGGCAAAGGAGAAATGTTCACTAACAGGGATGTAAACAAATTTGAGAAAAACAAGCTTTTTGTGCGTATGGAACATTTCTGTGATCTTTTATTTCACATTACATCCTGCGTTTGTTTTTGTTCAGTGTAGTTCTTGACTCAATTTCTCTCGTGATTGATTTGATTTCTCTCTAACAAAAAACCCTGAACTAAATGGAATTCAAGTAATTGAACCAATGTCCGTCAATTAGTTATTTTGTTTTGTGGTATCAAATGTGCAGAAGCCTAATGATGAGTGAATCTGAATATTCCACTTCAACAATTTATGCATTTTCCTCCTGTCTCTGTTGCAAAATTCCCCCCCAAAAGCTGCTCAATATTTTATCAAACCATACATTTTTCAACGGCAGCTTCAAATAAAGCCTAATTCGTCTATTCTCACACATACCATCTACAGCATTTGGTCATCTAAGTCAGGAGTGGGACGATATCCAAGACAGATGAAAGTTATTACCCATAACATTGCTCTTCTTTAAGTTTATTCAACCATACATCATTTGCTGGGGCTTTGTCTTTCCTAGGCAGAGCAGCACATCGCCTGGTCGCCCAGTGCTCACTCTAGTGTGAGTTGGAGATGTATGGCTGTACTCTATCATGGTAGCAAGCAGAGTTGGCATAGCGGGCAGAGGGAGTGAGTTTTTTGTTTTATTGCCCAGTCTCGCTCCAGAGCCAGGGAATGCTGACAGAAGAGGTTCCTAATGAAAACACACTAATTTACTTCAACTGTCATTTGTCCCACTGGGGCCTCATCCACTTCCACACACACCAGGAGGCCTTAGAACATGAAAACATCATAACAAGTTAAATATCCCATAAGCAAATGGTTGGTGCTGTAAAACACATTTTGTTTTGAAGAAGTCCTTCTTGTTCTTTTTTCTGTCCATCCTAAATCAGCCAGCAGCAGCCAGTCGATGTGTTGTGTGTTAATGTAACCACATGGACCTGGCTGTCGGATCAGTTAGACTTTGGTCCATGCACAGCTGTGTGTGGAACTCCTGGAGGTACAACTGTCTCTGTCATATCTTGCCATCAAACAACCTGCCACATTCACACAAGGAGGGGAAGATTATAAGGGATTTTCCCTCCAAACCCTTGGCAGATAGCTTTACATCTCCACTCGGATAATGTGACATGAGATTACATATTCAACCCTATCTCTTGGCAGATAACCCTAATGTACCAGCACCATAGAAAATACATGGCACTTGACATATCATATGACATTTATATGTTCTACTGAGTGCCGGAAACTCTGTTCTCCTCTACACTGTAAGATGGGAAGGGATTTCTTGGCTTGACAACCAACACAACCAGTTTCATAGCATAGCAAAAGTAGACCTAAATCACTGGTAAAATCTTTGAGGTTATTAATGGGAATACAATGTGCTGGAATACAATGTGGCTTCAGTCTCCCTATTCACAATTAATACAAAAATTGTTAGCATTAGATTTGGTCCTACAGTTAAAAAACAGAAACAACAATTACTATGAGATGAAGCATAATTGTGCAGGGAGAGGAAAAAAACGAGCGTCCTTACAGTATGGCTGGTGAGAGTGCTCCGAATACCATCACCATCTTGGTGCATGAGTGAGAGAGCGGAGAATCCTGCTCTCTGTCTAATTGAGTTGGGTGTTTACTGCAAATGAATTACAAAACATCCTGATAAATAGATTCTGAACCTTTCCCCTCAGAGACGGACTCAAATACACAGGAACAGTTGGCAGTGGCAGAGCAGCGACGACAGCGTTGAGAGAGAGTGCCAAGCAGGCAGGCACGGAGGGAGGAAAAGCTATGGGAGGGAGGCAGAGGGAAGGAAGGAGGGACCATCACCCCTGTGTTCAAATGGCACGTTGTGTTAGCGAATCCAAGTTTATCATTTTAAAAGGCAAATTGATCATTAGAAAAGCCTTTTGCAATTATGTTAGCACATCTGAAAACTGTTGTACTGATTAAAGAAGCAATAAAATGGGCATTCTTTAGACTAGTTGAGTATCTGGAGCGTCAGCATTTGTGGGTTCGATTACAGGCTCGAAATGGCTAGAAATAAAGAACTTCCTTCTGAAACCTGTCAGTCTATTCTTGTTCTGAGAAATGAAGGCTTTTCCATGCAAGAAATTGCCAAGAAACTGAAGATCTCGTACAACGCTGTGTACTACTCCCTTCACAGAACAGCTCAAACTGGTTCTAACCAGAATAGAAAGAGTGGGAGGCCCCAGTGCACAACTGAACAAGAGGACAAGTACATTACAGCGTCTAGTTTGAGAAACAGACGCCTCACAAGTCCTCAACTGGCAGCTTCATTAAATAGTACCCACTAAACACCAGTCTCATCTTCAACAGTGAAGAGGCGACTCTCGTATGCTGGCCTTCTAGGCAGAGTTCCTCTGTCCAGTGTCTGTGTTCTTTTGCCCATCTTAATCTTTTCTATTTAATGGCCAGCAACTCTGCCTAGAAGGCCAGCATCCCGGAGTCGCCTCTTCACTGTTGACTAGCTGTCCTCCGGCTACACCATGGTGCTACATCAGAGAGTACTATTGAGGCTACTGTCGACCTTCATTGCAAAACAGTGTGTTTTAATCAATTATTCGGTGACTTGAATATATTTATACTGAACAAAAATATAAGCTTTTTTCATGAGCTGAAATAAAAGATCCCAGATATTTGCACAAAAAGCTTATTTCTCTCAATTATGTGCACAAATTTGTTTGCATCCCACAACCAAAGTATTTCTGTGGACAAACTTTTAGGAACCATCTCAGGGAAGCTCACCATGGTCTTGACCTGACTGCAGTTCCGCGTCGAAACTGACTATGTGGGCAAATGCTCACCTTCGATGGCCATTGGCAAACTGTAGAAGTGTGCTCTTCACGGATCGATCCCGGTTTCAACTGTACCGGGCAGATGGCAGACAGCGTGTATGGCATTGTGTGGGTGAGCGGTTTGCTGATGTCAACTTTGTGAACAGAATTCCCCATGGTGAAATTGGGGTTATGGTATGGGCAGGCATAAGCTACGGACAACGAACAGAATTGCATTTTCTCTTTGGAAATTTGAATGCACAGATATACTATCACGAGATCCTGAGGCCCATTGTCGTGCCATTCTTCCGCAGCCATCACCTCATGTTTCAGCATGATAATTCACGGCTCATGTCGCAATGATCTGTACACAATTCCTGGACGCTAAAAATAGCCTAGTTCTTCCATGGAGTGCATACTAACCAGACACGTCACTCATTAAGCATGTGTGGGATGCTCTGGATTGACATGCACGACAGCATTCCAGTTCCGGATAATATCCAATAATTTCACACATCCATTGAAGAGGAGTGGGACTACATTCCACCGGCCACAATCAACAGCATGATAAACTCTGTGTCACGCTGCATGAGGCAAATACCTGTAACACCAGATACTGACTGTTTTTTAAAAAGTTATCTGTGACCAAAGTATAAAATCTGTATTACCAGTCATGTGAAATTCTTATTAGGGACCAATGAATTTATTTCAATTGACTGATTTCCTGATATGAACTGTAAATCAGTACAATCTTTGATATTGTTGCATGTTGTTCAGTGGAATATAATTTTATCTAAACAATAACCTTTTTAATGTTTCACTATATAAAAAATATATAATTCACTGAGGAGGATGGTCCTCCTTTGAGGAGCCTCCACTGCAGTATATATACACTGAGTGGACAAAACATTTGGAACAGATTCCTAATATTGAGTTTGCACCCCTGTTTGCCCTCAGAACAGCCTCAATTCGTTGGGGAATGCTTTCTACAAGATGTCGAAAGCGTTCCACGGGGATGCTGGCCCATGCTGACTCCAATGCTTCCACAGTTGGCTGGATGTTGTTTGGATGATGGACCATTCTTGATGCACACGGGAAACTGTTGAGCGCAAAAAACCCAGCAGTGTTGCAGTTCTTGACTTACTCAAACCGGAGGGCCTGGCACATACTACAGTGGGTCCGCATTTATTTGGGCTGCAATTTCTGAGGCTGATAACTCTAATGAACTTATCCTCTGCAGCATAGGTAACTCTGGGTCTTCCTTTCCTGTGGCGGTCCTCATGAGAGCGAGTTTCATCATAGCGCTTGATGGGTTTTGCGACTGCAATAGAAGAAACTTTAAAAGTTCTTGAAATTTCCAGTCTTAAAATACTGATGTACTGTTGTTTCTCTTTTCTTATTTGAGCTGTTCTTGCCATAATATGGACTTGGTCTTTTACCAAACAGGGCTATCTTCTGTATACCACCCCTACCCAACACATTAAAGAAGGAAAACAATTCCACAAATGCACTTTTAACAAGGCACACCTGTTAATTGAAATGCATTCCAGGTGACTACCTCATGAAGTTGTTTGAGAGAATGCCAAGAGTGTGCAAAGCAGTCTTCATGGCAAGGGGTGGCTACTTTGACGAATCTCAAATATAAAATAATGGTTGATTTGTTTAACACTTTTTTGGTTATTACATGATTCCATTTATGTTATTTCATAGTTTTGTTGTCTTCACTATTATTCTGTAATGTAGAAAATAGTAAGAATAAAGAAAAACCCTTGAATGAGTAGGTGTGTCCTTTTGACTGGTTTTGTATATCTTTATATATATATATATCTACAAACTCTTTCTCTCTCGCTCTCACTCTCTCCATTGCTCTCTGGTGATTTATCTTGAACATATCACTGTAGAGAGCCATTGTTTCCTTCCATCATTGCCCCTCTCCCCCAACACACACAGAAGATGTTCACTATGCTGTCGGTGGAAATGTAAAACCTACTGAATTATCTCACGGTAGTCAAGTAAACTAACATACTAACGCCTTGGCAATCATCAGCCTCAACTTCTTCATTGATAAGAACAGAGGCCCAGAGCAACCTAACTAATACTAATTACTAGATGAAAACATTTGGAGAGGGAAGAGTATAAAGCAAAAATCAACATGCCTTTTTGTTGACTGCCAAGCAGCACATTAGATAGAAACATCATTACGGTAACAAAAAGAGGACGAACCACTGTGTATATAAGAAAGAAGTAAAACAAATGAAAGTAAGGGCTTCCTGGATGTGGAAAGTACATTTTGTTATTGAGTATTTCATTTCATCCACCTGAATGAAAAGACAAACAAACAAACAAATGATCGATGGCGTAGCAGTTCAGACGTCTTTGTCGTGTCCCTTCGTATATACATTTTTTATATATTTAACCTCAGTTTCAACATACTCTCCTAC
Source organism: Oncorhynchus nerka (assembly GCF_034236695.1). NCBI lineage: Eukaryota > Metazoa > Chordata > Actinopteri > Salmoniformes > Salmonidae > Oncorhynchus > Oncorhynchus nerka. The sequence goes on along the minus strand of NC_088413.1, from coordinate 50,817,000 downwards.
AACTGCCTCACCCAATGTGGTATGGATCTGCTATTTTCTATACTTTAGAACCGGGACCCCCAACAGAAGATAGCCAGCTAACTAGCTAGTAGTCAGTTAGCCACTGCTAGCGGTCATCAGCTAACCTTAGCACGGTCAACTCCTGCCAGTCTGCACAGCACGATTCATCCCAGAGCATGATTCAACCCAGACTGCTTTTTCTACACATCTCCGGATTCCTACTGCAAGCTCTGAACCTTTTCACCTGGATCATCGCAGCTAGCTAGCTGCTATCCGAGTGGCTACCCCCTGGCTAATGTCTCTGTCCCGAAACAAGCACCAGTGAGCCTGGAACTAGCCTCGTGCTAAGCCCATTTCCCGGCTAGCTGAAGAGGTCTGTCAGCCAATTTCTTGGGCCACCTATTTTGCCAATTGGCATGGACCCTTTTACTGCCTACACGGAGCCCTGCCGATCCAACACGACCGGTCTGGCAACGTAACCGTCCGAGGGGGCTACAACAGACTTCTTCCGTCAAAAAAAGCTCTGAGCTCCGGCTCGCTAGCTGTCTGAATCAACGTGTCTCCAGCTCGCCTAGCTTCCCACTGGTCCCTATGATCACCCGGCTACACATGCCTCTCCCAAATGTCAATATGTCTTGTCCATTGCTGTTTTGGTTAGTGATTATTGTCTTATTTTACTGTAGAGCCTCTATCACTGCTCAATATGCCTTAGCTAGCCCTTTTGTTTCACCTCCCACACATGTGGTGACCTCACCTGGTCTAAATGATATCTCTAGAGACAAAATCTCATTGTCACTCAATGCACCTCCACTGTATTCACATCCTATCATACCCTTGTCTGTACGTTATGACTTGAATCTGTTCTTCCGCGCCCAGAAACCTGTTCCTTTTACTCTCTGTTCCGAACGCACTAGACGACTAGTTCTAATAGCCCTTAGCTATACCCTTATCCTACTCCTCCTCTGTTCCTCTGGTGATGTAGAGGTTAATCCAGGCCCTGCAGCGCCTAGCTTCACTCCCATTTCCCAGACGCCCTCATTTGTTGACTTCTGTAACCGTAAAATCCTTGTTTTCATGCATGTTAACATTAGAAGCCTACTCCCTAAGTTTGTTTTACCCACTGCTTTAGCACACTCTGACAACTCGGATGTCCAAACCGTGTCTGGCTAAGGAAGGCCACTAAAAATCCTGAAATTTACATTCCTAGGCTTAACATTTTTCAACAAGATGGAACTGCAATAGGGGGCAGAGTTGCAATCTACTGCAGAGATAGCCTGCTATCCAGGTCTGTGCGCAAACAATTAGAGCTTCTACTTCTAAAAATCCACCTTTCCAGAAACAAGTCTCTCAACGTTGCTGCTTGTTATAGACCACCTTCAGCCCTCAGCTGTGCCCTGGACACCATATGTGAATTGATTGCCCCCCATCTATCCTCAGAGCTCATACTGTTAGATGACCTAAACTGGGACATGCTTAACACCCCGGCCGTTAAACAATCTAACTAGATGCCCTCAATCTCACACAAATGATCAATTAACCTACCAGGTACAACCCCAAATCTGTAAACATGTGCACCCTCATAGATATCATCCTGACCAACCTGCCGTCTAAAGACACCTCTGCTGTCTTCAACAAGGATCACTGCCTCATTGCCTGCGTCCATAATGGGTCTGCGGTCAAACGACCACCCCTCATCACTGTCAAACGCTCCCCAAAACACTTCAGCGAGCAGGCCTTTCTAATCAACCTGGCCCGGGTATCCTGGAAGGATTTTGACCTCATTCTGTCAGTAGAGGATAACTGGTTATTCTTTAGAAGTGATATCCTCACCATCTTAAAAAAGCATGCCCCATTCAAAAAATTTAGAACCAGGAACAGATATAGCCCTTGGTTCACTCCAGAACTGTCTGCCCTTGACCAGCACAAAAATATCATGTGGCGTACTGCATTAGCATCGAATATCCCCCGCGATATGAATCTTTTCAGGGAAGTTAGGAAAGCTATTTCAAACAGAAATTTGCATCCTGAAACACAAACTCCCCAAAATTCTGGGACACTGTAAAGTCCATGGAGAATAAGAGCACCTCCTCCCAGCTGCCCACTGCACTGAGGCTTGGAAACACTGTCACCACCGATAAATCCACGATAATTGAGAATTTCAATAAGCATTTTTCTCCCGCTGGCCATGCTTTCCACCTGGCTACACCTACCCCAGGCTACAGGCCTGCACCCCCCACAGCAACTTGCCCAAACCTCCCCCACTCAAATTCAGAAAGGTGATGTTCTGAAAGAGTTGCAAAATCTGGACCCCTACAAATCAGCTGGGCTAGACAATCTGGACCCTCTCTTTCTAAAATTATCTGTCGCAATTGTTGCAACCCCCTCTTACTAGTCTGTTCAACCTCTCTTTCGTATCGGCTGAGATCCCCAAAGATTGGAAAGCTGCCGCGGTCATCCCCTCTTCAAAGGGGGAGACAATCTAGACCCAAACTGTTACAGACCTATATGTATCCTACCCTGCTTTTCTAAGGTCTTCGAAAGCCAAGTTAACAAACAGATCACCGACCAATTCGAATCCCACCGTACCTTCTCCGCTATGCAATCTGGTTTCCGAGCTGGACATGGGTGCACCTCAGTCACGCTCAAGGTCCTAAACGATATCATAACCGCCATCGATAAAAGACGATACTATGCAGCCATAGTCATTGACCTGGCCAAGGCTTTCGACTCTGTCAATCACCACATTCCTATAGGCAGAGTCAACAGCCTTGGTTTCTCAAATGACTGCCTTGCCTGGTTCACCAATTACTACTTAGACAGAGTTCAGTGTGTGAAATCGGAGAGCCTGTTGTCTGGACCTCTGGCTGTCTTTATGGGGGTGCCACAGGGTTCAATTCTCAGGCCGACTCTTTTCTCTGTATACATCAATGATGTCGTTCTTGCTGCTGGTGATTCTCTGATCCACCTCTATGCAGACGACACCATTCTGTATCCCTCTGGCCTTTCTTTGGACACTGTGTTAACTAACCTCCAGACAACACTCCTTCCGTAGCCCCCAACTGTTCTTAAATGCAAGTAAAACTAAATGCATGCTCTTCAACCGACCACTGCCCGCACCTGCCTGCCCGCCCAGCATCACTACTCTGGACGGTTCTGACTTAGAATATGTGCACAATTACAAATACCTAGGTGTCTGGTTAGACTGTAAACTCTCCTGCCAGACTCACAAAAAATCCCAATGCTCCAGGGCAGTGATTGGGGACATTGCCCTGTGTAGGGTGCCGTCTTTCGGATGGGATGTTAAACGGGTGTCCTGACTCTTTGAGGTCATTAAAGATCCCATGGCACTTATTGTAAGAGTAGGGGTGTTAACCCCGGTGTCCTGGCTAAATTCCCAATCTGACCCTCAAACCATCACGGTCACCTAATAATCCCCAGTTTACAATTGGCTCATTCATCCCCCTCCTCTCCCCTGTAACTATTCTCCAGGTCGTTGCTGCAAATGAGAACGTGTTCTCAGTCAATTTACCTGGTAAAATAACGGATAAAAAAAAAAAAAAACTAAGCATCTCCAATCCAATTAAATCTAGAATCGCATACCCTCGTAAAACTGACCGTCCTACTGTTCCTTGACTTCAGCGATGTCATTTACAAAATAGCCTCCAACACTCTACTCAGCAAATTGGATGCAGTCTATCACAGTGCCATCCGTTTTGTCACCAAAGCCCCATATACTACCCACCACTGCGACCTGTATGCTCTCGTTGGCTGGCCCTTGCTTCATATTCGTCACCAGACCCACTGGCTCCAGGTCATCTATACGTTTTTGCTAGGTGAAGCCCCGCCTTCTCAGCTCACTAGTCACCATAGCAGCACCCGCTCATAGCACGCGCTCCAGCAGGTATACCAGCAGGTATATTTCATTGGTCACCCCCAAAACCTATTGCTCTTTGGCCGCATTTCCTTCCAGTTCTCTACTGCCAATGACTGGAACAAATTGCAAAAATAACTGAAGCTGGAGACTCATATCTCCCTCACTACCTTTAAACATCAGCTGTCAGAGCAGCTCACAGATCATTGCATCTGTAAATAGCCCATCCAACTACCTCATCCCCATATTGTTATTTTTTTTTTGCTCCTTTGCACCCCTGTATCTCTACTTGCACATTCATTTTCTGCACATATATCACTCCAGTGTTTAATTGCTAAATTGTAATTACTTCGCCACTAAGGCCTATTTATTGCGTTACCTCATTTGCACACACTGTACATATTCTTTAATATTTTTTTATTGACCGTAAGTTTGTTTATTCCATGTGTAACTCTGTGTTGTTGTTGTTTGTGTCGCACTGCTTTGCTTTATCTTGGCCAGGTCGCAGTTGTAAATGAGAACTTTTTTGGCTATTAATTAAAGGTGAAATATATATTTATATTTAAATATATATATTTAAATAAATCAAAGACCAGACCTCTCAATCCGCTCATTTCAGTCCTCTCAGTGTTTGAGTTGTCTGGAGTTAAGAGCTCTGACGGTGAGTTAGCTAGCTAGTATTATTGCTGGTCTGGGATAGGCTCCACAGTGTGTCAGTCCATACGCAGCTTGTCTTTAACTGGACCCAAGCGATCCCTTGATGGTGATGGCTGTCAATCCAATGATTGACTCGGTCCATCTCTCACCATCCCTTGATCCCTATCGGTGACATGGGACGGTACAATATAAGGGAAGTTCGTCTTTAAGTGTGCTCTGCAATCTTGACATCAAATCAAACATTATTTGTCACATGTGCCGAAATCAACAAGTGTAGACTTTACCGTGAAATGCTTAATTACAAGCCCTTAACCAACAGTGCAGTTCAAGAAGAAAATATTTACCAAGTAGACAAAAATAAAAAGAAGTCATAAAAAGTAACACAATATGAATAACAATAATGAGGCTATATACAGGGGGCACCGGTACCGAGTCAGTGTGTGGAGGTACAGGCGGGGGGTGTCAATGTGAACTGTCCGGTGGCGATTTTATGCATTGTTCAGCAGTCTTATGGCTTGGGGTAGAAGCTGTTGAGGAGTCTTTTGATCCTTGACTTGGCACAAGGTCATTGCGCATTAAGAGTTGAAAACGTCAAGGTCTCTCACACCGTGCTTCTACGTCTGCATTGCTTGCTGTTGGGGTTTTAGGTTGGGTTTCTGTAAAAGCACTTTGTGACATCTGCTGATATAAAAATAACTTTATGAAAAAATGTGATAAGTAGAAGGCTTTCTTATGCAGAACCAATTCTAAGAACCCACATTGGCTGTTAAGAGCAGCCATACAGTCTCTTTTTTTTAGAATAGAGGACACACAAACCTTTAGAAACTCCAGCCGACCCCAGAGGATAAGAGCGTTCTTTTTCTATCTATCAAGTGGTAAGTAAAGCCGAACAGCCAAACCCTGCCCCACACTTCATGATTTCAGCAGAGGATGTATTTCATGGTTGACGGGAGCATACTAATATTTTTCAGATGCACAAAATAGATTTCAATCTACTTCTATTTTTTTAAGTGCTAAAATCTATTTATTTCCGTCATGCTCAGGGAGAAGCGGGCTGCCACTCTAGCTCTGAGCAGAGAAGGATTGTTAACCAAGTGAAAAGATTAATTTGATACAATTACCAACTGCAGTCTCCCTATCTCTGTCTCACCAAAGTTTTCGTCTTCAAAATGTAATCTCTCTCTCTTCTCTCAGATATCTCTGGTAAATTGTCATTATAGGAAGAAAAACTGAACAGACATGTCTATGTGTAAGGACAGACGCTGGGAGATGAGAAGCAAGTCCAGGGAGTGAACATTGAATAAATAACAGACATGAAACAAACCGACATGAGTGCAGACACGGGGAAGAAACTGAAGAAGTGACAGATAAAGGGGAGGTAATCAATAAAGTAAGTCCAGGTGAGTCCCATGAAGTGCTGATGTGCGTAACGATGGTGACAGGCATGCGTAATGATAGGCCACCTGGCACCCTCGAACAGCAGAGAGGGGGAGCGGGAGCGGGCGCGGGCACGGGCGTGACAGTACCCCCCCGCCCTCTAGGGGCGCCACCCGGCGTCCCACTTGGGCGAGCCTGACGGGCTGGCTGAGGCGTGGGAGCCGGACGGGCAGGCTGAGGCGTGAGAGCCGGACGAGCCGGCCGAGGCGTAGGAGCCTGACGAGCTGGCCGAGGCATGGGAGCCTGACGAGCCGGCCGAGGCTTGGGAGCCTGCCGAGCCAAGAAAACCTTTCGAGACAGCTAAGGCTTGGAAGCTGAGGCACCCCCAGTTCCTTCGGCAGCGGCACCCAGACCTGACATCACCAACCCCAACAAAAAACCTCAGATGCTTCCAATATTGGTGTCTGCATTATGTGAGGACAGATGCTGGGAGATGAGAAGCAAGTACAGGGAGTGAACATTTAATAAATAATGGACATGAAACAAAAGATGGACAGCGTCTGGACAGGGGAAACAAAACAACATTAATGCAGACACGGGGATGAATTTGAGGAAGTGACAGATATATGGGAGGCAATCAATAAAGTAATACAGTCCAGGTGTGTCCCATGAAGCGCTGATGCCCTTGGGGACAGATGTGGGTAATGATGGGCTGCCTGGCGCCCTCGAGCGCCAGAGAGAGGGAGCAGGGGCAGGCGTGACACCGACTGCTTGACATATAATAGAAACCACTTTTTGTATTACCACATTTAGTCTATTTCATACTTCACTTTCTGTATTCAAGTCTACTGATAGCGCCATTAAATCATTAGAAGATACTTCATTTTCCTCATTGAGAACATTACTTTTCACAGATTTTACCTGCAGAGACATTTGAAGTATGCAGATTCTATTCATATTCATGAGGTATGGCCTATTTGGCCTATCTTTCAGGGAGTCTTTATTTACTCATACATGTGATGCAGCTATACTTCCAAAAGTAGACTGTGCTTCCACTGTGTATGTGTGTTTGTTTCTTATGTCGCAAGTGAGACCGAGGGTGTTTTTTTGTCTTCATCCCCTGCAAAAAATGTCCCGCTGTCGCTACGCCCAAGGCTATAAATTCCTACCGCCAGCGGGCGAGTGGAGTTTGCTGTTAAAGACGTGATTTGCATCTCTGGTGGTAGCCACCATTCATCCCATTATATTTTCAATCCAATACAAACTGTTCCTAGCAACTGGTCCAGTTGCTTTGTTTAAAGAGATGCCACTCTCTAAACCACTTCACAGTGTTGATCACTGTCATTAAGGGTGAAATTGTCTGTGCTCATGAAGCCAATTCTAGTCTATTGTATTGAGGCCATTAATACATAGCCTACATTCCAATGTTAATGTAATTCCATGGCCTGGTTATTGCTTCAAACTATGTTCAAATCGAAGCCAAAGTCAATGTTGCAACTTACAATAAAAATGTTAATGAATAGCCTGCATTGCTAAAATTCAGAAACCCATAGCCATTTAACTGGGGGGACATCAGCCTTTTGAACTGTGACCACATATATTGGAGGGTAAACTCGAGCTACCCCATATGCCAACTATTTTTTTTGCATTAGATATACGGTGTATGATTTATATTCTCCAACAACCTTGCCAAACGAAAAATGCCAAACGAGAAATGCACACTACTTACAGTAGGAGGCAGCAACTCTTAAACCCTCACAGGAGAAGCTGGAAAGCCCAATGTCATCAACAGAAAGTTAGTAACCATCCTCCCTTGAACTTGGTAGTAGCTATATAAAAATGGATGGAGCACCAATTCACTGGCCTGGACTTTGAATCATGCAGAGCGATTCATGTTGTTGATGTAAAAACTAGCCGGAAATTATGGACATTTCTTTTTTTTACCTACGTATTTTCATTTTCGTTTTGTTTTTAGTTTACTCATCTGTTCATGCACCAGATTGAAATGCAAATTCGGTTGCATTTTTAAAAATTTCCCCACAAATATATTTTTATGACCTAGTTATATTCGTTTTGGAACTGAAGTCAATTTGGGCAATTCCGTTGGTCCTTGAGCAAAACCCCCACCCATGTTACCACACAGAAAGGAACAGGTCTACTGGGATTGGTTAGTGGGCTTGTTGCATACACTTTATCATCAATGCCAATCCATACATTTTTATTGTTGTTGGATGTCAACCACACATTTTTTGGGGGAAAAAATCCCTTCTAGTACAGATAGTTTTTTTTTATTGTGACTCAGCTTGTTCGTTCAAGTCAGTAACATTACAGCTTTCTTCTTGTGTTACATGTTATCAGACTGTTATCATAGCTAATGCAAACTTTTATAACTTACGATTGTTTGTCTTTAATGTTTACTCAAACAGTAAAGTTAACACATTAAGCAAGAAAAGTCAACTCAAAGATGAAGTACATTCTAACTTAGCTGGCATTTTTCTCTGCATTATTTTTTAGGACAATAATGTTAATGCGGGGTTATGTTAGCTAGCTAGCTAGCAGCTTTTATGGTGTTTCTAGCCTAACATTAGCTAGCTAGCTAACGTTATTTGCTAAATGGTTTCATTGTGTTGTTATGTTAGCTAGCTTATTATCTGCTTGTGTCCTTGCTAGCTGAGATACTAACCTAGCTAGCTTGTTAATGTTAGATGCTAACATTAACTCTTTAAGCTGTACACTCCACAGAGCTGGGCTTTACGGAAGTGGACAGAAAAAAGCTATTGCTGAAAGAAAGAAATAAGCAAACACGTTTGGTGTTTGCCAAAAGGCATGTGGGAGACTCCCCAAACATATGGAAGGAGGTACTCTGGTCAGATGAGAATATAATTGAGCTTTTGGCCATCAAGGAAAACTATGTCTTGGGCATACCCAACACCTCTCATCACCCTGAGAACCTCATCCCCATAGTGAAGCATGGTGGTGGCAGCATGCTGCGGGGATGTTTTTCATCGGCAGGGACTGAGAAACTGGTCAGAATTGAAGGAATGATGGATGGTGCTAAATACAGGGACATTGTTGAGGGAAACCTGTTTCATTCTTCCGGAGATATGAGACTGGGACGGCAGGACAATGTCCCAAAGCATACTGCTAAAGCAACACTCAAGTGTTTTAAGGGGAAACATTTTTAAATGTCTTGGAATGGCCTAGTCAAAGCCCATACCTCAATCCAATTGAGAATCAGTGGTATGACTTAAAGATTGCTGTACACCAGCGGAACCCATCCAACTTGCTGTAATTACTGCAAAGACATACCCCAAGGTGGCTCTGCAAAGGTGGCAAAAGTATTGACTTTGGGGGGAAGGGGGGGGGGGGGGGAATAGTTTCACACGCTCAAGTTCAGTTTTTTTCCTCTTATTTCACAATACAATATATATTGCATATTCAAAGTGGTAGGCATGTTGTGTAAATCAAATGATACAAACTCCCCAAAAATCTATTTTAATTCCAGGTTGTAAGTGTCACGTTCTGACCATAGTTCTGTTATTTTATTCTTTGTTTTAGTATGGTGAGTTGGGGTGGGCAGTCTGTTTGTTTTTCTATGTTTGGTTTCTGTTCGGCCTAGTATGGTGTCGTTAGTTGTCTCTGATTGAGAATCATACTTAGGTAGCCTGGGTTTCACTTTTGGTTTGTGGGTGTTTGTTTTCTGTGTGAGTGTTTGGTCCACACGGTACTGTTTCGGTTTTTGTTCGTTCACTTTATTGTTTTGTATTTCAGTGTTCAGTTCGTTTCATTAAATATTACATCATGAACACTTACCACGCTGCACTTTGGTCCGTTACAGACAGCACCTAGGAAATAGGTTCATGAAGTTCATGAAGAGAGCAGGTAATTTTGCCTAATTTACACTATGCCTCTGTCGTGTCTTTGGCTATGTCGGATTAAGTGATATGACATGCTATTCTATAAAATCCTTTCTCTGTAATGAATATTACCTGATTGAGCTAATCATGTAAATGTATTTAACTTAAGGTATAGGGGGCAGCATTTTCACTTTTGGATAAATAGCGTGCCCAATTTCAACTTCCTGCTACTCATGCCAAGAATATAAGATATGCACTGCTGGTTCTGCTCACACTGCCCTACCCTGTGCTCTGACCTCTTTCTCCCCTCTCTCTCCAGATGACATCTCGCGTCTTGTGACGGCCGGCCGCCCAACAACCTGCCCGCTTGACCCTATTCCCTCCGCTCTTCTCCAGACCATTTCCGGAGACCTTCTCCCTTACCTCACCTCGCTCATCAACTCATCCCTGACCGCTGGCTACGTCCCTTCTGTCTTCAAGAGAGCGAGAGTTGCACCCCTTCTGAAAAAACCTACACTCGATCCCTCCGATGTCAACAACTACAGACCAGTATCCCTTCTTTCTTTTCTCTCCAAAACTCTTGAACGTGCCGTCCTTGGCCAGCTCTCCCGCTATCTCTCTCAGAATGACCTTCTTGATCCAAATCAGTCAGGTTTCAAGACTAGTCATTCAACTGAGACTGCTCTTCTCTGTATCACGGAGGCCCTCCGCACTGCTAAAGCTAACTCTCTCTCCTCTGCTCTCATCCTTCTAGACCTATCGGCTGCCTTCGATACTGTGAACCATCAGATCCTCCTCTCCACCCTCTCCGAGTTGGGCATCTCCGGCGCGGCCCACGCTTGGATTGCGTCCTACCTGACAGGTCGCTCCTACCAGGTGGCGTGGCGAGAATCTGTCTCCTCACCATGCGCTCTCACCACTGGCGTCCCCCAGGGCTCTGTTCTAGGCCCTCTCCTATTCTCGCTATACACCAAGTCACTTGGCTCTGTCATAACCTCACATGGTCTCTCCTATCATTGCTATGCAGACGACACACAATTAATCTTCTCCTTTCCCCCTTCTGATGACCAGGTGGTGAATCGCATCTCTGCATGTCTGGCAGACATATCAGTGTGGATGACGGATCACCACCTCAAGCTGAACCTCGGCAAGACGGAGCTGCTCTTCCTCCCGGGGAAGGACTGCCCATTCCATGATCTCGCCATCACGGTTGACAACTCCATTGTGTCCTCCTCCCAGAGCGCTAAGAACCTTGGCGTGATCCTGGACAACACCCTGTTGTTCTCAACTAACATCAAGGCGGTGGCCCGTTCTTGTAGGTTCATGCTCTACAACATCCGCAGAGTACGACCCTGCCTCACACAGGAAGCAGCGCAGGTCCTAATCCAGGCACTTGTCATCTCCCGTCTGGATTACTGCAACTCGCTGTTGGCTGGGCTCCTGCCTGTGCCATTAAACCCCTACAACTCATCCAGAACGCCGCAGCCCGTCTGGTGTTCAACCTTCCCAAGTTCTCTCACGTCACCCCGCTCCTCCGCTCTCTCCACTGGCTTCCAGTTGAAGCTCGCATCCGCTACAAGACCATGGTGCTTGACTACGGAGCTGTGAGGGGAACGGCACCTCAGTACCTCCAGGCTCTGATCAGGCCCTACACCCAAACAAGGGCACTGCGTTCATCCACCTCTGGCCTGCTCGCCTCCCTACCACTGAGGAAGTACAGTTCCTGCGCAGCCCAGTCAAAACTGTTCGCTGCTCTGGCCCCCCAATGGTGGAACAAACTCCCTCACGACGCCAGGACAGCGGAGTCAATCACCACCTTCCGGAGACACCTGAAACCCCACCTCTTTCAGGAATACCTAGGATAGGATAAAGTAATCCTTCTCACCCCCCCTTAAAATATTTAGATGCACTATTGTAAAGTGGCTGTTCCACTGGATGTCTTAAGGTGAACGCACCAATTTGTAAGTCGCTCTGGATAAGAGCGTCTGCTAAATGACTTAAATGTAAATGTAATGTAAATGTATGCATATTATTAGTAGGTTTGGATAGAAAACACTGAAGTTTCTAAAACTGTTTGAATCACGTCTGTGAGTATAACAGAATTTATGTAGCAGGCAAAACCCAGAGGACTAACCATTCAGAATTATTTATTTTTGAGGTCGCTGTCTGTTCAATGAGTTCTCATGGGGAAACGATATTTCTTAGGCACTTGTTTGTAGTTCCTACCGCTTCCACTGGATGTCACCAGTCTTTGGAATTTGGTTGAGGTATTTCCTTTGTGCAATGAAGAAGTACGGCCCTCCTGGAAAAGGGTAATGCTGTTGAGAGTTGGCCAAGACTTGAAAAGTAGCGTTAGTTTCCTCTCGTCCTCTATTGAACACAGATAGACCCGTCTTCAATTGGATCGATTATTAACGTTTTAAAATACCTAAAGTTGTATTACAAAAGTATTTTGAAATGTTTTGGAAAAGTTTACAGGTAACTTTTGAAATATTTTGTAGTGACTTTGCGCAAATTGGAAGCTGTTTTTTTCTATATCAAAAGCGCCAAATAAATTGACATTTTGGATATATATGGACAATTAATCGAACAAAAGGACAATTTGTGACGTTTATGGGACATATTGGAGTGCCAACAAAAGAAGCTGGCAAAGATAAGGTATGTTTTATATTTTATTTCTGCGTTTTGTGTAGCGCCTGCAGGGTTGAAATATGCTACTCTCTTTGTTTACTGCTGTGCTATCATCAGATAATAGCTTCTTATGCTTTCACAAACAAGCCTTTTTGAAATCTGACATGTTGGCCGGATTCACAACAAGTTTAGCTTTAATTTGCACGTGTGATTTAATGAAAGTTTGAATTTTATAGTATTTTATTTGAATCTGGCGCTCTGCATTTTCCCTGGCAATTGGCCAAGTGGGACATTTGCGTCCCCCTATCCCAGAGAGGTTAACTAGAAAGTCTGGGCACCACGAAAGAATATGTATAGAGCCGTTATCTTCTGCATAAACTCTTAAAGACCTAGTAATATTTTACATCAATAGCAGTCATTATTAATCGTCACCTTATTTCAGTCTCATCTGAAAGTTGTAAATGTCACGCCTTGGTCTTAGTATTTTGTGTTTTCTTTAATTATATGTTCAGGCCAGGGTGTGACATGGGTTTATTGTGTTGTCGTATTGGGGTTTTTGTAGGCATTGGGGATTGTGGCTGAGTAGGGGTGTATAGCATAGGCTTGGCTGCCTGAGGCGGTTCTCAATCAGAGTCAGGTGATTCTCGTTGTCTCTGATTGGGAACCATATTTAGGTAGCCTGGGTTTCACTGTGTGTTTGTGGGTGATTGTTCCTGTCTTTGTGTTAGTTAGCACCAGACAGGCTGTATAGGTTTTCACGTTCCGTTTGTTGTTTTGTTATTTATTTATTTATTTCATGTATCGTCATATTTCATTAAAGAACATGAGTAACCACCACGCTGCATTTTGGTCCGCTCCTCTTTCAACAGACGACGCCGTTACAGTAAAGTCTTGGTTATCTTCACGAACCCTGGCTAACAAGTTGAATCTGCAATAGAAAAATCGGGTTTAATTATTTATTTACTAAATACCTAACTAATCACACAGAATTGCATATACACAGGACGAATCATACCTTGATTACAAATTGTCATAAAGGAAAACGTCCCTAGCGGACGGAACATATATGACAGCTGGTTACACAAAGAAAAGGGGGTTGGGTTTGAGTGAAAGAGCGGGAAGACTGAAGTACAAAGGGAGAAGCTATGTCTCTATCGGGTCGTAGGGAGATACTCTATCGTAAATACAGAATCTTATGCATTCTAAATTACCGCCCATTTGGAAAAGGAATGCAATAAATTTACTCTGAGCTGCGCTTCAATAGGTTGGTGGTAGATGTTGCCCAACAGAGTCCTTTGAAGAGTGTCTCTGGTCGTGGATGGAATACGTTGTAGTGTCGTTGTTGTGTGGTAGATGGGATACTCTGTCCGTCTTTTCCTAGCCCACATTTACAGCGACCGCTGCTAACTCAACGGCTAGGAGGTATCACTTCTGTAGTGAATAAGAGTTCAAAGTTCATACCATTCACAACCAAAGCTCACGCTGAGGTTGGCTTCGTTCTGTAGTTATTATCTGAATCCTTCTGACATCGGACTGTCATCCTAATGTACCCGGAACAGGAGGTTAGATTTTCGTCAAGGGCTTATATAGTGGAGGGAGAAGGGTGTGTTTCATAGTTTACAGCCCATGTCTCTTCACAGGGGCGGGCCACTGATTGAGCAGAGCTCTAACTTTATGAAAACCCAAATTTCTCATTTGGAAGCTAAAATTACATTTAATCTTTTCACAAATAGTGTCATATTTTAACATTTATATTTCACAACAATTCCATGTGAATCTGATAACTAGAATGTGTAGACTTTCCCAGATACAGTTTACATCATCCTGTCATCAGTCATAATGTCTCAGATGACAACCGAACTGACATCATATTCATTATGTACCAACACATATTTTCAACTGGTTCTATTACTGAAATATGGTCCCTTTCTCCCCACCGTTTGATGTTCCCAGACTCTCTATGTTTAACAACGCCTATTCAAGAGTCCTTCAGTAGAGTCAAGAGAGAGAGGGGGGAAAGGTATTTATTGGGGGTCATAAACCTTACCCACAGGCCAACGTCATGACATCTCTGATATACTCATGTGAACTGTTAGTGTAATTAACTTGCCTGATGTAAAGTCAGTGCTTTGCGGGATAATTCATGCCTCTACCTTATTAATAATTGGTCCAGAGAATTGGGAGAAGGCACAGATGTAACATGAAAACACTGAGGTGCCAGTGGATGGTAGAGTTGGTGTGTTAAAGCTTCTCTTCCAGATGCACCACCAGTCCCACCGTATAGCGAGCTTCTATCGAACCGTGAAAACATAGCGGTGCCAGCAGACTTTAGAGCTGTTATGTAAAATAGATTATATGCGAAGTTCAATTTCTGAACCATAATCAGCTTTCATGGTCAATTTCCAAATGTACTTATGTAATTTTTCTTCTTTCAATTAGGACAAGCATCATATTACCCAGAATCATATTCACCACAGCAGCATGTGGAGGACAGCAATGGAGGTATGTAGTACATTCCCTTTTTTCAGATGAGACTTTGCCTATCTGTTCATTTTTGCACAGTATTTCATTTCAATGTATTATTTCAAACAGGGCCCACAGTTAAACACTTTAACGGGCCAAATTATAAGACTATGCTTATCGGTCCTGTTTTGCACAGTATGTAATTGTATTAAAAAGTAACCTGTCTTTTTCCAAGAGGGAAACTTTTAACCTTTTTAATTTTTGTTTTTTACTTTTCGGGGAAGAAATCAGTGAATGAAGACAGGGCAGAAATGCAAAGACTCCAGCAGGAAAACAGAGCCCTGAACAAAGAAGTTAAGGTGCTAAGGGATGGACAAATAGGTGAGAACACAACTATATTTGGTGTATAATTGTTTTCAGGAGTGGTACAATTATTAACAGCTTTTTAAAGGGTCTGAATACTTATGCAAATGTAAAGTTATTTTTTAAAAAATGTCTAAACCTGTTTTTGTTCTGTCATTATGGGGTATTGTGTGTAGATTGATGAGGGGGGGGACTATTTAATCAATTTTAGAACAAGGCTGTAACCTAACAAAATGGAAAAAGTTAAAGGGTATGAATAGTTCCGAAGGCAGTGTATACTTCCATACATGTTTTAACTTGTCCCGGGGGACCTTCAAACAAGTCCTAGAGCAAAACAACTGACACGTACGTGTTCATGAGAGTCTTATCCTTCCATAGAGGGGTCATATTAGTTGGGACCATCGGGTTCATGGTCACGTCCCTGACCAATCATGTCCAATCAGTTGAATTTACCACAGATGGACTCCAAACAAGTTGTAGAAACATCTCAATGATGATCAATGGAAACAGGATGCACCTGAACTCAGTTTCGAGTCTCATAGTAAAGGGTCTGAATACTTATGCAAATAAGGTATATCTGTTTTTAATTTTTAGTAAATGAGCAAAAATGTCTAAACCTGTTTTCATTTTGTCATTATGGGGTATTGTGTAGATTGATGAGGATTTAAAATCCATTTCAGAATAAGGCTTAACGTAACAAAAATGTGGAAAAGGTCAAGGGGTCTGAATACTTTCCAAAGGCACTGTATAAAGAGACTGTTTAGTACCAAAAATAAGGGGTTATATACATGTAAAAAATATAGTGGGGAGAACAAGTATTTGATACACTGCCCATTTTGCAGGTTTTTCTACTTACAAAGCATGTAGAGGTCTGTAATTTTGATCATAGATACACTGAGAGCAACAATGGGATGTGATCAGTTTATGCATTCACCTGCAACAGCAAACAAGCTAAGATCAAGACGGCAGCTTGTTTAGAGCTTGGTTTGCTATGTGCGGGGAACATAGCGGCGATTGTCATATTCCAGATCTGGGAGGCTGAGAGAAGTGTGTAGCTTCCTATTCATGATCCATAAATGTTTGTCGGTCATAGGATATTTTTGCACTAACATTCTGAGCAAAGAAAGTAATAATTAACGCAGAAATAGTCATAAAAAGGCAAAGTCGATCAAGAACCGGCAAGAGACGTGCCCTCCTTAGCGTCGCCATCAAATACAATTAATGGCTATTGAGTGGAAATATACCAATACTTTGTGCAGTTATACCGAGACACAGCAGGTCATACAGAGAAGAAATGATGAAAGGAAAGAAACATTTGCAGGCAATGAGTTCTTGTCTGTCCCAGTCTGCAACAGGTGCTAATTTCCTCCACAGTCTGTCAAATATAACAATGGTCATGTAACCAGGATACTATGTCAGTTGTATCCATCTCAGGCTAAATGAATGTGTTTTTCATAGAGGCAGTGGTGATTGCAGCTTCAAATTGTCAGAGGTCAAAATGTCTTCTGGGTTGTCATAGAAAGTAGTCATACCAGCTGGCTAATTAAGGCATACAGTATTTAATGGACCGCTACTTCTTCCTTCAGCTCAACAAGTCCCTGAGAAACACACATGCACACACGCGCGCTCATCACATGCCTGAACTTCAAAGCCTTTTACACCATTGACCCGTAAAAGACTGACCTCTAAAGTTAAATGGCCACAAAAACAAACTAACTCAACTAGAAATAAGCCTGAATCTATTGTTTCCTCATATTAGACTATGTCCCATAGAGATCAACTCAGACATAGGGGCCCTCCGGGGCCAGTGGCATTTGGAATAAAACACAGACGTAGCCTAGTTTAAGCCTTTCAGTCAGTCTGCGGCACGCCAGAAAAATGTCAGATGACTGCTCCATATGCAAACATTCCCCTATCTCAGAGAATAATGAAAAATGGCTAGTCAGGAAAATCCCTTGATACACTTCACTGTAATTACTGTCCATCTGTCATGGTAACCTCTCACTTTGGTACGTTGGACCATCTGTGATCTGTTTGGTATTAGTTGTGGTGTGGGTCTGTGTGTATGTACAGATGTCTTATTTCAAGGCAGTTTGCTACAGCAGGAAAATAATCCTGCAGCAACAGGAAATTATAATTATTATGTGGACATTTTTTATAGGGGTTGATAAATTTTTTCGTTAAGGGCAAATCAAGTCTGACATTTTAAAATGGAAATGACAAACTTTAGAGGCCTGTTTAAACCTCAAATACACTACAAGTTTGAATTTCCTGCTGTACAGGGGAATTCTCATCAACCAAAGTGATCAAAGTAAGATCCTACATATGTACGAGTTTGTCTATTTGTGTGTGTGAAAATTTTTGTGTGAATATGTGGAGTTTATGCCTACTGACCTGATCCTGTGGTCTAAGGGACAGGATTCAACTGATGAAGAGCAGCACGGTCCACAACCAGCCAAACATGACCAGAACAAGAATGCAGACAGTGCTAATTGTCCCGAAAAGCTTGTTTCCAGAACAAGTTTGACAAATCTTGTGTTGAAAATAATCCTGCAGCAGCAGGAAATTAGAGTTGTTATGAAATTACACTTTTCAGAAGCACTACAAGTTTTTATATTTCCAGGAAAGTTCTCCTGCAACAGGGTGATCAAATTAAGAACTTACATCTGTACATAAATTGTATCTCACCCTTCACACATCTCTGTGTCTCGCTGTGATGATCTTCTGTCTAGCCACTTCATGTCAGCGAGAGCCAATGGACCATTAAACAGACAAGGCCAATTTAAAGCCAACATCTGAGAGATGTCGCCTTGTCTTTGCTTGAAATTAGATAAAATCCAGGACACTTGGCTCCTCTGACGTATCTGTTACTGTCAGTTCCTCAGGCAAAGCAAACCCTAACTTTATGCTATGCCCTCTGCCCTCTTATATCACCACATGATATGTACAAAACAACTCAGAAAATAAGGCTAAATACAGCACATTCAGATTGAACAACTTTCCATTGATTTCGAATGGATCAATTATAGTTTTTTTAAGAAGGAGGAGTACATGAGATATAAAATAAAAGATACGCTCTCAGATCATGATTTGATATTTCAAAACATTGTAACACTGAACCCTAAGAAACATAGCATAATGGAGGCCTTGAACTGAAATAATAAAATGCAAAAAATAAATAAATAAGGAACGCATTCTGTCTATGAAGCCCTAGTTTTGTAGGTAAAAACAAATCAGCCATATATCTAGACATCAATCAGCACGCTCATACATACAGCTCTACAGCACAACAGAAACTGGAGCAAATCATCTCAGTTTTAGTACTGCAACAAGTTGCGGCCTGTTTTTGTAGATTCACTGAGCAGAATAGAGGAGGTTTAAGGCTACTGACAGCCATAGTATCATCTAGTAGTGATAAACCAGAGAGTCATACTCTTCTGAGATGAACATGTATGGAAACAATCCCACTGGGCACAAACTGCTTGAATCAACATTGTTTCAATGTAATTTTCAACGTATATGATGTGGAATCGACATGAGAAATACATTGGGTTTGAAAAATGTAATCATGGTTGATGTCATCATGGTAACCAAATTAGACAAACCTTGTATAAAATATGTTGAATTTGTACCTTTTAAAACAACGTCAGATTTTCAATGTTATATCCGCTCTCAGAAAAAAACTGTAGGCTGGGCAGCAGCTCTTTTACGGCTGTTGTCTGAATGAGACCAAGGTGCAGCGTGGTTGGCGTACATTTTGAATTTGTTAAATCAACACCAAAAAACCCAAGATAAACGACACATAAAGTATAGTAGCGCTAAACCAGCAACTAACAAAAGATCCCACAACAGAAAGTGGGAAAAATGGCTGCCTAAGTATGTTTATATTTGGTTGGTATGTTAACTAAACACCATTCAATATTACCTTTATAATACAGTAAATAGCCCAATGTTAAGGCTAACTTAAGCTCTAATGTAACATTCAACTTTAAAATGAGCAACACATCCATGGCCACATTTTTATGTTACTGTAACTACACAGTTGTTCTTATGTAATCATATAAAACCTGCATGTTCAAAATAGCATGCATAGGTCGTCGCAGGTGTGTGGATATCTTCACAACTGCTGAAATAATCTACGCAGAATCTCAAACGGCATTGAACACTTGCAATATGTACTTTTAATGTAATCTCAAGTGCAATCCAGGTCATTTGGTTTTGCTATTAGATGATCACAGTGATAACACATGAATATGTTGTATTTAAATAAAATATCTGACATTGTATTCCCGTTTTAACTTTACTGCGCTTTTAAATGGTTGAATGTGCAGTGCTAGACATTTGAGTGACAACTAAACCAAAACCTGACATAGATTTTACATCAAATCAAATCAAATCAAATTTTATTTGTCACATACACATGGTTAGCAGATGTTAATGCGAGTGTAGCGAAATGCTTGTGCTTCTAGTTCCGACAATGCAGTGATAACCAACAAGTAATCTAACTAACAATTCCAAAACTACTGTCTTATACACAGTGTAAGGGGATAAGGAATATGTACATAAGGATATATGAATGAGTGATGGTACAGAGCAGCATACAGTAGATGGTATCGAGTACGTAGACAAAGTAAACAAAGTGGCATAGTTAAAGTGGCTAGTGACATAAGAATGCAGTCGATGATCTAGAGTACAGTATATACGTATGCATATGAGATGAATAATGTAGGGTAAGTAACATTATATAAGGTAGCATTGTTTAAAGTGGCTAGTGATATATTTACATAATTTCCCATCAATTCCCATTATTAAAGTGGCTGGAGTTGGGTCAGTGTCAATGACAGTGTGTTGGCAGCAGCCACTCAATGTTAGTGATTGCTGTTTAACAGTCTGATGGCCTTGAGATAGAAGCTGTTTTTCAGTCTCTCGGTCCCAGCTTTGATGCACCTGTACTGACCTCGCCTTCTGGATGATAGCGGGGTGAACAGGCAGTGGTTGATGTCCTTGATGATCTTTATGGCCTTCCTGTAACATCGGGTGGTGTAGGTGTCCTGGAGGGCAGGTAGTTTGCCCCGGTGATGCGTTGTGCAGACCTCACTACCCTCTGGAGAGCCTTACGGTTGAGGGCGGAGCAGTTGCCGTACCAGGCGGTGATACAGCCCGCCAGGATGCTCTCGATTGTGCATCTGTAGAAGTTTGTGAGTGCTTTTGGTGACAAGCCGAATTTCTTCAGCCTCCTGAGGTTGAAGAGGCGCTGCTGCGCCTTCTTCACGGCTGTCAGTGTGAGTGGACCAATTCAGTTTGTCTGTGATGTGTATGCCGAGGAACTTAAAACTTGCTACCCTCTCCACTACTGATCCATCGATGTGGATAGGGGTGTTCCCTCTGCTGTTTCCTGAAGTCCACAATCATCTCCTTAGTTTTGTTGACGTTGAGTGTGAGGTTATTTTCCTGACACCACACTCCGAGGGGGCCCTCACCTCCTCCCTGTAGGCCGTCTCGTCGTTGTTGGTAATCAAGCCTACCACTGTTGTGTCGTCCGCAAACTTGATGATTGAGTTGGAGGCGTGCATGGCCACGCAGTCGTGGGTGAACAGGGAGTACAGGAGAGGGCTCAGAACGCACCCTTGTGGGGCCCCGTGTTGAGGATCAGCGGGGAGGAGATGTTGTTGCCTACCCTCACCACCTGTGGGCGGCCCGTCAGGAAGTCCAGTACCCAGTTGCACAGGGCGGGGTCGAGACCCAGGGTCTCGAGCTTGATGACTTTGCTTGGAGGGTACTATGGTATTGAATGCCGAGCTGTAGTCGATGAACAGCATTCTCACATAGGTATTCCTCTTGTCCAGGTGGGTTAGGGCAGTGTGCAGTGTGGTTGAGATTGCATCGTCTGTGGACCTATTTGGGCGGTAAGCAAATTGGAGTGGGTCTAGGGTGTCAGGTAGGGTGGAGGTGATATGGTCCTTGACTAGTCTCTCAAAGCACTTCATGATGACGGAAGTGAGTGCTACGGGGCGGTAGTCGTTTAGCTCAGTTACCTTAGCTTTCTTGGGAACAGGAACAATGGTGGCCCTCTTGAAGCATGTGGGAACAGCAGACTGGTATAGGGATTGATTGAATATGTCCGTAAACACACCGGCCAGCTGGTCTGCGCATGCTCTGAGGGCGCGGCTGGGGATGCCGTCTGGGCCTGCAGCCTTGCGAGGGTTAACACGTTTAAATGTCTTACTCACCTCGGCTGCAGTGAAGGAGAGACCGCATGTTTTCGTTGCAGGCCATGTCAGTGGCACTGTATTGTCCTCAAAGCGGGCAAAAAAGTGATTTAGTCTGCCTGGGAGCAAGACATCCTGGTCCGTGACTGGGCTGGGTTTCTTCTTGTAGTCCGTGATTGACTGTAGACCCTGCCACATGCCTCTTGTGTCTGAGCCATTGAATTGAGATTCCACTTTGTCTCTGTACTGACGCTTAGCTTGTTTAATAGCCTTGCGGAGGGAATAGCTGCATTGTTTATATTCGGACATATTACCAGACACCTTGCCCTGATTAAAAGCAGTGGTTCGAGCTTTCAGTTTCACGCGAATGCTGCCATCAATCCACGGTTTCTGGTTTGGGAATGTTTTTATCGTTGCTATGGGAACGACATCTTCGACGCACGTTCTAATGAACTCGCACACCGAATCAGCGTATTCGTCAATATTTCCATCTGACGCAATCGAAACATGTCCCAGTCCACGTGATGGAAGCAGTCTTGGAGTGTGGAGTCAGCTTGGTCTGACCAGCGTTGGACAGACCTCAGCGTGGAGCCTCTTGTTTAAGTTTCTGCCTGTAGGCAGGGATCAGCAAAATGGAGTCGTGGTCAGCTTTTCCGAAAGGGGGCGGGGCAGGGCCTTATATGCGTTGATCCAAGGTTTTACCACCCCTGCTTGCGCAATCGATATGCTGGTAAAATTTAGGGAGTCTTGTTTTCAGATTAGCTTTGTTAAAATCCCCAGCTACAATGAATGCAGCCTCCGGATAAATGGTTTCCAGTTTGCAAAGAGTTAAATAAAGTTCGTTCAGAGCCATCGATGTGTCTGCTTGGGGGGGGATATATACGGCTGTGATTATAATCGAGGAGAATTCTCTTGGAAGATAATGCGGTCTACATTTGATTGTGAGGAATTCTAAATCACGTGAACAGAAGGATTCGGCTGTGCTTTTAGATGGTTGAAATCATAGTGATAACACATTGGAAATTCAACTAACATTTGCCTGTCTTTTTGAGTGGGTGAATATAGGTTGTAATCTCATTGATCAACGTCTCAACCAAATATGACCCAATAATCAACTTTGAAATTAAGTGGTGTGCCCAGTACGATGTTTATGAGATGTGCATTTTATGCTCGGAGGCATCCTCTGTTTGAGATGGAGAGGAAGATATGACTTGCACACTCCCCCAACCAAAGTCCAATTATCGCCTTTCAAACCCTCTAAACCAGCCAAATAACAGGGGGTCAGCCAGCAGACAGTATCATGTAATTAATTGACGGCTAGATTAATTCTTACAGGAATTTCATCTATTCTCTCTCAATCAGAACCTGGAGCCAATGCCGCCAACCGAACGTTGTCCTACTTTTGTCCGGTACATTTTCAGGATGAGTACAAGTGGACAACATGTTCTAGCTAGGTCCCAAGGCTCATGGAGAGAGGAGAGGTCAAGAGGAGAGTAAAAAGCTATTTATACAGAACACCTCTACCTACCATAAATGCATACCTCTTATTCCAGTTCATATTATAGACTAAAAATCTATAACAGCCAGACCAACACATCAGGTGAAGAGGTCCATTAGCGCTGGGCAAAGACACTTAATATGCTTCTTAATATGCACACAGTGGTGACCCCTCTGAAGCCAGGCCATCTCTTTGTGTTTACTTTCTCATAGGCTGTGTCTGAAATGGCACCCTATTAGTAGTGGACATTATAAGGAATATTGTAGGGTGCCATTTTGGATGAAACCAATATCTCCCTTCTTTACTGTACAACACTCCCTATGATTCCGTCCAGTAATGCCTTTACATGGTATTCAAAGATACGGTTTGAGAAAGTGGTGAGTTGAGAATAGAACTAGGAACTAATGATAGAAATCATTGAGCATTTCTGTGAATTAGTCAAAAAAGAGGGTGGCTTGCACACAAAAAAAGACAACAAAAAAATGAAAAAATGTCCTTTTTCCATTTTTTTCTTCTGTGAATTGTCAATGCCTGTGGTAGCCTGGCCACTGGGGAACATGTGGCCCCGAGGGAAACGTTCCTATTTTTCCTTGGCTCTCTCTCTTAAACCTGCCACTTGATGGGGCTTCTACCTTCTGCTCTCTGAGACAGCACTACAGGAAGATTTGATCCCCCTCACACAGTGTTCCATGAACCATAAGAGGGTTTGTCTTGTCTAGTACAGAGTCATCACATTAAATTATAGTCACAAGAAGATATACCAATTCTCCAGTGAACTGTCAAGTTGACCGTGTAAAGATTGCTTCGATTGTATGTCTGCCCAGTCCTTGGGAGTACATCAGAGCTCCTGAGCTGTAAGATAATAATAATAATATATGCCATTTAGCAATTTATCCAAAGCGACCTACAGTCATGCGTGCATACCTTTTCTTGGATGGGTGGCTCTGGGAATCAATCCCACCAACCTGGCGGTGCGAGTGCCATGTTCTACCAACTGAGCCATAAAGGACCACAGCCATTTTCCAAACCTGTAAACTGCAGAGGAATGAATCCCATTTTGTGATCATTTCACTTGCTTTGAAGATAAAATGTCTGAAAGAAATCTAATATAACATGAATAATTTACATTCTAAAATATTTTTGATAATAGTCAGACGACTGTATAAACAGTCACAAAAGTTTGGACACACCTGTTCATTCAAGGGTTTTTCATTATTTGAACTATTTTATACATTGTAGAATAATAGTAAAGACATCACATCGATGAAATAACACATATGAAATCATGTAGTCACCAAAAAAGTGTTAAACATCAAAACATATTTTAGATTCTTCAAAGTAGAAGATATCATATTGAACACTTTGGCAGCGGGTGAGCGGTATTACTGATTAAAATGTCATGTTTCTCCAATATTGAAGGCCAGTCTCTCAAAAATAGTCTCTCAAGCAGTCACTGATCTCAATCTCCATTCTAAAGAAAGAATAGGAATGAATGTTTCACACATGAGACAGTAGCCAGAAATATTGTTGCGTGCGTGTCTCTGTAAACATCACACGCTCTGTTCTTGGGGGGGGGGGGGGGGGGATGTCAAAGGGTCTGCTTTTCAAAACCTTCCACAACTGGCAGCTTATTACAAGATGCTAATATTTTAAGAAAAAGAAGACAAATGGAAAAAGTTGGTGTATGTGGTGGAACATGTGATTGCGACACGTTATTCAGGACAAGATGGGTGTAGCCCCACCACTATCCAAGAGACGGTGCTGTTTTGCATGTAATTCTGGCATGCATTCATGTCCCAACATGATATCATATCAGTTAGCAAACAATTTAATTACATTTTTTAATTGCTTTAGCTAATAAAGCTAACATGGTCACTTTTACATTGTATTGTTGTCAATTTTCATTGAGTAAGGTAGCTCTCTAATGCAGCTGTTTCAGCCTCGAGGGCAGACCTTGTTGATCTCTGTTTGTGCTGAATTGGCTGTGTGAGATTGGTGTGAGCTCGTGAAGTCATTGGGACAGTGCTCGACCGCAGCATGTTCTGGGAAGTCCAGGCAGCTTTAGCTCCCAATTGGGTGCTGCCATAGAGATACATTAGCAGTGCCCACTCATGAGTTGGATGAGTTTAAATGGCCGAGTTTGATGTGTGCTTCCCTGAGAGAGGGTGTAGTTTACAACACTACTAGTTGACAAAGGGGTACAGAGAGAGGATTGGTCTGCACAGTGCAGTGGACCACTTTCACAAAAGCAGTTCAATAGTTGGTCATACATATCTTTCCATAATGCCCTTCTTCCCATCCTGTTTTCACATGTTCAAACCATGCCTGTCCGGTCTCATACATCAGACCTGCCTCCTCCACAGAGACTGTTACTTATAATCAGTAGTGACAGATCAGGTCCCAGGCATGAAGCAACCCAGTCTCAGGAAGGCTGCCTCCCCTCCCCAGCTCCACCTTAGGGCAGCACTACTAGGTCAGCCATGCTCACAACACAGGGCAATTTCCTAAACAAGGTTCTCACTCCTGCTGTACCAGCACACAAGGACATCATAGAGGGAGAATTTAGTTGTACAGACAGCATCAAATAGGCCTCAGAGATTAACCATGATTGAAGAGAAAATAGCCATGAGGATGATGGCCCAGTTTGAATGACTTCAAAATGCATCCTTCCTTCCTCCCTTCCTTGAGGTAATTACTGAGAGGTACAGAGAGTTGGATTACTGAAATCAAAATGGTAGAAACCTACCTTCACTTATCAACATCAATGCAGGGTAGTATTGTCACGTTACCAGGTTTAGTGTCACAATATTAGATTCCATCATGATACTCTATATCAAAACAATACCAAAATGATACCACATCAAAAAATAAGGGGTATTAGTCAAAGTCACAGAATGGCACTTGATCCAGACAGATCTTTTGAGTTCAAAATCATTACATTTGACAAAAAATGTGTGTCCAGTTTTTAGAGAATCAATTATACAATCATACAATCAATTTGACTTTGTTTTTGCCGAAACTAACTACATAACCACATAATGGTAATAATTTATTTGAATGCTAAATCTCTATTGATAAACTGGGTAAATCAGGATGTAGTCTAGGCCTATTCTCAATACAGGTGAATGCATATTCAATAGGAGTGTGAGCATACATTGAGTTATTGAGCTTGCTTTCACTGATTTTCATGGGGCAGCAGATTCCCTTCCATTGAGACTTATTTTGTTCTACTGCTCAACAACATTTGCATAGAAGAAACAATCTCTTATTTTGTACCACCATTGTCCCTGTTCCCAAAAACTTCCCTGCCGTACTTGGGGAAAGACACCTAGCAGTCAACTGATTTAAATTGAAACAGTGTTCCAACAAAGTTCTTACTTTTAAGTCCTAAGGACTAAACTTTATGAGAAATTGTATAATGGAGCTTTTTGGCTCAAATATATTTATTTTGCACCCACAGTTTAAAGTGCAAGTGCACCTCATGCTTTTCAGGAAAGTGCCCTTCTCTAGTGTATGTACTCTATTTAAAAAACGTGTAAATAATTTTTGGCAAGACTGCAAAAGCATTTTGCCAGAAATGTGTTGCACAGTTTTTGGTAAGCCACAGAGGAGAAGCTCCAGCGGATGCTTTGGGAGCCTCTCGAAATGATTAAAGGAATACTTGCAGTAAAGATTGCTGCGGGGAATCGAAACGTGTCCACAGCAATTGCTCTTGTCCTTCTATCACTTGCCAAGAAACCTTGACCCAAATCCCAACACCGATGAGAGCTGATGCACCATAAAGGAGAGAGACAGACCTTATATAATTCTCTTAAGGAAAATGTAATATGGGTTTACTGCCATGAAAGGTTATGAAAATTTATGGAAATGGTATTCACATTGCTGCAGAAGAACTGTCATTGAAAATTAAAACGAGATCCCTTCTCCGTTCATATAAGTTGAATGTAAATCCATTGGCTTGAAGGAAAATAAAAAAAGGACAATAATGAGAACATTTCTCTATGGCAGGTGCAGAGACAATACTATCTTATATTGCAAATGGTAATTTATGCAAACCAGTATCCAAACCATGGAGAAGAATTGTGTTGGTGGTGCAAGGTTAACATAAAACTAATTCACCTTGGCCCTCTTTACAAATGTGACTTTACACTCTCAAACCATTATATCATACCTCTCAATGATAATATGTGTACCTGCCATTATGTAATACACCTCTGCTGTTTTCAACCAAGATTTCTCAGTGATCACTGCCTCATTGCCTGCATCCGTAATGGGTCAGTGGTCAAACGATCTCCACTCATCACTATTAAACGCTCCCTGAAACACTTCAGCGAGCAGGCCTTTCTAATCAACCTGGTCGGGGTATCCTGGAAGGATATTGACCTCATCCCGTCAGTAGAGGATGCCTGGTTATTTAAAAAAAATGCCTTCCTCACCATCTTAAATAAGCATGCCCCATTCAAGAAATTTAGAACCAGGAACAGATATAGCCCTTGGTTCTCTCCAGACCTGACTGCCCTTAACCAACACAAAAACATCCTATGGCGTTCTGCATTAGCATCGAACAGCCCCCGTGATATGCAGCTGTTCAGGGAAGCTAGAAACCAATATACACAGGCAGTTAGAAAAGCCAAGGCTAGCTTTTTTCAAGCAGACATTTTCTTCCTGCAACACAAACTCAAAAAAGTTCTGGGACACTGTAAAGTCCATGGAGAATAAGAACACCTCCTCCCAGCTGCCCACTGCACTGAGGATAGGAAACACTGTCACCACCGATAAATCCCCTATAATTGAGAATTTCAATAAGCATTTTTCTACAGCTGGCCATGCTTTCCACCTGGCTACCCCTACCCCGGTCAACAGCACTGCACCCCCCACAGCAACTCACCCAAGCCTTCTCCATTTATTTTTCTCCCAAATCCAGTCAGCTGATGTTCTGAAAGAGCTGCAAAATATGGACCCCTACAAATCAGCCAGGCTAGACAATCTGGACCCTTCCTTTCTAAAATTATCTGCCGAAATTGTTGCAATCCCTATTACTAGCCTATTCAACCTCTCTTTCGTGTCGTCTGAGATTCCCAAAGACTGGAAATCAGCTGCGGTCATCCCCCTCTTCAAAGGGGGGGACACTCTTGACCCAAAACTGCTACAGATCTACCCTGCCTTTCTAAAGTCTTCGAAAGCCAAGTCAACAAATAGATTACCGACCATTTCGAATCCCACCATACCTTCTCCGCTATGCAATCTGGTGTCCGAGTTGGTCATGCGTGCACCTCAGCCAAGCTCAAGGTCCTATACAATATCTTAACCGCCATCGATAAGAAACAATACTGTGCAGCCGTATTCATTGATCTGGCCAAGGCTTTCGACTCTGTCAATCACCACATCCTCATCGGCAGACTCGATAGCCTTGGTTTCTCAAATGATAGCCTCGCCTGGTTCACCAACTACTTCTCTGATAGAGTTCAGTGTGTCAAATCGGAGGGCCTGTTGCCTCAGGGTTCAATTCTTGGACCGACTCTCTTCTCTGCATACATCAATGATGTCGCTCTTACAGCTGGTGATTCTCTATTCCACCTCTACGCAGACGACACCATTCTGTATAGTTCTGGCCCTTCTTTGGACACTGTGTTAACAACCCTCCAGACGAGCTTCAATGCCATACAACTCTCCTTCCGTGGCCTCGAACTGCTCTTAAATACAAGTAAAACTAAATGCATGCTATTCAACCCATCGCTGCCTGCACCTGCCCGCCCGTCCAACATCACTACTCTGGGCGGTTCTGACTTAGAATATGTGGACAACTACAAATACCTAGGTGTCTGGTTAGACTGTAAACTCTCCTTCAGACTCACATCAAACATCTCCAATCCAAAGTTAAATCTAGAATTGGCTTCCTATTTCGTAACAAAGCATCCTTCACTCATGCTGCCAAACATACCCTTGTAAAACTGACCAATCCTACAGATCCTCGACTTCGGCGATGTCATTTACAAAATAGCCTCCAATAGCCTACTCAACAAATTGGATGCAGTCTATCACAGTGCCATCCGTTTTGTCACCAAAGACCCATATACTACCTACCACTGCGACCTGTACGCTCTCGTTGGCTGGCCCTCGCTTCATATTCGTCACCAAACCCACTGGCTCCAGGTCATCTACAAGACCCTGCTAGGTAAAGTCCCCCTTATCTCAGCTCGCTGGTCACCTTAGCAGCACCCACCTGTAGCACGCGCTCCAGCAGGTATATCTCTGGCCACCCCTCCTTCCAGTTCTCTGCTCCCAATGACTGGAACGAACTACAAAAATCTCTGAAACTGGAAACACTTATCTCCCTCACTAGCTTTAAGCACCAGCTGTCAGAGCAGCTCACAGATTACTGCATGCACCTGTACATAGCCCATCTATAATTTAGCCCAAACAACTACCTCTTCCCCTACTGTATTTATTTATTTATTTTGCTCCTTTGCACTCCATTATTTCTCTCTACCTTGCACATTCTTCCACTGCAAATCTACCATTCCAGTGTTTTACTTGCTATATTATATTTACTTCGCCAACATGGCTTTTTTTTGCCTTTACCTCCCTTATCTCACCTCATTTGCTCACATTGTATATAGACTTGTTTTTTATACTGTATTATTGACTGTATGTTTGTTTTACTCCGTGTGTAACTCTGTGTTGTTGTATGTGTCGAACTGCTTTGCTTTATCTTGGCCAGGTCGCAATTGTAAATGAGAACTTGTTCTCAACTTGCCTACCTGGTTAAATAAAGGTGAACTAAAAATAAAATGTACAGCCAAAAGCTAAAAGCTTTTCGAGAGAAAATTTAAAAAAAAAAACTTCCTTGCCTGACTTTTTATTTGTGAGAAGCCAACAGCTGTGCTGTGCATGAGAGTCACAGGGCTCTATTTTAACAAACCTGACGCAGTGGTCAATTTAAGCACCGGCAGTAGCGCTATAGGTTCGGCGGTGTGTCAGAAATATGTTTAGCTATTTTCCCAACCACAACTATCTGCGCAGTTGCTGGTGTTTGCACGAAAGGGTTGTGTGCATCACAGCTGGATAGGCTGCGTTTCTACTGTCAAAATGTATTCCATAACCAACTGCATTACTGCTAAAACCAGCTTTTGGTTGGTCTTAAAACCTCACTAGGGTACGTGGGACGGTAGCGTCGACAAATCATTACAAACAGTAACCAGCCAAGTAGAAGAGTTACACAAGTCAGAAATAGAAATAAAATGAATCACTTACCTTTGATGATCTTCATATGGTTGCACTCAGAAGACATTCATTTACTCGATAAAGTCTCTCTTTATATCCAAAAACCTCCATTTTGTTTGTGCGTTTTCTTCAGTAATCCACAGGCTCAAATGCAGTCACAACAAGCAGAAAAAAATCCAAATTGTATCCGTAAAGTTCATAGAAACATGTCAAACGATGTTTATATTCAAGCCTCAGGTTGTTTTTAGCCTAAATAATCGATAATATTTAAACCGGACAATAACGTCGTCAATATAAAAGATAAACAAGAAAGGTGTGCTCTAGGGATTGTGCATGAAAAAGCTCTGTGACACTGTAGGGTCCACTCATTCAGACTGGTCTTACTCCCTCATTGTTCAGAATTCAAGCCTGAACCAATTTCTAAAGACTGTTGACATCTAGTGGAAGGCATAGGAAGTGCAATTTGAGTCCTAAGTCAATGGATACTGTAATGGCATTGAATAGAAAACTACTGGATGGATTTTTTCTCAGGTTTTTGCCTGCCAAATCAGCACTGTTATACTCACAGACATTATTTGAACAGTTTTGGAAACTTTAGAGTGTCGTCTATCCGAATCCACCAATTATATGCATATCCTAGCTTCTGGGCCTGAGTAGCAGGCAGTTTACATTGGGCACGCTTTTCATCCGGAGGTGAAAATAGTGCCCCCTACCCTAGAGAAGTTTTAAATATCCCTACCAGGGCTGCCTGAAATTAGCACTTTCCATCATATTTTTAAGGACACGCCTCAAATATTTCCACCCCTCCAATCTGAGTGCAAGCGTGCTGATGTTTGTTAGGTAAATTGCCGAACCTGGCGTTAGGGCTGGAAAATACCAGCGCGAGGCATGGTCCTAGGGCTCAGGTCCTCCGAAAGAGAGAAAGAGAGAATTAGAGAGAGCATACTTAAATTCACACAGGACACCGGATAAGACAGTAGAAGTACTCCAGATATAACAAACTGACCCTAGCCCCCCGACGCAAACTACTGCAGCATAAATACTGGAGGCTGAGACAGGAGGGGTCAGGAGACACTGTGGCCCCATCAGATGATATCCCCAGACAGGGCCAAACAGGAAGGATGGATATAACCCCACCCACTTTGCCAAAGCACAGCCCCCACACCACTAGAGGGATATCTTCAACCACCAACTTACCATCCTGAGACAAGGCCGAGTATAGCCCACAAAGATCTCCGTCGGCACAACCCAAAGG
Organism: Oncorhynchus nerka; assembly: GCF_034236695.1. NCBI lineage: Eukaryota > Metazoa > Chordata > Actinopteri > Salmoniformes > Salmonidae > Oncorhynchus > Oncorhynchus nerka. The sequence continues at coordinate 50,785,595 of NC_088413.1, read as the reverse complement.
GGGGGTGCCAACCCAGACAGGAAGATCACATCAGTGACTCAACCCACTCAAGTGACGCACCCCTCCTAGGGACGGCATGAAAGAGCCCGTAATAGGGTTAGAGGCAGAGAATCCCAGTGGAAAGAGGGGAACCGGCCAGGCAGAGACAGCAAGGGCGGTTCGTTGCTCCAGAGCCTTTCCGTTCACCTTCACACTCCTGGGCCAGACTACACTCAATCATATGACCCACTGAAGAGATGAGTCTTCAGTAAAGACTTAAAGGTTGAGACCGAGTCTGCATCTCTCACATTGGTAGGCAGACCATTCCATAAAAATGTAGCTCTATAGGAGAAAGCCCTGGCTCCAGCTGTTTGCTTAGAAATTCTAGGGACAATTAGGAGGCCTGCGTCTTGTGACCGTAGAGTACGTAGGTATGTACGGCAGGACCAAATCAGAGAGATTAGGTAGGAGCAAGCCCATGTAATGCTTTGCAGGTTAGCAGTAAAACCTTGAAATCAGCCCTTGCCTTAACAGGAAGCCAGTGTAGGGAGGCTAGCACTGGTAATATGATCAAATTTTGGGGTTCTAGTCAGCCGTATTTAGCACTAACTGAAGTATATTTAGTGCTTTATCCGGGTAGCCGGAAAGTAGAGCATTGCAGTAGTCTAACCTAGAAGTAACAAAAGCATGGATTCATTTTTCTGCATCATTTTTGGACAGAAAGTTTCTGATTTTTGCAATGTTACGTAGATGGAAAAAAGCTGTCCTTGAAACAGTCTTGATATGTTCGTCAAAAGAGAGATCAGGGTCCAGAGTAACGCCGAGGTCCTTCACAGTTTTATTTGAGACGACTGTACAACCATTAAGATTAATTGTCAGATTCAACACAAGATCTCTTTATTTCTTGGGACCTAGAACAAGCATCTCTGTTTTGTCCAGGTTTAAAAGTAGTAAGTTAGCAGCCATCCACTTCCTTATGTCTGAAACATAGGCTTCTAGCGAGGGCAATTTTGGGGCTTCACCATGTTTCATTGAAATGTACAGCTGTGTGTCATCCGCATAGCAGTGAAAGTTAACATGATTTCGAATAACATCCCCAAGAGGTAAAATATATAGTGAAAACAATAGTGGTCCTAAAACGGAACCTTGAGGAACACCGAAATTTACAGTTGATTTGTCAGAGGACAAACCATTCACAGAGACAAACTGATATATTTCCGACAGATAAGATCTGAACCAGGCCAGAACTTGTCCGTGTAGACCAATTTGGGTTTCCAATCTCTCCAAAAGAATGTGGTGATCGATGGTATCAAAAGCAGCACTAAGGTCTAGGAGCACGAGGACAATTGCAGAGCCTTGGTCTGATGCCATTAAAAGGTAATTTACCACCTTCACAAGTGCAGTCTCAGTGCTATGATGGGGTCTAAAACCAGACTGAAGCATTTCGTATTCATTGTTTGTCTTCAGGAACGCAGTGAGTTGCTGCGCAACAGCCTTTTCAAAATGTTTTGAGAGGAATGGAAGATTCGATATAGGCCGATAGTTTTTTTATATTTTCTGGGTCAAGGTTTGGCTTTTTCAAGAGAGGCTTTATTACTGCCACTTTTAGTGAGTTTGGTACACATCCAGTGGATAGAGAGCCATTTATTATGTTCAACATAGGAGGGCCAAGCACAGGAAGCAGCTCTTTCAGTAGTTTAGTTGGAATAGTGTCCAGTATGCAGCTTGAAGGTTTAGAGGCCATGATTATTTTCATCATTGTGTCAAGAGATATAGTACTAAAACACTTGAGTGTCTCTCTTGATCCTAGGTCCTGGCAGAGTTGTGCAGACTCAGGCCAATTGCGCTTTGAAGGAATACGCAGATTTAAAGGGGAGTCCGTAATTTGCTTTCCAATGATCATGATCTTTTCCTCAAAGAAGTTCATGAATTTATTACTGCTGAAGTGAAAGCCATCCTCACTTGGGGAATGCTACTTTTTAGTTAGCTTTGCGACAGTGTCAAAACGACAGTGAGCCAACGAACAGCAAAAGCACTAGCTATGTCAATCTATTTTCCCACATAATACAAAAGTTGGCCTATTCTGTGTGAGAAACTGTCTGGGACAGTTGTGGGATGTGATAGATTCCAAATTATTACAACCACTAGCATCAAAAACCTGTTTTAAGCAATGAGCCTGATGCAACAGATGAGAACATTTCGCTTAAAATGTTGATAAACTATTAGGCTACTTCACATTATGTTATTTCTTCACATGTTATATTATTGGGCTCCTGAGTGGTGCAGCACTCTAAGGTACTGCATCCCAGTGCTTGAGGCCTCACTACAGACAACCTGGTTCAAATCCAGGCTATATCACACCTGGCTGTGATTGCGAGTCCCATAGGGCGGTGCCAAATTGGCCCAGCCTTGTCCGGGTTTGACCAGTGTTGGCTGTCATTGTAAATAAGAATTTGTTCTTAACTAACCTGCCTAGTTATATAAAGGTTACAGCAAAAATAAGTGTGAATGTTCCATTAGCAGGAAAACACCATTATCAAAAGTGACCACAAATGTGATTATGTATGTGATGCTTTTATTATAAACATGCATTTTTATGGTAAAAATGTTCTTCCTCAAACGTACAAATCACGCTCTGCATATGTATGCCAGTTAGGCTCTACACCCCTTGTAAAGCGGATGGATGTGCTTCATTTTAAGAAACTATTTGGACACTAGCTGTGATAAAAACCTTATCAAAACATCTAGGCCTATGGGCTTGGCTATATGAGGTGTGCGACTATGATTTGAAAAAGTCCCCCCCAAAAAAGCATGGGCTGTTTCTTGCCTTAACCTGGGCGTCATTCACAAGTGATTGTGAATTTTGTTTTCCCCTGGTTCATTTTCATGCCAGCCAGGTAGGCTATACTCCTGTTGCAAAGAGAAGCAATGTGCTTAATATTAGGAAAGTTGGGAAATAAATATAGTAGGCCTAGCCTATGGAAAGCTGATGGGATCCTCCTATTTTTAATAGAGGCCATCACTCTGTTTTCTCCTGCAATTGCATAGCCTGTAGAAATTTTGCGCAACATTTGCAACATAGCTTATGGGCTCTCATGAAGTGTTTGATTAGATTTTCGATGACATTGATTTCAGAGTGATTAGAGCGACACTAGAGCGCTGAGTACCAGGCAGTTAGAAAGTTTGGTAGGCTACAAATGACCATCAGCAGCATCAGAGCTTGGAGCATCAGAGCTTGGAGAGCATCAGAGCTTGAAGAAGCCTAATTACAGTGACTACGGTCATGTGGAAATTGACTGCCATCATGACATGTGACTGCCTGTGTGGCGGTAATATGGTCACCGTAACAGCCCTAAGCATGGTATGATTGTCTGTGTCAGTCGTGCCGGAAATAGTATCTCAGAATCGGCTGCCCTCCTGGGATTTTCACACACGACAGTGTCTAGAGTTTACCAAGTATGATGTGACCCCCCCATAACATCCATCCAACGGAAGAAGTCCTGTGGGCAAAAACAGCTCATTGATGAGAAAGGTTGAAGGAGAATGGCAAGAATCGTGCAAGCCAACCGGCGGGCCACAAACAGACAAATAACGGTGCAGCGGTGTGTAGGACGGGATATCGGAACGCACACCTCTTCGATCCTTGTCACGGATGGGCTATTGCAGCAAAATGGCCACACCGGGTCCACTCCTATCAGCTAAAAACATGAAGAGCGGCTCCAGTGGGCACTCGATCACCAACACTTGACAATTGAGAAATGGAAAAAAATTGCCTGATCTGATAAATCCAGGTTCTGTTGCATCATGCTGATAGCAGAGTCAGTATTTGGCATAAGCAACATGAGTCCATGGACTTATCCTGCCTGGTGTTAATGGTACAGGCTAGTGGCGGGAGTCAAAGGGTCCAACCCGGTACTAGATTAGTGTACTTAATAAACTGGCCACTAAGTGTAAGTCTATTATGCGTGGGAATACTTTGTAACAGATTCCAAAATTAAAATCAATTGGAGCTGATTTGGGACCTTTTTACAGTTTTTACAGTCTTATGTCTAACAATAATAATAAAAAAATGGGCAGGGCTGTCATGCACCCCAAAAATCTAGGGGCACAGTTTTGTGAGTTTGGTTAGGGGGTGGTAAGTCGGAGAAATTAGCATTTTTCAAACTCCTGAAATAGCTTTTTCCTGCAATCTACAGCCATAATGCTTAATTCTATGTAAAAAAAAATATGTTATCTAAGCATACCTCTTGAGCTGTCTGTATCCTCCTGACTGGTGTTTATTTTTTAAAAACTAATATATGCTTCTCTGCATAAAAACAGGGTTTAAGATTGAAAGGAACATGTCTTATTAATTGCTTGCATGCCACCTAAGATACTGTAGTCAGACAAGCTAGCTACTAACTTGTTTGATAGCCTGAAATTGATGGCCCCACAAACTGGGGGCTCAGCTTCCTACATGGCAGGGGGAGCGGGAGGTTCCTGGTGGAGAGCCAGACGCGATCACCAGGATGGAATAAGGAAGCCTCGTTGTGGTGGCAGTCTGCCTGCTCCTTCTTGCGGCAGATGACGCACTGGAGCCTCACATGGGCATCGTTCCAAACCTCCTCTGCGCACCTGAAGCACTCCTCCACCGAAGGAGTTTCGGTCTGGCTCGGGGTCCACAGAGCCAGGGCTGGCTGATACCCCAGGAAACACTGGAAGGGGTTCAGTGCGGTGGAGGAGTGACGCAGTGAATTTTGACCATACTCTCATCAGGGAAGGAACCGGGCCCACTACCCTTGCCGGTGCTGGCAAGGTACCTTCCCAGCTCCTGGTTCATCCTCTCCACCTGCCCGTTAGACTGAGGTTGGTACACAAAAGTGAGGCTGACCGTGACCCCAGCTTCTCGATGGAGGCTTTCCATACCCACAACGTGAATTGGGGGCCACGGTTGGAGACCTGCTGTAACAGAGCCTCAGCAACCTGGAGAGTGGTAGGAAGACCAGAGTGAGGGATAAAACGGTAGGATTTAGAGAATCTGTTCACAACAACCATAATAGTAGTGAAACCCTCAGAAGAGGGGAAATCAGTGACACAATCAATGGACATATGAGACCAAGACAGCTGAGGCACGAGAAGGGTAAGGAGTTTCCCTGCTGAAGCATGCCGGGGAGATTTTGTTTGGGCAAATACGGAGCAGGAGTTGGCATTGCAAGCAACATCCTGCGGCAAGTTTTTGCCACCAGTACTTTACAGAGATAGATTGAGAAGTGAGGGTGATACCTGGGAAATTCCCACATCTATGTCCCAAAGCATGGGGGCAACAACTCGGTAGAGAGAGGTGAGACAATGGAGCTGAAGTTCCTAATGAAGCGGCGGTAGAATTTGACAAACCCCAAAAACCTTTGTTGCCCCTTTATGGTGATTGGGACTGGCCGTGACCTGACTGCATCAACCGTCCTCTTCTCCATCATCACTCTTTGTGGACTGATCTGGTATCCTAAGAAGGAGACAGTGGCCTGATGGAACTGGCACTTCTCCTCTTTCACATGCAGGTGATTATCCAGGAGGCATTCCAGGACTACTCTGACGTGGGCGCTGTGATCCTCCAAGGTGGCTGAGTAGACCAGGATGTCATCGATATATATGACCATCTTGAGCCGGACCATGTCCCAGAACACCTCATTAACAAATGCCTGGAACACTGATGGAGCATTGGCTAATCCATCAAACATCACCAAGTACTAGTTGTGGCCAGACATAATGCTGAATGCCATTTTCCATTCATCCCCATCCCGGATGCGGATCAGATTGTAGGTACTCCGCAGGTCCAATTTGGTAAAAATAATGGGCCCAGCGGAGCTGTTTGATCGTGGCCGGCAGCGGTACTTGGTGGTGATGGAATTGAGGCCTCCGTAATTGATGTACGGGCTTACACCACTGCCCTTCTTGGCGATGAAGAAGAGCCTGCCGATGCAGGGGAGGTGGATGTGCTGGAGAGCCTCCTGGATGTACTCCTCCATAGCCTTGGTTTCAGCTACCAACAGAGGGTAGATTGAGGCTGCGCAGAGGTGCAGAACAGGTCGATGGCACAGTTCCTGGGGCGATGTTGGGGTAGACAGGTGGCGCAGGTCTTGGAGAAAACCTCCCGGGGATACTGGGCTAGAGGGTAACCACAGGACTCTCAACCACAGAGGAAGGAAAAGCTGGTCCACCGGTGCCCAGTCTTGGATTTTCATCCTCGACCATGAGATGGTGGGGTCATGCCGTTGGAGCCACGGGAGGCCGAGAACGACTTTGTGTACTGGTGCATTGATGATGAGGAAGGGAAGGGTGAGTATGAGGTGATGTTCAGGGAGGGGGTGAGGGTCTGGTCGATGAAATTCCCCGTGGCGCCGTAGTCCGCTAGAGCTGTAGTGACAACACATGAGGGACATCCAGCCAGTGAAATAGAATACTGATGCCTACCCGGGAAACGGATGATCACTGTCCTTGTGGACTCTGGCTTGGAACGCACTGGACACCGCTAAAACTGGTGCCCCTCCTGACCAGAAGAGGAGCAGAGCCTCAGCCGTCTCTGTCAACACCACTTTGTGTTGCCCCTACCTCCATGGGCTCAGTCTCTGTTTCAAGACGGCCAAAGGAGGAAGGCGGGAGGTGAGAGGGGTCTCTGGACTTCATCGCACAATCCTCTTCGGAATAAGGCGCAATCCTCTGCTACACAGGTGGATGATCAAAGACTGCCCTGAACAGAGCCATTAACCTCTCATAGAAACCCAGCTCCTCCTCCCTCTCTCCCAGACAGCCGTAGCCCACTCCAAAGCCTGTCTAGTCAGCAGGGAAATGACAGTGGCAACCTTTGACCTCTCGGTGGTGAGGGCTCCTCTCTGATGGCCAAATTGGAGAGAGCACTGGAGTAGGAAGCCACGGCATTTTGATGAATTCCCATCATCTTTGTCCAGGAGAGACAATAGGGCATCGCTGACCTGGGCGGACTGCTGTATGTGCTGGGGGACTGGCTTGACAAATCATGGTAGAGGATCCTTCGCTAGTTGGAGATGAATCCTCTCGGCTGTTGTTGATGTGGTGGTGAAAGCAGAGGATCCATTACCGTACCCAGTTCAGCCAGCTGGTCGTGATGTTGATGGAATAGGTGTTCCTGTTTGTCGACCACCTGGGAAGTATCCTTCTGTTGCTTCCATATCTTGACAGGCAGTATTCTATAATGTATACATAGGGAGTCAGTAAACAGGTGCAGAAGGTGAGTATAATAATAAGAAACAGGAGTAGCGTACTGAATGTTAACAAAACCACTACTGCCTGAAGATTGAAGCTACTGAGGGCTAAAGGGGGAGTGAAGGGAGAGTAATCAGGATGATGATGAAGTCCAGGTGTGCGTAACGATGGGGAGCATGTGTGTGCAATGATGGGTTGCCAACACCGGTGGTGAATAGACCGGCTACGTTGAGCGCCGGAGTGGGAGAGAGGGAGTAGGCGTGTATTTTCAGTACATGCATTTTAATGGTTGTAGCGAAATTAAGATCGTTATTTATTTATTTCACCTTTATTTAACCAGGTAAGCTAGTTGAAAACAAGTTCTCATTTGGAACTGCGACCTGGCCAAGATAAAGCATGGCAGTTCGACACATACAACGACACAGAGTTACACATGGAATGACCAAAACATAGTCAATAATACAGTAGAAAAAAAAGAATATAAAGTCTATATACAGTGAGTTCAAATAAGGGAGTTAAGGCATTACATAGGCCGAAGGAATTACAATATGGCAATTAAACACTGTGGTGCAAAAGGAGCAAAATAAATAAATACAGCATGGGAATGAGATAGATAGATGGGCTGTATACAGATGGGCTGTGAACAGGTGCAGTGATCTGTGAGCTGCTCTGACAGCTGGTTCTTAAAGCTAGTGAGGGAGATGGGAATGTCCAGCTTCAGTGATTTTTGCAGTTCGTTGCAGACAGTGGCAGTAGAGAACTGGAAGGAAAGGTGACCAAAGGAGGAATTGACTTTGGGGGTGACCAATGAGATATACCTGCTGGAGCGTGTGCTACGAGTGGGTGCTGCTATGGTGACCAGCGAGCTGAGATAGGGCGGGGCTTTACCTAGCAGAGACTTGTAGATAACCTGTAGCCAGTGGGTTTGCCGACGAGTATGAAGCGAGGGCCAGCCAACGAGAGCGTACAGGTCGCAGTGGTGGGTAGTATATGGGGCTTTGGTGACAAAACGGATGGCACTGTGATAGACTACATCCAGTTTGCTGAGTAGAGTGTTGGAGGCTATTTTATAGATGACATCGCCGAAGTCAAGGATCGGTAGGATGGTCAGTTTTACGAGGGTATGTTTGGCAGCATGAGTGAAGGAAGCTTTGTTGCGAAATAGGAAGCCGATTCTAGATTACATTTTTGATTGGAGATGCTTAATGTGAGTCTGGAAGGAGAATTTACAGTCTAGCCAGACACCTAGGTATTTGTAGTTATCAAGTCAGAGCCGTCCAGAGTAGTGATGCTGGATGGGCGGGCAGGTGCAGGCAATGATCGGTTGAATAGCATGCATTTAGTTTTATTTACATTTAAGAGCAGTTGGAGGCCACGGAAGGAGAGTTGTATGGCATTGAAGCTCGTCTGGAGGTTAGTTATTAACAGTGTCCAAAGAAGGGCCAGAAGTATACAGAATGGTGTCGTCTGCGTAGAGGTGGATTAGAGAACCACCAGCTGCAAGAGCAACATTATTGATGTATACAGAGAAGAGAGTCAACCCGAGAATTGAACCCTGTGGCACCCCCATAGAGACTGCCAGAGGTCCGGACAACAGGCCCTCCGATTTGACACACTGAGCCCTATCAGAGAAGTAGTTGGTGAACCAGGCGAGGCAATCATTTGAGAAACCAAGGCTTTTGAGTCTGTCAATAAAAATGTGGTGATTGACAGTCGAAAGCCTTGGCCAGGTCGATGAATACAGCTGCACAGTAATGTCTCTTATCGATGGCGGTTATGATATCGTTAAGGACCTTGAGCTTGGCTGAGGTGCACCCATGACCAACTCGGAAACCAGATTGCATAGCGGAGAAGGTATGATGTGATTCAAAATGGTCAGTAATCTGTTTGTTGACTTGGCTTTCGAAGACCTTAGAGATGCAGGGTAGGATAGATATAGGTTTGTAGCAGTTTGGGTCTAGAGTGTCTCCCCCTTTGAAGAGGGGGATGACCGCGGCAGCTTTCCAATCTTCGGGAATCTTAGACGATATGAAAGAGAGGTTGAACAGGCTAGTAATAGGGGTTGCAACAATTTCGGCAGATAATTTTAGAAAGAAAGAGAGGGTCCAGATTGTCTAGCCCGGCTGATTTGTAGGGGTCCAGATTTTGCAGCTCTTTCAGAACATCAGCTATCTGGATATGGGTGAAGGAGAAATGGTGGGGGCTTGGGCGGGTTGCTCTTGAGGGTTACATTTATGGTTCCTCCAATTGATCAGAAGCCGTAAATTAAACAAAAAAATATATCTTTCACATCTGTGTTGTACACCACAGCATCAAGCCTACAAAACATATTTCTGTTAATCAATTTATGAATATTATAAACCACCATAAATATAGCTATTCCTAATTTCCACCTCCTCCAGCCATGAGTTTAACAAGGGGGGGCAATTCTAATATCTTGCCTACGCAGGTCATGGTGTTCAGCCTAGACCGAGTCGCCAAAGGGTTAACAGCAGCTCATCACCCGTCTAACACCATCCCTACCGTGAAGCATGGTGGTGGCAGCATCATGGGATTTTCATCGGCAGGGACTGGGAGACTGGTAAGGATAGAGTGAACAATGAATGGAGCCAAATACAGGCAAATACATGCTGAGAACCTTCTTCAGAGTGCAAATGACCTTATACTGTGGTGAAGATTTACATTCCAACAGGACAATGACCCCAAGCATACAGCCAAAGCAAAGCTGGAATGGATTCAAAACAAGAGTGGCCTAGCCAAAGCCATGATTTGAATCCCATTGAAAATCTGTGCAAAGACTTGAAGATAGCTGTTCACCGCCGCTACCCATTTGACTTAACAGGGCTTAAGAAATTCTGCAAGGAAGAATGGGATAAAATCTCAAAATCCAGATGTGCAAAGTTGATACAAACATTCCCCAGACGACTCAAAGCTGTAATCTTGCCAAAGTGAATTCTACAAAGTATTGACTCAGTGGTGTGAATACTTTCTGTATTTCATTTTCAATAAATAAGCAAAAAAAAATCTAATTATTATGGGGGTGCGTAGATGGGTGAGATCTTTTTATTTAATCTATTTTGAATTCAGGCTCTAACACAAAATGTGTGTTACGTTCTGACCATAGTTCTTTTGTGTTTTATTTGTTTTAGTGTTGGTCAGGACGTGAGCTGAGTGGGCATTCTATGTTGTGTGTCTAGTTTTTCAGTTTCTATGTTTGGCCTGATATAGTTCTCAATCAGAGGCAGGTGTTAGTCATTGTCTCTGATTGGGAACCATATTTAGGTAGCCTGTTTTGTGTTGGGTTTTTGTGGTTGGTTTTTTCCGTGTCTGTTTTTCACCACACGGTACTGTTTCGGTTTTCGTTCGTTTCACATTTATTGTTTTTGTATTCATAGTGTTCAGTTTATGTTTTTTAAATAAACAACCATGGACACTTACCACGCTGCGCATTGGTCCTCCGATCCTTCTCGCTACTCCTCCTCAGACTAAGAGGAGGAAAACCCTTACAATGTGGAATAGGTCAAGGGGTATGAATACTTTCGGAATGCACTGTAGGTCTAAAAAAGGTCTGAAATATTCACTTTCATTATGGGAAAAAGGGTGAGACAGAGAGGGAATAAAATAAAAAAGTGAGAGAGAGACTAGAGACGTACATACAGAACAAGCCTGAATCAGAGTGCAATCACCCAGCGACGGACGGTAGTGATGCTAAGAGTCACAAACGAGAACAATGCTGAGCACTGATTAGGAACACCTTTAGACTGGGGGAAAAATGTCTGACTCTGATTGCCAACAGGATGTCAGTTCTCCAATGCCTTATCAAGGCCTTTTCTTTGTAGGTATTTCAGGAGTGTGTTGAATTTACCGGGGACAAAGGCAGAGGCAGCAGAGGCGTACAGGCAGACACAGCGAGGTGCTAACGAAGATTGAGTCACTGTGCTGGCAGGGATCTAGTGTGGGGTGTATGCCGCATTTTGTTTTAAAATGAATATGCTGGCATTAAAGCGACAACCCGCAGACTGAGCAATTTAATGCATCAGTTAGCGTGTGTCAGTCCATTATGCATTCCATGAAACATAATTTGGCAGTAAAATAAGATTTCCCTGCAGATGTACAACATTCAGACATACAAAGAACTAAGGAACTTTGTGAGGAAGAATGAGGTTGAGGACAGGGCCACAGCGCTTTTGGAAAGTATTCAGACCCCTTGAATATTTCCACATTTTGATAAAACCTTATTTTAAAATGGATTAATTAAAAATGTTCCCTCATCAATCTATACACAATATCCCGAAATGACAAAGTGATAACAGGTTTTTAGAAATGTTTGCAAATTTATAAAAAATGTAAATCAGAAATACCTTATTTACATACATTTTCAGCCCCTTTGCTATGAGATGCGAAATTGAGCTCAGATGCATCCTGTTTCTATTGATCATCCTGGGGATGTTTCTACAACTTGATTGGAGTCCACCTGTGTTGATGCACAGATCTGGGGAAGGGTACCAAAAAATGTCTGCAGCATTGAAGGTCCCCAAGAACACAGTGGCCTCCATAATTCTTAAATGGACGAAGTTTGGAACCACAAAGACTATTCCTAGAGCTGGCCAACCCAGACAAACTGAGCAATAGGGGGAGAAGAGCCTTGGTCGGGGAGGTGACCTAGAACTCAATGGTCACTCAGACAGAGCCCCAGAGTTCCTCTGTGGAGATGGGAGAACCTTCCAGAAGGACAACCATCTTTGCAGCAATCCATCAATCATCCTTTATGGTAGAGTGGCCAGATGGTAGCCACGCCTCAGTAAAAGCCACATGAAAGCCCACTTGGAGTTTGCCAGAAGGCACCTAAAGGACTCCAAGACCCCAAAAAATGATTCTCTGGTCTGATGAAACCAAGATTGAACTCTTTGGCCTGAATGCCAAGCATCACGTCTGGAGAAAAGCTGGCACTATCTCTCTGGTGAAGCATATTGGTGGTAGCATCATAATGTTGGGATGTTTCTCAGCTGCAGGGTCTGGGAGACTAGTCAGGGTCGAGGGAAAGAGCAAAGTACAGAGAAATCCTTGATGAAAACCTGACTGCAGAGCGCTCAGGACCTCAGAATGGGGCAAAGTTTCACCTTCCAACAGGACAATAACACTAAGCACACAGCCAGGACAATGCAGAAGTGGCTTCGGGACAAGTCTCTGAATGTCCTTGAGAGGCCCAACCAGAGCCCGGACTTCCACCCAATCGAACATCTCTAGAGAGACCTGAAAATAGCTGTGCAGCGATGCTCCCCAACCAACCTGACAGAGCTTGAGAAGCTCTGCATAGAAAAATGGGAGAAACTCCCAAAATACAGGTGTGCCAACAAAGAAATCGCTAACAAAGATGCTTCAACAAAGTACTGAGTATGAATAAGTACAGTAACAGTAAAAAGTTTGGAAACACTTACTTGTTCTTTCTTTTTACTATTTTCTACATTGTAGAATAATAGTGAAGACATCAAAACTAATATATAACACATATGGAATCATGCAGTATTTTGACAACCGGATGAATAGTGTGCCCAAAGTAAAGGCCCAGAAGCTAGGATATAATTGCTACATTTGGATAGAAAACACTCTAAAGTTTCTAAAGCTGTTAAAATTATATCTGTGAGTATAACAGAACTGCTATGGCAGGCGAAACCCTGAGGACAAACCCCCCCCAAAAAAAAAAAAATGTTTTTGCCTACCCTTATTTTCAATGGCTATCACTTTTATTATAAGTCCTCCCAGATTGCAGTTCCTAGGGCTTTCACTAGATGTCAGTCTTTAAAGAATTTCAGGCTGGTTTTTGGAAAAATTTGCCAGAAATTGTAGTTTTTCTAGGTGGCTCCCATTTTGCCTGTAGTGTTTCCAAGAGAACATGTTCTTTGGTATTTTTCTCCGGTAAAGACAATAACGATTCTGTCTTAAATTGTATCGTTTATTTACGTATTAGGGTACCTAAGCTTTGATTATAAACGTTGTTTGACTTGTTTGGAAAAGTTTATTAGTAACGTTTGGGATTCATTTTGTATGCATTTTGATGGAGGGAAACTGGGTGGATTATTGACGGAAGCACATCAGCTAAACTGAGTTTTTATGGATATAAAGAAGGACATTATCGAACAAAAGGACCATTTGTGATGTAACTGGGACCTTTTGGAGTGCCAACAGAAGAAGATCATCAAAGGTAAGGCATTTTTTATATCGCTATTTCTGACTTTCGTGTCACACCTGCCTGGTAGTAATATGTTTTTCATGTGTTTGTATGCGGGGCGCTGTCCTCAGATAATCGCATGGTTTGCTTTCGCCGTAAAGCCTTTTTGAAATCTGACACAGCTGCTGGATTAACAAGACGTTAAGCTTTATTTTGATGTTTTACACTTGTGATTTTATGAAAGTTAAATATTTATAATACTGTGGTTTGAATTTCTTGCTCTGCAATTTCACCGGATGTTGGCCAGGTGGGACACTACCGTCCCACCTGCCCGTAAGAAGTTAAATAAATCAAAATATGTTATATTTGAGATTCTTCATAGTAGCCACCCTTTGCCTTGATGACAGCCTTGCACACATGGCATTCTTTCAACCAGCTTCATCAGGTGGAATGAATTCCAATTAACAGGTGTGAAACATGACAGTCCATCATTACTTTAAGACATGAAGGTAGGTCAATCTAGAACATTTCTTCAAGTGCAGTTGCAAAAACCATCAAGCGCTATGATGAAACTGGCTCTCATGAGGACCGCCACAGAAAATGAGGACCCAGAGTGTCCTCTGGTGCAGAGGACAAGTTCATTAGAGTTAACTGCACCTCAGATTGCAGTCCAAATAAATGCTTCACAGAGTTCAAGTAACAGACACATGTCAACATCAACTGTTCAGAGGAGAATTACTGCAAAGAAACCACTACTAAAGGACACCAATAATAAGAAGAGACTTGCTTGGGCGAAGAAACATGAGCAATGGACATTAGACCAGTGGAAATCTGTCCTTTGGTCTGATGAGTCCAAATTTGAGATTTTTGGTTACAACCGCCGTGTCTTTGTGAGACACACAGTAGGTGAACGGATGATCTCTGCATGTGTGGTTCCCACCGTGAAGCATGGAGGAGGAGGTGTGATGGTGTGGAGGTGCTTTGCTAGTGACACTGTCTATTTATTTAGAATTCAAGGCACACTTAACCAGCAAAGCACACTTAACATCATTCTGCAGTGATACGCCATCCCATCTGGTTTGCGCTTAGTGCGACTAGCGTTTGTTTTTCAACAGGACAATGACCCAACACACCTAGAATAATGCTGTAACCTAACAAAATGTGTAACAAGTCAAGGGGTCTGAATACTTTTCCAAATGCACTTTAAGTATCAAATGCTGAGGAATGCCGTTTTAGGATCAGTTTTGCATTATAGATCACAATCAATAAGATTAAGTGGACATGGGGACCTAATCCTTGATCAGCACTCCTACTCTGAGACACTCAATGCATACACTGTTGTATGCAAAACACCTGTTCTTTCCGTGACATAGACTGACCAGGTGAATGCTATGATCCCTTATGTATGTCACTTGTTAAATCCACTTCAATCAGTGTAGATGAAGGAGAGGAGACCGGTTAAAGATGGATTTCTAGGCCTTGAGACGTGGATTGTGTTTATGTGCCATTCAGAAGGTGAATGGGCAAGACAAAATATTTAAGTGACTTTGAACGGGGTATGGTAGTAGGTGCCAGGCACACCGGTTTGTGTCAAGAACTACAATGCTGCTATGTAGGTTTTTCATGCTCATCAGTTTCCTGTGTGTACCAAGAATGGTCCTCCAGCTGACTTGATTCAACTGTGCAATGCTTTCGACACCCTTTTTGAGTCCATGTGCCGACAAATTGAGGCTGTTCTGTGGGCAAAATGAACTCAACATTAGGAATGTGTTCCTAATGTTTGGTATAGTCAGTGTAAATGGACCGGAAAAACAACACTCAATAAAGATATACAAAGTACTATTTGATGGCTCTTGTGTCTTTGTCCACATGGACAGTGGTTCTCTCTTATCATACTATACATGCAGATCATGGAAGCAATGATGTCAGCTCAGGGCAGACAGTCAGTGCCCTAACTTAAGTACATCTACATCTTCATCACGCTCTGCTGAAATCCCACCACCAAGCCCCAGAATCCATCTGAACTACATTCACTCTCCTGGAGGGCCTGATGTAGGCACAGCAGGTGTTAAAAATGCATGGGTCCTACTGTTTACTTTTCTTATTTAGTACAATGACAGCAGTGTTCCAAAGGTGACACACAATGTTAACTCTAAGCTGCGCCGATGGGCGGGCGTACAGCTCCCCCAGGACTGTCACGAGATTGAACTTGACTCAACTTTCTAATTATCTCCCTTAGTTAATCAACACTATATACATTTCACTTTACTGTGTGAATTGTGATTGAATCAACTAAATTCTAGCTACTTTCATTGCAAAATACCAAGAGATATTTTGTAGGCAGAACATTTCGGAGTAACCATGCACAGCTGCAGTAGGCCTATCTGCAAATAGCCCATTGTCACATATGGATCTCTGCCATTCACTTTGAACTGGACTGTGTTTACAGCATGAGCAGTCGTGAGTACATGCGCTTGTAGCCACGTGTCCCCATTTGTTCATATCCTTTGTTAGTGAGTTATTAGCCCAGTTATAGATCATCTGTAGTCAGCAATGTGATTGCTTCCTACAAGAGCACAAAACGTGTACATCTTTGAAAAGCGAGTAAATAGCTTTTTTGGTCTTAAAAGGACAGTGTTGTATTTTGAGACAGGTTTGAAAAAGCTAAGTAGCCAATAGGCAGAGAGTAGCATAATTTGTCTGATTCTATGTAATAATGGTAGGGGAATAATACTGAATTGTATTTTGTAAAGTGTTTTCTTGCATCAAACAACACAATAGCATTTTCAGTCACCTCCTTGTCTGGACAGGCAAATACTAAGCCCTGCATGTTTTTTCTCTCCAAAAGTCTAATGGAATATAGGCCTTAATAAAGTGGGTACAGCCTCACAGTAAACACGCTGTTCACAGTAAACACGCTGGAAGTTGCACAGAATTTACACAACATTCAAGTTTGTGCTCAGCACACCTGAAATTATCTCAGTGGCAAAAAACATTAGAGGGAACATTGATGACAGAACTTCAAAGGAAGACTGCTGAAAATATGGAAGACAAGGGTTATACATTTAGGTCAATGTTGAATAATGTGTAGTAATTGCAAACATAGAACCTGCACACTTGCTATTACATGTGTCTTATAGTGTTATTTCACGTTTATTACAGTGCCTTTAGAAGTAGATCCCCTAACGCTTGTGTTTTCTATGTAGGATGTCTGAAAGACTAGTACCATCATGTAGTTTTGATCTTGTCACGATCATCGTAATGAGCGGTCCAATGCACAGCTTGATTGAAGTTCCATATCTTTATTTATAAAACTTTAAACAAAAACAATAAACCAATAACAAAACTTGAAGAAGTGGTGCACATGCACAAACACAAAACAATATCTCACAAACACAGGTGGGAAAAATGGCTATTTAAATATGATCCCCAATTAGAGGCAACGATTACCAGCTGCCTCTAATTGGGAACCATATAAAACACCAACATAGAAAATTTAAACTAGAACACCCCCTAGTCACGCCCTGACTAACTACACCATAGAGAAACAAGGGCTGTCTATGGTCAGGGAGTGACAGATCTATTCCTCTCACATTGGCTTTTAAACTCAGCAAAAAAGAAACCTTTTCAGGACCCTGTCTGTCAAAGATCATTTGTAAAAATCAAAATAACTTCCCAGATCTTCATTGCAAAGGGTTTAAGCACTGTTTCCCATGCTAGTTCAATGAACCATAAACAATTAATGAACATGCACCATTGAAACGGTCGTTAAGACACTAACAGTTTACAGACGGTAGGCAATTAAGGTCACAGTTATGAAAACTTAGGACACTAAAGAGGCCTTTCTACTGACTCTGAAAAACATCAAAAGTAAGATGCCCAGGGTCCCTGCTCATCTGTGTGAACGTGCCTTAGGCATGCTGCAAGGAGGCATGAGGACTGCAGACGTGACCAGGGCAATACATTTCAATGTCCGTACTGAGAGACGCCTAAGACAGCGCGGACAGCTGATCGTCCTCGCCGTGGCAGACCATGTGTAACAACACATGCACAGGATCGATATATCTGAACTTCACAACTGCGGGACAGGTACAGGATGGAAACAACATCTGCCCGAGTTACACAAGGAACACACAATCCTTCCATCAGTGCTCAGACTGTCCGCAATAGGCTGAGAGAGGCTGGACTGAGGGATTGTAGGTCTGTTATAAGGCAGATCCTCACCAGACGTCACCGGCAACAATATCGCCGATGGGCACAAACCAACCGTCGCTGGACCAGACAGGACTGGCAAAAGTGCTCTACACTGACGAGTCGCGGTTTTGTCTCACCAGGGGTGATAGTCGGATTTGCGTTTATCTTCGAAGGAATGAGCGTTACACTGAGGCCTGTACTCTGGAGCGGGATCAATTTGGAGCTGGAGGGTCTGTCATGTTCTGGGGCGGTGTGTCACAGCATCATCAAACTGAGCTTGTTGTCTTTGCAGGCAATCTCAACAATGTGCGTGACAGAGAAGACATCCTCCTCCCTCATGTGGTACCCTTCCTGCAGACTCATCCTGACATGAACCTACAGCATGACAATGCCACCAGCCATACTGCTCATTCTGTGCGTGATTTCCTGCAAGACAGGAATGTCAGTGTTCTGCCATGGCCAGCGAAGAGCCCTGATTTCAATTCCATTGAGTACGTCTGGGACCTGTTGGATCGGAGGGCTAGGGCCATTCCCCCCAGAAATTTCCGGGAACTTACGGGTGCCTTGGTGGAAGAGAGGGGTAACATCTCACAGCAAGAACGGGCAAATCTGGTGCAGTCCATGAGGAGGAGATGCACTGCAGTACTTAATGCAGCTGGTGGCCACACCAGATACTGACTGTTACTTTTGATTTTGACCCCCCTTCCCTTTGTTCAGGAACACATTTGTAACGGCTTTCTTGTGGAGAAGGAGAGTCGGACCAAAATGCAGCGTGATGATGATTCATGATATTTTAATGAAGGAAAAAACTATACATGAAGAAACTACAAAATAATGAAATGTGAAAACCGAAACAGCCCTATGTGATGCAAACACAAAGACAGGAACAATCACCCACAAAACACTCAAAGAATATGGCTGCCTAAATATGGTTCCCAATCAGAGACAACGATAAACACCTGCCTCTGATTGAGAACCACTCCAGACAGCCTTAGACTTTGCTAGATACCCCCACTAAGCCACACACCCAATACCTAACAAAACCCAAGACAAAACACACCACAATAAACCCATTTCACACCCCGGCCTGACCAAATAAATAAAGACAAACACAATATACTTCGACCAGGGCGTGACAACATTATTCAATTTCTGTGGAACTTGTTCAGTTTATGTCTCAGTTGTTGAATCTTGGTATGTTCATACAAATATTTATTTATGTTAAGTTTGCTGAAAATAAACGCAGTTGACAGTGAGAGGAGGTTTATTTTATTTGCTGAGTTGATATAAGCCTTGCAGACTACACTGGAGCCATGATGCCACAAACTACTATTTACTAGACCTCAGTGTATTGCTCTCTCAGTGCAGCAGGAAGAGATAATCATGGTCTCTCTCTATTAAATAATTAAATGGTTCTGAGATGATTTTGTCATCCTCCAAGCAAGGCTGAAGCTTCCAGATGATGCATCCTCCCATAAGGATCACAGCATTGTGAATACATGATGGGAGCCATGGATTTTTAGAGTGAAACACAAGCGCTATGCGGAAATCAAGCACTAGTAGCATACCTGCAAAGTTCCCTGCAATCAGTGACCATGCCAAGAGAGTCCCGATTTGGTTTTCACCTAACTTTAATGAAAGAGCTCAATAATAACTGGATGTCATAAGGTGAACGCACCAATTTGTAAGTCGCTCTGGATAAGAGCGTCTGCTAAATGACTTAAATGTAAATGTAAATAACTATATGGCAGACCTATGAAAAAAAAAACTTGAGATGGGGAAACATAGCTTAGTGAGCTACCACTGACCATGTGCTGTTAGCAAATAGTGCACATTTGTACGGTGACTAGGACTGGTTCGATAAGGAGAATAAACAATTATTTCTGTATCCTTATTAACAAATATGATACAAGGTCTTGGGGCCAAATAGTTTATATTTTTAAGCTCATTATATTGTAACACTTGTGTGGTCCTACTGTAAAGGCGGCACACAATTTGGCTTATTACCGAAGTAATTATGATGTATAGCTAAGCGATTCTTGGTGTGGGAATCTATTAAATGCACTTAGAAGCATACCCAGCTGACCAAGTCTGGAGAATGTTAGCCCTCGGTAGTCTAACCAGTGAAGACAAAAATCAACTATAATATTCTGACTGTGTTTTGGTAATGTGCACACCTACAACATCATTGCGCAAAATGGTATGCTGCATCTCCTGGATATGTGTGCAACAAAAGTTCAAATTTCACTGCTACCATTTCTGTCAAGCCGTCTATTATGCATACAGTTTGACACATATGTCCGATAAATCCAACCTATGTGTAACCGGTGCTGTCCGGCACTGCTGTAACTCTGCGTTGTATGTGGTTGATTAAGACTATAGACGTGGACTTTGGAGATCAGGTAGTTTTAATTAAGCAGAATTCACTCTCTGCATCCTGCATCTGCATCCAAAAGAAAATAAAACATTTGTAGAGCCACATCGTCGCCTCTTTCTCTCATAGTGCATCAAAATGATTTTCGAAATTAGTACTGCCTCTCCTTATTATGTATCAACACAGAACATATATTTTACATAGATAAAACCACATACCTGCATCCAAAAGAAAATAAAGCATTTGTAGAGAGCATATGTTCTGTGAATCGTCGCCTCTTTCTACAACAGATGCACAATACAAGGGACTGGGATCTTTCGAGGAGCTTAGCAATCGTTCACACATTCAATTGCCTGCTAATACCTTAGCTAGCTATTGACCGTATGTTGAATTCAAGAATGTTGATATCATCCTAAAAAGTACAATTACAAGTGCATCATAACAATACCATCCGCTTATGAATAACCTCTAAATATACAACATTATTCATGAACAAAAACACTGTGTGTATGACTTTGTGCTTAAAATAATCAAACTTTTCTGAAGACGACAGAAAAATAGCGTGCCTACCTCTCATAGGGCATCAAAATGATTTGAGCACGCAGGGCAAAACGTAAGTACACACTCCCCTACTCCCAGGATACAGGCATGCATAATAACAAATCAACATGACATGTTAATATATGAACCTGGTGAAATTCACACAGTACTTTAACAACTGCGACATAAGCACCTAACATAACGCACTGCAACGCAATTCTGCAAAGCAAATGCAGCGTTCCATTGGAAATTAATGTACTTCTTGTGTACCAAAATGCAATGAGGCTATTGTTGTGACCGATGCGTGAGACATTAGTTTGTAATGTTTGTTTATAAGCTTGACCATAATGTATGGGTCATGGTGGATAATACAAATGCTGAGCTAGCATAGGAGCGAGGGATTGAGGGCGTCTGAATTTCAGTCTTACCCTTTCTGCGTTAGTGCTGGCCCGGCCTGTCCTAGTCAGCCGATTTACTACTCTAACATGCTCTTAATTGCAGTTTTCTATAAACCTGCCCTGGAGGTACGACAAGAGCTTGAATTATTTATAAGAAGTGTGTCAGACATTTTACAAGGAGTTAATTTAACATTTTTAATCTAGGGACTCCTTTTATTAACCTTTTGCTCCACTGCCACATAATCATAATTATATGCATGAATGATTGGTATTGGGTAAAATAAGGGTAAAATGTTGTAAAATTTGTGTGGAATCAGAGTGTGAATAGGATATATTACGCCAGTCATATTAAAATGACTTAACATATATGTATTTTTTAACAATGTTCCCTCGATTTGTAAGAGAGAGTATTTCAAAAAATGTAATTCCAATGTCAAAGGCTATGTCACCAATTCTTACTTCACATTTTATTCCTGGAATAACCAGAGCAAATTTGACTTTGCCTACCAGTATGTGATAGAGAAATGTATGTAGAAAGATAAATACACATTTTTATCTTTCTCTCCCAGGCGGTTTTCCTGTTTTTACTTCTGTCTTACATTGGTATTTACAGTTTATGGACCTAACAAACACCCTTACACCCCATCACACATATTTCATCGAAACACGCACGCACGCACGCACGCACGCACGCACGCACGCACGCACACACACACACACACACACACACACACACACACACACACACTCTCTGTGCCCCTGAAGTGTGAGTGGAAATTGATACAGCAGAGTAAACACACTCAGATATCAGTGGTCCACCACAAGGCGACCATCAGGATATAATAAGTCTAGCTTAAGATTTATAATGCCACAGCAATTCTTACAATAAAACATAATTACAATTTAAGGTCACATTACCCAGAGTGATCGCTTGCTAAAACACAATCTTCATATTTCGACACAGAAATGAAAGGGATAGTACACCGAAATGACAAAATTACACATTTGTTTCCTTACCCTAGAAGTAGTCTGTGTACAAGTTATGACAGCAATCCATGCTTTGGTTTAGTTTCCTTGGTCGTGGTTGTCACAGTTTCCAAATGCTAACGTTTTAGCATCATATCCAGCATATTTGTGCCTGTGGAATCAGTTAACAATTACAATGATTTAACACATTCTGAGCAATCTGTTTTTCGTCCAAAAATGGCACTCTAACTTCACTCCAGGCATCATAAATTGGTTAAATGAGGTATGTTTTTCAACAACAAGTATATCAATGCCATTTCCACCACTCTACAAATATTACTCTGGTAGATCTACTACTAGTACTACTACTATCACTAAGTATAGTGTACTAGTGTACTGTCAAAATAAATTGTAGAAGTCAATAGAGTGGATGGCTGTTTCCCACTGCTATACTGTAGGACATTTGCAAAAACACTCAGACCAGTGGATGGACAGTACATTATGCCTGTTCCCATCATGCAGTGTGTGTAGTAAAAGGTTGCAACACTGAAAGTGCTGAGTGATGATTGAGCAAGCAGGAACAGTCTCTACTGTCAAAGAACGGGCGATAGAGGAGCTTAGCGGTTAAGAGCGTTGGGCCTGTAACCGAAAGGTTACTGGTTTGAATCCCTGAGCCGACTAGTTGTAAGTCTGTGGTTGTACCCTTGTGCAAGGCATTTAACCCTCATTGCTCCTGTAAATTGCTCTGAATAAGAGTGTTTACTAAAATGTAAAATATCCGGATGTAAACTGTTTTGTTGTCTACTGTAAATATGGGTTAGCTTACATTTCATGGAAAAGGGACAGTTAAAGGGACAATCTGGGATGCAAACAACAAAAAGTTTTTTTTTTAAATCCACAGGATTTGCATGCAGTCTTGGGGTCATGACTGTCTATGAAATATGCTATGATTGACATATAGAGGAGTGAGAAGTATTCTCAACTGGCAGAGATTTTGTGTCAGGTTTCAGTCTCTGATCCCACCAATGCCATACAGTGTGACTCAGAAGGAGAAGCAGTGTCTTTATGGATGGGAGTTGTCATGCCATTTCTCTCAGATTAAAAGGAAATATTGATTAAAATTTCTCTTGCCTCTATTTTTCAGACTACAAGTTAGAATGGGGTCTTTGATCTCAGCGACAGCTGGAATCTGAATGTGACTGAGGGAGAAACGTGGAGAGGGTTTCAATGCACAGTGACTTCAGTCGCCCTAGTGCAGTCAGTGCTGTGTCTGTGATGCCTACTGCTCTGCTTGGCTCGGCTCAGTCAACTGAACTGCCAGGAGCGTCTGGACACACAACATCAATTCATTATTAATGAATTTCTTAATTGCTTGGGAGACACCCTTAACTACTGTGACCTAGAGTCTTAGAAAGAGGGTTCAAACAGGGTTCTTCAGCTGGAGAACACTTTTTGGACCCAGTTAGAACCCTTTTGGGTTCCATGTAAAACTCTCTTTAGGAAGGGTTCTTCATTGAAACCAAAAGAGTTCTACCTTCTCCTATCTGTACAGCTAAAGAACCCTTTAAGGTTCTAGACATCACCTTTTTTCCCTAAAAGTGTATATATCTCACAGTACAGTACTTTTCCCTCTCTCTCTCTCTCTCTCTCTCTCTCTCTCTCTCTCTCTCACACACACACACACTCTCCTGCTCACTCCCTCACTCTACCCCCCCTCTCTCTCCCCTTTCTCTCATTCCATCCTATACTGTCTATCATGTGACCAGAGTGGTATTAAGAGCAATGGCCAGGATAAAATACAGCCTTTTGATCATCTGCCTAGGAGTCCAATTGATACAAGGATTACTCTAAATCAAGACTGTAAGATTTCCTGATGTTAACCGCAAATTTGAGCAAATCCATTTAGTGCTATCCTGTTATTTTTAACCATGACCGAGGCAAACAGATCTGTGCTGATGGATCACAGCAAATCTGTGTCACATTGTAACATTTAGTTCACACCATAATAATAAATCACATCCCAAGTTGCTGTAAATGTAATCTATCTTTCCAAGTAAAATGGTTCTGCCTGTTTTCACGCTACGTTCTGATATACAGGTGTAAGTAAATCTAATATAGTTTTAGTCATTCAAACTAATTCTATGTCTAGAATACTCACTGTATAACATATACAAATCCAGAACAAATTCAAGAAAGCATACAGTATTATATAGAGCCATTATTGCATAGAACTCCTTTCCATCTCATATTTCTAAAATGAACAGCAAACCTGGTTTAAAAAAACAGATGAAGCAAGACTTCACGGCACAACGCCTCTCCCCCTTTTGACCTAGATATTTTGTGTGTATGTATTGATATGTAAGCGATGTGTGCCGTTTTTAAATGTATGTAGTTCTGACCTTGTGCTGTTCTTGTCTATTAATGTTCTGTATTATGTCACATTTCAGGTTCCGTGTGGACCTCAAGAAGAGTAGCTGCGGCTTTGGCAACAACTAATAGGGATCCAATTTTTTTTCACCTTTATTTAACCAGGTAGGCTAGTTGAGAACAAGTTCTCATTTGCAACTGCGACCTGGCCAAGATAAAGCATAGCAGTGTGAACAGACAACACAGAGTTACACATGGAGTAAACAATTAACAAGTCAATAACACAGTAATAAAATACCAATACCCATACTGAACATAAATATATGAGAAAAATGTAAAGTGTTGGTTCCGTGTTTTATGAGCTGAAATAAAAGTTCCATTACATTTTTCATACTCACAAAAGCTTATTTCTCTCAAATGTTGTGCAACATTCCACAGGCAACTATCAAATGGTGGTCACACCAGATACTGACTGGTTTTCTGATCCACGTCCCTGTGACCAACAGAGGCATATCTGTGAAATCCATAGATTAGGTTCTAATGAATTTATTTAAATTGACTGATTTCCTTATATGAACTGTAACTCAGTAAAATCTTTGAAATTGTTGCATGTTACATTTATATATTTGCTCAGTGTACTTTAATAGAGTCAAACAATATATATTTTGTTAAATGTATTCATAAACATTAAATATGGGAATGCACAGACCCTTGAAACACGGAATGAGAATATTTTACATCAACCAATGTGGTATACAAATGGAAAGTGTTTCACACATTTGCACCCTCTGCCATAGCTAGTGAAGCAAGCAGAGGCCATAGCCCTTATCAGCATTGTTCAACCTCAGTATGAGGGATAAAAATGTTTTGGCTCCTGGCCCTTAATATTGGCCTTGCCCTGGCCCTTTTTCTCAAAGCAGAGAGAGATCTCTCTCAACTTTGCGTGTACAAGGCCTAGAAACCCACGCAATGCAAGCCCACCGGACCTTGATGTAGATGCAGAGCTGTGCTGATTTTAGCCTCACTCTATGGTCAGAGTGCTCAAACACCTCCCTTGCACACAAAACAAATATAGACTTGGAAACATCAAGATGTTCCATGTTTTTCTGAAATCCCAAACATGTCTGATATTTCGACTGGTTAAATGCCAGAAGAGAGGATGTCAAAACGCAGAAAAGTCTGGAGAATACTTTATGGTATGCATCAAATTCCCAGTAAGCCAGTTATTATTTTGTCTTCTTGTGTGAGGGTTGTTATATTCATGTATGACATACTGTTGTTGTTCTCCTCTCCTTGGATTTTTGATGTTTTGGGTTAGTTCGATTCTCAGAGATCCTCTCTAAAGAGTTATCACAGTGATTACTAGCACTCTGAGCCTCTAATGCCTGAACAAGTATGGAAAAATGACTTATGCAAGGTGTGGGCGTATGTACGTACATTAACTGCACAGATGATGTGTCTACATGGCATTTTTCCTTTTTATCCAGAAGAGTAGAGAAGTATATAGTTCTTGTTTGTTATGCTCCTAACAAGCATCACCTGAACCTTCACACCTCCTGAAGCTTTCTGGATCCGAAAGCACAGACTGCAAATGTCAGAGAGAAAGGCAGACCCAATAAAACACTAGTGCCACTGCCTGTCTAATTACCAGCTCTGCCTCTTCTTTGACTCCCATGGCACCTGGAATCTTCAGGTGCCATAGAAGTGAGCTTAGGGTGGGGACTTTTCATTCAGATTGTGCATATTCTGGCTACTTTATTTTTGATGAAATTGTTACCAACATGTATCACATAGTGCTGTTTGTCTTTTTTTTATGTTGAAGAAAAGAGAACTTCATACCTGTAAGTTATATTTTAAATGCCAGTCTGACTCTAACTGCATGGCTGGACCAGGAGTGTCTTGGTCCTGTGGTTGAGTTGGTAAGAGTGTGGTTTCAGTAGTGTGGACCAGTAGAGGGAAAACCATCCATTCTGTCCCAGTGGGGCTGACACCTATTCACTGGGGGTCCAACACTTAGTAACACAGCACTTCTCCCTGTCCAGGTTTCTGTCAGCAGATAGGAGTGCTTCTGCCTCCCATGGGCATTAATGCAATGTGACAGCCAGGCCAGACATGAGCAGACACTTTCAGGAGTGAGAGGGGGGAGAAAGAGAGAGACAATGAGAGAGAGAGAGAGAGAGAGAGAGACAATGAGAGAGAGAGAGAGAGAGAGAGAGAGAGAGAGAGAGAGAGAGAGAGAGACAATGAGAGAGAGAGAGAGAGAGAGAGAGAAGGAAGGAAGGAGAGAAAGGGAGAAATAGAGAGAGAGAGGGGGAGAAGGAGAGAAATGGAGAAATGGAGAGAGGAGAGAGATGAGGTAGGGTGAGGTAGGAGGGTAGAGAGGATTTCGTGTCTCTCAGGACCATGTCTCCTTTAAACAGCACAAGACCTGATCCTCTCAAATTTTGTCTGTCTGGAAATAAATGAGTTAAAGATAGCTAGACTTATTTAGATTCTGAGTATGACAGCCGGGTCTCAGAGCCATACGAAATGTAGTTTATGAATTTCTTAGCACCTCCAAGATTTATGATATCTATTAATGGTCTAGTTACTTCAGACAGAAACAAAAGCAGGGAGATTGGTTGTGAAGGATGGATGGGCGTAATCCACAACAGTCTAGCAATCCAATGGTTGCATGTTTGAGTAGAGTCAGGGATATTACGGGGATAATTCTAACCCTTCCCCTTACCATTATTTTAAACTTATCCCAATTTACCTAACCTGCTATGTAAATTCATCAAACATTTTTAGTTTTAATTCTCCTAACCTTTGTTGTTAGTTCCCCTAACTAACGTAAATTCTCCCCGTAATGCCCCAGGAGGGGTGGCGCAGTGGTTAAGGGCGCTGTACTGCAGCGCCAGCTGTGTCACCTGAGACTCTGGGCTCTGTATGTAACCGGCTGCGACCGGGAGGTCCGTGGGGCGACGCACAATTGGCATAGCGTCGTCCGGGTTAGGGAGGGTTTGGCTGGTATGGATATCCTTGTCTCATCGCGCACCAGCTACTCCTGTGGCGGGCTAGGCGCAGTGCACGCTAACCAAGGTTGCCAGGTGCACAGTGTTTCCTCCAACACATTGGTGCGGCTGGCTTCCGGGATGGATGCACGCTGTATTTAGAAGCAGTGTGGCTTGGTTGGGTTGTGTATCGGAGGACGCATGACTTTAAATCTTCGTCTCTCCCGAGCGATGAGACAAGATAGTAGCTACTAACAATTGGATACCACGAAATTGGGGAGAAAAAGGGGGTAAAATAAAATTTAAATAAATACAAATTCTCCCTGGTATTCTCCTTTGTTGTAACAGTGCAATAAGAAACCTGGTCTCAGATAAAGACATGCAATACCATATGTCCTCCAAAACGATGATAAGTTACATCATCCAATTCGTATGCTATTGTACGACCGGGTAAGATGTATGATACTATATATTTTTTTTATTTTACCTTTATTTAACCAGGTAGGCTAGTTGAGAACAGGTTCTCATTTGCAACTTCGACCTGGCCAAGATAAAGCAAAGCAGTGTGAAACAGACAACAACAGTTACACATGGAGTAAACAATAAACAAGCCAATAACACCAACAAGTCAATGACACAGTAGAGAAAAGAAAGTCTATATACAGTGTGTGCAAAAGGCATGAGGAGGTAGGCAATAAATAGGCCATAGGAGTGAATAAATACAATTTAGCAGATTAACATTATATGTTGTGTAATTTGTATGATATTGTCGACAGCTATTCCATTCATAATCTAACTTAACGTAACATAACATATTATGCTAAATAGTGTTACAGATTTACATATAGAATAATACGAATTGCCCTGAGACCACGTTGAGTACGATCACATGCTGACCATTCTGACTCTGATTAAATTTTCCCACAACACCATATTTTAATTAATACCCTTGGGCCCTTCTAGAGTGGGCCGGGAGGAGGCCCAGTGGCAGGTACATACACACAGGAAAGCACAGGGCTTTTCATCCCTGAAATACACGGCAGAGCACAGAAAGAGAGTGGAGGATGCATTTTAACAGAATGGATGTTGCTGATGAAACAACTGATGCTGAACTAACGTTGTGTTACAGATATAGACAAGGTAGAAATCGACTTAATAATGTGCAAATTAACCTCAAAATTTAGATATTTTCAATAATGACACGTTTTATATGTTTATTTTTCTCCTGTTTCTCTTTTTTCAATTTGAAGAGTTTATGTTCCACCCGTACAATGTCCATATTTGGACAAACTCAGGGTCACAGGAAGTTGGTGTCATAGTCTGAGGTTGTCCTAATATGGCTACCATACATCTAGTGCTTACTCTTAATCAATGTGATTGTGCATCATTCTCTTTTATTTGGGAGTCCCCTATGCCCTCTCCCTCATTTTTTATGGGAAATTCCCATAAAATAGCTAGTCTGCATCAGGAAAGTCTATTGTAATTTATGTTAAATCAAATGTGGAAAGTAGTGTATTTTTCATGCAAAGCTCATCTACGAAAGCATAAATTAACTTGCAGGTAAATAATGATGTGGACATTTAAAAAAAATAATGCAATCACTCAGCAAGTGCAGTGTGAAGGCAAAGTGGATAGCAACCCGAGAAGAAAAATAAACACACACCTATATAGGCGAGGTGCTGGCTAGCGGAGTAGCCAAGCTGTCTTCATCAGGGTTTAACCTGATATACCCTGATATACCCTATAACCTGATATACCCTGATATACCCTATAACCTGATATACCCTGATATGCCCTATAACCTGATATACCCTATAACCTGATATACCCTGATGAAGACAGCTTGGCTGTCGAAACGTTGGATATTACATTTTTGCATCTTAGCTCCTAGAGTGTGCGGCTCTCTTTTATTTTCAAAATGGATAGCAACACCATGAGACAATATGTAGTAAATAAAGACTTGGGGTTTATGAAAGGTTTGTTCTGCCTCTGGGATCATTCCTCTACAGCTCATGCTGTGTCTCATTTTCTCAAGTAAATCAATAAGTTGAGGGTCAAAACATAAACAAGAATTTGCTTAAAGGAGCTACATGTAGAATGTTTAGCATTGTAATTTCAGGACATTTCCATAATATATCTTGGGTAATTGTGGAATTATAGTGTTTCACATTCTGATAATGCAGCCTTCCTATTTGACAACATAAGACGGTCCGTCGTGAAATATCTTTTCAATATCCCAAAATGTTGTATTTTCAGCTGTTTGAAGCTGGTGTACAAAACTGAAAGTAAAAAGATGCACAAGTGAATCTTAAAACTTAAAGAGGGAGCGGGGGAGGGAATGAGGAAAAAAGCCAGGAGGAGGGGGGGGTTGTTTGAATTCAGGCTAATTGTTGTTCGCCTAGTTTCCAAGAGGGGCTGCGTTTCACGTACAACCCCTTTAAAAATGTAATTAAAATATAACATAAAAACAAATGTGTTAAGAAGCATTGGTCCACACTTGACATGAATCAGCTTTGATAAGTGTTGCATAATCGTCAAATGTATTAATTATGTGAAATAAGGGCAAATGCAATTGCTCTCTATAGCCTATTAGGTTGCAAAACAGGTAAAGGGCTGAAGTGTGGTACGGGTTTAAATGGGTATACAGTTCAGTAAATGAACGGGAATGAGTATTGGAAACATGAGAGGCGGGTGGCGGAGACAGATAGTGGGGAGGAATGGATATGAAGGTACATGTCTCTTGAATTTCACAGCTCCAACAGTAAGCCTGCATTAAAATGATAATGACTCATTTGATTTCCCCTAAGCTCTCAGAGCAACAATCCCTCCCTCTCTTCGTCTTTAATATCCTGCGAGTCATTTACACTGGGAACCGATAGGATAAAAACACAGGGATTAACATGGACTCTCGGTGGCATGCTGAGTACATTTGGCCCATGGCCTCACCTTGCAGGGACACTGGAGGCTAAGGTGCTGTCCAAAAACCACCCCTAGTCACTTAAAGACATAAACCAGCGATGCTTGCACTTTTCCTGTTGAATAAACATATCTCACATATAAATAGAGTAATGTAGACACACTTGTGCTATGTCAGAGCACACCTGGACCTGAGCTCTGCTACCCGACCCGAGCCCGACAGGTCCCGACATTATACATTGGGTTAGGGCCAGGTATGGCCTGTTTTTTCATCAATAACTAGGGTACAGGCAATGCTCTGATATCACTAAATTGATTTCTAACATTTTGAAGCTGAGCCATAACTCGTGCTCTGCTGTGCATTACAGCCATATCTGACTAAGATCATAACATGGCGTCAGAAGTCTTTCAACCTCATCAAATATAAGACAGGAGAAATGATTTCACAGAAAATAATAATGTTCCTTGAGTTTACAGTGACTAAGAGCCACCATGAGCAGAGCAAGCTGTGCGCAGGGAGCGAGTGACAGATAGAGAGGAGTAGCTAATGGATTTACTAACAGAGGAAGTTATTTCTTATTTGAGGTTTCAGGCAGGGTCGGGCTTGGGTAGGGTAGGGCCTGAACATTGCGGGCATGGGTAGGGCTTAAAATTCATGCCTGTGCAGTGCTCTAACCTGGACCAAAAATCGGTGCCTTTTGTTAAGTAAATCCAGTAATACATGAGCTCAAAAGAAACAACCCCAGAGTCCTTAAACACTAGGAGACTGTCTATAAACAAGCAACCCCTAGTCTCTAGGGCACTGTCCAGCATCTAACACCTAACCCCTAACCACTTCGCACTATAAAGCAGTATCCAGAAACATCACCTAACTCCTATCCACTAGGCCTTAACTTTGATCTTACTGCTGCAATAAAGAAACAGAGCCTACATGGCTTGTGTAATCTTCAACTTGGTTGAACTTCATTAACATAACATGTTAAAATGAGCAGCAAATTCTCTAGGACAAAGAGACACATTGCGTGGTACCATACAGGAGGGACCTGCAAGTGGTGCGATAAGCTTCAGCTCTTCAGAGCAAATCACACATCTTCCTCCAGGGGAACGTGTAACGTAGATAACACATGCAGTAATAACACACATCTGGTGCACTGTGATGCATCTACCCTTATCAACAGCTGCTGCCTTCTAGGCTACAATATAGCGGGTGGTTAAGTGGTGGCGTAGCTAATCTCTAACGAGGCCTAACCCCCAGCAGAGTGGTAGACACAACAGTCTTCAACTAACATGTATGTGACTTGCATGTGTGGCCTTGAACTTAGAAATACACTATGGTACTATTCTCCAGGTTCAAGAGACATAACAATGTTATTGTTACTGTGGAAAATAAACTGAGAAATAGCTGGGGTCAGCAACATTTCATGTCAACTCTGATGTCTGGCATATGGTGCACGTTCTTCTTATTCCTAAGAATAAATGTGTGGTACAGTGTTTTCCACATCAACTTAACAATGAAGGTCGTCATTCAATAGATTAACAAGTTACTTTTGTAAGGCCGTGGGTTGGTCTTGCAGTTTTTAGAAGCTGACACAACAGTGCATTACACTGCAAACTTTAATGATGAGACTCTTCACAACTCATAATGCGGATACAAAATAAATAACAAGGGAAAAGGGAATGGCGACACCTCCACGCATTGCATCATGGAAGCTCTGCCTGATCTTCTACCCAGGAGCCAAATAGAATACAGGTATGGGTGGATCACAATAAAAGTCGTATACACATCACATCACATTCCAGTCCCACCCTATCTTTCTTATTTAGCTTTTATGTTGTTGCACCCATTTATGTCATCATAATATTCACACTGGTTATCGTACCTTCTGCAGTAGCTGTAACCATGGAAAACACCCTGCTCTCTCGCTAGAGCGACATATTATTTCCAGAGGTGAGCTGTGAATATACAGGCATGCTTATTTGTCTTTATGGATCATTTCAGCGCTCGGCAGAATTTGTCCTGTGGATTGGAAAATCCATTAAAGTGAAAAAGACTACCCTCCTTCTCAAACAGAACATCTGTTTATGCTTATCACAAATTGATTTTAAAGTATCTAATAGGCTTTGAATGATCTCAAGCTGTCACCACACTTTCCAAGGAAGAGGAGACATTTCACGACATTCCTCTATGGCTCACACACAAACACACTGTATTTCCTGTGAAATTACAATGAAGAGCTAGTTATCTCGGTTATGACTTACACAGATGGTCCTCACTGGAGTCTTCTACCAAACTGGGTATCTGAGTTTCACAGCATTACTGTATGGTGTTACCCACACACAATGTATTTCCTGCAAAATACAATAGACTACAACAAACACCAGGTGTCAAAATCTAACTATGAATGACAATGTTATTACTCATATTTTCCTCACTCGGGTATTCTACTCGAGCTGATAAGACGGTTTTGAGATCTCAGGGCGCTTTCACATATCCTTTCATCATCCGGATCCTGGAGCATTTGTTACCTTGATCCACGCTAAAAAAGCATGTGTGAAACGAACCCTAGCTGAAACCAAACCTGGACCTGCGTGAGTAGCTGGTCCATGATCCAGGACCAGAGTACCAGGTATCGTGACGCGGCAGTTGAGGTCGCGTTGAACATTTTTGCCCGTTGTAAACAAGCTAGCTCGTTAACGTCATACAGAATGTGCGTCTTGCTAATCGCACTTTAAAACGCACTTTATTTTAAGGTCTTGTGAAAGCAAAAAGTATTCTGTAGAATTCTCTCAAACGCTCCAGGAAACTGAACCAGTGAACCACATGTCTTGTGTGAAAACGCCCTCAGTCATTTAAAGTATTTTTTCCCTTCATCTTGAATATCCTCTTATTCACTGGAGAAGGTATAGTAAAACCACACAGCCCTCCTCTTCCACCTGTCCTCAGGGTTCCACATGAATAATATTGAGGACTTAATCTGGCTAGATATATAGATTTCTGTAATGACTGCGACATTTAAAAGGAGAATGTTTACCACCAGCCCCAAGATAATTGGCTGCCACTTAAATTAGGAATAGATTGATAAATCCTGGGAACCTGATCAATCGCTCTTGTTCGGGGTTGTGAAATGAACTGGTAATAGGAACATGAAGGGGACCGGAATGACGTAGGTCAAAAATATATATATTTTAAAAAAGATGAGGGAAAAGCTGCTTTCTTCATCTTTATCTTACTTGTGCTTTTTATGGCTGTCGTTTGATGTGCTTAAGTGGTTTTGGCCGTAAATGTGCATCCTTGAGATGTACCCTTAGGTACTCAGAGTTAAGTTTAAGAGCCAGAATAATACTTAATGAATGGGCCTATGCAATTCCCTCCAAATGGATGAACTTTGTGGCACTTAAAACAGAGGATTGTGTACAACCATTGACACTTTTCAGGGACAGTCTGCTTTTTTTTTACAATACCAAGGCTGTTTTCTACTGTTTGTTAGTATGGTAGCTGTTGCTCTATGCCTGTCAAAGGATACTGTTAAAACTATAACTATAAGCCCACTTTGCTATCATCCAGAGATCTATAACAGTCCAATCGAATACTAGTGTATTGTAAATATGTGTGAATAAAACTGCAGAATGGTTTGGTTTGACAATAGAGCCATATATCTTACTCTAACTCTAGTGATGATTATATCGCAAGCCTGAATTGTCTCTTTGCCTTTTTCCTCTTAGGCATTTACATTTTTAACCAGCTGCTCTGGTCACTTAGAGTTACAGATATATATGTGTGAGAGGTGCCCATGCTGGTCTGTCTTCCTGTACTGTACAGATGTATGATCTTAATTTGAACCAGTTTGCTACAGCAGAAAAATAATCCTGCAGCAACAGGAAATGTGATTTATTATGTGGATTATAATTAGTGGATTTTTTTTCAAGGGTTTGATACATTTTGCATTAGGGCAAATCAAGTCTGACAAGTGGAAATTACAATCTTTAGTAGCCCTTTTAAACCTTGAATACAATACAAGTTTGCATTTCCTGCTGCACAGGACAATTCTCAGCAACAAAATAGTGACAAAATCAAGATCCTACATCTGTAATTGCCATTATGGATGCCTCAGTGACAATTAATTACGCCTGGGTCACCAATTATGTGGTGAGGACATCAGAGGATAAGCAATATGAAGGGGCACAGCAGGACACTGCTTCAAACAGCTCTGAGACCACATCTCTCTAGTCACCTCTGACAAGGTGGAGAGTTCATATAGCCTGTCTCTGTCCTCTCCCAGGGGGTGGGAGGGAGAGGTAGGGTAAGGGTCGTAGGGGCAGCTATTCTTCTCTATACAGTCTGTATCTCCTGAGGGGGAGTCTGTGTATAAGGGGCCACTTTTTTCTCCAGGCTGATGAGAGAGTGGAGGAGAGGTAGGGATTCTACTTGATGCATGAAGGTTAAATAACTGCACTGGACTGTGTGGTACCTTGGCTTGATACCCAATATTGGTCTCCTGGTGAGTTTTAATTTTAAATTTTAAATTTTTTAATTTCACCTTTATTTAACCAGGTAGGCTAGTTGAGAACAAGTTCTCATTTGCAACTGCGACCTGGCCAAGATAAAGCATAGCAGTGTGAACAGACAACACAGAGTTACACATGGAGTAAACAATTAACAAGTCAATAACACAGTAGCAAAAAAAAGGGGAGTCTATATACATTGTGTGCCAAAGGCATGAGGAGGTAGGTGAATAATTACAATTTTGCAGAGTAACACTGGAGTGATAAATGATCAGATGGTAATGTACAGGTAGAGATATTGGTGTGCAAAAAAGTGTGCAGAAAAGTAAATAAATAAAAACAGTATGGGGATGAGGTAGGTAAAAATGGGTGGGCTATTTACCGATAGACTATGTACAGCTGCAGCGATCGGTTAGCTGCTCAGATAGCAGATGTTTGAAGTTGGTGAGGGAGATAAAAGTCTCCAACTTCAGCGATTTTTGCAATTCGTTCCAGTCACAGGCAGCAGAGAACTGGAACGAAAGGCGGCCAAATGAGGTGTTGGCTTTAGGGATGATCAGTGAGATGCACCTGCTGGAGCGCGTGCTACGGATGGGTGTTGCCGTCGTGACCAGTGAACTGAGATAAGGCGGAGCTTTACCTAGCATTGACTTGTAGATGACCTGGAGCCAGTGGATCTGGCGACGAATATGTAGCGAGGGCCAGCCGACTAGAGCATACAAGTCGCAGTGGTGGGTGGTATAAGGTGCTTTAGTGACAAAACGGATGGCACTGTGATAAACTGCATCCAGTTTGCTGAGTAGAGTGTTGGAAGTAATTTTGTAGATGACATCGCCGAAGTCGAGGATCGGTAGGATAGTCAGTTTTACTAGGGTAAGTTTGGCGGCGTGAGTGAAGGAGGCTTTGTTGCGGAATAGAAAGCCGACTCTTGATTTGATTTTCGTTTGGAGATGTTTGATATGTGTCTGGAAGGAGAGTTTACAGTCTAGCCAGACACCTAGGTACTTATAGATGTCCACATATTCAAGGTCGGAACCATCCAGGGTGGTGATGCTGGTCAGGAGTGCGGGTGCAGGCAGCGAACGGTTGAAAAGCATGCATTTGGTTTTACTAGCGTTTAAGAGCAGTTGGAGGCCACGGAAGGAGTGTTGTATGGCATTGAAGCTCGTTTGGAGGTTAGATAGCACAGTGTCCAAGGACGGGCCGGAAGTATATAGAATGGTGTCGTCTGCGTAGAGGTGGATCAGGGAATCGCCCGCAGCAAGAGCAACATCATTGATATATACAGAGAAAAGAGTCGGCCCGAGGATTGAACCCTGTGGCACCCCCATAGAGACTGCCAGAGGACCGGACAGCATGCCCTCCGATTTGACACACAGAACTCTGTCTGCAAAGTAATTGGTGAACCAGGCAAGGCAGTCATCCGAAAAACCGAGGCTACTGAGTCTGCCGATAAGAATATGGTGATTGACAGAGTCGAAAGCCTTGGCAAGGTCGATGAAGACGGCTGCACAGTACTGTCTTTTATCGATGGCGGTTATGATATCGTTTAGTACCTTGAGCGTGGCTGAGGTGCACCCGTGACCGGCTTGGAAACCAGATTGCACAGCGGAGAAGGTACGGTGGGATTCGAGATGGTCAGTGACCTGTTTGTTGACTTGGCTTTCGAAGACCTTAGATAGGCAGGGCAGGATGGATATAGGTCTGTAACAGTTTGGGTCCAGGGTGTCTCCCCCTTTGAAGAGGGGGATGACTGCGGCAGCTTTCCAATCCTTGGGGATCTCAGACGATATGAAAGAGAGGATGAACAGGCTGGTAATAGGGGTTGCGACAATGGCAGCGGATAGTTTCAGAAATAGAGGGTCCAGATTGTCAAGCCCAGCTGATTTGTACGGGTCCAGGTTTTGCAGCTCTTTCAGAACATCTGCTATCTGGATTTGGGTAAATGAGAACCTGGAGAGGCTTGGGCGAGTAGCTACGGGGGGGGCGGAGCTGTTGGCCGAGGTTGGAGTAGCCAGGCGGAAGGCATGGCCAGCCGTTGAGAAATGCTTGTTGAAGTTTTCGATAATCATGGATTTATCGGTGGTGACCATGTTACCTAGCCTCAGTGCAGTGGGCAGCTGGGAGGAGGTGCTCTTGTTCTCCATGGACTTCACAGTGTCCCTGAACTTTTTGGAGCTGGAGCTACAGGATGCAAACTTCTGCCTGAAGAAGCTGACCTTAGCTTTTCTGACTGACTGCGTGTATTGGTTCCTGACTTCCCTGAACAGTTGTATATCGCGGGGACTATTCGATGCTATTGCAGTCCGCCACAGGATGTTTTTGTGCTGGTCGAGGGCAGTCAGGTCTGGAGTGAACCAAGGGCTATATCTGTTCTTAGTTCTGCATTTTTTGAACAGAGCATGCTTATCTAAAATGGTGAGGAAGTTACTTTTAAAGAATGACCAGGCATCCTCAACTGGCCTGCTCACAGAAGTGTTTTAGGGAGTGTTTGACAGTGATGAGGGGTGGTCGTTTGACTGCGGCTCCGTAGCGGATACAGGCAATGAGGCAGTGATCGCTGAGATCCTGGTTGAAGACAGCGGAGGTGTATTTGGAGGGCCAGTTGGTCAGGATGACGTCTATGAGGGTGCCCTTGTTTACAGATTTAGGGTTGTACCTGGTGGGTTCCTTGATGATCTGTATGATATTGAGGGCATCTAGCTTAGATTGTAGGACTGCCGGGGTGTTAAGCATATCCCAGTTTAGGTCACCTAACAGAACAAACTCTGAAGCTAGATGGGGGGCGATCAATTCACAAATGGTGTCCAGGGCACAGCTGGGAGCTGAGGGGGGTCGGTAAGCAGGCGGCAACAGTGAGAGACTTATTTCTGGAGAGAGTAATTTTCATAGTTAGTAGTTTGAACTGTTTGGGTATGCAGTAGACTGCAACTCCTCCCCCTTTGGCAGTTCTATCTTTTTGGTGGCCTTCCTGAGCCAGGATTCAGACACGGCAAGGACATCAGGGTTAGCAGAGTGTGCTAAAGCAGTAAGTAAAACAAACTTAGGGAGGAGGCTTCTGATGTTGACATGCATGAAACCAAGGCGTTTTGATCACAGAAGTCAACAAATGAGGGTGCCTGGGGACATGCAGGGCCTGGGTTTACCTCCACATCACCCGCGGAACAGAGGAGGAGTAGAATGAGGGTGCGGCTAAAGGCTATCAAAACTGGTCGCCTAGAGCGTTGGGGACAGAGAATAAAAGGAGCAGATTTGTGGCCATGGTAGAATATATTCAGGGCATAATGCGCAGACAGGGGTATGGTGGGGTGCGGGTACAGCGGAGGTAAGCCCAGGCACTGGGTGATGATGAGAGAGGTTGTATCACTGGACATGCTGGTTGTAATGGGTGAGGTCACCGCATGTGTGGGAGGTGGGACAAAGGAGGTATCAGGGGTATGAGGAGTGGAACTAGGGGCTCCATTGTAAACTAAAACAATGATAACTAACCTGAACAACAGTATACAAGGCATATTGACATTTGAGAGAGACATACAGCGAGGCATACAGTAATCACAGGTGTTGAATTGGGAGAGCTAGCTAAAACAGTAGGTAAAACAGTAGCTGAGACAACAACAGCTAATCAGCTAGCACAACAACAGCAGGTAAAATGGCGTTGACTAGGCAGGGAGGGTCGGATTAACTACACACAGAGCCTGAGTGCGGCTGGGGCCGACAGATAAAACATAAACAAGCAGAATGGAGTACCGTGATTAATGGACAGTCCAGCATGCATCAGCTATGTAGCCAAGTGATCAGTGTCCAGGGGGCAGCGGTGGATGGGGCAGGGAAGCTGGACTGGCGAGTATTATCCAGGTTAAAAAACCTGGCTGGCTGTGCAGAATGTCAAAGGTAAAAGCCGCTAGCAGTGGCTAACAATGACTAAATAGCTTGTAGCTAGTTAGCTGGTTAGCGTCTGGAGGTTCTTGAGTGTGTTCTAAAAATTAAAAATAATAGCGATGAGTGTCCCCTCCTGTGGAATGCACCCCCCTCCTCAACGTAAACAAGATTTTCCCATGACCCTCCCCTAGTACTGTAAAATAAATTGAACAGCCTCTCCCCTCATATAATTAACTCAAAATAATGTTTACAACCACAAATAACAATAACTGTAGCGACACTGTTTTTATACATTAAATGTGGATATCTACTTTGCTTTTGGGCCAGAGGGTTGAGGGTTCGCCGACCACCACAGAGGAGCTCACTTTCCCTGCCTGTTTCATTACTTCACGATCAGAGCAAACAATGATTAGTAAGGAGGATATCAGATGATCAACATTTCGATGCAATATTAAAATTGAATTCAAATGTATGCAACACATTTTCCATCAACAGATTTCTGTGCCAATGCAACACACAACCAAGAAACAAAACATACCGACAGGGTTTGCGTTTTCAACACCACAATAAATAGACTATGTCAATTCTCGACAAACAAAACATACAGTGGAATGATGTTTCCACCTCCATGCTTCACGGTTGGGATGGTGTTCTTGGGGTTGTACTCATCCTTCTTCTTCCTCGAGTGGAGTTTAGACCAAAAAGCTCTATTTTTGTCTCATCAGACCACATGACCTCCTCTGGATCATCCAGATGGTCATTGGCAAACTTCAGATGGGCCTGGACATGCGCTGGCTTGAGCAGGGGGACGCAATCCATGACTGCGTAGTGTGTTACTAATGGTTTTCTTTGAGACTGTGGCCCCAGCTCTCTTCAGGTCATTGACCAGGTCCTGCCGTGTAGTTCTGGGCTGATCCCTCACCTTCCTCATGATCATTGATGCCCCACGAGGTGAGATTTTGCATGGAGCCCCAGACCGAGGCTGATTGACCGTCATCTTGAACTTCTTCCATTTTCTAATAATTGCGCCAACAGTTGTTGCCTTCTCACCGAGTTCATTAGAACGTGCGTTGAAGATGTCGTTCCCATAGCAACGATTAAAACATACCCAAACCAGAAACCGTGGATTGATGGCAGCATTCGCGTGAAACTGAAAGCGCGAACCACTGCTTTTAATCAGGGCAAGGTGACCGGAAACATGACCGAATACAAACAGTGTAGCCATTCCCTCCGCAAGGCAATCAAACAAGCTAAGCGGCAGTATAGAGACAAAGTAGAATCTCAATTCAACGGCTCAGACACAAGAGGTATGTGGCAGGGTCTACAGTCAATCACGGATTACAAAAAGAAAACCAGCCCCGTCACGGACCAGGATGTCTTGCTCCCAGGCAGACTAAATAACTTTTTTCCCGCTTTGAGGACAATACAGTGCCACTGACACGGCCTGCAACCAAAACATGCGGCCTCTCCTTCACTGCAGCCGAGGTGAGTAAAACATTTAAACGTGTTAACCCTCGCAAGGCTGCAGGCCCAGACGGCATCCCCAGCCGCGCCCTCAGAGCATGCGCAGATCAGCTGGCTGGTGTGTTTACGGACATATTCAATCAATCCTTATCCCAGTCTGCTGTTCCCACATGCTTCAAGAGGGCCACCATTGTTCCTGTTCCCAAGAAAGCTAAGGTAACTGAGCTAAACGACTACCGCCCTGTAGCACTCACTTCCGTCATCATGAAGTGCTTTGAGAGACTAGTCAAGGACCATATCACCTCCACCCTACCTGACACCCTAGACCCACTCCAATTTGCTTACCGCCCAAATAGGTCCACAGACGATGCAATATCAACCACACTGCACACTGCCCTAACCCATCTGGACAAGAGGAATACCTATGTGAGAATGCTGTTCATCGACTACAGCTCGGCATTTAACACCATAGTACCCTCCAAGCTCGTCATCAAGCTCGAGACCCTGGGTCTCGACCCCGCCCTGTGCAACTGGGTACTGGACTTCCTGACGGGCCGCCCCCAGGTGGTGAGGGTAGGCAACAACATCTCCACCCCGCTGATCCTCAACACTGGGGCCCCACAAGGGTGCGTTCTGAGCCCTCTCCTGTACTCCCTGTTCACCCACGACTGCATGGCCACGCACGCCTCCAACTCAATTATCAAGTTTGCGGACGACACAACAGTGGTAGACTTGATTACCAACAACGACGAGACTGCCTACAGGGAGGAGGTGAGGGCCCTCGGAGTGTGGTGTCAGGAAAATAACACTCAACGTCAACAAAACTAAGGAGATGATTGTGGACTTCAGGAAACAGCAGAGGGAACACCCCCCTATCCACATCGATGGAACAGTAGTGGAGAGGGTAGCAAGTTTTAAGTTCCTCGGCATACACATCACAGACAAACTGAATTGGTCCACTCACACTGACAGCGTCGTGAAGAAGGCGCAGCAGCGCCTCTTCAACCTCAGGAGGCTGAAGAAATTCGGATTGTCACCAAAAGCACTCACAAACTTCTACAGATGCACAATCGAGAGCATCCTGGCGGGCTGTATCACCGCCTGGTACGGCAACTGCTCCGCCCTCAACCGTAAGGCTCTCCAGAGGGTAGTGAGGTCTGCACAACGCATCACCGGGGGCAAACTACCTGCCCTCCAGGACACCTACACCACCCGATGTTACAGGAAGGCCATAAAGATCATCAAGGACATCAACCACCCGAACCACTGCCTGTTCACCCCGCTATCATCCAGAAGGCGAGGTCAGTACAGGTGCATCAAAGCTGGGACCGAGAGACTGAAAAACAGCTTCTATCTCAAGGCCATCAGACTGTTAAACAGCCACCACTAACATTGAGTGGCTGCTGCCAACACACTGTCATTGACC
This sequence comes from Oncorhynchus nerka, assembly GCF_034236695.1. Lineage (NCBI taxonomy): Eukaryota > Metazoa > Chordata > Actinopteri > Salmoniformes > Salmonidae > Oncorhynchus > Oncorhynchus nerka. The sequence continues at coordinate 50,744,212 of NC_088413.1, read as the reverse complement.
CTGACCCAACTCCAGCCACTTTAATAATGGGAATTGATGGGAAATGATGTAAATATATCACTAGCCACTTTAAACAATGCTACCTTATATAATGTTACTTACCCTACATTATTCATCTCATATGCATACGTATATACTGTACTCTACATCATCGACTGCATCCTTATGTAATACATGTATCACTAGCCACTTTAACTATGCCACTCTGTTTACTTTGTCTACATACTCATCTCATATGTATATACTGTACTCGATACCATCTACTGTATGCTGCTCTGTACCATCACTCATTCATACATCCTTATGTACATATTCTTTATCCCCTTACACTGTGTATAAGACAGTAGTTTTGGAATTGTTAGTTAGATTACTTGTTGGTTATCACTGCATTGTCGGAACTAGAAGCACAAGCATTTCGCTACACTCGCATTAACATCTGCTAACCATGTGTATGTGACAAATAAAATTTGATTGGATTTGATTTGATATGTATACGTATATACTGTACTCTATATCATCTACTGCATCTTTATGTAATACATGTATCACTAGCCACTTTAACTATGCCACTTTGTTTACATACTCATCTCATATGTATATACTGTACTCGATACCATCTACTGTATCTTGCCTATGCCGCTCTGTACCATCACTCATTCATATATCTTTATGTACATATTCTTTATCCCTTTACACTTGTGTGTATAAGGTAGTAATTTTGGAATTGGTAGTTAGATTACTCGTTGGTTATTACTGCATTGTCGGAACTAGAAGCACAAGCATTTCGCTACACTCGCATTAACATCTGCTAACCATGTGTATGTGACAAATAACATTTGATTTGATTTGAAGCTGCTTGCCTATTGTCCTGTAGCCCATCCCAGCCTTGTGCAGGTCTACAATTTTAACCCTGATGTCCTTACACAGCTCTCTGGGTCTTGGCCATTGTGGAGAGGTTGGAGTCTGTTTGATTACGTGTGTGGACAGGTGTCTTTAATACAGGTAATGAGTTCAAACAGGTGCAGTTAATACAGGTAATGAGTGGAGAAAAGGAGGGCTTCTTAAAGAAAAACTAACAGGTCTGTGAGAGGCGGAATTCTTACTGGTTGGTAGGTGATCAAATACTTACGTCATTTAAATTAATTACTTAAAAATCATACAATGTGATTTTCTGTATTTTTGTTTTAGATTCTGTCTCTCACAGTTGAAGTGTACCTATGATAAAAATGACAGACCTCTACATGCTTTGTAAGTAGGAAAACCTGCAAAATCGGCAGTGTATCAAATACTTGTTCTCCCCACTGTACACCCCTCCCTACCGTGTAGGCTTACCCTGTATTGAAGGTTTGGCTTGACAATCTCTGAATGTCATTCAACTTTTTTGGTGTTTTGTAAGAGATGTCTTTCCATTCATCAAATTGAATCTGCACAGTTGGGTTTGACTGATTGATTTTATTTGTCAGTTAAAAAAATACATATATGGCCTCCAGAGTGGCGCAGTGGTCTAAGGCACTGCATCGCAGTGTTGCAGCATCACTGCAGCCTGGGGTTCGATCCCTGTGTAATTACCGGCCGTGGCTGGGAGCCCCAAAGGGCGGCGCACAATTGGCCCAGCATCATCCGGGTTTAGTCAAGTGTTTGGCCGGTGGGGCTTTACTTAGCTCATTGCACTCTAGTGATTCCTTGTAGTGGGCCAGGCGGCTGAAGGCTGACTACGGTCGCCAGTTGAACAGTGTTTCCTCCGACACGTCATCTGGGTTAAGCTAGCGGATGTTAAGAAGCGCGGCTTGGCGGTCATGTTTCGGAGGGCGCATGACTCAACCTTCGCCTCTCCCGAGCCTGTTGGGGAGTTGCAGCAATGAGACAAGATCATAATCATGAAATTGGGGAGAAAAAGGGAGAAAAAAGTATTATAATAATAAAAAATAACACATAGATACACAAATAATATTAAATTGACCGGGATTACACAATAAAGTCAGGGACTTATTTCCATTGTAGTCCCTACATTTGCTGTGGCATATGCTACAGTAATTTAAGGACTGAATGCATCTTTCTCTCGGTGGTCGCCTTATTTTTGAAAATAGCTACATCTAAAGGCTGTTATGTTTTTCTGTCATGCGTAATGTGCGGTAGCCTATATTATAGGCTATGCATTGGATAACGGCAGAATTATTTGTGCTTTTTTGGGCTTGGGCTCATAAAATGTCTTTAATGTAAGGGCTCATAAAATGTATGTATTTAATGTATGGCTCGTCGTGCTCAAATAACATCAGACTTGAATTTTCTTGACGATCAAAGCTCTAATCAAATACAGACATATTAATATGGTTTAGAATGACATTTCTGTTTTAGGTGGGAAATACCAGGTTACCCAGGAGAAAAGTGTTTGTTCTCGGGATGGAATATTTCAAATCTGTTGTACTCACTTAAAAACAATAATGCAATTATGTATTGCATTGTGGTATTGTATGCTAATCTAGGTAGAATAATTGCACTGTCCCAAAACAAGATCAGTAGGGGAGATTTTTGAGCTGTGTGTCTCATGTCTTTACTGTTCTTTCATGCACAATGATGCACATGGCCTATCAGGTATTCCTATTTGTTCTCATTGATTCATATAAAAAATGTATGCAGCTTTGAATGTTTTTATGTGTGGTGTGATTGCTAGTTAGCCTACTGCAGATCTGGACAAACAATCCACCTACCACTATTGTCACTATGAATGGTGATAGACCATTAGACTGGATAGAGCACTATACTGACCTGTGGTATAGTAAAAGTTAGCACATGGAAAAGTGTAATACAAAGGTAATGTACCAAAACACCTTGATATATAGGGGAGGCGCATGTAAGCAGATGAGGAAATTTGTCTAGGATGGAAGTGATTGTATAGTAAAACCTACAAAAGAGAAAACGGAAAAGGAAAACGCTACCCTCTCCTGTTTCCAATAAAAACACACTACCCTCTCCTGTTTCCAATAAAAAACACACTACCCTCTCCTGTTTCCAATAAAAAACACACTACCCTCTCCTGTTTCCAATAAAAAACGCACTACCCTCTCCTGTTTCCAATAAAAAAACACACTACCCTCCTGTTTCCAATAAAAAAACGCACTACCCTCTCCTGTTTCCAATAAAAAAACACACTACCCTCTCCTGTTTCCAATAGAAAAACACACTACCCTCTCCTGTTTCCAATAAAAAAACACACTACCCTCTCCTGTTTCCAATAAAAAAACACACTACCCTCTCCTGTTTCCAATAAAAAACACACAACCCTCTCCTGTTTCCAATCAAAAACACACTACCCTCTCCTGTTTCCAATAGAAAAACACACTACCCTCTCCTGTTTCCAATAAAAAAACACACTACCCTCTCCTGTTTCCAATAAAAAAACACACTACCCTCTCCTGTTTACAATAAAAAACACACTACCCTCTCCTGTTTACAATAAAAAAACACAATACCCTCTCCTGTTTACAATAAAAAACGCACTACCCTCTCCTGTTTACAATAAAAAACACACTACCCTCTCCTGTTTACAATAAAAAAACACAATACCCTCTCCTGTTTCCAATAAAAAACACACTACCCTCTCCTGTTTCCCCCCCAAAAAACACACTACCCTCTCCTGTTTCCAATAAAAAACACACTACCCTCTCCTGTTTCCAAATAAAAACACACTACCCTCTCCTGTTTCCAATAAAAAAAACACACAACCCTCACCAAAGCAAAAAAAGATGTTTGACAACCCATCCCTATTTTGGACCACACATCCCCCCGAGTAAATTGTGATCTGTCCCTAAAACTTTGCAACCATGGTCATGCCCCTATGCCCCTACTCTCTACTTCTGTACTTTAAATGTGAATCATTCAGAGGCTGTGCCAGCTGAACCATGAACCACTGACACACTGCAGTTAGGGAGGAGGGCTCTTCTAGCTGCCCTAGCTCCTCTACCTTATCTAGCTTATGTTTTTATTCATCCCTTTTTCTATAAATGTATTTGCCTGGTTTGTAAAGATGTTTTACACTGACGCGAAGGCCAGTCGACCCAATGAAGTGGCCCCGTTGTCAGTGCAGCTGAAATTCAATGGATTTTGTGCTTAGAGACAAAACAAAAACAAACTTTGACCACTTATTATAAAATCCTTTCTTAGAGCCCAGTCTTACATCTGCACTAGAAATATTCAAATCACAACTAACTCGAGAAGGAAAAGGACAATCATACAATATAACCTGGGTCCCAGATGAAAGTTTCCTCTGAAGCAAAGAAAAATATTACAGTTGGGTGTTTTTCCACCAGAAAAGAAAGCCATCTCAAACACAGTCAAAAAAATTTAGTCTGGGAGTCAGTTGTAGGGTGTACAGACACAGTTCATTACCTAGGTACCCTCATCTCCGATCTAATTTCTCTGTCAGGTTATCTGATGAGATTAAGCACCAGTGCCATTATGTAGTGGAACGCTGTGATACCTTTCCATTTTACACCTGACTAACTTTCAATCGGGAGGCAGCAGCCTTAGTGGAATGCAGAAAAGTTACTGTGAATGTTGTAAATGGTAGGGCTATTAGAATCTCATGAGTTGCAAAAGGGTTCTTCGGCTGTCCCCAAAGGAGAACCCTTTTTGACTCGGGGTAGAACTATTTTGGGTTCCATGTAGAACCCTCTGTAGAAAGGGTTCTACGTGGAACACAAAAGTGTACTACCTGGAACCAAAATGGTTCAACCTGGAACTAAAAAGGGTTCTTCTCATATGGGGACAGCCGAAGAACCCTTATTGGTTCTAGATAGCACATTTTTTTTCTTAAGAGAGTATAACATGCAGTGGCTATGTTACTAGTAGCTATTTGTTAGTGCATAATGTGTATTTTCACACATAATCATATAGATAAGGTACCAAAAACCTAAAGCCACAAGTAAATTAAGTAATTAATATAAAAACCTAAATCGTGCATCATGAGGAAACAGCTTAAAGATGATAGATATCCTGTAGATTAAGAAAACTGATTGCAGAGAGAACATGCATACATCTTCATGATCTATGCTCAACGGCATATCACAATAACGTGTATGTTGTTTATTATTGCAAAAAGTTGTTGTTGTGAATGTTAATATCTTAATGAGTCTAATTGTATACTTTTACTCAGTGCTGCTGCTCATAACAAATGGGCAACAAGAATGTGTTGACATCCGTGAAAATGGGTAAAGCTTCTGATAAACTGCAAGGAGAGGGAGCTGGGGATACTGCTGATGATGCTATCCTCTGCCAAAGCAGCATCATCTATCAGCATTACAGTGGTATTAGCAGACATTTCTCTAAGTGGGAAAGCAGTTAGCTGCCAATCTAGCTTAGGTGGACTGGCAGAGCTGCCAGTCCATCTTAGGTGGACTAAAGAGCTGCTTGCTGAAGTTCAACTTTTCAGTTTTCATGTTTTGCAGCTCTAGAGTTTTTAAGAAAAAATAACTGTAGCTGCTTCCTATTGATTCTAAGAACATGCCTGCTCATAAAGTTAGGTATACAGTTGAAGACGGAAGTTTACATACACTTAGGTTGGAGTCATTAAAACTCGTTTTTCAACCACTCCACAAATTTATTGTTAAAACCTCTTACAGCTACCCCCCTACTTTTTTCAATTTCTGCCTGAAGACATACCCAAATCTAACTGCCTGTAGCTCAGGCTCAGAACCAAGGATATGCATATTCTTAATTTCATTTGAACGAAAACACTCTGAGGTTTGTGTAAATGTGAATTGAATGTAGGAGAATATAACACAATATATCTGGTTTAGATAATACAATGAAAAAAACATGTTTTTTCATTTTATTGTTGTATCATCATCTTTAAAACGAACAAGACAAAACAAACATTCAGATAGGATGATGGGGACAATTTCAGTGAAAAACATAAGAGGGCAGCAGTACTTGTGCAAAGTTCCAAAATGAGTGTGCTACATCACATTTATCATGAAGTCACCCAGGTGTCCCACACAAGTAGCCCAAATGTGGCCAAATTGGTGAAGTTATACATTTTGAATGGAATAACTATATACAAAATACCAAAATGGTATTCTAACACACACCCCCAAATAATGGAGAAAAAACATGAAAAAATATATACATTTACAAAATAAAACTTTCAATATTTGGAAGACCCCTCAGTCCTCTACGCAATATTGTGCTGCTGATGCCAGGTGCCATATCAGTCTCTTTCTGCTGTAAAGCAGAGGGTCACCAAGCATGTGGTGCAGGTGATGGGGGACTTCATTTAGCAAAGAACACAGTGACGCCTCTATGCTGTGCCGTTTCGGCCCTGAGGCACATCCATGCCTGCAGAAATACATTTGGGCAGATGAACACCACTTGTGGCAGGAGCTGGATGAACCAGCTTCAGTGGGGGATGGACACCTTGGTACTGGGGGCTCCCATTCAGAGTCAGTGTCACTGTGAAAGAAAATATTCAGTTAGAATAGTTTTACATATGAGCCCTGTATCAACAGGTATAATAAACAGATATATATATAGAGTACAGGGAACATAAGGTTGAATATATTATTATAGACCTGCTAGATCTACTGTCTCATTTATAATATTATAGACCAGCTAGATCTACTGTCTCTTATATTATGACAGACCAGCTAGATCTACTGTCTTTATTATATTACAACAGACCAGCTGTATCTACTGTCTCCATTTCACTTTGGCCATTGTTGTGGGCCTGTCCTCCCCTCAACAGCCTATTTCATGTGGGGGTGGGGTGGGGCGGCAGACACACGCATCTCACATTTCATTACATTACATTTTTATATATTGCTACTAAATAAAAAACATATCACAAATAATATTTTATATTATTAATTTCAAACAACGGCATTAGCATGAGAAGAACTTACCAGTCCAAAAATATTCCTCCATTTGGGAATTGCTAAATGAATCATCCTCCAACAATCTGTCTCACTTTCCCGATCAATTTCTTCTAAAATTGTGTGTACAATTCTGTATATCTAGACTTAGATTTAGCTTTCCCTGACTTAGTCGCCATACTGATTGATATATAAACAGCTTAATATGCGCTTTACCAAAACAACGCTGTGCGTAACATGCGTTGCTCTTCTGGTATGAAACTTCAATGGCGAATGACCCTCTTTATGCCGGAGTTTACTACATGGGTTGGTCTTCCAAAACATAAACATGACATATTGCCGTTTACCTCAGCTTATTGGCTATCTACCCAGCCAGATTTCAAGACGATCAGTGGTCATTGGGTTAAAATACAGTCAATCAACGAAACAGCGGTCATATCATTGGTGCACAATAATGTCATTACTTGTTGTCTTCAAATCGGTTTCTTTCAGTCAATACGTCCCGCGAAATGACCCATCAGGTTTGGTTGTGTTACAAACAAACCAGTTGATTGCAATGAAACCAAACATGACTGGAAAAGTAATGTTAGGTGTGTGTATTTACATCGAATGTGTCGTCGAAAATGGAATGAGACGGAATTCACGACACAAGCGGTTCACAAAATGTTTCATGTTAGGCTATAAAAATGGATTTTATCAAACAAAAGACCATTCATTGTGTAACAATGAGCATTGGGATTGCAAACAGAGGAAGATCGTCAAAGGTAAACAATTTATTTTATTGCAGTTTGTGATTTTACGCCTGTGCTGGTTGAAATAGTTGTTTTTTATGGGGCTCTATCCTCAGATAATCGCATCGTATTCTTTCGCAGTAAAAGCTTTTTTATAATCTGACAACGCAGTTGGATTAGCAAGATTCCAGGCTTTTGAAACATGTGGTACACTTGTATTTTCATTAATGTTTAATATGACTATTTATGTAGCGATCACCATATGTTGTCGAATTTCATCCCGGTTCGGTGCTCAGAGAGGTTAACCTCTTGAACCTATAGGGGCGCTGTGTCATTATTGGATAAAAAGACGTGCCCGTTTTAAGCGCAATATTTTGTCACGAAAAGATGATCGACTATGCATGGAATTGACAGCCTTGGAAAGACACAACTCTGACGTCTCCAAAACTGCAAAGATATTATCTGTGCGTGCCCCAGAACTAATGCAACAGGCGAAACCAAGATGATGTTTCATACAGGAAATGCCCCGGATTCTGAAGGCGCTGTGTTCCAATGTCTCCTTATATGGCTGTGAATGCGCCAGGAATGAGCCTGCGCTTTCTGTATATTCCCCGAGGTGTCTGCAGCATTGTGACGTGTTTGTAGGCATATCATTGGAAGATTGACCATAAGAGACTACATTTACCTGGTGTCCCGCCCGGTGTCCTGTGTGAGTAATCAGTAAGTCCATGCGCGTTCCATTTCTTCAGATTGAAAGTAAACTGCCACGATGGATTTTATCGTCGATAGATATGTGAAAAACACCTTGAGGATTGATTCTAAACATCGCTTGCCATGTTTCTGTCGATATTATGGAGTTAATTTGGAAAAAAGTTCGCGTTTTAATGACTTTTTTTTTTTTTCTTACCCAAACGCGGTGAACAAAACGGAGCGATTAGCCGACACAAGTAATATTTTTTGTAAAAACGGAACACTTGCTATCTAACAGTCTCCTCATTGAAAACATCTGAAGTTCTTCAAAGGTAAATGATTTTATTTGAATGTTTTATGTTTTTTTGTGGAAAATGTTGCATGCTGAATGCTAGGCTTAATGCAATGCTAGGCTATCAATACTCTTACACAAATGCTTGTTTAGCTATGGTTCAAAAGCATATTTTGAAAATCTGAGATGACAGTGTTGTTAACAAAAGGCTAAGCTTGAGAGCAAATAGATTTATTTCATTTCATTTGCGATTTTCATGAATAGTTAACGTTGTGTTATGCTAATGAGCTTGCTGATAGATTTACACAATCCTGGATACAGGGGTTTTTTCGTAGTTAAACGTGACGCAGAAAACGGAGCAATTTGTCCTAAACAAATAATCTTTCAGGAAAAACTGAACATTTGCTATCTGAGTCTCCTCATTGAAAACATCTGAAGTTCTTCAAAGGTAAATGATTTTATTTGAATGCCTTTCTGTTTTTTTGTGTAAATGTTGCCTGCTGAATGCTAACGCTAAATGCTACGCTAAATGCTACATTAGCCATCAATACTGTTACACAAATGCTTGTTTTGCAATGGTTGAGAAGCATATTTTGAAAATCTGAGATGACAGTGTTGTTAACAAAAGGCTAAGCTTGAGATCAAATAGATTAATTTCATTTCATTTGCGATTTTCATGAATAGTTAACGTTGCGTTATGGTAATGAGCTTGAGGCTGTAGTCACGATACCGGATCCGGGATGGCTCGACGCAAGAAGTTAACAAACTATCGTTTTGGCAAGTCTGTTAGAACATCTACTTTGTGTATGACAATTGTTCTCAGACAGATTATTTCACTTATAATTCACTGTATCACAATTCCAGTGGGTCAGAAGTTGACATACACTAAGTTGACTGTGCCTTTAAACAGCTTGGAAAATTACAGAAAATTATGTCACGGCTTTAGATGCTTCTGATAGGCTAATTGACATAATTTGCGTCAATTGGAGGTGTACCTGTGGATGTACTTCAAGGCCTACCTTCAAACTCAGTGCCTCTTTGCTTGACATCATTGTAAAATCTAAATAAATCAGCCAAGACCTCAGAAAAAAATTGTTCACATCAATCCCAGAACAACAGCAAAGGACCTTGTCACGAATATCACCGAAGGTGGCTCCCCTTCCCGTTCGGGCTGCGCTCGGCGGTCGTCGTCGCTGGTCTACTAGCTGCCACCGATCCCTCTTTTCCCTTTTCGTTTGGTTTTGTCTCATTTTTTCACCTGTTCCTTGTGTTTTTTGGGTTGGGTATTTAAGTTTGGTTAACCCGTGGCTGTTTGTGCGGGCGTGTTACTGTTTATGTTAGAGGTGTACTCTGATTATTGTTTTTGCTGTCCGGTATTACCAGTTGCACTTGGGTTTGATATGTTACGCCTGTGTTCGGCATCACCCATTGTACGTGTTCCTGTTTTGGACAATAAAGCGTTTTCCCCAGATACTTCTGCTCACTGCGCCTGACTCCACACCCATCCTCTTCGAGTTACAGCCCTTTTGAAGATTCTGGATAAAACAGGTACAAAAGTATCTATATCCACAGTAAAACGAGTCCTATTGTCACGTTTTGACCTTAGTTATTTTGTTGTGTCTTTGTTTTAGTATGGTCAGGGCGTGAGTTGGGTGGGTTGTCTATGTTCCTTTTTCTATGTGGTGTTTTTGTGTTTGGCCTGGTATGGTTCTCAATCAGAGGCAGGTGTCGTTAGTTGTCTCTGATTGAGAATCATACTTAGGTAGCCTTTTCCCACCTGTGTTTCGTGGTGATTATTTTCTGTTCAGTGTTTTTTCAGCACCTTACAGGACTGTTCATTTGTCGTTTTTTGTTTTGTTCAGTGTTCAAATACTTTATTAAAAAATATGAACACTTACCACGCTGCGCATTGGTCCTCCGATCCTTCCTACTACTCTCCTCAGAAGAGGAGGAAGATGAACGTTACACCTATATCGACATAGCCTGAAAGGTCGCTCAGCAAGGTAGAAGCCACTGCTCCAAAACCGGCATAAAAAAAGTCAGACTACGGTTTGCAACTGCACATGGGGACAAAGATTGTACTTTTTGGAGAAATGTCCTCTGGTCTGATGAAACAAAAAAATAGAACTGTTTGGCAATAATGACCATCGTTATGTTTGGACGAAAAAGGGGGAGGCTTGCAAGCCGAAGAACACCATCCCAACCGTGAAGCATGGGGGTGGCAGCATGTTGTGGGGGTGCTTTGCTGCAGGAGGGACTGGTGCACTTCACAAAATAGATGGCATCATGAAAAGTATGTGGATATATTGAAGCAACATCTCAAGACATCAGTCATGAAGTTAAGGCTTGGTCGTAAATGGGTCTTCCAAATGGACAATGACCCCAAGCATACTTCCAAAGTAGTGGCAAAATGGCTTAAGGACAACAAAGTCAAGGTATTGGAGAGGCCATCACAGCGCCCTGACCTCAATCCTATACAAAAGTTGTGGGAAGAACGGAAAAGGTGTGTGCGAGCAAGGAGGCCTACAAACCTGACTCAGTTACACCAGCTCTGTCAGGAGGAATGGGACAAAATTCACCCAACTTATTGTGGGAAGCTTGTGGAAGGCTACCCGAAAAGTTTGACCCAAGTTAAACAATTTAAAGGCAATGCTACCAAATACTAATTGAGTGTATGTAAACGTCTGACCCACTGGGAATGTGATGAAAGAAATAAAAGCTGAAATAAATCACTCTCTACTATTATTCTGACGTTTCACATTCTTAAAATAAAGTGGTGATCATAACTGACCTAAGACAGGGTATTTTTACTCTGAATAAATGTCAGGAATTGTGAAACAAATGTCTTCAGATTCTTAGAGGGTTCCCTATTTGAGGCTTTTTACCCCGGTTAGGCCTCTCTTCCCGAGAAAGTTAAATCTGAGCTAATATTGTCCATCTATTTTTATACTTTACACTATGAGTCACGTACTCTTATGGCTTCTGATGCTTTACATGAGGGGCGATGTCTAGCTTTTGTATCCTCTAGAACCACAACCTCTCAACACAATTTGTACCACTGTGACGCCTGCTCCCGCTCCCCCTCTCTGGCACTCGAGGGCGCCAGGTGGCCCATCATTATGCACACCTGTCACCATCATTATGCGCGTCTGTGCAATATTGGACTCACCTAGACTCCATTACTTTGTTGATTGCCCCTCTATATCTGTCTTCTCCTCAGTTTGTTCTCCATGGCAGCATTGATGTCATTACATTTTCCCCTGTCCAGAGGCTGTCCTTGTTTGTTTCTTGCCTGTTATCCATTAACCTGTTGCGACGAGCCATCCCGGATCCGGGATCGTGAATACAGCCTCAAGTTCATTACCATAACGCAACGTTAACTATTCATGAAAATCGCAAATTAAATGAAATCAATATGCTAGCTCTCAAGCTTAGATTTTTGTTAACAACACTGTCATCTCAGATTTTCAAAATATGCTTCTCAACCATAGCAAAACAAGCCTTTGTGTAACAGTATTGATAGCTAGCGTAGCATTTAGCGTTAGCATTCAGCAGGCAACATTTTCACAAAAACCAGAAAAGCATTCAAATAAAATAATTTACCTTTGAAGAACTTCGGATGTTTTCAATGAGGAGACTCTCAGTTAGATAGCAAATGTTCAGTTTTTACAAAAAGATGATTTGTTTAGGACAAATCGCTCCGTTTTCTGCGTCACGTTTTGCTACGAAAAAAACCTGTATCCAGGATTGTGTAAATCTATCTGCAAGCTCATTTGTTAACTATTCATGAAAATCGCAAATGAAATGAAATAAGTCTATTTGCTCTCAAGCTTAGCCTTTTGTTAACAACACTGTCATCTCAGATTTTCAAAAATATGCTTCTCAACCATAGCAAAACAAGCCTTTGTGTAACAGTATTGATAGCCTAGCATAGGATTCTGCCTGACATTCAGCATGCAACATTTTCACAAAAAACAGAAAACCATTCAAATAAAATCATTTACCTTTGAAGAACTTCAGATGTTTTCAATGAGGAGACTCTCAGTTAGATAGCAAATGTTCAGTTTTTACAAAAAGATTATTTGTGTTGACAAATCGCTCCGTTTTCTTCATCACGTTTGGGTAAGAAAAAAAACGAAAATTAAGTCATTAAAACGCGAACTTCTTTCCAAATTAACTACATAACATCGACAGAAACATGGCAAACCAATGTTTAGAATCAATCCTCAAGGTGTTTTTCACATATCTATCGACGATAAATCCATCGTGGCAGTTGACTTTCTCTTCTGAAGAAATGGAACGGCGCATGAACCTAAAGATTACGCAATAATTTCGACACAGGACACCGGGCGGACACCTGGTAAATGTATAGTCTCTTATGGTCAATCTTCCAATGATATGCCTACAAATACGTCACAATGCTGCAGACACCTTGGAGAAACGACACAAAGGGCAGGCTAATTCCCTACGCATTCACAGCAATATAAGGAGACATTGGAACACAGGGCTTTCAGAATCTGGGGCATTTCCTGTATGAAACTTAATCTTGGTTTCGCCTGTAGCATTAGTTCTGGGGCACTCACATATAATATCTTTGCAGTTTTGGAAACGTCAGAGTTGTTTCTTTCCAAAGCTGTCAATTCCATGCATAGTCAAGCATCTTTTCGTGACAAAATATCTTGTTTAAAGCGGGAACGTTTTTTATCCAAAAATGAAAAGAGTGCCCCCTATCTCGAAGAAGTTAAATGTTCACTCCATGTACTTGCTTCTCATCTCCCAGCTTCTGTATTTAAAGAATGCTGACACCACAATTTGAGGCGTCAGGGAGATTTGTTTTTTGTTTTGGTTGGTGACATCAGGTCCGGGGCCATTGCCGAAGGAACCGAGGGTGCCTCAGCTGGCTCGTAGGGCTTCCACGCCGTAGCTGGCTCGAGAGGTTTCCTTGCTTGGCTCGGCAGGCTCCCACCCCACGTCATGCCTCAGCCGGTTCGTCGGGCTTAGATGCCTCAGCTGGTTTGTGGGGCTCCCACATCTCAGCTGGCTCGTCATGCAGCCACGCCTCAGCCGGCTCATCAGGCTCCCATCCCACGTTATGCCTCAGCCGGCTCGTAGGGGTCCCACACCTCAGCCGGCTCGTCGGGTCCCACGCTTCAGCCGGCTCATCGGGCTTCCACATCTCAGCCTGCTCGTCCAGCCTGGGTGGCGCCTCTAGAGGGGGTTACTGTCACACCTGCTCCCACTCCCCCTCTTAAATCAAATCAAAGTGTATTTGTCACGTGCACCGAATACAACAGGTGTAGACCTTACAGTGAAACGCTTACTTACAGGCTCTAACCAATGGTGCGAGGACAAAAAAGTGTGTGTGTAGGTCAGTAAAGAAATAAAACAACAGTAAAAAGACATTTGGTGTAGAGGTCCTGGATGGCAGGCAGCTTTGCTTTGCAGTGATGTACTGGGCCGTACGCACTACCCTCTGAAGTGCCTTGCGGTCGGAGGCTGTGCAATTGCCGTACCAGGCAGTGATGCAACTGCTCAGGATGCTCTTGATGTTGCAGCTGTAGAACCTTTTGAGGATCTCAGGACCCATGCCAAATCTTTTTAGTTTCCTGAGGGGGAATAGGCGTTGTCGTGCCCTCTTCACGACTGTCTTGGTGTGTTTGGACCAATCTAGTTTGTTGTTGATGTGGACACCAAGGAATTTGAAGCTCTCCACCTGCTCTACTACAACCCGTCGATGAGAATGGGGACGTGCTCGGAGCTCCTTTTCCTGTAGTCCACATTCATCTCCTTAGTCTTGGTTACGTTGAGGGACAGGTTGTTATTCTGGCACCACCCGGCCAGGTCTCTGACCTCCTCCCTATAGGCTGTCTCGTCGTTGTCGGTGATCAGGCCTACCACTGTTGTGTCGTCAGCAAACTTAATGATGGTGTTGGCCATGCAGTCATGGGTGAACAGGGAGTACAGGAGGGGACTGAGCACGCACCCGTGGGGAGCTCCAGTGTTGAGGATCAGCAAGTCAGATGTGTTGCTACCTACCCTCACCACCTGGGGGTGGCCTGTCAGGAAGTCCAGGATCCAGTTGCAGAGGGGGGTGTTTAGTCCCAGGATCCTTAGCTTGGTGATGAGCTTTAAGGGTACTATGGTGTTGAACGCTGAGCTGTAGTCAATGAACAGCATTCTCACATAGGTGTTCCTTTTGTCCAGGTGGGAAAGGGCAGTGTGGAGTGCAATAGAGATTGCATCATCGGTGGATCTGTTTGGGCGGTATGCAAATTGGAGTGGGTCTAGCGTTTCTGGGATAATGGTGTTGATGTGAGCCATTACCAGCCTTTCAAAGCAATTCATGGCTACGGACATGAGTGTTACGGGTCTGTAGTCATTTAGGCAGGTTGCCTTTGTGTTCTTGGGCACAGGGACTATGGTGGTCTGCTTGAAGCATGTTGGTATTACAGACTCAATCAGGGCCATGATGAAAATGTCAGTGAAGACACCTGCCAGTTGGTCAGCACATGCCCGGAGCACACGTCCTGGTAATCCGTCTGGCCCCACAGCCTTGTTGACCTGTTTAAAGGTCTTACTCACGTCGGCTACGGAGAGAGTGATCACACAGTCGTCCGGAACAGCTGATGCTCTCATGCATGCCTCAGTGTTGCTTGCCTCGAAGTCAGCATGGAAGTAATTTAGCTCGTCTGGTAGGCTTGTGTCACTGGGCAGCTCGTGGCTGTGCTTCCCTTTGTAGTCTGTAATAGTTTGCAAGCCCTGCCACATCCGACGAGCGTCGGTACCGGTGTAGTATGATTCAATCTTAGCCCTGTATTGACACTTTGCCTGTTTGATGGTTCGTCGCAGGGCCTAGCGGGATTTCTTGTAAGCTTCCGGGTTAGAGTCCCACACCTTGAAAGCGGCAGCTCTACCCTTTAGCTCAGTGTGAATGTTGCCTGTAATCCATGGCTTCTGGTTGGGGTATGTACGTACAGTCACTGTGGGGACGACGTCCTCAATGCACTTATTGATAAAGCCAGTGACTGATGTGGTGTATTCCTCAATGCCATCGGAAGAATCCCGGAACATGTTCCAGTCTGTGATAGTAAAGCAGTCCTGTAGTTTAGCATCTGCTTCATCTGACCATTTTTTTAATAGACCGAGTCACTGGTGCTTCCTGCTTTAATTTTTGCTTGTAAGCAGGAATCAGGAGGATAGAGTTGTGTTTGGATTTACCAAATGGAGGACGAGGGAGAGCTTTGTACGCGTCTCTGTGTGTGGAGTACAGAGTATCTAGAATTGTTTCCCCTCTGGTTGCACATTTAACATGTTGATAGAGATTTGGTAGAACTGATTTAAGTTTCCCTGCATTAAAGTCTCCGGCCACTAGGAGCGCCACCTCTTGGTGAGTGGTTTCCTGTTTGCTTATTTCCTTATACAGCTGACTGAGTGTGGTCTTTGTGCCAGCATCTGTCTGTGGTGGTAAATAAACAGCCACGAAAAGTATAGCTGAGAACTCTCTAGGCAAGTAGTGTGGCCTGCAGTTTATCACAATATATTCCAATTCAGGCGAGCAAAATCTGGAGACCAGCTGCACCAGCTGTTGTTTACAAATATGCACAGACCGCACCCCCTAGTCTTACCGGAGTGTGCTGTTTTATCCTGCCGGTGCAGCGTGTATCCCGCTAGCTGAATATCCATGTCGTCATTCAGCCACGATTCCATGAAGCATAGGATATTACAGTTTTTGATGTCCCATTGGTAGGATATTCGTGATCTTACCTCGTCTAGTTTATTGTCCAATGATTACACGTTGGCGAGTAATATAACGGCAGCTTTCCTAGTTGTCTTCTGCGGGTCCGAACGAGGCATCCGGCTCTTCATCCTCTGCGTCACTTCCTTTCACGAATAATTGGGATGTCAGCCCTGTGGGGTGTTTGGAGAATATCGTTTGAGTCCTGCTTGTTGTTGTTGTTGTTGAAGGAATCTTCATCTAATCCGAGGTGAGTGATCGCTGTCCTGATATCCAGAAGCTCTTTTCTTCCGTAAGATACGGTTGCAGAAACATTATGTACAAAATAATTTACAAATATCGCAAAAAAACCCACATAATAGCACAATTGGTTAGGAGACTGTAAAATGGCGGCCATCTCCTCCGACGCATCCGGTTAGTTCTCTGGTACTCGAGGGTGCTTAGGCGACCCATCATTACGCACGCCTGCCACCATCATTGCGTGCATCTGTGCAATATTTGACTTGACTTGTTGATTGCCCCTCTATATCTATCTGCTCTTCAGATTGTTCCCTGTGTCAGCATTGATGTCGTTACATTTCCGGCGCCGACAGAGATGGCCGCCTCGCTTCGCGTTCCTAGGAAACTATGCAGTTTTTTGGTTTTTTTTACGTGTTATTTCTTACATTAGTACCCCAGGTCATCTTAGGTTTCATTACATACAGTCGAGAAGAACTACTGAATATAAGATCAGCGTCAACTCACCATCAGTACGACCAAGAATGTTTTTCGCGACGCGGATCCTGTGTTCTGCCTTACAAACAGGACAACGGAATGGATCGCATGCAGCGACCCAAAAAAACGACTCCGAAAAAGAGGGAAACGAGGCAGTCTTCTGGTCAGACTCAGGAGACGGGCACACCGTGCACCACTCCCTAGCATTCTTCTTGCCAATGTCCAGTCTCTTGACAACAAGGTTGATGAAATCCGAGCAAGGGTAGCATTCCAGAGGGACATCAGAGACTGTAACATTCTGTGCTTCACGGAAACATGGCTCACTGGAGAGACGCTATCTGAAGCGTTGCAGCCAACGGGTTTCTCCACGCATCGCGCCGACAGAAACAAACACCTTTCTGGTAAGAAGAGGGGCGGGGGCGTATGCCTTATGGCTAACGAGACATGGTGTGATGAAAGAAACATACAGGAACTCAAATCCTTCTGTTCACCTGGAATTTAGAATTCCTCACAATCAAATGTAGACCGCATTATCTACCAAGAGAATTCTCTTCGATTATAATCACAGCCGTATATACCCCCTCCCCCAAGCAGACACATCGATGGCTCTGAACGAACTTTATTTAACTCTTTGCAAACTGGAAACCATTTATCCGGAGGCTGCATTCATTGTAGCTGGGGATTTTAACAAGGCTAATCTGAAAACAAGACTCCCTAAATTTTATCAGCATATCGATTGCGCAACCAGGGGTGGAAAAACCTTGGATCATTGTTACTCTAACTTCCGCGACGCATATAAGGCCCTGCCCCGCCCCCCTTTCGGAAAAGCTGACCACGACTCCATTTTGTTGATCCCTGCCTACAGACAGAAACTAAAACAAGAGGCTCCCACGCTGAGGTCTGTCCAACGCTGGTCCTACCAAGCTGACTCCACACTCCAAGACTGCTTCCATCACGTGGACTGGGATATGTTTCGTATTGCGTCAGATAACAACATTGACGAATACGCTGATTCGGTGTGGCCACGCACGCCTCCAACTCAATCATCAAGTTTGCGGACGACACAACAGTGATAGGCTTGATTACCAACAACGACGAGACGGCCTACAGGGAGGAGGTGAGGGCCCTCGGAGTGTGGTGTCAGGAAAATAACCTCACACTCAACGTCAACAAAACTAAGGAGATGATTGTGGACTTCAGGAAACAGCAGAGGGAACACCCCCCTATCCACATCGATGGAACAGTAGTGGAGAGGGTAGCGAGTTTTAAGTTCCTCGGCATACACATCACAGACAAACTGAATTGGTCCACTCACACAGACAGCATTGTGAAGAAGGCGCAGCAGCAGCAACCTCAGGAGGCTGAAGAAATTCGGCTTGTCACCAAAAGCACTCACAAACTTCTACAGATGCACAATCGAGAGCATCCGGGCGGGCTGTATCACCGCCTGGTACGGCAACTGCTCCGCCCTCAACCGTAAGGCTCTCCAGAGGGTAGTGAGGTCTGCACAACGCATCACCGGGGGCAAACTACCTGCCCTCCAGGACACCTACACCACCCGATGTTACAGGAAGGCCATAAAGATCATCAAGGACATCAACCACCCGAGCCACTGCCTGTTCACCCCGCTATCATCCAGAAGGCGAGGTCAGTACAGGTGCATCAAAGCTGGGACCGAGAGACTGAAAAACAGCTTCTATCTCAAGGCCATCAGACTGTTAAATAGCCACCACTAACATTGAGTGGCTGCTGCCAACACACTGACACTGACTCAACTCCAGCCACTTTAATAATGGGAATTGATGGGAAATGATGTAAATATATCACTAGCCACTTTAAACAATGCTACCTTATATAATGTTACTTACCCTACATTATTCATCTCATATGCATACTTATATACTGTACTCTATATCATCGACTGCATCCTTATGTAATACATGTATCACTAGCCACTTTAACTATGCCACTTTGTTTACATACTCATCTCATATGTATATATTGTACTCGATACCATCTACTGTATTACTTGTTGTTGGTTATTACTGCATTGTCGGAACTAGAAGCACAAGCATTTCGCTACACTCGCATTAACATCTGCTAACCATGTGTATGTGACAAATAAAATTGGATTTGATTTGATTTGATTTTCCCATGTCCAGACGCTGTCCTTGTTGGTTCTTGTCTATTATACAATCAATGTTCGCTTCTCATGTCATATCATCTGGCCTTACAACCACACAACCCTACCTAATGGCCTTACAAGCTATTCTGTATCAGCCAATTCCACATGTGCCCTTGTGCTGTGCCTTTTTTTGAGTTAGTTAATAAATACCCTGAAATGGAAACCGTTTCTTCAACCATCATTCCTGTATCCTGACCGATGTACCATAGTGGCAATATCCCTCCTCAACCTAGCCTAAGATGCAGTCCACCCGAGTTCTTTTCTTTAGTACCAAGAATTAAAGCAATTGTTGTATTTTCTAAAGTCTAGCAACCTTGCCTTCAGGCATGCCAGCTAAGATGATTAGACAAGCAACTCTAACTTGTTTGCGAGCTTCAAATGGCTTGGTAGCTAGTTATGAGGTTGGGAGATTGGGAACTTATCTAGCTGGCTCGCTAAAGCAAACTTCATAATATTGCTAGGTGGCTAGTATTACAGGGAAAAATACAAAACGTTTCTGTTTCATTTATTCATAAAGAAGGATTCAATAGGCTACATAGCTTGATCAAATTAATTTACAAAAATACCTCCTTCGAGTCCTGCCCATCACCGCCAGTTCAAATAAAATGCTGTGTGTGTCACTCGATACTGCTCCATTGCGCACCTGCGAAGGAACCACTTACTAGTGAGAAAAGGGAGGGGGGTACTCTTTTACCTGATCAGTGTGCCACCTCCATAAAATCCTGCTGACAGAACCTTTTTATAAATAATTATGATAAAACGTGGGCTTAAATTAAGTTTAGAAATTGATTTCACAACAGAAACATTTTAAAACAGAAAAAAATCTGAGGGGGCACCTGCTCCCTATGGGCATGACACCTCTGATGCAGGTTCAATCTTGATTGCAGGGAAATTGAAAATACTTCAGGGGAGACCGTGTAATTGCAGTTTTACTCCACAGATCAAAAGTAGTCATGATATAGTAGTATTTATGACATAATAATGATAAAAGAAAATGTAATTTAATACTGTTTGAAGTTGCTATTTTATTATGAGTGGCAAGTCAGCCCTCTTCTTGTCCAGCTATATACCACCTTAACACACTTAATTGTATGAGGAATAATAAGTAATTAGGAGAAGCTTATTTTGCAATACAAGATACGATCAATTGAACACTTAACACATATCAAAGTACATGAAATGTAACACTATTCTTAATCCTTTCACAGACCGTAAACCAATAACATGTTACTCCCATTTACTCTATTAGTGACATTAAAAAAATCATGAAACAAACAGATACTCTGGAAGAAGTGAATAACGTAAGAGTTCAAACTACCCCATGGAATAGAAAACATTTTCAACACATATTCCTATATCAGTATTGACACATTCAATTAGTCCCTTTTTCCATTACTTTCCACTTCATTGCATTTGTCTTGCTATTGTATCACCGGTTTCTCTTCCCCTTTTGCAATTATCTCTGATTGGAACATTTCTGAATTTCTCCAGGTACTATGTGAGATGATAATAAACCCCGTGTTAAAGGCACACGTGTACTCAATGATCCTTAACCAGTCTATTTATACTCTGTTCTTAAAATTTCAAGAGGCAAATGAGAAAGCCAATGAGGCTGAATGAGAAGTATATGGGTAAAATTTCTATCAAACGACATGTTCAGTGATGGATACAATTTTTGAAAACAAAAAACTACATTTTAAGTGAGAGGTAGGCAACTCCTTTAAGAGTATAAATTAGCCTGTTTGAGAAGGTTTGAATCCTAAGCAACCTGCCTACACATAGTTTGAAGTATAATACATACAGTGCCTTGCGAAAGTATTCGGCCCCCTTGAACTTTGCGACCTTTTGCCACATTTCAGGCTTCAAACATAAAGATATAAAACTGTATTTTTTGTGAAGAATCAACAACAAGTGGGACACAATCATGAAGTGGAACGACATTTATTGGATATTTCAAACTTTTTTAACAAAACAAAAACTGAAAAATTGGGCGTGCAAAATTATTCAGCCCCTTTACTTTCAGTGCAGCAAACTCTCTCCAGAAGTTCAGTGAGGATCTCTGAATGATCCAATGTTGACCTAAATGACTAATGATGATAAATACAATCCACCTGTGTGTAATCAAGTCTCCGTATAAATGCACCTGCACTGTGATAGTCTCAGAGGTCCGTTAAAAGCGCAGAGAGCATCATGAAGAACAAGGAACACACCAGGCAGGGCCGAGATACTGTTGTGAAGAAGTTTAAAGCCAGATTTGGATACAAAAAGATTTCCCAAGCTTTAAACATCCCAAGGATTACTGTGCAAGCGATACTATTGAAATGGAAGGAGTATCAGACCACTGCAAATCTACCAAGACCTGGCCGTCCCTCTAAACTTTCAGCTCATACAAGGAGAAGACTGATCAGAGATGCAGCCAAGAGGCCCATGATCACTCTGGATGAACTGCAGAGATCTACAGCTGAGGTGGGAGACTCTGTCCATAGGACAACAATCAGTCGTATATTGCACAAATCTGGCCTTTATGGAAGAGTGGCAAGAAGAAAGCCATTTCTTAAAGATATCCATAAAAAGTGTTGGTTAAAGTTTGCCACAAGCCACCTGGGAGACACACCAAACATGTGGAAGAAGGTGCTCTGGTCAGATGAAACCAAAATTGAACATTTTGGCAATGCAAAACAATGCAAAACGTTATGTTTGGCGTAAAAGCAACACAGCTCATCTCCCTGAACACACCATCCCCACTGTCAAACATGGTGGTGGCAGCATCATGGTTTGGGTCTGCTTTTCTTCACCAGGGACAGGGAAGATGGTAAAAATTGATGGGAAGATGGATGGAGCCAAATACAGGACCATTCTGGAAGAAAACCTGATGGAGTCTGCAAAAGACCTGAGACTGGGACGGAGATTTGTCTTCCAACAAGACAATGATCCAAAACATAAAGCAAAATCTACAATGGAATGGTTCAAAAATAAACATATCCAGGTGTTAGAATGGCCAAGTCAAAGTCCAGACCTGAATCCAATCGAGAATCTGTGGAAAGAACTGAAAACTGCTGTTCACAAATGCTCTCCATCCAACCTCACTGAGCTCGAGCTGTTTTGCAAGGAGGAATGGGAAAAAATGTCAGTCTCTCGATGTGCAAAACTGATAGAGACATACCCCAAGCGACTTACAGCTGTAATCGCAGCAAAAGGTGGCGCTACAAAGTATTAACTTAAGGGGGCTGAATAATTTTTCCGTTTTTGATTTGTTAAAAAAGTTTGAAATATCCAATAAATGTCATTCCACTTCATGATTGTATCCCACTTGTTGATTCTTCACAAAAAAATACAGTTTTATATCTTTATGTTTGAAGCCTGAAATGTGGCAAAAGGTCGCAAAGTTCAAGGGGGCCGAATACTTTCGCAAGGCACTGTACATACTGTAGCTACTGTAGTAGGTCAAAGCTGTGTGCTGGAAAACCTTGGTAAGCATGGGTGGAATAGGGATTGTGGTGCTTATGTGAATTTCCTTTATTTTTCGGCTTCAGACCAATGTCTATTTCTCAATTAATATATATTTTTTCACGTTTTTTACGCTGGAAGGGGATTACACAACATTATTACACAACATTATAATACAGCATAACTCAGCAATAAGAGTTAAGTAAAATTAAACAATAATAAGAAATGGCAACATACATAATGTAGTTATTAGTACTTATTTTATATTTTAACAGCTGATTTTCCAGAGGGAAGCGAAAAACCAGAAACCCATTTAAGCCAATATGGCAAGTTCCCAGGAAATAGACATGTACCCACTAACTATTTACATGAAAATATACCTTAACTAACTTGTCTAGTTAAATAAAGGTAAAAAAAAAAAAAAATCCCGTGATGATTGTGTTTTCAGCCACCTGTAGGTTGTGGGTGCATTAAATGCGCTACAGTCAATTTTGAGTGCATATTGTGGTGACTTTTTTCTGCTTTACCAAATGAGAAGAGTTACAAACTTCACACACCAGTCAGAGTTATACTTAAACTACATCTTTAATAATAATACGTTTTGCAATAGCATTTGACTTTCAACAATTCACTATTTCTAATGCACCGTTGAGTGACTACAGAAAAGTACAAATATCTTTTATAGCGAAGATACACCCCGCTCAACTTGCATGACGAACCACAGATCTTAGGATCAGTTCACAAAGGTTAAGATTTGTATGAAAGATATCTATAAAACATAGCAGACAGTTACCTGCTGTCAACAGTTTTCATTGTAAAGACCAGTGTCTGGCCCCCTTACTTCAAAAATGGAACCCTCTCTCCCTGGTATGGCATAGAACAGAACCATTAGCTCATGTTCTCTGGAATGCTCTTTAGGTTTTATCACCCAAAGATATCGTAAAAGGCCCATCCTCAGTGGAACACACACACACAATAGTTAACAGAATAGTCTATTCTGTCAAATAAAAAAAACATTATAATGCAATAAAAGCATTATATAATCTTGCAATTTTCCACGACAAGATCTACTTATATTAAATATATAATTATTAATATACGCCTACTGTATGATAGCTAGCAAATTAATTATCTAACTAACGTTATCCTGCCTAGCTGGAACTTCTGAAGAAAAATGTTTTATTTCTACAATTTCCAAAAGATAACCAAACAAAAACACATTTACTTTTTACGAGACGTGTTTGTGCCGTCATGTGCATTAGTATCACAATTTGTAACGTATTTGCATTTGTTTTTACTAACACTTGTATGTTGACTTCTCCATTGATGTTGTTTTTAAGTTTTCGTGGGGAGGTGGGGAGGTTCAGGCCCCGGAGTGAACATAATTGCTGACTAAAAACGAGGGCTCAGGGGCTTACGTTGCAAACTTCCCTTGCTTGGCTAATCATTTGGACCTCCAAGATGGTGACGGGGATTCCCCCAAGGGCATAAGGCGAGGGTAAGTGGACGAGGGTGTGTCTTTTAAGTGTTTGGACCGCAGCCTCTATTTCAATGAGACCACACATACTAGGCACACCTGAACTCTCACCCTCAACTAGGCGAGGTAGGCTACTGAAGTTGAAGCAGCAAATTTTGAGTGTATGAATAATGCGAAGAATATGTGCTTTAATTACAGTCGGTAAGCTAATACATAAAAAGCAGAAAGAGGACCGTTTCAAAATAATCTGTGGAACAACAAAAATATTTTCATTCCAAAGTCGTCTGTCTGACCACCCACTCCTGCATGCAGCATGAAAAATGCAGAACATGCTGCAATGATCTCGGTTGGAACCCGCATGTCAGTACACAACACAATGCTCATCATGTCATCCCTCATTTTAGGAGGAACAGATGGTGACAGGGGTCTTAGCAGAGTCAGGCAACCAGGGAACACCAGTCTCTGACAGAGGTGAGGTGCATTTTTGCACATACTCTCTCTGTCCAGCAAACGCTGGACAAGCCAGATGCTATTTTAAGGCATTCTGACAAATCTCCAAAGTTTACACATTTTTTATTTTATTTTGCCTTTATTTAACCAGGTAAGCTAGTTGAGAGCAAGTTCTCATTTACAACTGTGACCTGGCAAAGATAAAGCAAAGCAGTGCAACAGAAACAACAACACAGATTTACACATGGAATAAACAAGCGCACAGTCAACACAATAGAAAAAATAAAGTCTATATAAAAAATAAAAAAATAAAGTCTATATACAGTGTGTGCAAATGGCGTGAGGAGGTAAGGCAATATATAGGCCATAGAAGCGAAGTAATTACAAATGAACAAATTAACACTGGAATGATAGATGTGCAGAGGTGCAAGTAGAAATCCTGGTGTGCAAAGGAGCAAAAAAGTAAACAAAAACAATATGGGATGAGGTAGGTAGATTGGGTGGGCTATCTACAGATGGGCTATGTACAGCTGCAGCGATCGGTTAGCTGGTCAGATAGCTGCTGTTTAAAGTTAGTGAGGGAAATATAGGTCCAGCTTCAGCGATTTTTGGAATTCGTTCCAGTAATTGGCAGCAGAGAACTGGAAGGAATGGCAACCAAAGAGGTGTTGGCATTGGGGATGACCAGTGAGATATACCTGCTGGAGCACGTGCTATGAGTGGGTGTTGTTATCGTGACCAGTGAGCTGAGATAAGGCGGAGCTTTACCTAGCATAGACTTATGGATGACCTGGAGCCAGTGGGTCTGGCGACGAATATGTAGCGAGGGCCAACCGACTAGAGCATTCAGGTCGCAGTGGTGTGTGGAAAAAGGGGCTTTGGTGACAAAACGGATGGCACTGTGATTGTCTGCATCCAGTTTGCTGAGTAGAGTATTGGAAGCTATTTTGTAAATGACATCGCCAAAGTCGAGGATCGGCAGGATAGTCAGTTTTAGGAGGTTAGGTTTGGCGGCGTGAGTGAAGGAGGCTTTGTTGCGAAATAGGAAGCAGATTCTAGATTTAATTTTGGATTGGAGATGTTTAATATGTGTCTGGAGTTTACAGTCTAGCCAGTTGTCCACATATCCTAAGTCAGAACCGTTCATAGTAGTGATGCTAGTCGGGTGGGCGGGTGCGGGCAGCGAACGGTTGAAAAGCATGCATTTAGTTTTACTAGCTTTTAAGAGCAGTTGGAGGCCACGGAAGGAGTGTTGTATGGCATTGAAGCTCGTTTGGAGGTTAGTTAACACAATGTCCAAAAAGGGCCAGATGTATACAGACTGGTGCAGTCTGCGTAGAGGTGGATCAGGGAATCACCCACAGCAAGATCGACATCGTTGATATATACAGAGAAAAGAGTCGGCCCGAGAATTGAACCCTGTGGTACCCCCACAGAGACTGCCAGAGACAGTTCAGACACACTGAACTCTGTCTGAATAGTAGTTGTTGAACCAGGCGAGGCAGTCATTTGAGAAACCAAGGCTGTTGAGTCTGCTGATAAGAACACAGTGATTGTAGAAAGCCTTGGCCAGGTCGATGAAGACGGCTGCACAGTACTGTCTTTTATTGATGGCTGTTATGATATCGTTTAGTACGTTGAGCATGGCTGAGGTGCACCCGTGACCAGCTCGAAAATCGGATTGCACAGGAGGAGAAGGTACGGTGGGATTTGAAATGGTCAGTAATCTGTTCATTAACTTGGCTTTCGAAGACGTTAGAAAGGCAGGGCAGGATGGATATAGGTCTACAACAGTTTGGGTCTAGTTTGGCCCATTGAAGAGGGATCTTTAGGGATCTCGGACAAAATGATAATAGGAGTTGCAACAATGGCGGTGGAATTTTTTTGAAAAAGATGGACCAGATTGGCTTGCCTAGCTGATTTGTACGGGTCTAGGCTTTGCAACTCTTTCAGAACATCTATCTGGATTTGGGTGAAGGAGAAGCTCTGGAGATTTGGGCAAGTAGCTGCAGGGGGTGCAGAGCTGTTGGCCGAGGTTGGGGTAGCCAGGAGGAAAGCAAGGCCAGCCATGCTTATTGAAATTCTCAATTATCGTGGATTTATCGGTGGTGATAGTGTTGTAGAAATGTCCTCTGGTCTGATGAAACAAAAAAATAGAACTGTTTGGCAATAATGACCATCGTTATGTTTGGACGAAAAAGGGGGAGGCTTGCAAGCCGAAGAACACCATCCCAACCGTGAAGCATGGGGGTGGCAGCATGTTGTGGGGGTGCTTTGCTGCAGGAGGGACTGGTGCACTTCACAAAATAGATGGCATCATTTATTGGTGGTGATAGTGTTACCTAGCCTCAGTGCATTGGGCAGCTGGGAGGAGGTGCTTTTATTCTCCATGGACTTTACAGTGTCCCAAAACTTTTTGGAGTTAGAGCTACAGGATGCAAATTTCTGTTTGAAAAAGCTATCCTTTGCTTTCCTGACTGACTGCGTCTTTGGTTCCTAACTTCCCTGAAAAGCTGCATATCGCGGGGGACTTTTCGATGCTAGTGCAGTCCACCACAGGATGTTTTGTGCTGGTCGAGGGCAGTCAGGTCTGGAGTGAACCACGGTTTCTTAGTTCTACATTTTTTGAAAGGGGCATGCTTATTTAAGATGGTGAGTAAATTACTTTTAAAGAACAACCAGGCATCCTCGACTGATGGGATGAGGTCAATATCCATCCAGGATACCCGGGCCAAGTCGATTAGAAATGCCTGCTCGCAGAAGTGTTTTAGGGAGCATTTGACAGTGATGAGAGGTGGTCATTTGACCACAGACCCATACCAGGTGCAGGCAATGAGGCAGTGATCGCTGAGATCCTTATTGAAAACAGCAGAGGTGTATTTGGAGGGCAAGTTGGTCAGGATAATATCTATGAGGGTGCCCATGTTTACGGATTTAGGGTTGTACCTGGTGGGTTCCTTGATAATTTGTGTGAGATTGAGGGCATCAAGCTGCTTAGATTGTAGGTTGCATCTCTGGACGGGATAGTTATGCTGGGTGAGGTCACCACATGTTTGGGAGGTGGGACAAAGGAGGTATCTGAGGCATGTTGAGTGGGACTAGGGGTTCCGCAGTAAACTAAAACAATGACAACTATCCTAAACAACAGTGTACAAGGCATATTGACATTTTGAGAGAGCTAGCTAAGACAACTACGGGTAAGACAACAACAGCTAATCAGCTATGACAACAACAACAGGTAAATTGGGAAGAGAAGGTCGGTTAACTACACACAGGGCCTGATTTCGAGGCTGGGGCCGGCAGATAAACAAAACAATAAACAAAATGGAATACCGTGATTAATGAACAGTCCAGCAGGCATCAGCTATGTAGCCAAGTGATCATAGGGTCCAGTGAACAGCAATAGATGGAACAGGGAAGCCGCGGGGTAGTCGTTACTACGCTAGCACGCGGGAGACACAGCGTTTAAAATTAGCAGGCCGGGGAAAGTGGAAGCGTCTGCTCCGACGTCCGGCAAAAGCCGGTTGAGGGCACAGTGGATGGAGTTACGTCAGTGGACCAGTCGTGTTGGTACGGTGGGGCCAGATGGCGAAGGAGGTATTGTAGTTGTAGTAATTTAGTTTGCTAGCCGGGAGACGCGCCTAGCTCGCGCTATCGTCGGGCAGGGGCATTAGCCACTCGGTAGCAGCTAGCTAGCAGTGATGATCTGATGCAAAGGTCCAGAGCTTACGGCAAGGATCCGGTTGTGTAGTGGATTCTAGCCGTGTTGGGGGTAGAGTCCGAGAGGCATCGGCTGAGTAGCCGAGTGATCACCGCGTAGGCCGGGAGGTGGGCTCAGGGCTAGCTTCGGGGCTGGGTCACTCGGTGGCAGCTAGCTAGCTGTGATGATCAGGAGTAATGGTCCAGGGTCCAACTGTATCAAGGGTTAATAGAGGCTTTTCACAATGACACAAAACATGTAAAACAAAAATGTGAGGAAGACCTGGGAGATGCTATTGATGATGATGAATGGATACAGATATGTTAGAATGCCCAGTCGTGTTCATATAATCTCAGACATACATTTCTGTAGTTTAAGACCATCCATAGAATGTACTATATGCCAGTGAAACTGAATATCATGCACTCAGTAATTGTATTATTCTGCTTGAGGTGTAAAGCACAAAGGGGACATATTTGCATATTTTGTGGTCTTGTGAAGGCTGTCTGAATTCTGGCAAAGAGTATGTACTTTTATTTCAGCATGTCTACAGATTCTCCCTTCTCCCTGTTTTAGTTGGCTTGGAAATGTTGATACTGGAGACTGTTTTAGAAGAAACTGTGTAACTGACTATTTATAGTGGCTAATAAATGCACTGCCATTAATTGGAAGGTTGGTTATCCTCTCATAATGTATGGAAGAAATGTCAAGTTATGTAGAGTATCACTAGATTTATTTTAGGACTAAAGGTATACTGTGCAACTTTCATGAGGTATGGATGCCTTATATGGAATACTGTACAAAAAAATGAGTCTGTGTTGAAAACATGCCCACTTCAGGTTAGATCTAGGCAATCCCTAGCTGGTGGGCTGCTCAGTCCTGGCCCTGGGGGTCTGCTGTACTGTTGTTACTTTGGCCTTGCCCTAACACACCTGAAACCAATAATGAATGTTTCACTAAGATCCTAAAGCTGAGTGGGGTCTGTTGGGTTGGGGTACTTCAGGGCCGTGGACCCCTAGGGGCAGGACGGGGTGACCCAGCTATATTGTGTGCAAGTAACAAGAGCTCTACAGTACTATTAGGCCTATGACATGAATTATATGGAGGGTGTACTGTCTCTGTCTGTTAATGTGTAGGTGTACTGTATGTGTGTTCATTCAACTTTCCCTTGAGACATAAAAAAGAGAAGGGAAGGAAGTTGTGTGGGGGAGAGAGTTGAGTTATTGACTAGACTGTTGGGGGATGGGTGTGTAGGAGGCTTGGGTTGGCTGGGCGGTCTGGCTGCAATTTGATATAGTCTTAAAGACAATCAAAAGTTGTCTTTGTACTTTATCTGTAAGAGTTGTTCATTTGTTAGGCTATTGGTTAAAGGTGCAACACAATATTGATTATTGAATTATCATGGATCTAGTTCAGTCTTATCAGTCACATAAACATATTTAATCATCTCTTACCAAGCTTGATGAATGTGGGCATTTTTGCTTACTTGTTGTTCTAAGTAGAGATGGGTCATATTAGATTGTGTAGAAATGCAGGAAATGTGCTTTAGATGCCCCCCCAAAAATGGGAGGACCCCCAAACCCCCTGCCAAATTATGTAAAAAGTTATAGTCAATTGATCAATAATACTCTTAGCAAAAATGTTGATTTTTAATTTACAATATGTAGAATATATGAGAAAAATCACAGCACAATTTAAAACATATATGGCAAATATAAATCAAAACGGGATATGTTCAGAGATAGATCGGAGAGGTTTAGGGTAGCTGAAGGATGGAACAAAAAACCAACAAAAGATAACAGTTGTAAAATATTTTGTGTCCGTAAAACGTATATAGTATGTATAAGCTAGAAATAGAAGCCTAAGTATTGCTGTCCATTAGTTAACTCCAATTAGGGGAGGGATTGTAGGGTTAGGGGAAAATAAAAAAGGAAAACATATTTTAAAATATATATGGTACCAGTCAAAAGTTTAGACAGAACTACTCATTTAAGGTTTTTTCTTTATTTTTTACTATTTTGTACATTGTAGAACAATAGTGAAGACATCAAAACTATGAAATAACACATGAATGTGGGTCCATCCTGAAGATTTCAAGAACTTTGAAAATTTGTGCAGTCGCAAAAACCATCAGGCTCTATGATGAAACTGGCTCTCATGAGGACCACCACAGGAAAGGAAGACCCAGAGTTACCTCTGCTGCAGAATATAAGTTAATTTGAGTTATCAGCCTTAGAAATTGCAGCCCAAATAAATTATTCAAAGTTCAAGTAACTGACACATCTCAACATCCACTGTTCAGATGAGACTGCGTGAATCAGGCCTTCATGGTTGAATTGCTGTAAAGAAACCACTGCTAAAGGACACCAATAAGAAGAAGTGACTTGCTTTTGCCATGAAACAGGAGCAATGGACATTAGATCAGTGGAAATCTGTCCTTTGTTCTGTCCTTTGCGAGACACATAGTAGGTGAACGGATGATCTACGCATGTGGGGTTTCCACCGTGAAGCATGGAAGAGGAGGTGTGATGGTGCTTTGCTGGTGACACTGTCAGGGATTTTATTTAGAATGGAAGTTACACTTCACTAGCATGTGTACCACAGCATTATACAGTGATATGACATCCCATCTGGTTTGCACTTAGTGGGACTATCAATTTCTTTCAACAGGACAATGACCCATTACACCTCTAGGCTGTGTAAGGGCCATTTGACCAAGAAGGAGAGTGATGGAGTGCTGCATCAGATGACCTGGCCTCCACAATCACCCGACATTACCCAATTGAGATTTTGGGATGAGTTGGACTGCAGAGTGAAGGAAAAGCAGCCAACAAGTGCTCAGCATATGTGGGAACTCATTTAATACTGTTGGAAAAGAATTCCAGGTGAAGCTGGTTGAGAGAATGCCAAGAGTGTGCAAAGCTGTCTTTAAGGCAAAGGGTGGCTACTTTGAAGAATCTTTAATTTAAAATATATTTTGATTCGTTTTTAACACTTTTTTGGTTACTACATGATTCCATATGTGTTCATAGTTTTGATGTTCTCACTATTATTCTACAATGTAGTAAAGAATTAAGAAAAAACGTTGAATGTGTAGGTGTGTCGAAACTTTAGAGTGGTACTGCATATCTATTTACAAAAAAGATATATGGGGGATTGGAATTGATGCAGACAATTACATTGATGGAAGCCACAATCTATCTGCAATATTAAAGCTGATCTACCCCCTAAAAATAAAATATTATGTCCCCCCCCCACTTCTAAAACCAAAGTTGCGCTCCTGACCGTAGGCATGGAGTGCACCTCCCAGATGAGGGCAACGATCTCTTACTGAGCTGGTCTCTCCTCTGTTCTAGCAGGTTGCACACACCACCGCTGTCATACCCTGATCTGTTTCACCTGTCTAGTGCTCGTCTCCACCCCCCTCCAGGTGTCGCCCATTTTCTCCATTATCTCCTGTGCATTTATAACTATATTTTCTGTTTGTCTGTTGCCAGTTCGTCTTGTCTCGTCAAGCCTACCAGCGGTTTTCCTGTGCTCCTTTTTCCCCCCTCTCTACTCCCTATTGTCTAGTTTTCCCGTTTTGACCAATCTGCCTGCCCTGACCCTGAGCCTGCCTGCCATTCTGTACCTTTTGGACTCTGCTCTGGATTACTGACCACTGCCTGCACTTGACCTGTCGTTTGCCTGCCCCTTGTTTTTGTAATAATGTTTTGTTACTGTCTGAGTCTTATCCTGAGGTCTGATAACCACGCCCACTGCCACTTGCCTACCAATCCACAAACCCAAAGGTTATTTTAAGAGCCACTTAATAAATGCAAATAAGTGTGTGTGTGTGTGTGTGTGTGTGTGTGTGTGTGTGTGTGTGTGTGTGTGTGTGTGTGTGTGTGTGTGTGTGTGTGTGTGTGTGTGTGGGGGAGGGAGGGGGCTGTCAAAACTATAAATTAAGTAATGGACAAAATGTTTCATCCGGGATGAAAACCCATAATCTTTAGCTCCACAGGCGATAACTATAACCATTACACTATGAACCATGTTCTGAAAACATTGGAAAGTCTGGAAGCGTTCGTTCCAAAATGATCTTGTTAATTCACTCGAGCGTTTATTTCTCTTGCTATGTTAAAATGCAATAGTCTAAAACAGTTGACTTAAACTCATTTAATCACGTAGTTTACCAAGTTAGCAAGCATGTCAATTTCTTTTGACTGCACACAGCAGAGCACACAATTTAAGCAAGCAGAGAGAGGGTTTGATTAATCTGTCTCTGGGTACACTGGGCTATGGCCCATCCAGCAAAAATGGGGAGGGAAGGCAGATTAAGCGTTTTTATCAAAGCAATCACTTTTGCAAGTGAAACCACAGAATCCTACTCATTACTACACATGCTTAATTATGTCACTTTTGTTTTGAGTTGACATCGCCATCAGACAGAGCGGGGCCCTGGCTCACACCCAGAAGGCAGCCCGGCTCCAAATAGAATGCAATCAACTTTTAGCCGGTGCTAAATGCACCAAAATGGGCACCCGGGCAAGATTGATTGAACCCCCACAATGATTCTGATGTTGTTTTACCTGGGTGTACCTTGCGCAGCCCCCACAACCCCTGACTACTTTTTATTTGTGGATGAATAGTGTCTTGAAACTGTGTTAATCAGTCAGCAAAATGTTTCATTATAATAATGACAAGAACGCAGGAGAGCGAGCATATGCTGGAGCTGGACTGTTTTCTACATGTTTGAAACAGCGCTGTTGTCAATTGAGTCTGTCTGATGCTAGCACACATTTGCACACTGGCAGGACACAACTGAACCTTGACTCTGTTTACCTGTGCGTTTGTGGTTCAACCATTGACTATATGTGGGTCGTAATTAGCTTGCTGTTTCTTAACAAAGCAAAAAATCTTTAGAATTATTGAAATAATACATCTTGAAATATCAGGAACGAGAACACAAAAGTTCTCAAAAGCCCGAAATTATGTTGGAATCAACTAGGTAGGTAGCAAACAGAGGACATAGAAGGCACAGTATGTGGGTATGTTGTGATGGAAAGTGTGGTGTGTGTTTTTGTGTTTGGAAAAGTGTGGAGTTAAGTGAGTGAAAAAGGAAAATGGTTGCAAATGCCAGAGCCCATGTGTGTCCGCGAGCAGGAGCTGTGACAGAGAGCTTTCAATTTTTTGCAGATATGGGATAGACATTTTAAAATAAACTATCAATATAGTTTATGTATTTATTGTCCTATCATGAAGGAACAGTCTCCAACCCTATACTCTAGACACCCACCTGAGCGGCCCTCACACTAAGGAGAAGTCCTTATCTGTTTTATAGGCCTACTGCAAGTAGCGGATAGGCAGCCAAGACAGAAAGATGAACGCAGTCAGAGACCCACTAAAGCAGCACTGCCCCCTCAAGAGTCTGAGCCTGCCTGGCAGTTTTGGTACAACAAAGCCAAAGCCCCCGGATTGGTGAGCAAAATGTACAAGGAATTTCTCAAAGCTGCTAATGAGAACCTTGACAAACTTGTACCTAGCCAGTGAGAATTCCGGTGGAGTGCCCCCACCCAGGTAGTGGCAGTGTTGGCAACACTAGCTGCAGAAGCCCATGGGGAGGGGGTCAAACTAGCACAATGAGAGAGGGGGAAAATTATTGTGGCCCTGGTGGCACAAAATAATCACAAGGTTTGACTGCACAGAAGTGCTTGGAAAATGGTTACAATGTGGGACCAGCGTGTGTGTCAGAGTAGGAGGGTGTGGTTGTATACTGAGCTCCATCAGCTAGCACTAGAAATTGGTTAATCAAATCTCCCCATTCTTGCTCTATTTTGCATGCCTGCTCAAACAGCTACAACTGCATATGCATTTGCACATCATGTCTTCTCTTTAGTTGGGCTCGGGGATGGAACAACTGAACATCTGAGCTTGTGGTTGTTTTTAAGGGAAGGGTGGGGAGTGTGTATGATTGTGTGTGTGTACTGTATGTATCCCACTATTGGGGGGATATTGGGTAATGATGTTAGTGACAATAAAGGATGAATCACAATAATTGTTTACCAAAATAATATTTGCTTGCCAAAAATGTAATTTTTGTGATGCCAACCCTGGTTATAGGTAACAGTATGAACTGCCTTCATTATTACGTATATTATTCAATAATTGTCTAAATAAATTAAGATATGCAAGGTTATTTACATATATTTGATTAGATAATTGTATACAATATAATTGACGAGAGGGCGTTGGAAATGCTTTTGGCAGTTAATCTGCTTCTGTGGGTGGCACTGTCTGCTCATTTTAAAGGCCCTAGGATCCAGGTGGAGAGGGGTAGACTGCCAGTCACTGGGACAACAACCCAACTTAGGATGGGGGGGAGGTTTTAGCTGGTGGAATAGTGGAGAACAATTGGAGGTTTACTCAGTAGCAGTGCAAATACCATGGTATTGCTATATGGATACTCAATCATTATGGTACTTTTTAAGGGTGAGTTTTCAAACATATATTATGATAAATAGAATTGAAACTTGTATCTCATTAACGTAAATGGTGAAATACATGTAGCCAGTTATAATTGTAATGGCTTAGCAGATAATAAGAGAAGACAATCAGTATTTACCTGGCAAAAAAATAAGTTATATAATATCTATCGTTTAAAGGGGGGCTCCCAATCACAGCCAGTTGTGACACAGCCTGGATTTGAACCAGGTTGTCTGTAGTGACGCCTCTAGCACTGAGATGCAGTGTCTTAGACTGTTGTGCCACTCGGGAGCCAAATCACACTAGAAACTATCACCCTCATGCACTTAAGGAAATCACAAATATCATGGATATATTGGAACTAGTGGATATATGGAGGCTTAAATATCCTGACCTAGTGAGATATGCATGGCGGAGGCTCAATCAAGCTCGTCATCTTGACTACTTTCTTAATTTAGGTAAGATACTGTACATTCTGTGATCTTGGGATAAAATATACATCCTTTCTACATATAGTGAAAAACGGTATTTGAGCTTCCTGTAATATGACTAACAAATAAATTAGAAGAAAGTGAATGCTGGATCATTACATACATATAGACGAGGGAGGACACTTTATTGGTCTTCATGTTTAAAAAAAAAGACTTGGCTTTGAGGTTTATGCTAAAGCTTTCATTCTGACATCAATGGTAACATGATTGTCGCAACCTTTGTTGCTCTGAGGTAAAGTGGGCAAAAATGAACTCACCAAAGCAAAGCATTCTTCATGTCAAAGTGACAAGTCTCTAAATGTAATGACTGAAGCTTTCAAGCTTCAGACTTTCAAAATCGCATATAATGCTGAATGGGAGTTATGTACAATTGTTGTTTTTTTGTATTTAAAGGTGCCCTTTATAGAGAGTCGAGGGGCAAGT
The DNA here is from genome assembly GCF_034236695.1 of Oncorhynchus nerka. NCBI lineage: Eukaryota > Metazoa > Chordata > Actinopteri > Salmoniformes > Salmonidae > Oncorhynchus > Oncorhynchus nerka. The sequence goes on along the minus strand of NC_088413.1, from coordinate 50,708,546 downwards.
GGCACAAAATTAGTCACCCTAAAAGTGTACTCAATGTATGGTGGTGTCAATCATAAATTAAGTCACTTAGAAAATGATGATGTGTTTCTGTTGGGCCTCTGTCTATGAGAATGTGAACCTCTGCTTCCCTCACGTCTATAGTGTATTTGTGTGCAGAGCAGAGCAGTGGACAGGGTCAGCTGTATGCAGGCTCCAGGCTCACCCAGGAGTTCTATTGAGAGTCAGCTGAGAGAGAATGCGCGCTCGTGTTCTGTTGGTCTATTCTATTCACAGTGCCTGTTCAACGGACTGTCAGAACCTCTGAGGAGGACAGTGGCATTGAAAATGGTTTTCATTCGAGGGTCCTGACTAGTAGATTTGTCCTGTGTCTTATCTAATTACCCGGCCTCTTTATCTTATTTGTAGGTGAACTCTCTCTGAACCTCCCCCTTGCCTGGGCACACTCATCTTATCGCTTTTACAAAGCCAAAGGTGAAGATTACCATCGGACCTGAGGTAAATACACGGTGGAGCTCAGGAGCTGGCTAGGGTGGGAGAGCGCTTACCTCTGGAGCTGTTCATGCACCCATGATCTCATATAATTATTGTTCTGTCTAGGAGTGCTTCTACTTTGGAGGGAATTGATAGAATTAGAAAGATCTAGTGCTAGTTAAAAATGTGAAGAAAATGTCAAAAGAGACAGAAAACACAAGAATTAGACATAGGCTAATACAATGTGTGCTTATTTATTGATAGAAATCAGAAAACAGTCTTCCTCATTTCCATCAGCATAGTTTATTGACATGAATCCTGTTGACTCATGTGCAATAATTGTGCCATCAATGACACTCAGAAGTGAATGGCATATTTAAAGCACACACACTAGCATTAAAGACATCCACATGCAATCCACTCATTGTCAGAGAAGTGCTCTTGGGGAACATAGGTTGGCACTCAACCCCAGCTCGCTAGGCATCCTCATCCCTGGCATCCCTCAGTGTTAGCAGGGAAATCGCCCACATCAGAGACAGCATGGCATGCAATCGGGCCTGACGTGCCAGGAATCTCAAAGCCATTTCTTCTGATGCAGAGAGAGAGAGAGCTGGATGACTGACATAGAGATGCTGTAGCATCTCATCTTTACTGTCGAACAAGCGTGCAGAAAACATCTCACAGAAAGAGAGGAGGCCGGGCTGGGGATGGGAACGGGGCTGGGGAGAGGATTGAGATAGGGGGCTGGGACTAGGAGATGGGAATGGGGCTGGGGAGAGGATTGAGATAGGGGGCTGGGACTAGGAGATGGGAATGAGGCTGGGGAGAGGATTGAGATAGGGGGCTGGGACTAGGAGATGGGAATGGGGCTGGGGAGAGGATTGAGATAGGGGGCTGGGACTAGGAGATGGGAATGGGGCTGGGGAGGGGATTGAGATAGGGGCTGGGACTAGGAGATGGGAATGGGGCTGGGGAGAGGATTGAGATAGGGGGCTGGGACTAGGAGATGGGAATGGGGCTGGGGAGAGGATTGAGATAGGGGGCTGGGACTAGGAGATGGGAATGGGGCTGGCTCCCTTGAAGCAGGAGGATGTAAGGAACAGACCTGGGATACCTATAGTTTTAACTATGCTTTGTGTAAAGTAAAACAAATTACGAGGGAACAAACAGTTACTTTGGAGGTGACTACAACTTTCTGACTCTGTATACTTATTCACTCAAGACATTTCATATTTTCATTTTTAATTCATTTGTAAACATTTTGAAAAATGTAATTCCACTTTGAAATTTTGGGATATTGTGTATAGGCCGGTGACCAAAAATCTCTATTGAATACATTTTTAGTTTATCTTGTAAGACAACAAAATGTGGAAAAAGACAAGGGATGTGAATACTTTCTGAAGGCACTGTACATGTGAGTATATGTGGGTATAACATACGGTGGCTATCAAAAGGGAGGCAGGTTAGAGTGTTGGAGCAGTAACTGCAAGGTTGCGGGGTTAAATACCGGAGTTGACAAAGTACAAAATTGGTTGATGTGCCCTTGACCAAGGCACTTAACCCTCATTTGCTCCAGGGGTGTTGTACTACTATGACTGACCCTGTAAAACAACACATTTCACTGCACCAATCTGGTGTATGTGACGCAATACAACATATTAAAAACAAATGAATTATTATATTTAACACAATACAAATTCAAAACAAAATACAGTGAAAAGTCTGTGCATTTAATTAAAACATTCTAAAATCCTTAATCAACTCATTAGGTTTGGCGCTATACTGTCATTTGCGCTACAGAAGCCTATAGCTTGGGTCTCCAAATGTCATTATTTCAAGTTATAAGGCCAGCATTGCATAAACTCAACTGTGGAATAAGTTATATGTTGATATGCTTCAGTTTGCTGCCACATGACTGGTTTTACATTTGTCTCCAGAGATCACAATGTAACATAGATCTAAAACAATATACATTTATATATTTACAATCCCCTTATCCAAATGGTTACTCATTTACCTAAAGTGGTTCCTCAATTAACCAGTTGGATTTAGGGTATTTACATTTTTGGATGAAAAACGTTCCCGTTTTAAACAAGATATTTTCTCACGAAAAGATGCTCGACTATGCATATAATTGACAGCTTTGGAAGAAGACACTCTGACGTTTCCAAAACTGCAAAGATATTGTCTGTGAGTGCCACAGAACTGATGTTACAGGCGAAACCCAGATAAAAATCCAACCAGGAAGTGTCACATTTTTTTAAACCGCCTCATGCCAATGATATGGCTGTGAATGAGCTACGAATGAGCTTACGTTTTCCACGGTTTCCCCAAGGTGTCTACAGCATTGTGACATCTTTTTAGGCATTTCCCTTGAAGAATGGCTGTAAGGGACCATATATGGCATGTGGTCACATGGTGTCTCCCGCAGAAAACCTTGCGTAAAATACTGAGGTAGCCATTTTCCCAATCGCTTCTTATGAGAAACCAACTGCCTTGACGGATATATTATCAAATATATTTGTTAAAAACACCTTGAGGATGGATCCTAAACAAATCAAATCAAATTTATTTATATAGCCCTTCGTACATCAGCTGATATCTCAAAGTGCTGTACAGAAACCCAGCCTAAAACCCCAAACAGCAAGCAATGCAGGTGTAGAAGCACGGTGGCTAGGAAAAACTCCCTAGAAAGGCCAAAACCTAGGAAGAAACCTAGACAATGTTTGCCGTGTTTCTGTCGATATTATGTAGCTAACTTTGAAAAAAGTTTGGCATTATAGTTGTAGCATTTTTCGGACGATTTCTCAGCCAAGCATGGTGACGGGAGCTTTTTCGCCTACAAAAATAATATTTTGGGAAAAAAGGAACATTTGCTATCTAACTGGGTGTCTCCTGAGTGAAAGCATCCGAAGTTCTTCAAAGGTAAATGATTTAATTTGTTTGCTTTTCTTATTTTTGTGAAAATATTGCCTGCTGCCAGCAGAGCCTAGTATAGCATTATGCCATGCTAAACTTACACAAATGCTTGTCTAGCGTTGGCTGTAACGCATATTTTGAAAATCTGAGATGACAGTGTTGTTAACAAAAGGCTAAGCTTGTGTTTGAATATATTTATGTCCGTTGCGTTATGCTAATGCATTTGAGGTTATGATTACGCTCCCGGATACGGGTTTGCTCATCGCAACTGGTTAAAAGTTTTGAGCTTATGCCGCGACCATTTGTGGTAGATGGTGGGAGATTGGGGTAAATTGCGTCATTGCACCACACTATCACAAGGGAGAGTTAGAAAATGAGCAGGAAACACTTCTGATTGACTGGCAACAGACAAACAAGATGAACTGGCAACAGATAAACAGAAAACACAGGTAACGGGAGACAAAGGGCTGTGAGACATGCGTTTGACATGAAAGATGGGATGTATACGAAGGGTACGGGGCAACAGAAGAGGGGCTAATGATCTTGGAGATGGGGAGATTTTGAGGGATTCTACCCGGAGGGGCAGATCCTGGGTGGATAGCCATACCTTCTGCCCGAGACGATACCGGGGAGCCAGGGTACGATGGCGATCCGCTTGTTGTCGATACCTGGAGGTGGTCTTGAGGCCCACCGGGCTACGATGACAGCAGCGGACAAACATCTGGGCAGAAGGTTTGCCGACCTCCTCTTCCTGCTCAGAGAAGAGCAGGGGCTGATATTTCAGGGAACACTCAAACGGTGATGGCAGAGCCCATGGCAGAGCAGGGAAGGGTGTTGCAGGCTTATTCCAGCCACACCAGCTGCTGGCTCCAGGTGGTGGGGTTGGCAGAGACCAGGCAGCGCAGGGTGGTCTCGAGTTCCTGGTTTGCCACAGAACTGGGGCAAGATCTGAGGGCCGCGGTCGGGGACCATGTCAACGGGCAGTCCATGGATCCAGAAGACGTGCTGCACCATAAGCTGGGCCGTCTCCTTGGCAGAGGGTAACTTGGGGAGAGGAATGATGTGGCTCCAGGTGGTGGGGATGGAAAAGCGATCCACCATGGTTAGGATGGCAGTGTTGCCATCAGACGGGGGGAGATGGCAGTCCAGAGAGATGTGAGACCAGGGGCGATGAGGGATGGGTAGAGGTTGGAGGAGGCCAGCCGGAGCTTGTTCCGTGCACAGACTGTGCAGGTTGAGACAAAGGTGGCGGCGTCCGGAACAATGGTAGGCCACCAAAGCGAGCCTGGAGGAATGGGCTCACTAAAGGACCGTGTAGCGGACAGAGTCAGGCATGAACAATCCGGTTATTTGGCCCCACATCCCCCCGTTGGCGAACCCCAGAAAAGTTGTTGGCGAACCCCAGAAAGAGTTGCAGCTGCACCCTGGACGTAGGCTGAGGCCAATCCACCACCGCTTTCCCCTTCCCAGGATCCATCTTGACGCTCCCAGCAGAGGTCATGTAGCCCAGAAAGGGAATGGTGGAGCGATGGAACTCTCACTTTTCCACCTTAACTCCAGAAGGTGCTGGAGAACCCGATGGACATGGAGTATGTGTTCTTGGGGGGAGCGGGAGAAGACGAGGATGTCATAGAGCGCCCGTCCAATGTTCTAACATCCATTGGAATGGAGAGGGGCTGAGTGGAGATGTTCAGCTCGGAAGCCAGTGTGGTGTCCAAAAAGCTTTCATCGGCCCCAGAGTCATTGAGGACCGGGAGAGATTTGGACTGGTTTCCCCACAGCAGAATGACATGAAAAGGGGTGCGAGTAAGGGAAGCAGAAAAGTTCCACATATGGCCCACCAGAGAACTCGCACCTACCGGTGAGCCTGGTCTTTTACCGGGCACGAGGACACAAATGGACCAAAAGTCCCACAATACAGACAGCTCCATGTGCTGATCCGGTGTTGCCGTTCCGCTGGCGACAGCCCAGCCCTGCCTAGTTGCAGGGGCTCGGGAAACAGTGCCTCGACCCTCCTCGTGACTCTCAAGGAAGGTTGGGAAATCTCGGGTGCTCTCTGCCAAGGGACCGTCGGGGACTTCTGGGATGACTCGGAGGCAAGGTGGAATCCCTGGACTTGCGAGGAAATCGAATTTCCTCTCCATCCGTCATTCCCGCAATCGCTCATCGATGCAGATGGTCAAAGTGATGTGGGAGTCAAAATCTGTGGGTAACTCCCAAGCAGCAAGCTTGACCTTAACCTCCTCCGAGATGCCGTGCAGGAACATGTCGAACAGTGCTTCCAGGATCCATGCACTCTCCGCTGCCAACGTACGGAAATCCACTGCATGGGCAGCCACAGTGTGGGTATCCTGTTGGAGCTGGATTAGCTTCCGGGCAGCTTCTCTCCCGGAGAACCCATCCAGGAATGCGCATATGGCAGGCTGCTGTTCCCATATGGCGGAAGCCCAGGTGAAAGCCCTTCCAGACATCAGGGTGATGAGGTAGGGTATTTTGGAGCGATCCGAGGGGAAGGAGGAGGACTGAAGCTCGAAAATGAGGGCACACTGAGCTAAAAACGCCCGTGATTAAGAGTTTTCCACCTGAGATGGGCCAATGTCAGACAAAGGCTGAGGAGCTTTGCACAATGTTGCTATATATCCTTCCAGAAGAGAGAAGAGGACATTTACATGTCTGCAATCTAGACAACAAGATATCCAGCCAACCTTTTAACATACACCATAAATTTGTGAATTATTTATACTGTATGCAGCTAATACAAGTAATATTGGTTCATATATCAGGCATACAGTAACATAGTTAATAAGCTACACTTATGTCTAAATGTCTTCATGGTTAGCCAAAAACCAGTGAATCTACTATACTAATTCCTATATCAGTGTTTAGCCATGTGGATAATGTGACTAATTGACCACAAGGTCTCAAGAATTTCTCCTTCCAACTAAGAACCGGGAACATTCCCCATGCCTTTTTATTATCTTGGTGGTGCAATTTAAAATATTACTGCAGCTCCAAAATAAAAGTGTGGATTAAACTATTCAAGGGAGTAAACTTTTGTTAAGGTCTAAGATTGTATCCCCCAAAACGACACCAAGATGTAGCACTGTGGAGCTAAAGGGAACACAATGGGGGGGAAGTTAAGTGTGGAAATACACTGCACCTGGTGATAAATCAGCTTGGGAGAAGACAGCTGTCACAATCTCTGTTCAGGAAGAGCATTAATCTGCATTAATGTCATGTGACAGATGTCATACTCACACATACCAAATTCTGAAACCAGCCCCAGAGTGGTTGTCAGCCGAATCAAAGTCACATAGATCAATTATTTTCTTACTCAATAAGAAAAACATTTGAAAGCAATTTTCAAACCTTAATGATCTCAACTTGATCAAAAGCGAGTCTTCGATCATGACCACTATTACCATCTTTTCACTTCAAGAATTAAATTTCTTGTTTGAAGGATTCAAAGTTTTTTAGGATTCTTTTGGATTACCGGGCATATGAGGACATGTATAGTTGCATTGGAAGAAAATGGGTTGATGTTGCCTTCAGAACAGGTCATTTGAAAGTTATAGCCTCCTACCTTTCAAGACATGAACTGCCAGGTTGACAAATGGTTTTGTCCTCTCACGATGAATAGAACAGCGTACTGCAAATACAATGACGACAGGAAATACAAGAAAGACCCTCCCTTCTCACTTCTGAGGCCCAACAGGTACATTTAGCCTGAACAGAAAAGACTCATGCAAATGGCCAGTGAAATCCCCTACACTCTTAGAAAACAATTAGCTATTTAAAATCTAAAAGGGTCATTCGGCTGTCTCCATAGAACACTTTGTGGTTTGAATAACTATTTTTGAACCCTTTCCACAGAGTTTTCTACATGGAACCCAAAATGGGTTCTACCTTCTCCTATGCGGACAGCCGAAGAACCCTTTTGGAACCTTTTTTTCTAAGCGTGTATAGCAGCCCTATCGATGTGTGTTAGACACAGCTAAGATCTATTTAGTGCTTTGTTGTAAACACTGCCTGGAGATAACTTAGTCATGTGCCTCCTCTTCCTCCCTACCTCCCTCTTTCTCCTCCATCCTACTCCTTCTCACCCTCCCTAATTTTCAGTGCAGGAGGGCCCTACCTGCTTGCAGGAATTTCTTCTTGTGTAGGCTAAACAAAATCTGCTTTGTTAAAGATCCCTCGTGTGATTCCTCCTCTTATCTGGGTCTCGACCTCAGAGCATTCCCCTGCTTAATGCCCCCCTAACAGCTTTCCTCCTCCAGCTTATAGGCTGAGATGAGCGGAAGCATCCTGAAGAAGGCAGGGACTGGATTCCAAATGGCACCCTAATACCTATGTAGTAGACTAATTTTGACCAGAGTCCTATGGGTAGTAGTAGTGAACTATGTAGGGAATAGGTGTGCCATTTAGGATGCACCCAGGCAGTCTGCTTGCTTTTTTGAGGTAAAAGGCACACAACTTCCTCACTGTTAGGCTTGCCCAGCCATCTCCTTTGTAAACACGCTGGTGTCCTCCTGTGACTTCTCAGCCAAGCGTGAATACAATCACAATAGATTAAAAAGGTAACACTACATGCAGCCTTTCTGCTCCCCTGCTTGATCCCATCTCCCATGAATATCAAATACACATTTAGGCCATGAAATCTGATGACATTAATCATTTCCAGGAAATATTTTTTTCTTCCTATTTGTTGTCAGACCTGTTTTTTTCAAGCATCTGTTTGAGTTCTGGCACTAATTAGTGACACTGAAGCAAGAAGTAGTGTATTGATTCCTCTCTTTGTGTATTGTATTGCATCAGTCGTAGAGATTTATTTAACTAGAGAGAAAAGTAAAGCAATTATAGAAGGAATGCATGTGCGAACATCTCGTTTTGACGGATTTGTAAAATGACACATGCAACATCTCAGAGAGCAATGATTTCCCGTAGTTTGAAACCTTTTTGCTTGCTGGACCCACCAATGCATGGCCAGTTGCATGTATCTCTTAAAATGGTGCTTGCAGTTGCTTGTTGTGTTCTTATTTATTCCAAAGGATATTTGAGAATAGCTTTCTACATGTTTTAAGTTTTTAAATTTTGAGACTGCCCTGGGGAGTGAGAGTCTGCAACCAGATCCTATAACTAACAAGTTACAGTCCAGTGAGACTACTTCATTAGAGTTGATGAAACTACAGCATGTTGCTGCATTGACTGTTAGGTATGTATTTTAGAGTTCTGCTTATTTAATCGCATTACATTCATATAATGTCTGTCACCTGTGTTTAATTATCAAGCTAGCTAACACGGAATGACAACACTGGAAACCTAGCTAAAGTACATGGCTAAAATTGTTGCTTTTAAAGTAAAAACAAAAAGGTATGTAATCATACCAATTACTGTTGAAGAGTGAAATCAAGTGAAATACTCCCAAATACATGACTAGTTGTGAAGTCATAGTATACTATACTCGATAGTATACTTTTCTCGTTAATAAGGCATATTATTGAAAATATGTTCACCCAGTTTTATTATTCTCACGCTAATACTTAGGTAGATGGAAATGTAGCTCTAAAGTCATTCTGTCTTCAGGGCCCAGGTGTGTATGATTCACATATTGAGGATGAAAGGAAAACCAATTTGGTGCTTCACAGTTGATACCAGCTACTAAAGTATGTATCTAAAAGTCAGAAGCAAAATTCATATATCTGCAAATGTAGAATTCTCTCTTGTTTTGATTTATTTCTGGGTCTTGATGATGCAGTGACCTACTCAGAAAGGTTAATGACCAGGCAGGTTGCCCCATGGGACATTGAGGTCAGCCTCTTGTACAGCCACTTGCACACATACTGACGGTCAATTCCATGATAAATGGATGGGTCAGGTGTTTAGACATATTGGGAGATACACGTGTCTATATTTTGTGACAGCTGAGTAGTAGATTATGCATGACCACTACACAAGCACACAGCTCATTGACTAAACATTTTTACAATCCTCAATTTACTATCTATCTCCATGTAGTCTATTTTAAGAAGTCAACAAAGACCTGAACCCTTGCCAAGATGAACTTCCACTCTCTCATGCTACCCAGTTGTGTGCATCAGACCCTGATACCATTAGAATGGCATCAAAGCTGTATTTTCTGCTATGTATAGTTGAGTTAACCTCTTAAGTCGACCCTCTACTTTTTTGAACATTCTGTTAAAAATCGCGCAACATTTCAGCGCCCTGCTACTCATGCCAGGAATATAGTATATGCATTTGCTTAGTCTGTGTGGATAGAAAACACTCAGACGTTTATAAAACTGGTTAAATCACTGCTGTGGCTTTACCAGAACGGCATTTACATCGAAAAGCACAGGAACAACTGATCACTGAAAATGGGAAAATATATCCATGCGCTACTTGAACCCATTGATAAAGGTGAACCACAATTAATTGACTGAGGTTGCAGTACCTACAGCTTCCACACGGTGTCTAGAGTCTTGTCATTTCCCTTTGAGTTTTTTCTTGGTCAAACACATGCAGGGCACCGTATCTCCTATGGTCTAGGACCGGATATTTTCGTTGAGTTTCTAGCCGGACATTTTTCCACACGGACAGCTAATGATCTTTACATCGCCTCCTGATGAATTTTATCGCTTATTAACGTTTACTAATACCTAAAGTTGCATTACAAACGTATTTCGAAGTGTTTTGTGAAAGTTTATCGTCGACTTTTTGAATTTTAAAAAATGACGTTACGTTTTGAAACAATGTTTTTTTTTTCGTTTATCACACAGTCTACATATAACGATATCTAGGCTTTATATGGACCGATTTAATCGAAATAAAGACCCAAATAGTGTTTATGGGACATCTAGGAGTGCCAACAAAGAAGATGGTGAAAGGTAATGAATGTTTTCTATTTTATTGTGCGGTTTGTGTAACGCCGAAATGCTAATTATTTTGTTTACGTCCCCTGTGGGTCTTTTTGGGTGTTACATGCTATCAGATAATAGCTTCTCATGCTTTCGCCGAAAAGCATTTTAAAAATCTGACTTGTTGCCTGGATTCACAACGAGTGTAGCTTTAATTCGATACCCTGCATGTGTATTTTAATGAACTTTTGAGTTTTAACTAATACTATTAGCATTTAGCGTAGCGCATTTGCATTTCCAGAACTCTAGTTGGGACGCAAGCGTCCCGAGTAGAAGCAACAGGTTAACTTCGTCCCAGCTACTAACTCTTTAGTGCAACAGGTCACACAAAGTGACACTGGGTCAAGGGATTGACCTTGGCTTGCTGGCTGGCTGACTGAGAGAGTACTCAGTAATTTGTTGAATCAGCTTTGGCAGTGATTGCAGCCTCTTCTTGGGTATGACGCTACAAGCTTGCCACACCTGTATTTCGGGAGTTTCTCCCATTCTTCTCTGCAGATCCTCTCAAGCTCTGTCAGGTGGCTTGGGGAGCATCGCTGCACAGCTATTTTCAGGTCTCTCCAGAGACGGGTTCAAGTCCGGGATCGGGCTGGGCCACTCGAGGACATTCAGAGACCTGTCCCAAAGCCACACCTGTATTGTCTTAGTTGTGTTCTTAGGGTCGTTGTCCTGTTGGAAGATGAACCACCGCCATAGTCTGAGGTCCTGAATGCTCTGGAGCAGGTTTTCATCAAATATCTCTGTACTTTGCACCGTTCATCTTTCCATCAAGCCTGACTAGTCTCTCAGTCCCTGTCGCTGAATAACATCCCAACAGCATGATTCTGCCACCACCATGCTTCACCATAGGGATGGTGCCAGGTTTCCTCTTGGCATTCAGGCCAAAGAGTTCAGTCTTGGTTTCATCAGACCAGATCATATTGTTTCTTATGGTCTGAGAGTCCTTTAGGTGCCTTTTGGCAATGTCCAAGTGGGCTGTCATGTGCCTTTTACTGGGGAGTGGCTTCCGTCTAGCCACTCTACCATAAAGGCCTTATTGGTGGAGGGCTGCAGAGATGGTTGTCCCATCTCCACACTGGAACTATGGAGCTCTGTCAGAGACCATTGGGTTCTTCGTCACCTCCCTGACCAAGGCCCTTCTCCCTCGATTGCGCAGTTTGGCCGGGTGGCCAGCTCTTGAAAGAGTCTTGGTGGTTCCAAACTTCTTCCATTTAAGAATGATGGAGGTCACTGTGTTCTTGGGGGACCTTCAATGCTGCAGAAATGTTTTGGTACCCTTCCCCAGATCTGTGCCTCGATACAATCCTGTCTCGGAGCTCTATGGACAATTCGTTCAACCTCATAGCTTGGTTTTTGCTCTGACATGCACTGTCAACTGTGGGACCTTATATAGAGAGGCGTGTGCCTTTCCAAATCATGTCAAAACAATTGAATTTACCACAGGTGGACTCCAATCAAGACATAGAAACATCTCAAGGATAATAAATTGTGTCTCGCGGCAAAGGGTCTGAATACTTATGTAAATTAGGTATTTACATTTGCAAAAATGTCTAAAAGCCAGTTCTCTTTAGTATTATGGGTTATTGTGTGTAGTTTGAGGAATTAAACAAAAATCTATTTTAGAAAAAGGCTGTAACGTAACAAAATGTGGAAAAAGGGAAGGGGTCTGAATACTTTCCAAATGGAATATATCCGTATCTCATCTCGAAGAGGAAGTCGCCAGGGATGAAGGCGCTGGAACCTCTAGATCCAGGGCGGCGAAGCTGTTTGAAGTCTGTATCCAGTCCAGGGTTCCACCTCCAAGGAGGCCCCTATTGCCAAAGTCCTATGCTTTCGACTGCCGTGCCTTCTTGGCTGGTTGGCAGGGTCAAGATTAGGAACATCCACTAAGTCCTCCAGAATCATCCTACTAACGCCATTTTCCAGTGAAGTGGGATCGGGGAGGGATCCCTGTAGAGCACTGGGCAGTTGGTTATGGAGCGACGACATGGCGGCGACACCCCCATCAGTCCAGCTACTGGAGTACAAGAGGAAGAGAAAGTAGGTGGATGTGAATTCCCCAGTAGTTTGTGTAAATTCAATACTTTTTTGCTGAGATTAGCCAGTTCACCTCTGTAGTCCTCTGTGAGCAAACAGTTGCTACAGTGGCTTGTGAAAGTATTCACCCCCCATGGCATTTTTACTATTTTGAGACCTTACAACCTGGAATTAAAATAGATTTTTGGGTGGCTTACACAACATGCCGACCACATGCATGCCGACCACATGCATAGAAAACTGTTTGAATAATAGAACTGATTTGGCAGGCTTAACCCCAAGCACAATCCATCCAGGGAAATGTATTTTGAGGTCAATGTGTTTTCTATGGGAAGCTCTTTTTAATAGGAATTTGCTTGCAGTTCCTATGGCTTCCACTAGATGTCAACAGTCTTTAGAAATTGGTTGATGTTTTTCTTTTGAGAAATGAAGAAGTAGCCCTGTTATTTCCATGTGTCACTCAGAGGGACTCAAGTCTTTTGGTGCATGCGACCTGGAACGTACTTCACTTTGTTTTTGTCAGGTATTGAAGACAGTTTATCCCGTCTTAAATTTGATTGATTATTTACATTTTAGGATACTTAAGGATACAAATGTTTGGACCAAGTTTACAGGTAACTTATTAGATACTTTGTAGGTATGTTGGGCGATTTGAAACCGGTGTATTTCTGAATAAAACGCGTCAAATAAATGGACATTTTGGAGATATAAAGAAGAAATTTATTGAACAAAAAGGACCATTTGTGATGTTTCTGGGACATTTTGGCATGGCAACATATGAAGATCTTCAAAGGTAAGGCATGAATTATATTGTTATTTCTGTGTTGAAATAGGATTTTCTTGTGTGTATGCGGGGTTGCTGTCCTCAGATAATCGCATAAAGCCTTTTAAAAATCTGACACTGTGGCTGGATTAACAAGAAGGTAAGCTGTATTTTAATGTATAACACTTGTATGTTTAATTAATGAATTCTTATGAGTATTTCTGTTATTGAATTTGGCGCGCTACATGGCCAAGATGTTCAAATGTTCATAGATAACCAACAGGGTCAAATACTAATAATCAGTGGTTGTTGAGGGTGCAACAGGTCAGCACCTCAGGAGTAAATGTCAGATGGATTTTCGTAGCCGATCATATTCAGAGTATCTCTACCACTCCTGCTGTCTCTAGAGAGTTGAAAACAGCAGGTCTGGGACAGGTAGCACGTCCGATGAACAGGTCAAGGTTCCATAGCTGCAGGCAGAACAGTTGAAACTGGAGCAGCAGCACGGCCATGGTGGACTGCAAGGTGTCATCAGGCCAGGTAGTCCTGAGGCATGGTCCTAGGGCTCAGGTCCTCCGAGAGAGAGAGAAGAAGAGAGAGAGAGCACACTTAAATTCACACAGGACACCGGATAAGATAGGAGAAATACTCCACATATAACAGACTGACCATAGCCCCCCGACACACAAACTACTGCAGCATAAATACGGGAGGCTGAGGCAGGAGGGGTCGGGAGACTCTGTGGCCCCATTCGACGATACCCCTGGACAGATCATGTGGCACTTAAATAAAGCTCACACGTGTGCAATCTTACTAATTATGGGACTTCTGGAGGTAATTGGTTGCATCAGATCTTATTTAGGGGTCTCATAGCAAAGGGGGTAAATACATATGCATACAACACTTTTCCATTTCAATTTTCTTGGACTATTTAGAAACAAGTAATTTTTTAAATTTCACTTCACCAATTTGTACTATTTTGTGTATGTCCATTACTTGAAATCCAATTTTTTTTCAATTTAAATTACAGGTTTTAATGCTACAAAATAGGAAAAACGCCAAGGGGGATGAATACTTTTGCAAGACACTGTACCTTGAAAGTCTGGATGGTCCACACTATCCCGGAAAGATCAAAATAAGCACAGCTCTTGCAGCATTGAAACCGTTCGTTAGTGACCTTTTGAAACTACAGGTTAGCTATGTTAGCAAGGCTACCTGGGCTTCCATGTCTCTCTTCTTGACAGGAATGTACTAAAAGTTTGCTATAAGCTACAGTGGGTTCGCAAATACAGCTCTCACCTCGCATCCCGAAACAAGCAAAGCCCATGAAATGGCAAACAGACAAGCAACACAGACTTGAGTCACAAGTACCGCAAATAGAGAGAAAGCGGAGGAGTTTCTCACTGTATGGATCCTGGCTGCACATACACTATATGAGTGAGAGATGATCAACTCACAAGTTGGTGCTGTAGAAACGAGCTGTAAATTGTGGAGCAGTGAGCCAAAACACCGGTAAACAAGTTAACGAGAGACAGGTAGCAGGAGCATTTGTTTACCAATGAGCAAAATAGCGTGATGAAAGTAAACTAACACTGTAGAAGTTGGTGACGCTGAACATCAGTGAAACAGATTGAATAGAGACCTAGGATATACTGATATATCACAGGAGCATAATATAATAGTGTGATTCAAGGCTTTTGATGTTGAGAGAAACCATTTTAATAAAAAAACAGAATAATGAATCATGCTGTTCCTATTGTTAGTTTCCATATCTATAGATGTGCAGTGAGCGCGTCTCTGTTTCTATCTATTTTTACTTCACATACAGTGCTGTGAAAAAGACTTTGCCTCTATTTTTGCACATGTTTGACATTGAATGGTATCAGATCTTCAATCAAAACCTAATATTAGATTAAGGGAACCTGAGTTTACGAATAATAATAAAAATGATACTTTTTCATTTATTTAATTTTCAAAGTTACAGACCCAATTCCCCCTTGTGAAAAAGTAATTGCCCCCTTACACTCAATAACTGGTTGTGCCACCTTGTGTTTCGAATGACATCATCATGTGATTTTAACCGATTTTGAGTAGGCATTGTCTACTAATTGGTTGAGGACGTAATTGGAAACACTTATCTTCCTCTATCTTTTTTTACTACAAAACATATAATCATGGCATTTTCACATGTGCTGCTGTTGGGGTGGGGATGGAGATGATGAATATGAAGTTGAACAATTCTGTGGTGATTCAGTGCCAGTGTACGGTGTGTTTCTGATTGTGCTGCTTTCTCTAAGAGAACAGTTGGTGTTTTGTGGGTACATGGAGATAGTGAGAACCTGGACTTGGACTGGCCTTGTAGAATAGAATAAAATATAAAATAACCCCTCATTGAAGAGGCTCTTACACCCCTCACCCACCATGAGATCTTTTTTAAAATGTTTTATAGCAGTCGATCTGTATCCACTAGGCAATGACATTAAATATTACATTTTGTAAAATATATCTCATGCAAGCCCAAGCATTCATTGGTGTCAATCATGTTCAGTACAACAAAACCTTGTCATTCTGTCTCTGTGTTTTTCTGCCAAGGTTGTAAATAGAAGAAAGTATTTGACTTGGATCCAAAGGAGGAACCAACCAGCATTTCCTCCTGTCCCCTGACGCTTTGAGATTAGCAAACATGTTCCCATTACCATCTCCAGCAGGATATCTGTGGGTAAAACACAACTGGATGTGCTTGTTGTTGCACATTGTAAACCAGATGAGCTCCTTTCAAGCTCAAAACAAAACACTTATCCAATCCTCCTCACCAAGGCAAAGCGAAGCAACAACAACAAAAAGAGAAGTGTTCCTCTGACATTGGTTTATGTCAGTGGGGTCATAATGCTTGCTGACTGCTTGAATTGCTTTCAATTACAGACGGGGGAAAAATGAAGATGGAGCAGCCAAGGGTAATTACACCTTTGGGGCAAATGCATCACCGTCACATTACTCAGCAGTCCACGCTGATTTAGAAATACAGCATTCACCTATCTACAGTACCATACATACCTCCTTCGTTTACAGGATCAACAAGCAAAATGTTATCTACTTACACTGAGAACTTCCTCAGTATTTCTCTGCCATGATACATCCAGAATTCACATTTTAATACAATCTTACTTACAGGGATTCATTTTTGTTCATGACCTCACCATTGATGCGATTAGTTACATGACGATAATGTCATTTGTTTTGTGTATTGACATTGCTTGCATGTTTAAGTAATCACATGCTATTCAGAAATATTCAGCAAAAGCACTGGTGGCATGTACCCTACATGCATACTACTTATCGTACAAAAACGTTCTTTAGACTAACTCGTTTAGCCGGTCATGTCAGCCAAAGGGGCATTGTAAACTCTAGTCAACTCTGGTGATGAGTGCAACACATTAGCCAAAAGTGGCAAATCATGAGATGGATTACATTGAGTCAGATTGTAAACCTGTCCACTCCGACGCTGTGAGATCACGAGGATGATGAGGGAAATAATAGACCACACCTTACTGTAATTGCCCGGTCTGAGAGCTACCTAGTAATAAAACACAATGGAATATTTATGCTGCAGTAACAACACGTGACACAATATACAATGTATTCACACATACAGTATACACACACACTGTAGATACACACAAATAGATACACATACAGTAGTGATGCGCGGGTCAGCTGTTTGTTCACCAGCACCCGTAATTGCTAATAATACATACACAACAGCCAGACTATATGTGATCAAGTGAAAATCTGAGGCTCGCACCCGACCCTAATCCGCATATACAGAACATGCGCTCTACAGTTAGAGATGACGGAATCATTTTTTTGACACGGGTGCAAGATTGTTTTAAATTAAGCCTAAGGAAATGTAAAGCTGTGAAAATGACTCAACATGTGGCTGATAAGATTTCAGTTTGGCTTGGATGCATATTTTATGTGGTTGAAATACTATCTGTTTTTATGACACTGATAAAGTTAGCACTTTACAGACGATCCCTAACCACGCAGCCATTCTATCATGATGAAATAAATCACATTATTCCACTCCTGTTCCAGAGTCAAAATGTACATTTTGTGCAATATTATATTGGGCTATGTGAGAGGTTATAGACCTAGCCTACAGTCAGTGTCCGGATTTCAGTTACTATTCCATTTAACCCATCTGAACAGTGCAGTTCACTCGACGTGGCTCTCCCTTCTCTTCAATTTAAACTCTCCATTTCACAGTTTCTCTCTCATTGAATTAAACTCCGACATTTTTTTGCCTCAGTGGATTGACTTTTTCTGTCCAAGTTCCAAAAAGCATTTGGCGATTGGTGTGTATTTATCATGGTTAGGCTACAATTAGGCTTAGGATTTCTTGTACCCATTGCCAAATGCCAGAAAAAAAGTAAAAAATAAACTCAATGTAGTCAATGGATATGAATTGCAAAATAATTGTAATATAATTATATACAGTATAGAGTTGTAGTCGGAAGTTTACATACACTATAGCCAAATACATTTAAACTCAGTTTTTCACAATTCCTGACATTCAATCCTAATAAAAATTCAAAGTCTTAGGTCAGTTAGGATCAACACTTTATTTTAAGAATGTGAAATGTCAGAATAATAGTAGAGAGATTTATTTCAGCTTTTATTTATTATCACATTCCCAGTGGGTCAGAAGTTCACATACACTCTATTAGTATTTGGTAGCATTACCTTTAATATTGTTTAAATTGGGTCAAACGTTTTTGCGTTTGACCCAAGCCTCCCACAAGCTTCCCACAATACGTTGGGTGAATTTTGGCCCATTCCTCCAGACAGATCTGGTGTAACTGAGTCAGGATTGTAGACCTCCTTGCTTGCACACACTTTATCAGTTCTGTCCACAAATGTTCTATTGGATTGAGGTCAGGGCTTTGTGATGGCCACTTCAATACCTTGACTTTGTTGACCTTGACACTTTGCCAAAACTTTGGAAGTATGCTTGGGGTCGTTGTCCATTTGGAAGACCCATTTGCGACCAAGCTTTAACTTCTTAATAAATCCTCTTGGTGTTAGGGGGCAGTATTTTCATTTTTTGAAAAAAAAACATTCCCGTTTTAAACGGGATATTCTGTCAGGAAAGGATGCTAGAATATGCATATACTTGACAGGTTTGGATAGAAAACACTAACGTTTCCAAAACTGTAAAGATATTGTCCGTGAGTATAACAGAACTGATGTTGCAGGCGAAAGCTCCAATCCAGAAGTGCCCCAGGTTTTGAAAGCGCTGCGTTCCAATGACTCCCTATTCAGTTGTGAATGTACCATCAACGAGCTTACGCTTTCTACGTATTCCCCAAGGTGTCTACAGCATTGTGACGTAGTTTTAGGCATTTCTGTTGAAGAATAGCCATAGGCGGCCACATTGCGTAAGTAGTCACATGGGTGGCTCCGAGAGAGATTCTCGCGTAAAATACAGGAGGTAGCCATTATTCCAATCGGTCCTAGCGAAAAACGAATTGTCCCGGCAGATATATTATCGAATAGATATTAGAAAAACACCTTGAGGATGGATTCTAAACAACATTTGCCATATTTCTGTCGATATTATGGAGCTAATTTGGAATATTTTTCGGCGTTTTGGTGACCGCAATTTCCGGGCAATTTCTCAGCCAAACGTGAAGAACAAACGGAGCTATTTCGCCTACAAAAATAATATTTTGGGAAAAAATGAACTTTGGCTGTCTACCTGGGAGTCTCGTGAGTGAAAACATCCAAAGTTCATCAAAGGTAAATTATTTAATTTGATTGCTTTTCTGATTTCCCGTGACAAGGTTGCCTGCTGCCTACAAGGCATAATGCTATGCTAGGCTATGATAAACTTACACAAATGCTTGCCTAGCGTTGGCTGTAAAGCATATTTTCAAAATCTGAGATGACAGGGTGATTAACAAAAGGCTAAGCTGTGTTCCAATATATTTCACTTGTGATTTTCATGAATAGGAAGATTTTCTAGGAAGATTTATGTCCATGGCGTTGTGCTAATTAGTGTCAGATGATGACAACGGTCCCGTTCACGGGATGGGGTGTCACTACAGGTTAAGGATCGGCTTTCCGTCAACCAGACAGTTGTAAATCATGCAGCGCATTATATCAAGATAGCAGATTTTAGAGTAACAACAAATGTTGGTACATAGAAGTGTCTTACATCGGCTGAAAGCTTCAATTCTTGTTAATATAACTGCACTGTCCAATTTACAGTAGCTATTACTGTGAAAAAATGCCATGCTATTGTTTGAGGAGAGCTCCTAACAACAAAAAACGTTTTTTTCAACACAATAGGTTTGATAAATTCACCTCTGAAGCTGAAATGTGTACTTACATTCGGAAATCTTGCTCTGATTTATCATCCAAAGGGTCCCGGTGATTGTTAGATAAAATCCTTTTTCATATGCTAAAAAGGTCCATATAACACTCACGATCGATTTTGTATTTCCACTCATTCAATTTGCAAAGAAAGGAATCTGTGAAAATCTCAACCTAAATGTTGTTTGAACGAGTCAAATCACGTTCGTACCTATTTCTCAGAGATCCTAGAAGGTAACAAGACTTCACTATTTCATTAGTGGTGTAGTATATCCTATAGGACACCATATTTGGTCAGAGAGTATGTGACAGGTTAAAGGACATATTCATAGCCTGTTATACATTGAAAAGTATTAGTAAGTTCATAGTATGTGAGGATCTTAAAACATCTAAGGTTAAAAAGATGCATTCAGTATTAGTTGATAGAGATTGATAACATTCATATAATTGTGTTAAAGTTCAAATCTGTCAAAGGGTACGAATTGTGAGAGTAATGTGTAAACGTTATATTAATTACTTTATTTTGTGGTGCCTAAAAGTGTTAATCTGTGATCTACGAGATGCTCTTAATCTATGAGCCGGAGATCGATTGCTCTGGTCTCCACGCGAATTTCCCCAGGAATATGCGTGGAGACCAGAGCAATCGATCTCCGGCTCATGGATTAAGAGCATTTTGCATCTTTTTAACCTTAGATGTTTTAAGATCCTCACATACTATGAACTTACTAATACTTTTCAATGTATAACAGGCTATGAATATGTCCTTTAACCTCTTCAGTCGACCCTCTACTTTTTGAACATTCTGTTAAAAATCGCGCAACATTTCAGCGTCCTGCTACTCATGCCAGGAATATAGTATATACATTTGCTTAGTCTGTGTGGATAGAAAACACTCAGACGTTTAAAAAACTGGTTAAATCACTGCTGTGGCTTTACCAGAACGGCATTTACATCGAAAAGCACAGGAAAAACTGATCACTGAAAATGGGGAAAATATATCCATGCGCCTACTTGAACCCATTGATAAACGTGAACCACAATTAATTGACTGAGGTTGCAGTACCTACAGCTTCCACAGGGTGTCTAGAGTCTTGTCATTTCCCTTAGAGTTTTTTCTTGGTCAAACACATACAGGACACCGTATCTAATCCGGTCTAGGACCGGATATTTTCGTTGAGTTTCTAGCCGGACATTTTTCCAGACGGACAGCTAATGATCTTTACATCGCCTCCTGATGAATTTTATCGCTTATTAACGTTTACTAATACCTAAAGTTGCATTACAAACGTATTTCGAAGTGTTTTGTGAAAGTTTATCGTCGACTTTTTTGAATTTTAAAAAATGACGTTACGTTTTGAAACAATGTTTTTTTCGTTTATCACACAGTCTACATATAACGATATCTAGGCTTTATATGGACCGATTTAATCGAAATAAAGACCCAAATAGTGTTTATGGGACATCTAGGAGTGCCAACAAAGAAGATGGTGAAAGGTAATGAATGTTTTCTATTTTATTGTGCGGTTTGTGTAACGCCGAAATGCTAATTATTTTGTTTACGTCCCCTGTGGGTCTTTTGGGGTGTTGCATGCTATCAGATAATAGCTTCTCATGCTTTCGCCGAAAAGCATTTTAAAAATCTGACTTGTTGCCTGGATTCACAACGAGTGTAGCTTTAATTCGATACCCTGCATGTGTATTTTAATGAACTTTTGAGTTTTAACTAATACTATTAGCATTTAGCGTAGCGCATTTGCATTTCCAGAGCTCTAGTTGGGACGCAAGCGTCCCGAGTAGAAGCAACAGGTTAACCTGTCACACTCTCCCCGACAAAATAAATGTTGTCCCAACATTACCAACATTGTCTTCTTCAACAGTTCGTATGCACTGGACCTAGAAAATCCTCTTCTGTAAGGTAGTACTTGAGCAGAAGTCACAGGTCACAGTTCAAATATAACTAACAAGTTATATTCACAGTCCATATCTGTTGACCAGCTATATAACATAAGCAGTATTTTCTCATACTATTGATCAACAGTCCATCAATTTTAATGATCTATATGCATAGTCTGTAAATTGTCTCTTGACAGTCTGTGAAATCTGACAGTAGTCCATGGTCAAACATGTCAACTCTGTAGCCTCATGTTTGCTGAAGCCCATACATGTAAGGTGGCTGAAAGTAACATTGCTGTAGTGATGGCAGCCATGGAACCAGTCCTGGTGCAGAGTAGACAGGGAACAACTGTGGCTGTGGCTGTATACTGTAGCAGGAAGGGATACCAAGCTGATCATAGGTGATACGTCTTGGAGGGTGTCTCTCTCTTTGTGGCAGCTGGTAGGCTGGTTCCTCAGGTTCAGAAGCATCAGTATATGAAGGAAAGGCACTTGGTGGACGATCATCAGGCATATTTTCAGCAGGCAGGTCTTTAACTGTTGTTGTCTCCTCCAGCCGCTTTTCAACAAGAGGCTGTGCTGGTAGCGTATCAGGGACTGGCACTGCAACTGTCTGTTTCACTGTTGAGGGCCTGTGTTCCCACTCTCTCGCTGGTTCAGCATTCCTCTCCTCAGGTACTGTAGGAGATGTGGGAACCTGTAGCGGCTCATGATGAAGGTCATATTCATCCCCACTATCTTCATCAGAATCTAGAGTCTGTGATGCAGGCTGGTGTCTCCTCGTTTTCTGACTTTTGTCCACTTTGGTCATTTCTGGTTGTGTCTCAAAAGGTAAGTGGTCACAGGACATGAGCAGATTTCTGTGCAGGACCCTGGAGCGTCCCCTACCCTTTTCTGGTCTCAATTCATAAATCGGCAGGTCTGAACCCATTTGTCTCACCACTGTGTGAATTGTATCTTCCCAATAGTTACGGAGTTTTCCTGGTCCTCCTCTTGGTGTCAGGTTTTTAATCAGAACTCGCTCGCCAGGCTGTAGCACTGAACTCCTAACTTTAGTGTCATAGTACTTCTTACTTCTTTCAGCGGCTTTCTGAGCATTTTCATTTGCAATGGCGTATGCTTCTTCCATCCCTCGTTTCCAGTTCTCCACGTATTCTCGCTGGTTACTGGAACCTGCCTCTGTGCACAATCCAAAGAGCATATCAACTGGAAGCCTGGGTGATCTCCCAAACAGAAGATAAAATGGTGAATAGCCAGTCACTTCGAACGGGTGCAGTTATAGGCATAAACCAGTTTGTTCAGAGACTCCTTCCAATTTGACTTTTGTGTCTCAGTTAGTGTCTTTAACATTTGCAACAATGTTCTGTTCATGCGTTCCGCTTGACCGTTTCCCATCGGGTGATAGGGTGTTGTCCTGGACCCCGCCATGCCACTGAGTTTCCTTAACTGATGGAACAACTGATTTTCAAATTCTCCCCTTGGTCATGGTGGATGCGGGACGGAACCCAAACTTCAGGGCAAAATCATTGAAGATGAGATTTGCAGCAGTTTTACCTGACTTTGATGTGGTGGCGTAGGCTTGAGTGAAACGTGTAAAATGATCAACAATCACGAGGATGTACTCATATCCCCCTTTGCATCTGTCGAGATGAAGGAAGTCTATACATACCAGTTCAAATGGCTATGTTGTCACAATGTTTGTCAGAGGAGCTCTTGTTGCATGGGCTGGCCTTTTCTGCTTGACACAGCTACAAGTTTTAGTCACATAGTGCTCGATGTCAGATTGCATATATGGCCAGAAGAAGCGGTCACGTACTAGTGATACAGTGCGGTCAGTACCTTGGTGTCCCATGTTATTGTTCAACTCTTCCATCACTTTACCTTTGTACTGCTCTGGTAGAACTAACTGCTTGCGGGCTGTAGTGATTCTGTACAGAATGCCATCACTGTCTATTGTCAATTTGTCCCATTCTCTGAATAGGCATTTTGTCTTTGGACTGAATTTCTTTTGCTCTTTAACTGGCGGTTTGGAACCAGACAGTTTGAAATTGAGCACAGGACGGATGACCGGATCAGATTCTTGTGCTTCTCTTATCCCATCTTTTGGGATCGAGCTGGTTGTTGCAGTGGTTGTCTCACCTTCAGCTGATACTGACATCGATGCAGCTGAAAATGACCAAGGTACAACAGCCTCTTTCTGTACCTCAACTGCTTGTATCGTGGCGGCGATGGTGTCTGGTGGAAGCTCCTCAGAACATTCTCTCATCAGTGACTCTACATCCAGTGGCATCCTTGACAAAGCATCTGCATCACCGTTCTCTCTGCCTGGCCTGTACTTTATTGTAAAGTGGAAATCAGCCAAGTCTGCAACCCACCTGGAAGTGGTTGCGTTCAGTTTGCAGTAGACAGAATGTAGCAGAGCGGGTTGTTATCGCTGTATACAGTGAAGGTGGGAGCATAGTACAAATAGTCATGGAACTTATCAGTGATTGCCCATTTTAGAGCTAGAAATTCTAGCTTGCTCGAGTGGTAGTGATAGTTCTTCTCAGCTGCTGTTAAAGTTCGAGAGCCATAAGCAATGACCCTAAGCTTCCCCTCTTGCTTTTGATAAAGAACTGCTCCCAAGCCTTGGTGTGACGCATCAGTGTGTACAACAAATGGCTGAGTGAAATCAGGGAAACCTAAAACTGGTGGGTGAAGCAAACACTCAATCAGCTGTTCAAGTGCCTGTTGATGCTGGTCAGTCCACAGGATTGGCTTGTTTGAGGGCACCACATGACTTACTTTCTTTGTTTTTGTTTTCCGTGGGTGGTCAGGTAATTTCTCTGAATCTGCTTTCAGGAGGTCATACAGGCAGCTGGCACTCCTAGAAAAGTCTTTGACGTACTGTCTGTAGTACGTGAGTAAACCAAGCATTTTTCTGAGCTGGCCCACAGTCTCTGGTCTGATTTCTTTCAATGCTCTTACTGCTTCAAAATCGGCTGGGTCAACTCGGCTGCCCTCTGCAGACACTATTCTGCCCAAATAACGGACCTGGGGTTTAAAGAGATCACACTTATTTGGTTTGAGTTTAATGCCATACTCTCTGAGACGCTGCAAAACTTTTCGCACATCATTCACATGGCTGTTGAATGTTTTACTGAAAACTAGCGTGTCGTCCAGATAAGGAATGCAGATGTTATCCCGGAGCCCTTCCAAACACTCCTCCATACACCGCTGAAAAGCTGCAGGAGCGTTCATGAGGCCGAATGGCATACGTATCCACTCAGAGTCCCCACGGTGTCACAAATGCTGTCAGTGGTCTGCTTTCTTCAGAGATGAACCCCTGGTGATACGCTTTCCCCTGATCTAAGAGGGAGAACCAGGAATTACCACCTAAACTGTCCATGATGTCTTGGACCCGAGGGATGGGCTGGCGGTCGGGATGTGTCTTTCTGTTCAGGTCTCTAATCTATACACAACCGGAGGGTCCCGTCCTTCTTACGAACGCACACGACAGGTGAAGAATATGAAGAGTTTGACTTCCTAACCCAGCCCTGGACTATGAGGTCATAAATGTAACCCTTCATCTCCTGATACAGTGGCCTGGGCACTGACATGTATGTGTGCTTTACTGGTTCAGAGTCCTTTAGAGAAATAGTCATTTTCAATCGTTCAATGCAGCCAATGTCATTGTCTGATCTGGAGAAGGAGTGACACTCTTCTCTAAGCATTTTCCTAACAACCTCTCTCTGCTCTTCGGTTAGGTGAGTTAAACCTACTGGTGGATCCCACTGTTCAGTAGCAGTACATGGGGTTCGAACGCTGGTGTGATTCACTGTGGCTGAGGTGACAGTTTTTTCAAAGACTTGGGCAGGTAACACAGTCATAATGGTTTGTACTGTACCGATTATTGTGCGTCCTAGCAGGGCAATGTCGTGGTCAGTGGGGTTAGAGACATCAAGCAGGATAACTGGAAAAACACCTTTCCTGACTCTGACTAGTGTGTCAAAGAACTCAAGGTCGTCTGGCCACTGCGGGTTCAGGTCTGGCTGGAAAAGCATTGTCATGTCATCTTTGAAAGGCTGGGAAGCTACACGGCACTCAATCTGAATGCTACTGTGTTTTGGTACAGCAACCTTCTCTTTCTTGGTTTTCACTGCATATTCATCTGTCTGTTCTGCGCTAACAGCCTGTATAAAAGCTGTCACCTTGTTTCTATTGAGGCTTGGGAAAGCTGTTTTTACTGTACTGTATCGTTTAGTCTTTTCGGTCATTGTCAGGATGTGCTCGATAACATTGAAACCTATGATGGGATGAGATAGGTGACAGCCTTTCATTACCAGCACCGGGATGATCCGTTCCTTTGTTTGGTCAGTTTCAGAGGCTAGCCGAAAAGTTGTTTCAATCCATCCCAGGTACGGCATTTCAGTCCCATTTGCTGCAGTCAACCTTAGATCATCAGGTGAGTCCAGGATTTCTGAAACATCTCTCAGCCTTGCGTTTGGGAGAGATTCCTCTTTCCATCGTTCATCAATGACCGATACCTGAGATCCTGTGTCCAATAGAGCTTGGAGGTGGTGGCGATTCAGGTGACACTCAATAAGGCACTGACTAGCGAGGTGACCTTATGGGGGTGGCAACCTTGAGCTAGGGATGGTAAGGAGTGGGCATTTTCCTCTGTGCAGGAAAACCTTTTACTGGTAGAGTCACTTTTCAGGTGAGTGCATTTTTCCTTATGTTTAGTCCAATGTTGGTTTTGACATACTTTGGAACAGTACAGTGTCTCTTTACCAGATGAACATTGTTTCAGGTTCTCAAATGACTCTTCTCTGGCACAATTTGCACATTTCTGGGACTTTTTGGTAGCTACGGTTAACACTCGTCCCTCAGCGGTAACCCGTTTCCGTTTAAAGGGGCCTCCCTTGATGGTCTGGCTCCCCGGGTTTTACATCCAGGTTGAAAATGTTCTCCACTCCCACATCGGAAGCAGTGTGTGCAGCGTGCATCTGTTCTGGCCTGCTGGCAGACAAAACACCTCCTTGGAGCTTGAGCAGAGTGGTTGGTATACCGGTTAGGTGCATATTGATGCTGTGCAGGGTCAAGTGCTTGGGACCGACTGTAGTTGCTGTAATACTGCTGCTGGGAAACAGGTGGCTGGAGGTCCCTATCTGGCCTCCTAACTGGGGGTGGGGCATAGGCACAAGGCTGTGACTGAAACATAGGCTGCTGTAATGTCTCCTTAATCTGAGCAATCTCTGCACTGAGACCTTTTAGAGAAGCTACACCTGTCTTAAGTTCAGCTAACTCTGTTAACAGTTCTGCGGGTATCGTAGCTTTGGCTTCCTTCACAGGACACTTTGCAGATGGCATATCCTCTAACTGGACTACACTTACAGTTGTAGCAGGCTGTGGGGCATTAAACCGCTTTTTGTTTCGTCTTTCTATCTCATTAGCACAAGCAATGTTAAGCTTCTCTAGCAAAACCTCATCTGATGTTTCGCTCTCTAGCAGGAGAGGCTGCATGTCTATCTTGATACTGTCACTCTGGAGACCCGTAAGGACTGTGTGAAAACACATGCTCTGGACTAGAGCAGGGTCATACTTAAGCCCTGATTCTGACTCCTGGGATGCAAACAGTACTTTTTGCCTCAAATCTAAAACGCGCATCAGGAAGCTTTGAGGGGTCTCCTTGCTATGCTGTGCTTCTGAAGCTAGCTGTTTGTAAAGCTCTGTTGCACTCTTCTCTTGGAAGTGGGAACGCAGGATACATCTAAGTGTGGGAAGAGTTAGCTGGGGTTTACCTTCCAAGTAGCTGCGTAGCTGTGAGCCTGGAGAAATAGCCCTGACTACTGCGTCTACTATTTCTACCTCAGGATAGCCTCTGTTAAGTCCATTTTCAATCTGATGGGCAAGGCTGGAAAAAATCAGTTTTTCTTTCTGGCCCGGTTCACCTATCTGACCAGAAATGTTAAACTCTTTGCGCCAGTATGGGCTGGGCTGTGCATTGGGTGAGAGCGGCACGCTCCCCTGAAGATTGGCATGGTGTTGGGGCTGACGCAGAGAATCACTGACTTTGGCTGCAGTAATCTGCTCAGTTCCCACCCCTTGTTGTGGGGTTACAGTTCTCATTTCCTCTATTCTGTGATGTGTTCCGGCTGGTTCAATATCATGGTCAACTTGCCCTGTTTTGTTATCTCTGCCACTGATCATCTCTGTCATTTCGTCTCTAAGTAGCAACAATTCCGACATGCCGCCATCTTCTAACTCTGTGACTTCCTCTCTTTCAAGGAACATCATATTGCGAGTCATTAATGCTATGCGGGATTTGTCTTTAACATCTCTTCTCTGTTCGCCTGATATTTCAAGGAAATCACATATCTCTAGTAATTTGTCTTTAGTCAGGGTGTGTAATTCTCCTACCTCTTCCTGTAGTTCTTCCAAGGCGCTTGTCATGTTGACAGAACAGGAGGAACTTTTACTGTGCAGGAGTTGACTCTGAATTAGATGGTCCTTACTCTCTCTGATGGTCGATCAATGGACTCAGTTGACACGTACTTAACCACTAACTTCCAACTTCCCTCGAACAGCAACACTTTCCTCACTGCAGCCTGCCTGAGTTGTTATGTGGAGATTTAGCTGGCTCGGAATTCAGCGACCAGGGTGTGGAAACTGGACATCTGAGCAGCAATCTCAGCGGAGCCTCCAAAAATGTTACGCCCCTGAAAACAGGGGAGAAATAATCACGAGAGTGATACGGTGTTGTATTCTCAAGTCAACATTTAGTTCAATGAGAAAAGACCGTATCACTCTCGTGATTATTTCTCCCCTGTTTTCGGGTACTTTATTGATGATAAAAATAGTAATTTAAATGTTATAACTAGCGAACATGTCAAGAGTGTTTAAGGTGTGTTTTAGTAACGTCTTGAGGAAGTTAGAGTTAAGTTTGAAGAGAGTAATATTAGCCCTGCTCGGTTGAAGTGAAGGATAGCATCGTACTGAGAGTAGCTGCCATTTTATGTCGATTGTGAATGAACATGCGTGTTGTTAATAAGATATTTTGCTGTGTTATTTGTATAATGGGTTTTCTGTTATGTAATGTGTTACTTTTGTGAAATGGTTGAACTAAATGTTGACTTGAGAATACAACACCGTATCACTCTCGTGATTATTTCTCCCCTGTTTTCAGGGGCGTAACAAGTACACCTTCATGGTACGGCGAACACGCAGGCGGACATCACTTGAACAACTATCTTTGTCAAAAAAGCACCAATCGGGGTCAAACAAAGCTAGCTAGATAGCCAATGAGCTGGATTTTACTAGAGTATCCGAAACCATATATATGTTGTAAAATCTAGCTTCAACACTTGTACAACAGCTTGGCTTTTCATTTTGGAAAACATTCTTCAGAGTTATGAAGTTATGAAAACTGGTTGATTTGCAAATGTTTCACTTATAATATGGCTACTAATACTTGGAAAGCTGAATCAAAGTCCAAGTATATAGACGATATTCTTGCAGAAAAATGGAACATGAATGCGAATGTCTTCTTCATGTTTTTGCCCAAATGTACCTGGGGACTTTACACTAAAAGTCTTGCTGTTCACTCATTTTTCAAGGTATCCATCTGAAACTTTGCACATACACTGCCATCTTGTGGTCACATTCAGAATTACAACCAGAGTCATGGATGTAACTATGACCTTTCTCTTCCATTTCAAAGATGGTGGTAGAATAATACAGGTTCGTTTTGTCTTTGTATTTTCTTCAACCAGATCATTTGTGGTATGTTCTCCTACATCCAATTCACATTTCCACAAACCTCAAAGTGTTTCCTTTCAAATGGTACGAAGAAAATGCATATCCTTGCTTCAGGGACTGAGCTACAGGCAGTTAGATTTAACTTCCTGACTGATGTCTTGACATGTTGCTATAATATATACACATAATTTTCCTTCTTCATGTTGCCATCTATTTTGTGAAGTGCACCAGTCCCTCCTGCAGCAAAGCACCCCCACAACATGATGCTGCCACCCCCGTGCTTCACGGTTGGGATGGTGTTCTTCGGCTTGCAAGATTCCCCCTTTTTCATCCAAACATAACAATGGTCATTAGCATTATTTTTGTTCCATTAGACCAGAGGACGTTTCTCCAAAAAGTATGATCTTTGTTCCCATGTGCAGTTGCAAATTGTAGTCTTGCTTTTTTACAGCGGTTTTGGAGCAGGGGCTTCTTCCTTGCTGATCGGCCTTTCCAGGTTATGTCGATATTGGAATTGCTTTACTGTGGATATAGATACTTTTGTACCTGTTTCCTCCAACATCTACACATTTTCCTTTGCTGTTGTTCTGGGATTGATTTGAACTTTTCTCCCCAAAGTACGTTCATCTCTAGGAGACATTACGAGTCTCCTTCCAGAGCGGTATGACGGCTGCGTGTTCCCATGGTGTTCATACTTCTGTACTATTGTTTGTACAGATGAATATGGTACCTTCTGGCATTTGGAAATTGCTCCCAAGGATGAACCAGACTTGTGGAAGTCTACAATTTATTTTCTGAGTTATTGGCTGATTTGTTTTCATTTTCCCATGATGTCAAGCAAAGAGGCACTGAGTTTGAAGGTAGGCCTTGAAATACATACACAGGTACACCTCCAATTGACTCAAATGGTGTCAATTAGCCTATCAGAAGCTTCTAAAGCCATGACATCATTTTCTGAAATATTCCAAGCTGTTTAAAGACACAGTCAGTTAGTGTATGTAAACTTCAGACCCACTGGAATTGTGATACAGTGAATTATAAGTGAAATCATTTGTCTGTAAATAATTGTTGGAAAAATAGCTTGTCATGCGCAAAGTAGATGTCCTTACCGACTTGCCAAAACTAGAATTTATTAACAAGATATGACGACCCTCCCACTCTGTCTGCCGTATTCTTTCTTTGTTCTTGCTTCCTTACTAGGGATGCTGATGGGCGGAGTTGGGAGGGTCGTCAGCTACATGGGAAACACCTGGGCCCGGTGTCTCCCAGGATAAATACACCACTTCCCCATTCATTTACATTTACATTTAAGTCATTTAGCAGACGCTCTTATCCAGAGCGACTTACAAATTGGTGCTTTCACCTTATGACATCCAGTGGAACAGCCACTTTACAATTGTGCATCTAGGTCTTTTAAGGGGGGTGAGAAGGATTACTTTATCCTATCCTAGGTATTCCTTAAAGAGGTGGGATTTCAGGTGTCTCCGGAAGGTGGTGATTGACTCCGCTGTCCTGGCGTCGTGAGGGAGTTTGTTCCACCATTGGGGGGCCAGAGCAGCGAACAGTTTTGACTGGGCTGAGCGGGAACTGTACTTCCTCAGTGGTAGGGAGGCGAGCAGGCCAGAGGTGGATGAACGCAGTGCCCTTGTTTGGGTGTAGGGCCTGATCAGAGCCTGGAGGTACTGAGGTGCCGTTCCCCTCACAGCTCCGTAGGCAAGCACCATGGTCTTGTAGCGGATGCGAGCTTCAACTGGAAGCCAGTGGAGAGAGCGGAGGAGCGGGGTGACGTGAGAGAACTTGGGAAGGTTGAACACCAGACGGGCTGCGGCGTTCTGGATGAGTTGTAGGGGTTTAATGGCACAGGCAGGGAGCCCAGCCAACAGCGAGTTGCAGTAATCCAGACGGGAGATGACAAGTGCCTGGATTAGGACCTGCGCCGCTTCCTGTGTGAGGCAGGGTCGTACTCTGCGGATGTTGTAGAGCATGAACCTACAGGAACGGGCCACCGCCTTGATGTTAGTTGAGAACGACAGGGTGTTGTCCAGGATCACGCCAAGGTTCTTAGCGCTCTGGGAGGAGGACACAATGGAGTTGTCAACCGTGATGGCGAGATCATGGAACGGGCAGTCCTTCCCGGGAGGAAGAGCAGCTCCGTCTTGCCGAGGTTCAGCTTGAGGTGGTGATCCGTCATCCACACTGATATGTCTGCCAGACATGCAGAGATGCGATTCGCCACCTGGTCATCAGAGGGGGGAAAGGAGAAGATTAATTGTGTGTCGTCTGCATAGCAATGATAGGAGAGACCATGTGAGGTTATGACAGAGCCAAGTGACTTGGTGTATAGCGAGAATAGGAGAGGGCCTAGAACAGAGCCCTGGGGGACACCAGTGGTGAGAGCGCGTGGTGAGGAGACAGATTCTCGCCACGCCACCTGGTAGGAGCGACCTGTCAGGTAGAACGCAATCCAAGCATGGGCCGTGCCGGAGATGCCCAACTCGGAGAGGGTGGAGAGGAGGATCTGATGGTTCACAGTATCGAAGGCAGCCGATAGGTCTAGAAGGATGAGAGCAGAGGAGAGACAGTTAGCTTTAGCAGTGCGGAGTGCCTCCGTGATACAGAGAAGAGCAGTCTCAGTTGAATGACTAGTCTTGAAACCTGACTGATTTGGATCAAGAAGGTCATTCTGAGAGAGATAGCGGGAGAGCTGGCCAAGGACGGCACGTTCAAGAGTTTTGGAGAGAAAAGAAAGAAGGGATACTGGTCTGTAGTTGTTGACATCGGAGGGATCGAGTGTAGGTTTTTCAGAAGGGGTGCAACTCTCGCTCTCTTGAAGACGGGAGGGACGTAGCCAGCGGTCAGGGATGAGTTGATGAGCGAGGTGAGGTAAGGGAGAAGGTCACCGGAGATGGTCTGGAGAAGAGAGGAGGGGATAGGGTCAAGCGGGCAGGTTGTTGGGCGCCCGGCCGTCACAAGACGCGAGATGTCATCTGGAGAGAGAGGGGAGAAAGAGGTCAGAGCACAGGGTAGGGCAGTGTGAGCAGAACCAGCGGTGTCGTTTGACTTAGCAAACGAGGATCGGATGTCGTCGACCTTCTTTTCAAAATGGTTGACGAAGTCATCTGCAGAGAGGGAGGAGGGGGGAGGAGGATTCAAGAGGGAGGAGAAGGTGGCAAAGAGCTTCCTAGGGTTAGAGGCAGATGCTTGGAATTTAGAGTGGTAGAAAGTGGCTTTAGCAGCAGAGACAGAGGAGGAAAATGTAGAGAGGAGGGAGTGAAAGGATGCCAGGTCCGCAGGGAGGCGAGTTTTCTTCCATTTCCGCTCGGCTACCCGGAGCCCTGTTCATGGAGGAGACTCTCTCCATGCAGACACCTTTACAGATTGTGTTGTGTATCTTGGTGGCCTTTTGGTTGTTTGCTTTGGCACCTTTCAACACCCTGCATTATCACATTCATGTATGCAAAACACTCACTTACAGACACTATTGTATATTGTACTTAGTTTAATTTATTTAATAAATATATGTTTTGTTACTCCTTATCTCCATGTTGTCTCGGTTCGTGACAAGTGGGTGCTCATCCGGGATATTTGAACGTATTGGTTTGGGAGACCGTGGAGGTACGTGTTTGGTTTGCATATTTTGTTTGAGTTTGATAGGCCCAGTATTGGTTGCCTTTGTTGTTTGGTTTGTGTGCAGTGTTGTAGAGAGTATAATGGTTAGTTTCCAGGCCCTGTGTAGCCTGGAAACTCTTGTTCTACTTTCTGTTGGGACGTCAGTCTGAGGTAAGTAATCAGCTGTGTACCTCGGTGGGAGATTTGGGTAGGGTAGTGGAACTTGCTACCCGGAGCTATAGCCTTTTTCCCCTGATAGGCTTAGTGACGTGTTTTGGAATATGTTGGGTATGGTTAATGTTTGTTATATTTGTGTGGTGTCTGTGGACTGAGCAGTTGTCTTGGGGGCACATCCATGGCTTGGTGGAATTTGCCAGCATGCTGGAGAGTTTTTCCTTGCCAGCGGGCTACATGCGTAAATTCCCACCGCAAATCCGCACGAAGACTAGGGTTGAGTTTTTGTAGGTTTTGGGGAAGCTCCGTATCTCTCTTCTGTGGTGCTCAGGGTGATTGTCATTTCTCGGGTTGTGGTCTGGTGTGCTCAGCAGAGGGGAGGAGCGAGAATTACTATGACTATGGCGTCTTATGTAGATGAGTTCATTCGCTTTCCATCAGAGGAATTGTTTGAATTAGGTACTAAAGAACAGCTGTTGAAGGTCGCTGAACACTACAAGGTTGAAATTAGTGATAAACGTCTAAAGAATTCGATTAGGCTGATATTGAAGGCCAATCTGATGGAGAGTGGTATTCTTGAAGTTACCACTGGGCCAGCCTCTGCTGAGGACTCGTCGTCTCCCCATAACGTTACAATGGCCATTCCATCGGTTAGTCCTAGTAGTCTTCTTTTTGAACAGCAGAAAGAACTGCTTCTGTTACAGCTGAAGCATGATCGTGAGAAGCTAGAGCATGATCGTGTGAAGTATGAAAAGGAATTGGCACTTAAACGAGATATGGAGCGTGCTACAATCAAGTTGCAACAAGAACGGATAGAGTTGGTTAGGGAAGGAAAGATCTCAGGGGAGAGTTTGTTCTGGGAAGGTGATCTAGATTTACCTAGGGGTAGTTCCTCTTTTGGTCGTGCCCCAGACACATTTGATATTGTTGGGAACTTACGGTTATTGCCTCAGTTTAATGAAAAGGACCCTGAGACATTCTTTTCGTTGTTTGAGCGTGTTGCTGACGCTAGGAGTCGGCCTGATTCTGACCGCACTTTAATGTTGCAGTGTGTGCTGACTGGTAAAGCGCAGGAAGCATATTCAGCTCTTAGTGTACAACACTGTCACAACAGTGCCAGTTATGATAAGGTTAAAATAGCTGTGTTACAGATTTATGAATTGGTCCCTGAGGCTTACCGCCAACGATTTAGAACTTTAAAAAGGGATGATAAACAGACTCATGTTGATTTTGCGCGACAATGATCTTTACAGTTTAATCGCTGGTGTTCCCCCTCTGCAGTTGTGACTTTCCAAGGGCTGTGTGATCTGATTATGTTAAGAGCAATTTAAGGACACAATTCCTGATCGTATTGCCACGTATATTAACAAACAGAAAGTAAAGAATGTCGCTGACGCTACGGTTTTGGCGGACAAGTATGTGTTGACTCACAAAAGTGTATTTGCAGAGCCCCGTATTCGGAATTGATTGAAAAATGAGTTTTAATGACTCCAACCTAAGTGTATGTAAACCTCCGACTTCTACTGTATAAATATTTTTTACATTGTTTTCTCTTTCTCTACCTATCTGCCCTTCATCCAAACAATATTTTATGAACCTAAACCTGACCGTCCTGTGGATATAACTGCAGGGACTGTGGGTTATTAGTCAACCTGTGCATCAAACACACACACACACACACACACACACACACACACACACACACACACACACACACACACACACACACACACACACACACACACACACACACACACACACACACACACACACAGGATCTCAGAGACAGAAGATGCAACACTTTCTCAGGACTGACAGTCCTACAGTCTAATCCAGTCAAACATTAACTGGATGCTGGCCTGAATGTTTACTGAGACGACCTGTCTGATCAGACCGACAGGTTGCTCCATCCAGCAATATCCATTCCTACAGGTTTGGCTTTTGAAGGCATTTGAAAACCCAAATATGCAAACTCATGGCATGTGTCACATGAATGAGACAAGTAGACTCAAGTGCTCTAAGTAATGGCTGTGTAAAAGCATCCGTGGGAAAGGGGATAAAGGAGATGTCAGATAGGGGGAAGTTAATATGCCATGTGATCAGGAATCCTCAGGTAACCTTACAAGTATATACCATTGAATTCGTAAGTTTTTATACACTTAGGTTGGAGTCATTATAGCAAATTTTTCAGCCACTCCACAAATTTCTTGTTGACAAACTATAGTTTTGGACAAGTCTACTTCGCCCATTACACAAGTAATTTGTCCAACAATTGGTTACAGACAGATTATTTCACTTATGTATCACAATTCCGGTGGGTCAGATATTTACATACACTAAGTTGACTGTGCCTTTAAACAGCTTGGAAGATTCCAGAAAATGATGTCATGGCTTTAGAAGCTTCTGATAGGCTAATTGACATCATTTGAGTCAATTGGAGGTGTACCTGTGTATGTATTTCAAGGCCTACCTTCAAACTCAGTACCAATTTGCTTGACATCATGGGAAAATAAAAATAAATCAGCCAAGACCTCAGAAAAACTATTGTAGACCTCCACAGGTCTGGTTCATCCTTGGGAGCCATTTCCAAATACCTGAAGGTACC
Organism: Oncorhynchus nerka; assembly: GCF_034236695.1. Taxonomy (NCBI): domain Eukaryota; kingdom Metazoa; phylum Chordata; class Actinopteri; order Salmoniformes; family Salmonidae; genus Oncorhynchus; species Oncorhynchus nerka. Next base: position 50,673,046 of record NC_088413.1, on the reverse strand, counting down.
ACGTTCATCTGTACAAACACCATGGGACCACGCAGCCATCATACCGCTCAGGAAGGAGACACGTCACGCGGGCTCCCACGCCTCAGCCGGCTCGTCGGGCTTCCACGTCTCAGCCTGCTCGTCCGGCCTGGGTGGCGCCTCTAGAGGGGGTTACTGTCACGCCTGCTCCCACTACCCCTCTTAAATCAAATCAAATCCAAGTTTATTTGTCACGTGCGCCGAATACAACAAGTGTAGACCTTACAGTGAAATGCTTACTTACAGGCTCTAACCAATGGTGCGGAAAAAAAGGTATGTGTGTGTGTGTGTAGGTAAGTAAAGAAATAAAACAAGAGTAAAAAGACATTTGAAAAAAAGAGTAGCAAGGCTATATACAGACACCTGTTAGTCAGGCTTATTGAGGTAGAATGTACATGCAGGTATCGTTAAAGTGACTATGCATATATGATGAACAGAGAGTAGCAGAATCGTAAAAAGAGGGGGTGGTGGGACACAATGCAGATAGCCCGGTTAGCCAATGTGCGGGAGCACTGGTTGGTCGGGCCAATTTAGGTAGTATGTACATGAATGTATAGTTAAAGTGACTATGCATATAAGATAAACATAGTAGCAGCAGCGTAAAAGAGGGGTTGGGGGAGGCACGCAATGCAAAGAGTCCGGGTAACCATTTGGTTACCTGTTCAGGAGTCTTATGGCTTGGGGGTAAAAACTGTTGAGAAGCCTGCGAGAAAAAACACATAATAGCACAATTGTTTAGGAGACCGTAAAACGGCGGCCATCTCCTCCGGTGCCATTTCCATCAATATTATGTTACTGTTAGCATTCTCAGTAGCACTTAACATTAAACTGTTCTTGTGCCTGTGTTATAACACTGTAATTACTTTGAGACATTTCATTTGCATGTTGTTACATAATACTTTGGTAATTGCATTATAATTGAGATGAGAGTTTGTAACTATTGTACATGAATAGTTACTGTTCCTCATTCCACTTTTATAATATCACTTATTATGCAAGTATAAAGCAATTTCCAAAGTCCTATTAAAAACAATGTTGCCAGGCTTCCCCAAGAAAAGAATAATCAAAATAATGTATATTTTGCCTCTCTGCGTTTCATAAATTTCCTTCAATTCGCAAAAGGCTGAATGTATCTCACCGGAGAACGTATCCGAGTGAATAAAACAGTGCCCTTCTGTCTCAGTATGTGTAACCCAACTATCTGATGCTCTTTGGTCAAAAATAATTTGACATTGTTGCTGCCCATAGCATTGAATGCAAGGGAAGTTAGCAGGCATTTGGCCTCCCTTTACAAAAATAAATACAAATAATAGCCAATCAGTGTTGAGCTTAGTGAGCTCAGCAGTAAATGGTCCAACAGGGAGTACAGGAAAGGGGTGAAAATGAACCCTTTTGGGGTCCCATTGTTGAGGATTAGCGGTGTGGAGATGTTGTTTCCTACCCTTACCACCTTGTGGGTGGCCCGTCAGGAAGTCCAGGACCCAGTTGCACAGGGCGGGGTCGAGACCCAGGGTCTGGAGGGTACTATGGTGTTAAACGCAGAGCTGTAGTCGATGAACAGCATTCTTACATAGGTATTCCTCTTGTCCAGATGGGTTAGGGCAGTGTGCAGTGTGATAGTTTCATCTGTGGACCTATTAGGGCGGTAACCAAATTGGAGTGGGTCTAGGTTGTCAGGTAGGGTGGAGGTGATATGATCCTTGACTAGTCTCAAAGCACTTCATGATGACAGAGGTGAGTGCTATGGGGCGATAGTCATGTAGCTCAGTTACCTTAGCTTTCTTGGGAACTGGAACAATGGTGGCCCTCTTGAAGCATGTGGGGACAGCAGACTGGGATAAGGATTGATTGAATATGTCTGTAAACACACCAGCCAGCTGGTCTGCGCATGCTCGGAGGACGCGGCTAGGGATGCCGTCTGGGCCGGCAGCCTTGCGAGGGTTAACACGTTTAAATGCTTTACTCAAGTTGGCTGCGGTGAAGGACGCGGTTGAATTCATTCTGCCACTGTTCCTTCTTATTGTCTCGGCCTTAGACCTATAGTATTCAGACCCCTTGACGTTGTCCACATTTTGTTACATTACAGCCTTATTCTAAAATTTATTAAATTAAATGTTCTCCTCATCTATCAACACACAATACCCCATAATGACAAAGCAAAAAGAGGTTTTTAGATTTAAATAAAAATAAAAAACAAAAATACCTAATTTACATAAGAATTCAGCCCCTTTGCTATGAGAATCGAAATTGAGCTCAGGTTTCTATTGATCATCCTTGAGATGAGTCCACCTGTGGTAAATGCATTTGAATTCACATGAAAGGCACACCCCTGTCTATATAAGGTCCCACAGTTGTCAGTGCATGTCAGAGCAAAAACCAAGACATAAGGTTGAAGGAATTGTCCGTCGAGCTCCGAAACAGGATTGTGGATTCAAACACAAAGACTCTGGCCGCCCAGCCAACCTGAGCACTCGGGGGAGAAGGGCCTCGGTCAAGTAGGTGACAAAGAACCCGATGGTCTCTCTGACAGAGCACCAGAGTTCCTCTGTGGAGATGGGAGAACCTTCCAGAAGGACAACCATCTATGCAGCACTCCATCATCAGGCCTTTATGGTAGCGTGTACAGACGGAAACCACTCCTCAGGAAAAGGCACATGACAGCCTGCTTGGAGTTTGCCAAAAGGCACCCAACGACTCTCAGACCATGAGAATCAATTGAACTCTTTGGCCTAAAGTGAAGCATGGTGGTGGGAGCATCATGCTATGGGGATGTTTTTCAGCGGCAGGGACTGGAGACCAGTCAGGATTGAGGGAAAGATGAATGGAGCAAAGTACAGAGAGATTATTGATGAAAACCTGCTCCAGAGTGCCCAAGACCTCAGACTGGGGCAAAATATTCACCTTCCAACAGGACAACGACACTAAGCACACATCCAGGACAACACAGGAGTGGCTTCGGGACAAGTCTCTGAATGTCCTTGAGTGGCCCGGCCAGAGCCTGGACAAGAACCCGATCGAACATCTCTGGAAAAACCTGAAATTAGTTTTCCAGCAACGCTCCCCATCCAACCTGACAGAGATTGAGAGGATCTACAGAGAAAAATGGGAGAAACTCCCCAAATACAAGTGTGCCAAGCTTGTAGCGTCGTTCCCAAGAAGAATCAAGGCTGTAATCGCTGCCAAAGGTGCTTCAACAAAGTACCTTTGGCGAAAGGCTCCAAATACTTATACTTATTCAATCCATTTTAGAATAAAGCTGCAAGGAAACAAAATGTTGAAAAAGTCACTGGGTCTGAATACTTTCGGAATACACTTTATATCACGATGTCAAGGCATATGAACTAACAGGTTATAGAGCAAACAACGTAATTATCTTAACACATTTGTTGTAATATGGCTTTTTTTCATGGTTTTGCTTCCCCAGTGATTTTACCCACACATTGCTACTGGTATCTACACATGATTAATAACTTGATGTCAAGTGTTACTGTGTGTCTCACTAATTTTGAAAATATATTTTTATTAATTTTGAAGCTGAAAAAGTGATGTTCTCTACTGTTGAGGTTATTCCATGTAACTTTAGGCTTAACCTCTTCAACCTATGGGGGCGCTATGTCATTATTGGATAAAAAAACGTGCCCATTTTAAGCGCAATATTTTGTCACGAAAAGATGCTCAACTATGCATATAATTGGCAGCTTTGGAAAGAAAACACTCTGACGTTTCCAAAACTGCAAAGATATTATCTGTGAGTGCCACAGAACTCATGCTACAGGCGAAACCAAGATGAAACCTCAAACAGGAAATTAGCAGAATTTTTGAGGCTCTGTTTCCATTGTCTCCTTATATGGCTGTGAATGTGCCATGAACGAGCCTAAGCTCTCTGCCGTTTGTCCAAGTTGTCTGCAGCATTGTGACGTATTTGTAGGCATATCATTGGAAGATTGGCCATAAGAGACTACATTTGCCAGGGGTCCGCCCGGTGTCCTTTGTCTAAATTGGTGCGTAATCTTCAACTGGAGGCATTTTCCATTGAGATTCAGAGGAGAACGCACACTTCCACGAACGATATATCATCGAAGAGATATGTGAAAAACACGTTGAGGATTGATTCTAAACAACGTTTACCATGTTTCAGTCGATATTATGGAGTTAATTTGGAAAAAAGTTTGTCGTTTTGACGAATGAATTTTCGTTTTTTTTTGGTAGCCAAACATGACGCAGAAAACGGACCGATTTCTCCTGCACAAATAATCTTTCAGGAAAAACTGAACATTTGCTATCTAACTGAGTCTCCTCATTGAAAACATCCGAAGTTCTTCAAAGGTAAATTATTTTATTTGAATGGTTTTCTGGTTTTTGTGAAAATGTTGCCTGCTGAATGCTAACGCTAAATGCTAACGCTAGCTATCAATAGCTATCAATACTGTTACACAAATGCTTGTTTTGCTATGGTTGAGAAGCATATTTTTGAAAATCTGAGATGACAGTGTTGTTAACAAAAGGCTAAGCTTGAGAACTAGCATATTGATTTCGTTTCATTTGCGATTTTCATGAATAGTTAACGTTGCGTTATGGTAATGAGCTTGAGGCTGTATTCACGATCCCGGATCCGGGATGGCTCGACGCAAGAAGTTAATGCTATTGTTGTGTCTTTGGCTATGCCGGATTAAGTGATATGACATGCTATTCTATAAAATAATTTCTCCGTAATTAATATCACCTGATTGAGCTTATCATGTAAATGTAATTAACTAGAGAGACGGGCACCACGAAGGAATATTTATAGAGCTGTTATCTTCCGAATAAACTCTAAAAGACCTAGTAATATTTTACATCAATAGCAGTCAACATTAATTGTCACCTTAATTCAGTCTCATCTGAAAGTTGTAAATTCTTGGTTATCTGCACGAACCCTGGCTAACAATTTGAATCAGCAATAAAAAATTGGGTTTAATTATGTATTTACTAAATACCTAACTAATCACACAGAATTACACATACACATAATTAACCTCTTCAGTCGACCCTCTACTTTTTTGAACATTCTGTTAAAAATCGCGCAACATTTCAGCGCCCTGCTACTCATGCCAGGAATATAGTATATGCATTTGCTTAGTCTGTGTGGATAGAAAACACTCAGACGTTTAAAAAACTGGTTAAATCACTGCTGTGGCTTTACCAGAACGGCATTTACATCGAAAAGCACAGGAAAAACTGATCACTGAAAATGGGGAAAATATATCCATGCGCTACTTGAACCCATTGATAAACGTGAACCACAATTAATTGACTGAGGTTGCAGTACCTACAGCTTCCACAGGGTGTCTAGAGTCTTGTCATTTCCCTTCGAGTTTTTTCTTGGTCAAACACATACAGGACACCGTATCTAATCCGGTCTAGGACCGGATATTTTCGTTGAGTTTCTAGCCGGACATTTTTCCAGACGGACAGCTAATGATCTTTACATCGCCTCCTGATGAATTTTATCGCTTATTAACGTTTACTAATACCTAAAGTTGCATTACAAACGTATTTCGAAGTGTTTTGTGAAAGTTTATCGTCGACTTTTTGAATTTAAAAAAATGACGTTACGTTTTGAAACGATGTTTTTTTCGTTTATCACACAGTCTACATATAACGATATCTAGGCTTTATATGGACCGATTTAATCGAAATAAAGACCCAAATAGTGTTTATGGGACATCTAGGAGTGCCAAAAAAGAAGATGGTGAAAGGTAATGAATGTTTTCTATTTTATTGTGCGGTTTGTGTAACGCCGAAATGCTAATTATTTTGTTTACGTCCCCTGTGGGTCTTTTGGGGTGTTGCATGCTATCAGATAATAGCTTCTCATGCTTTCGCCGAAAAGCATTTTAAAAATCTGACTTGTTGCCTGGATTCACAACGAGTGTAGCTTTAATTCGATACCCTGTATGTGTATTTTAATGAACTTTTGAGTTTTAACTAATACTATTAGCATTTAGCGTAGCGCATTTGCATTTCCAGAGCTCTAGTTGGGACGCAAGCGTCCCGAGTAGAAGCAACAGGTTAAATCATAACTTGATTACAAATTACGTCATAAAGGAAAACGTCCCTAGCGGGCGGAACAGATATGACAGCTTGTTACATAAAGGAAAAGGGCTGGGTTTGAGTGAAAGAGCGGGAAGACTGAAGAACAAAGGGAGAAGCTGTGCTATCGTAAATACAGTATCTTATGCATTCTAAATTACTGCCCATTTGGAACAGGAAAATGCAATAAATATTTACTCTGAGCTGCGCTTCGGTAGGTTGGTGGTAGATGGAAGGCCATGTTGCCAAACCGAATCCTTTGAAGAATGTCTCTGGTTGTCAATTAGATACATTGTAGTAACGTTGTTGGGTGATAGACGGGATACTCTGTCTGTCACTTCCTAACCCTCGTTGCATCTGCTGTTGCTAACTCAACGGCTAGGAGGTATCAATTCTGTAGTGAATAAGAGTTCAAAGTTCATACCATTCGCAACCAAAGCTCAAGCTGATGTTGGCTTCGTTCTGTAGTTATTATCTGAACCATTCTGACATAGGACCGTCGTCCTACATCCTCCGAACAGGAAGTTATATTGTCGTCAGGGGCTTATATAGGAAGGGAGAGGAGGGCATGTTTGAAAAGTTTTATAGCCCATGTCCCTTCTTATGAAAACCCACATTTTAGAAGCTAAAATCACATTTCATCACGAATCCCATCACAAATAATTTCATATTCAAACAACAATTCCATGTGACAATTCAATGTGAATCTGAATATGATGTGTAGACTTTCTACTGTATAGTTTGTCATCTTATCACTGATGAGAATGTCTCAGATGACAACAGAACTGACATCATAATCAATAAGTACCACCACATATGTTAAATTGTTCGGATTACCAGAATATAGTTCATTTCCCCCCACCTTCTGATGTTCCCAGAATCTCTATGTTAACCAAGGTTTTTGCAAATGTAACATCAGTAGGGTAGAGAGTGGAAAAAGGGGGGAAGAGGTATTTATGACTGTCATGAACCTACCCCCCAGGCCAATGTCATGACACTATATTACGATTGATATCTAAGAGCCCTCCAAACCATGTGCTTATGATCATATACAGCATTTTTAAACTAATTCAATTAACTGTAGTAGTTTTTAGATTTGGCAGCCATCAGATAAATATATATTTTTTTAAATAACTTGCAAATATTAAAATACCTTAAACTATTTTTTTTCCTGAGAAGTATTCAAATTACTCCAAAAAATTATTAGTATTTGAATCAAAGAAAATTTAGCCTTTTAGTTGAAACTGTATATAAACTATATTTGAAAAGTTAGTATATTCAAATAAAATACAACAATTTTCGATCCAGGTCTGACTCATAAACCATAGGCAATACCAACAAGTGCTTCTTTTTGTTGTTCATCACATTTGATATTTCTGTCCCTTCATAAAGGGAAAGGTTCATGGCTGCATATGAGTCACTCCTTGAAGTATAGAGGACAACAATATAGAGAACATCCAGCCCTGGCTTTTAAGTCATCATCATTGTGCAGTGGAGCGAATCCTCAGGGAATAAGTCTCCCAGTAAATGCCTGCAGAGTATGTCATAAATGGTGATTCTGGGAAAAATGTTGTCATGCTTATAGGAAGAAGAAATGTCAGCGCCTCTCTAAACCGGATAGACCTTTTTCTCCACAGCAATGACTGATTATCGCAATGCTTGTGTTTTCCTGTCAATATTCACCAATAACTTTGCACATTAAGATGTGTCAGAGGAACATCATGGGTGTGAAAAGGAATCTGTGTGATCTCACAAACTATGATAAGCTAGTCCATATCTCCTCACTGTAACCCAGGGACATTGTTGAAAGATACTTGGGTGTATTTTGGTCAATTTGACCAGTGCAATATAAGTACTATATTGGTAGAAAAGTCACTGCCAAGAAACGCTTATGTTAGCATTTTCAGACTAAAAAATGTACACAGCATAGAGTGTCTTAAATTACACATCAAACTATTACAACAGGTAAATGGTTCATAAGCACCTATGTTAAACATCTTATGATCTTATGAATCACAAAACAAAGTTGCTTATAAATGTGTGAATAACTAAGTTACCAACATTGACAAATGTGGGAGTAATAATTAATAAATTACGAATAAACTATTTACTAATCCATTATAAATGCTTTATTATGTGGATTTACTATGAAGTGCTACCACTATTTTTTCCATGGGTGTTGGTAAATTGCAATCTTTATCAACATCTTTACAAGGAAATATTTTCAGGAAAATTCTGTAGTGAATAGATAGTTTTATTCAGTGCAAGCCAACAATAATTGATGATTTACCACGCACATATAAAAGCATTCAGAGCTCCCAGTATGCTTGAGGGCACATTAAAGGGGAATTCTGAGATTGGTATTGTCTATACATTTTTGGACTTTAAATTAATAATATATAGCTACTGATTCTTGAATAATATACTTAACAAAAATATAAACGCAACACGCAACAATTTCAAAGATTTTATTGAGTTACAGCTCATATAAGGAAATCAGTCAATTGACATAAATGCATTAGGCCCTAATCCGGATGTGGAGGTCCTGGGCTGGCGTGGTTAAACGTGGTCTGCAGGTTATGATGCCGGTTGGACGTACTGCCAAATTCTCTAATGTTGTAGGCGGCTTAAGGGAGAGAAATTAAAATTAAATTCTCTGGCAACAGCTCTAGTGGACATTCTTGCAGTCAGGATACCAATTGCATGCTACCCTCAACATGAGACATCTGTGGTATGGTGACAAAACGGCACATTTTATAGAGGCCTTTTTAGTTTACAAGGTGCACCTGTGTAATGATCATGCTGTTTAATCAGCTTCTTGATATGCCACACCTGTCAGGTGAATGGAAGATCTTGACAAATGATTTTGTTCTCCAAATTGGAGTGAAATAAGCTACTGTTGAAGTCGGAAACTATTTGGTAGCACTGCCTTTAAATTGTTTAACTTAAAAAAAAAAAAAATTTTATATTTTTATTTTACCCCTTTTTATCCCCAATTTCGTGGTATCCAATTGTTTTAGTAGCTACTAGCTTGTCTCATCGCTACAACTCCCGTACGGGCTCGGGAGAGACGAAGGTTGAAAGTCATGCATCTTCCGATACACAACCCAAACAAGCCGTACTGCTTCTTTACACAGCGCGCATCCAAACCGGAAGCCAGCCGCACCAATGTGTCGGAGGAAACACCGTGCACCTGTCAACCTTGGCTAGCGCGCACTGCGCCCGGCCCGCCACAGGAGTCGCTGGTACGCGATGACACAAGGACATCCCTACCTGCCAAACCCTCTCTAACCCTGATGACACTAGGCCAATTGTGCATCGCCCCACGGACCTCCCGGTCGCAGCAGGTTACGACAGAGCCTGGGCGCGAACCCAGAGTCTCTGATGGCACAGCTGGCGCTGCAGTACATCGCCCTTAACCAATGCGCCACCCGGAAGGCCTAAATTGATTAACTTGGTTCAAAAATGTTGTGTAGCCTTCCAAAAGCTTCTCACGATAAGTTGGGTGAATTTTGGCTCATTCCTCCTGACAGAGCTGGTGTAACTGAGTCAGGTTTGTCGACCTCCTTGCTCGCACACGCTTTTTCACTTCTGCCCACAAATATTCTATGGGATTGAGGTCAGGGCGTTGTGATTGCCACTCCAGTACCTTGACTTTGTTGTCCTTAAGCCATTTTGCCACAACTTTGGAAGTATGCTTGGGGTCATTGTCCATTTGGAAGACCCATTTGCGACCAAGCTTTAACTTTCTGACTGATGTCTTGAGATGTTGCTTCAATATTTCCACATAATATTCCTCTTCATGATGCCATCTATTTTGTGAAGTGCACCAGTCCCTCCCGCAGCAAAGCACGCCAGAACATGATGCTGCCACCCCCGTGCTTCACAGTTGGGATGGTGTTCCTCGGCTTGCAGGCCTCCCCCCTTTTCCTCCAAACATAACGATGGTCATTATGACCCAACAGTTCTACTTTTTGTTTCATCAGATCAGAGGACATTTCTCCAAAAGATATGATCTTTGTCCCCATGTGCAGTTGCAAACTGTAGTCTGGGTTTTTTTACGGCAGTTTTGGAGCAGTGTCTTCTTCCTTGCTGAGCGGTGTTTCAGGTTATGTCGAAATAGGACTCATTTTACTGTGGATATAGATACATTTGTACCTGTTTCCTCCAGCATCATCAACAGGTCCTTTGCTGTTGTTCTGGGATTGATTTGCACTTTTCGCACCAAAGTCAGTTCTATAGGAGACAGAACGCGTCTCCTTCCTGCGTGGTATGACTGCTGTGTGGTCCCATGGTATTGTTTGTACAGAAGAACGTGTTACCTTCAGACGTTTGGAAATTGCTCCCAAGGATGAATCAGACCTGAGGAGGTCCACAATTTTTTCCCGAGGTCTTGGCTGATTTCTTTTGATTTTCCAATTATGTCAAGCAAAGAGGCACTGAGTTTGAAGGTAGACCTTGAAATACATCCACTGGTACACCTCCAATTGACTCAAATTATGTCAATTAGTCTATCAGAAGCGTCTAAAGCCATGACATAATTTTCTGGAATTTTCCAAGCTGTTTAAAGGCACAGTCAACTTAGTGTATGTAAGCTTCTGACCCACTGGAATTGTGAATGAATTATAAGTGAAATAATCTATCTGTAAACAATTGTTGGAAAAATGGCTTGTGTCATGCAAAAAGTAGATGCCAAAACTATTGTTTGTTTAACAAGACATTTGTGGAGTGGTTGAAAAACGAGTTTTAATGACTCCTACCTAAGTGTATGTAAACTTCCGCCTTCAACTGTATTTGTGCGAAGGGAACATTTCTGGGGTCTTTTATTTCAGCTCATGAAACATGGGGCCAACACTTTAAATGTTGCATTCATATTTTTGTTCAGTATATAAATGATAAATGCATTTTGGGCTTAGTTCACCTGTCTTACTCTATCACAACCCAAAATATGTTTTAGATACATTAACTTCGAAATTCCATAACTACTAGAATGGCCATGATAGTCATTATGACCGTTGATATTTACTTAAATTGTGTAAATATTCTTTCATAAATTGCTAAATGAATACATTTTTTAAATGATAAAATAGGTTATAAGAAACCCCAGGACACCTAATTTCAATTGTAATAAGTCAGAAAATGTGTTTCTTGATCCAGAAGCGCATAGACTGTTTATACTAGAATAAGACGATAGTGTATTTTCTGACTGTAAGACAACAGTTGCCGTCTTAGCTGGCCCATCCAAACTACACCTAAACTCATTTGAAATTCATTTCAAACACATAATAATAATAATAATAATAATACAAAATACATAATGATAGATGTGGCATAAAGACAATATTAAATTGACAATAGTCTGACGTGTGACAATATTATCAATTGTCAAAATAGAGAATGAAGAGACTGATGACCACCAGGATGGTATCTTTCAAAATATGACCTTTTCCTAGAATGACCTTGGTTCCATGCATTCCTCATATGAATAGGCTACTGTTGACAATCAACAATAGCCATTTGGGAAAAATATCATATCAATTTTGTTCTGTTATATTACTGTAAAATATATGTGTGTTCACTTTAGGGCAGGGCCTGTGATCTCTGCAAAATGAATACGTTGATTTCATTGTCATGGTGCAGCCATAGCCTTGGCTACTAAGCGCAGACACATACAACTCAAAACATGCTTTTCTGTTCTTTTGAAATACGTTTTTATGACCTTCCTATATAAAAACACACTGTTGTTGTTAGAATCATATTTTCACAAACAGAACTGGAGTTATAACCTGTTTAATGAGGACGTCTAATTTCTTTAAATAAATCCTCCCGACAGTAGGGCCTGCTCAACTTCTTCTCCCGATAGTTAAAGGTACCGTGCCCACTTGATAATCACCCCAATGATAATTGCCTAAAAACCGAACCTAAACTACACCTAGATTAATTCCACACATATAACAGATTAAATGAATTAAGTATAGTATGATGGGGAAGAATGGGGGAGATGATGAGCGAAGGGAAGCGATTGATGCATTATTAGGTAATCACCAATTGTGAATGAAGAACAGGGCAGGCCATTTTATCATATTAATCTACTCTAATTATAATCTCAAAACAGTGTACCTTGTATCAGTCCACTGATTCCAAGCAGTTTTATTAGTCTACTCTAGGCCTACTTGGAGTAGGCTACACAATGAGAGTGTATGATTTACCGAACATTCGATTTGCCTTCAGGGGGTAAGGGAGAGCCCCAGCTTCGCTAAAACCGTTGACAACTGCAGCCGTTTTTTATCTCAATATCAAATCATTTCACAATTAAGTACCTTACTGAAATTGTTTTCAATTAAAATGGTCAAAAAGAAAAAAAAAGCAAAGAGCAGTTTCTCAAGCAAGAATTTTGCTAAGACTGTCTGGGAGTTGTTTGAGTGGGGAGGGGAAAACTAGCAGTTGTTGGCAGAGAGGTTTGGAACTCTTTCTTCTTGGTCTATTAACTAATTCATCACCTGCTTATGTCACCAGTAGGGCTGGGATGATACCAAATCAAATCAAATGTATTTATGTAGCCCTTCGTACATCAGCTGATATCTCAAAGTGCTGTACAGAAACCCAGCCTAAAATCCCAAACAGCAAGCAATACAGGTGTAGGAGCACGGTATTGCAATACTCATTAGTATCGTGGTAAGGAAACAAAGCACAAAGCGGTTTTAACTTCTTTAGGAAAACAGCCCTAATGTTAAAAACAAACATTATGTTGTCACATTTATTTATTTTCCAAGCTAAAGTATACAATATGTTATATATAGCAGGTTTTTAAAGGACCAAAGAATTCCACGATCTGCTTTGTGTTTTAATTTTTGCCATAATATTGCAATACTGGTATCATCCCAGCCCTACTCACCAGGCAGGCCAAAACAGGCATTATTTTCAAACAGCTCTTAAATAAATCATAGTTTTCACAATTTCAGAGTATTATTCCAACCTCATAGTGTGGAAATACAAAAACACGATTTTGACTGCACTGGGCCTTTAAGAAATGTTAAAATTATTTGGTTGTATTATGATCACCTCTTAAAAAAACACAGCCAGAACAACTAACTTCCAATTTTTCCATGCAAAGGAATTGTGCATATTTTGCTCGATCATTAGTTATACAAGTACAGTATCTTCATAAAGTACTCACACCCCTTGACATTTTCCACATTTTGTTGTGTTACAGCCTGAATTAAAAATGGATTAAATTGAGATTTACGTTTTCAGACATTTTTACAAACTAATTACAAATAAGCTAAAATGTCTGCAGTCAATAGATATTCAACCCCTTTATTATGGCAAGCCTAAATAAGTTCAGGAGTATTTTGCTTAACTCACATAATAAGTTGCCAATCTTTAAATCTGGTTACCCTGCTGACGTGAGTAACTACAGGTCCATTAGTATTACTACCTGTGGTGTCAAAAGTTGCTGAAAATATTTTAGCAGAGCAACTGATTGCCCTCCTAAACAACATTCTCTTCACATTGCACTCCATGCAGTTTGGCTTCAGAGCTAAAAACTTCCAATGGCTTACTTCGGAAAAAATGTGAAGTCCAAGATGGACAAATTATAAGGGCACAAGGCGAGACCCAAATGCAGACACAGGAGGCAGATGGTTGAGTTCCGATATTTATTACACCAAAAGGGTAGGCAAAAGGCTGGTCGGGGACAGAGTTCATAAACCAGGTCAGAGTCCAAACAGTACCAGGGGATAGGCAGGCTCGAGGTCAGGACAGGCAAGAGTTCATAAACCAGGTCAGAGTCCAAACAGTACCAGGGGATAGGCAGGCTCGAGGTCAGAACAGGCAGAGTGGTCAGGCAGGCGGATTCAGTGTCAGGACAGGCAAGGGTCAAAACCATGAGGGCTAGGAAAAACAGAGTGGGAAAAATAAGAGCTAGGTGAAACACTTGTTGACTTGGCAAAACAAGATGAACTGGCACAGAGAGATAGGAATCACAGGGATAAATACACCAGGGACTAATGGGGAAAACAGGAGACACCTGAAGGTGGGTGGAGACAATCACCAAGACAGGTGAAACAGATTAGGGCGTGACACAAATGGGTCGCTGTTGGGGCTGTGTTTCTAGACGTAAGGAATGCCTTTGACACTGTTAACCATGAGGTTCTCATAAAAAGCATGAGCTGGTGCACACGCAGAGAAAATTATATAGTGTAGAGGTGCTGACTAATGGCAAATAACTGTAAGCTATACAAATAAATAGAGTTGCACACTTTATACACTTTATATAAACTCCCAGTAATTTCAACAATTTATTGGGTAAAACACCAAGGTTTGGGCAACACTGTGCCTCCTTTATTGGTGTTTTACCCAATAAATTACTGGGAGTTCAAAATAAATAATGTGTGATTCTTTTTTTCTTTTTTATAGCAATCATGTCTCATCACAAAACTGCCCCCCCCCCCCCCCCCCCCCCCCGATGCCTTGAGATGGATGAAATCATACCTTGATGGCAGAACCCAGTGTGTCAGAGTGAGCAATGAGATGTCGCCCACTCTCAGCTATGATGTGGGCATTCCCCAAGGGTTAATACTGAAGCCCCTCCTGTTCAGTCTGTACATGAATGATCTGCCTTCTGTCTGTACTGGGTCTGAAGTTCAAATGTATGCAGATGACACAGTGATATATGGCCATGCAAAGAGCAAACAACAAGCTGCACAAGAACTCACTACTGCAATGTTCCATGTTACAAAGAGGCTTAGTGACTCATGTTTGCCTCTCAATGTGAAAGAAAACAGTCTGTATGTTCTTCACAAAGAAGGCAACCGATGCTGCTGAGCCAGATGTGTACAGTATGTGTCAAGGGAGAAGCTCCAGTTGGTATCCTACTTCAAGTACCTGATTCCAACCGCTCTTTCAAAACGCAGGTGAAAAAGGTAACCTAGCTAATTTCCGATACATACTAAATTGTTTGACTACAGCGGCAGCAAAACTGTACTTCCATGCTATGATACTCCCCCACTTAACATACTGCTTGACTAGTTGGGCCCAAGCTTGCTGTATAACATTAAAACCCATTCAGTCTGTCTACAAACAGGTTCTCAAAGTGCTTGGTAGAAAGCCCAATAGCCATCATCACCGTCACATCCTCAGAAAGCATGAGCTCCTGAGTTGGGAAAATCTTGCGCAATACACAAACTAATGTCTTGTATTCAAGATCCTAAATGGCCTGGCTCCCCCTCCAATTAGTACTTTTGTCAAACATTTTTTTTAAACGTGGCAGCAGATCCACAAGGTCTGCCAGGAGAGGTGACTGTATACTTCCCTTAAGGAAAAGCACCTGGAGTCAAACTGCTTTCTCTGTGAGAGCCTCCCTTGTCTGGAACACACTGCCATCAGACACGTATAACTGCACCACCTATCACACCTCAAAAAACATAAAGGCATGGCTCAAGGACAATCAGACTTGTGAACATAATCCTTAGCAGTGTATTGCCGCTTTCCATGTTATCTAACTTTTGAGGTGTGTTAACACTGTTGCTTTTATGTACATATTTCGTTTAGTAGCTTTTTGTGCTATTCCTCGGATTGCTGCTTGCTAAGTGATGCTTGTACTATGTTGCACTGCATGTGCTCATTGTTTATCTGTATTGTTGTTGTAATTGTTTTTAATAACATGCCCAGTAAAACTGCAAATAATGTGTCAAAGAAATGTACTTTTTTGTTCGGAATACAGTGTTATGTTTTGGGCAAATCCAACTTAACACATTACTGAGTACCAATGTCCATATTTTCAATCCTAGTGGAGGCTGCATCATGTTATGTGTATGTGTCACGACTTCCGCCGAAGTCGGGTCCTCTCCTTGTTCGGGCGGTGTTCGGCAGTCGCACTTATGTCTGGTTTTGCGACGGGTTATTTTACCCGTATTTTGTTGTTCTGGGTACAGCTTGTTTTGTGCATTATTAAAGTGCTCCAGTTGTTACCCATTTCTGCTCTCCTGCGCCTGACTTCCCTGCAGCCAGTTACGCACCGCTTACAGTGTGCTACATCATGTTATGGGTATGCTTGTAATCGTTAAGGACTGGGGAGTTTTTCAGGATAAAAAAAATAAACAGAATAGATCTAAGCACAGGCAAAATCCTAGAGGAAAACCTGGTTCAGTCTGCTTTCCACCAGACACAGAGATGAATTCCCCTTTCAGCAGGACAAAAACTACACTGGAGTTGGTTACCTAGAAGATAGTGAATGTTCCTGAGTTACAGTTTTGACATAAATCTACTTGGAAGTCTATGGCAAGTCCTGAAACAGATTGTCCAGCAATGATCAACAACCATTTTCTTTTTAAAGAATAATGAGCAAATATTACACATTCCAGGCGTGGAAAGCTTTTAGAGACTTACCTGTCACGCCCTGACATTAGTTATCTATGTTTTCTTTATTATTTTGTTCAGGTCAGGGTGTGACGAGGGTGGATATGCTTGTTTTTTTTTGTATATCTAGGGGTTTTGGTATGTAGGTCTGAATTGGTTCCCAATCAGAGGCAGCTGTTTATCGCTGTCTCTGATTGGGTATCATATTTAGGTTGCCATTTTCCCTAGGGTATTTGTGGGTTCTTGTCTATGTGTAGTTGCCTGTTAGCACTCATGTGTATAGCTTCACGTTTCGTTCGGTTGTTTGTTATTTTGTTTCAGTGTTCATTCGTTTAATAAATTAAGAATGTACGCTTACCATGCTGCGCCTTGGTCTCCTCCTTACGATGGACATGGCACTTACCCAGCCAGACTCACAGCTGTAATCACTGCCAAAGGTGCTTCTACAAAGTATTGACTCAGGGGTGTGAATAATTATTTAAATTAGAAATATCTTTACTTATTTTTCAATACATTTTCCAAAATGCCTAACATGTTTTCATTTTGTCATTATGGGGTGTTGTGTGTAGATCAATGATTAAAAAAAAAATCTATTTAGAATTCAGGCTGTAACAAAATAAATAATAATAAGTCAAGGGGTATGAATACTTTCTGAAGGCACTGTAACTGCATGCTTTTTCATGATCAGTATTCATGTAATTTCTGATATGTGAGGGCAGTCTTATTTTACATGTAGTTTGCTAGCACAGCCAATTTAGCATGCTTCATCAGAGATAAGGCTTTAGAGAAGAGTTTGACAGTGTATTTTGAGTCTAAGCTCATCCTGGTAAAGTTGTCTGACTAGTGTCATCGCCACTAGCAAGCAGATCAGGTCCAGCTCTACGGGGTGGCAAAACCTTCCAGATAGAATTTGTGTCCCCACTCCAGTAGTGCAGACCAGTACAGTGTCTATATGCGAGGAGTGGGAGGGAGGGGGGATGTAGTAATGCTGTAGTTGTTAAAATCGAAAAATGAATTCTGATTTGGCACCTTGCATGCAATGTCATAAGGTACCGCCTTCATTACCTTGTTTAGGAAGTTCATTGGATCCCACCCAGGGCGGGGTCAAATCAACATTTTGTTTTACTCACAGAGAGGGAAAACCGTTGTTCACTTTTGCATTCAGCTAAAACTAACAATAGGTTAGCTAATAGTTGCTAGCTCCTTAAAATCGAGGGCCACATTTGGATTTCAAAATTCAGCCGAGGGCTGCCCAGATTTTTTTGTCAAAATAATTTTCGGCCTAGAAAAAGGGCAGTTATTTGAAAACATATAGGTCCATTATAATTTCGATCTAGTTTTAGTCATTCATGAGAGGCCTGGAGTATTTTTTTTTAACCCAAAGTAAGCATTTTCTTTACTCAACCCTTTTTTGGATAAATGTGAATCTCAAGCCAAACAGATGCTTTATAGGGGTGGGGGAAAGCAATTAAAGTGAATTACATAACATTATCCAGACTGGAATACATATTCTGGTGGCCCGATTCTCATTATACTGTGTGTAATGCAGATCTCAATAAGTATACTGTCGTCGTGTGGAATCATGCAAATCCAGTGTACAATACGGGTTCTTGTTTGAATCATTGATAAATACTGGTGTGTATTTTTTACGAGACACAAAGTGTTACTGTATTTTAATTTGAGCTCATCTGAATAACTACCGCATAGGAACTAATGTTCATGGATGCAAAGAAACCTCATAGAAGTCACTAGCATTAGTAACATTGCATATGCACAGTCAGATGTATAAACCTGTTGAAATATAAATGTCAGCAGTGTCTCTGAATGTTACAACTCTAAAGTTGAAATGTAGATGTATTCCCTTAAGCAAAACTTACAAAAACAAAGAAAAAAGAGAAAGGTGTCTGTCATTCCTCCTATAGTTTTGACGGTGGAAGCTACTCTGCATGTAGGTCTCTCCATCATATTACCCATAATCATGAATTCTTATTTGCTGTAGATGTCTCCCAGACAGCCCTAACTCGGTGCCTTTGCCTGGCGTCACCATTAGCATCCTCAATGAGCTGCTCAAAGGACTCCCCACTCGTCTCAGTACTCTCACCACATAGCCTTAAGATCACTGTGTAACAAGCTGTGTAACAAGCTGAACAATCTATGACTGTAGTCTTATCGGCTCTTAACTATCCATGCTATTTTGTTTGTTTTTTCACATTGTTCGTAACTTGTTTTGTACATAATGCTGCTACCGTCTCTTATGACCAAAAAGAGATTCTGGACACAACAATTGCGATTACTTCCCTCAGATTAGACACATTTTCTCTTCAATGAGTCGGGAGGGACAACTTGCCTCTGCTTTAGTTGAGCTAACACCCGGAGGAAATTTAGCTAATATACCCTATGTCCCAGGGAAGCAGAATATAGGTTATTTTAATAAGCATTGCAAAAAAAACAGAGCAAGAGAATGCCCTATATTTCTATATTAACTCAGTGGGCAGTCAAAGACGTTAGTGCTGTCAAGTCGCCTGGTACATTACTCCTTGTTTCTGTTGCCAGAGCTTTGTCATCCCCTGACCTTTATGTGTTAGCTGTCTTCCACAGATGTCACTTGCTTCACAACACAACACATACACACACAAATCCCTTCCCCTTATGCAGGGTTGGGGAGTAACGTAATGTTATGTTACCAGCTAAAATATTGTAATCAGATACTTTTGAAAAACTAAATTATTACTTCGAGGATTACTTTTAAATTCAGAGAGACTGTTTGTGGCCCCAAATTTTTTTGACCCTGTTTTCTCAATGACATTCAAATCAGCATTGATAAAAGGCGCAAGATTAAGTTTGTTCCACCTGAGCGAGTCTGACCGCAAATCAGAGACAACTATGATGACACACCAAATGTGTTTGATGGATCGAGGGAAAAGAGCAGGAATGTGCTTTTGTAGGCCACAGTCCAAGCTATGTCTTCCAATGGTGCGACTGCTGTCGGCATCCAAAGATTATCCAATTTGAATACACGCTTGGAGGTACGGATGACAGCAGGGGAGTAGTCTACGGCGAGACGGATGTCACTTAATGATATCTACATAGTGCATTGATGCGAATCACACTGCTGCTCCTTCATTTAGCTATTTGCGCCATACAGATTGTGGTTGTGGTGGATGGCTGTTCACATATTTAAATGTGTATTTGAACCCAACAATGTTTGAATTCAAGAAGTTTAAGCTACCTATCAATCACTGTTTTTGAAACCACTTGACAGCCAGTGGAAAATGCGATGTTGCAATAGCTGTGTAAAGCGGATCTGAGCCTATGGAATAGAATTATTGCTCAATCTAATTCATGCTGATAAAAAAAATATGCCTAATGGACACATGCTCAAACTTGCACAAATGCTGCATCCACTTTTGGACTTATAAATACAATAGTCATTAACAACATTAACAATGTCTACACAAGTATAAACACTGTGGGACCACACAGCCGTCATACCGCTCAGGAAGGAGACGCGTTCTGTCTCCTAGAGATGAATAGTGAAAATCAATCCCAGAACAACAGCAAAGGACCTTGTGAAGATGCTGGAGGAAACAGCTACAAAAGTATCTATATCCACAGTAAAACGAGTTCTAAAGACAACCTGAAAGGCCGCTCAGCAAAGAAGAAGCCACTGCTCCAAAACTGCCATAAAAAAAAGCCAGACAACGGTTTGCAACTGCACATGGGGACAAAGATCATACTTTTTGGAGAAATGTGCTGATGAAACAAAAATAGAACTGTTTGGTCATAATGACCATCGTTATATTTGGGGAGGCTTGCAAGCAGAGGTCCACCATCCCAACGGTGAAGCTCGGGGGTGGCAGCATCATGTTGTGGGGGTGCTTTGTTGCAGGAGGGACTGGTGCACAATATAGATGGCATCATGAGGGCCCTAAACCTTTGTGGATATATTGAAGCAACATCTCAAGACATCAGTCAGGAAGTTAAAGCTTGGTCGCAAATGGGTCTTCCAAATGGATAATGACCCCAAGCATACTTCTAAAGTTGTGGTTAAATGGCTTAAGGACAACAAAGTCAAGGTATTGGAGTGGCCATCACAAAGCCCTGACCTCAATCCTATAGAAAATGTGTGGGAGGAACTGAAAAAGCGTGTGCGAGCAAGGAGGCCTATACAAACCTGACTCAGTTACACCAGCTCTGTCAGGAGGAATTGGCCAAAATTCACCCAACTTATTGTGGGAAGCTTGTGGAAGGCTACCAGAAATGTTTGACCCAAGTAAAATAGTTTAAAGGCAATGCTACCGAATACCAATTCAGTGTATGTAAACTTCTGACCCACTGGGAATGTGATGAAAGAAAAGCTGAAATAAATCATTCTCTCACTTCACAGTCTTAAAATAAAATGTTGATCCTAAGACAGGGAATTTTTACTCTGAATAAATGTCAGGAATTGTGAAAAACTGAATTTAAATGTATTTGGCTAAGGTGTATGTAAACTTCCGATTCCAACTGTATGTATATGTATACTACTGGTCAAAAGAACACCAACTCTTTGAAGGGTTTTCCTTCAATGTTTACTATTTTCTACTATGAATTAACACATATGGAATCATATAATAACCAAAAAGGTGTTAAACAAATCCAAATATATTTTATATTTGAGATTCTTCAAATAGCCACCCTTTGCCTTGATGACAGCTTTGCACACTCTTGGCATTCTCTTAACCAGCTTCATGAGGTAGTCACCTGGAATGCATTTTAATTAACAGGTGTGCTTTCTTAACTTAATTATGGCTGCGAACCCTGTACAGGGATCAACATCAGGGGAAATTTCAGAGTGACAACTAAAAATACAATGTCGTAACATTAAACATTCTTGAAAATGCAAGTGTCTTACACCCTTCAAAATATTAGAATCTTGGTAATCAAACTACGTTTTCCAATTTAAAATAGCTATTACAGAGAACAAAAACCATGCTTTTGTTTGAGAAAAGCAATCAACAACAGAAACATTTCCCGCCATGACAGTTTTTACACATTCACATCTGAAGGTAAACTTATGACTTACATTCTGATATCTTGCTCTTATTTCTCTTCCTGAGAGTCCCAGTGATCAAATGAAGTGCTGTTTTCTTTGATAAAATCCATGTTAATAGCTTAAATCGAAACATTTTGTAACCCGTTTGTGCCGTGAATTCCATCTCTATCAATTTTTTTACGGAGCATTCGACGTAATTACACACGGTAAACCATTGTTTATCTAGTCATGGTTGGTTTCAGTGCATTCCTCTGGATGTTTGCAACACAGCCAAATGTCATTGTTTTTTTTGCGGGGAGTATTGACCGAAGTGAATTGATTGGAAGACAACTAGCAATTACTACCTTGCGCACCAATCATTTTTACGAAGCTTCATTGATTGACTGTATTTCTGCCCAATGACCACTGATCTTCTTGAAATCTAGCTGGGTAGATAGCCAATGAGCTGAGGTAAACGCCAGTATGTAATGGTTTTGGGTTGGACCACCATTTCTTGTTTGTAAATGCACGCGTAATGAACTCCATTCTCGCCTTGACTATCAGAGGACTTGCTGTGACGCTTGTTACGCGCAGCAGTATTTCCAACAATTTCATTGAAGATATCATGGGGAATAAATCAGTAAAAGCGAAGTCATAGTCTAAAGTGAAAGTGAAAAAGTCAAAGTGAGACAGATTTTTTGTTTGAGGAATCTTTGAGTGTTATGATTCAAACAGGAACTGAGGAGTTGTTTCTGCAAGGACAGGACTGGACGGGTAAGTGCTAATGCCGTTTTATGAAATATATATATTTTTTTTGCAAAAAAAAAAATATATATATTTTGCAATTTGCAATGAAATGTGTGGTTTGTTTGTGTGTGTGTGTGTTGGTTTGTTTGGGTGTGGGTGTATATATGTATATATATTCCATGTCAGATTATATTTTCCATTTTTTTATTTACATGGAGTAGAACAGCAAACGTCGACGGGGCTGTAGTGAAGCGGGTCAAGAGTTTCAAGTTCCTTGACCAAGCACACCAAGAACCATTGACCATTGACCAAGCACACCAAGAAAGTTGAGAAGAGAAGCCATGTCACCCTCAAGAGACTGAAAAGATTTGGCATGGGTCCACAGATCCAGAAAAAGTTCTACAGCTGCACCATCGAGAGCATCCTGACCAGTTCCATCACTGCCTGGTATGGCAACTGCTCGGCATCCGGCCGTAAAGGCACTAAAGAGGGTTGTGTGTACGGCCCAATAAATAACTGGGGTCAAGCTTCCTGCCATCCAGGAGCTATATACTAGGCGGTGTCAGAGGAAGGCCCAAAAAATGGTCAAAGACTCCAGTTACTGACTGTTCTCTCTGCTACCGCATGGCAAGCGGTACCGGAGCACCAAGTCTAATTCCAAAAGGCTCCTTAACAGTTTCTACCCCTAAACCAACATCTTGAGACGTTGCTTCAATATATCCACATAAGTTTCCACCTCATGATGCCATCTATTTTGTGAAGTGCACCATTCCGTCCTACAGCAAAGCACCCCCACAACATGATGCTGCCACTCCAGTGCTTCACGGTTCGGATGGTGTTCTTCGGCTTGCAAGCCTCCCCTTCTTCCTCTAAACATAACAATGGTGATTATGGCCAAACAGTTCTATTTTTGTTTCATCCCCATGTGCAGTTGCAATCCGTAGTCTGGCTTTTTTATGCCGGTTTTGTAGCAGTGGCTTCTTCCTTGCTGAGCAGCCTTTCAGGTTATGTCGATATAGGACTCGTTTTACTGTGGATATAGATACTTTTGTACCTGTTTCCCTCCAGCATCTTCACAACGTCCTTTGCTGTTGTTCTGGGATTGATTTGCACTTTTCGCACCAAAGTACGTTCATCTCTAGGAGACAGAACGCGTCTCATTCCTAAGTGGTATGATGGCTGTGTGGTCCCATGGTGTACTGTTGTTTGTACAGATGAATGTGTTAATTGGCATTTGGAAATTGCTCCCAAGGATGAACCAGACTTGTGGAGGTCCACCATTTTTTTCTGAGGTCTTGGCTGATTTCTTTTGATTTTCCCATGATGTCAAGCAAAGAGGCACTGAGTTTGAAGGTAGGCCTTGAAATACATCTACAGGTACACCTCCAATTTACTCAAATTATGTAAACTTAACAAATCAGAAGCTTCTAAAGCCATGACATAATTTTCTGGAATATTCCAAGCTAGTAAAGGCACAGTCAACTTAGTGTATGTAAACTTCTGACCCACTGGAATTGTGATACAGTGAAATATAAGTGAAATAATCTGTCTGTAAACAATTGTTGGAAAAATTACTTGTGTCACTCACAAAGTAGATGTTTTAACCGACTTGCCAAAACTATAGTTTGTTAACAAGAAATTTGTGGAGTGGTGTAAAAATTGGTTTTAATGACTCCAAAGACTTCAACTGTATGCTTGTACTACTATGATGTACCCCTACTTTCCTTAGTTTGTCAACCGTAGGTTACTTTATTCTGTGTCCATTCTATGAGCTGTTATACGACACTTTGTTCTATTCTATCAGTGCTTGCATCCGAACCGGACTGTGATAAACTTCACAGTCGACTAGTCTTCTCTAGCCTGTCTCTTATGTGTGGTCAGTCAGTCCACGGAGCCTGGAGCAGTTCTGTATCTATAGTTCTGTGAACAGAATCCATCTCTGTCTCTTTGAGGGCAAGACAGCTCGTTCCTACACAGGCGGCGGATGGACGGGTTGGGCTCTGCCCATGAATCGATGAACTGTCTATAGGCCTGTCTCAGAGCCTTTAGACAATCTGCCCGTCTCCAGAAACTCTTTGGCTTAATTGTTTGTAATGTGGACTCCCTGTCAGTCAGCAAGGTTCGGGGAGCAGAGTGAGAAAGAGACAAATATGTCATGGGCTGTTTCATCAATCTCAGTCTCTCGGGAGAACAAAAGACTAGCCAAACAGACAGATTTAAATGGCTGTCACATAGCTGGGAAGGATGGCTCAATTTAATTATTTGTGATGGATAAAGGCCAGTGGCAAGTGAGAGTGAAGCCCTCCTCTATTGATACAGTTTGGTTTGCTGAAGCTGAGAGAATAGCAAAGATAAATGAGGAGACTTGAGGAGACTTCCTCGTGCGCTGAAGCAGATGTGACAGTGATGCTGCTTGGGAGGCAGTCATTGTAAATAATAATTTGTTCTTAATTGACTTGCTTGGATAAATAAAGGTTAAATACCAATGTAAAAAAGATGTGGATGCTTGTGTGTGCTTCAGTGGTTTATCAGGCAGCATGCACATGGAATGTTTTACATTAAATTGCCACAGAAATGTCATGCTTGATTGTGATTGGCTCACTGTGGGGACCCAAATGGGGCAAGCAGTATTCCTCAGTCTTACCTAATGCTGCAATGCATTAAAAGTATTTTTTAAATCATTTTCATTGGCCCTATTTTCTACCATTACATAAGGCAGGGTTGGATAGGTTACTTTCTAAATGTAATCTGTTAGTTATTAGTTACCTGTACAAAATTGTAATCAGATTACCCAAACTCAGTAACGTAATCGGATGGCATTAGAAGAAGACAAAAATGTATGTTACCAATTGAACGATCTATTGCAGGATATATCAATGTTAAAGTTTACATAGCTGGCCATATATGGATGTTACATTTTACTTTATTGGTTGGTTATTTAGGCTTCTTCTAACACAGTGGTTCCCAAACTTTTTATAGTCCTGTACGCCTTCAAACATTCAACCTCCAGCTGCGTATCCCCTCTAGCACCAGGGTCAGCGCACTCTCAAATGTTGTTTTTTTGCCATCATTGTAAGCCTGCCACACTCAAACTATACGATACATTTATTAAACATAAGAATGAGTATGAGTCTTTGTCACATCCCGGCTCGTGTGAAGTGAGAGTAACGGTTAATGGGATTGGATGTTAATTATTTGACTAGGCTACCTGTATTTGACATTGTGTTGTTATTCTGCTGAACGCTAGATGGTTTAATTTAATATTTGGCAGTGAAACGAGTCCTCAACTGGCAGCTTCTTTAAATAGTACCCGCAAAACACCTGTCTCAACTTCAACAGTGAAGAGGATGCTGGTCTTCAAAGCAGAGTTGCAATGAAAAAGTCATCTCAGACTGGCCCAAAAATTTTTAAGATTAAGATGGGCAAAAGAACACAGACCTTGGACAGAGGAACTCTGCCTAGAAGGCCAGCATCCCAGAGTTGCCTCTTCACTGTTGACGTTGGTATTTTGCGGGTACTATTTACTGAAGCTGACTGTTTCTCAAAACTAGACACTCTAATGTACTTGTCCTCTTGCTCCGTTGTGCACCGGGGCCTCCACTCCTCTTTCTATTCTGGTTAGGGCCAGTTTGCTCTGTTTTGTGAAGGGATTAGTACGCAGCATTGTACGAGATCTTCCGTTTCTTGGCAATTTCTCGCATGGAATAGCCTTCATTTCTCAGAATAAGAATAGACTGATGAGTTTCAGAAGAAAGTACTTTGTTTCTGGCCATTTTGAGACTGTAATTGAACCCACAAATGCTGATGCCCCAGAAACTCAACTTGTCTAAAGAAGGCCAGTTTAATTAGGACAACAGTTTTCAGCTGTGCTAACATAATTGCAAATGGGTTTTCTAATGATCAATTAACCTTTTAAAATGATAAACTTGGATTCGCTAACACAACGCGCCATCGCAGGAGTGATGGTTGTTGATAATGGGCCTCTGTACTAAATATTAGATAGATATTCCACAAAAAATCTGCCGATCCAAGCTAAACTCAGCCAAAAAATAAACGTCCTCTCACTGTCAACTGTATTTAATTTCAGCAAACTTAATATGTGTAAATATTTGTAAGAACATAAGATTCAACAACTGAGATATAAACTGAACAAATTCCACAGACATGTGACTAATGGAAAAACGTGTCCCTGAATAAAGGGGGTTCAAAATCCAAAGTAACAGTCAGTGTCTGGTGTGGCAACCAGCTGCATTAAGTACTGCAGTGCATCTCCTCCTCATGGACTGCACCAGATTAGCCAGTTCTTGCTGTGAGATGTTACCCCACTCTTCCACCAAGGCACCTGCAAATTCCTTGACATTTCTGGGGGGAATGGCCCTAGCCCTCACCCTCCGATCCCACAGGTCCCAGACATGCTCAATGGGATTGAGATCCGAGCTCTTCGCTGGCCACTGCAGAACACTGACATTCCTGTCTTGCAGGAAATCACGCACAGAATGAGCAGTATGGCTGGTGGCATTGTCATGCCAGGATGAGCCTACAGGTAGGGTACCACATGAGGGAGGAGGATGTCTTCCCTGTAACGCACAGCTTTGAGATTGCCTGCAATGACAACAAGCTCAGTCCGATGATGCTGTGACACACCGCCCCAGACCATAACGGACCCTCCACCTCCAAATCAATCCCGCTCCAGAGTACAGGCCTCGGTGTTACGCTCATTCCTTCAACGATAAACGTGAATCCGACTATCACCCCTTGTGAGACAAAACCGCTACTCGTCAGTGAAGAGCCCTCAGTCCAGCCTCTCTCAGCCTATTGCGGACACTCTGAGAACTGATGGAGGGATTGTGCATTCCTGATGGAGGGATTGTGCATTGTTCTTGTGAACATTACAAGTTTTGAACTTATATTTGTTATTTATGGCCTATAGACCTCATTGACCTTAGCTCATTAAACTACTTTTTGAGTAAAAAAAGCATAATATATGGATTATTTTGACTATAACAAATACTCAGATGAAACATAGTGTGATTTATCACAGACTACTTTGTGTCAAAATTTAACCTCTTGCTTCTACTCGGGACGCTTGCGTCCCAACTAGAGCTCTGGAAATGCAAATGCGCTACGCTAAATGCTAATAGTATTAGTTAAAACTCAAAAGTTCATTAAAATACACATGCAGGGTATCGAATTAAAGCTACACTCGTTGTGAATCCAGGCAACAAGTCAGATTTATCTGATAGCATGTAACACCCCAAAAGACCCACAGGGGACGTAAACAAAATAATTAGCATTTCGGCGTTACACAAACCGCACAATAAAATAGAAAACATTCATTACCTTTCACCATCTTCTTTGTTGGCACTCCTAGATGTCCCATAAACACTATTTGGGTCTTTATTTCGATTAAATCGGTCCATATAAAGCCTAGATATCGTTATATGTAGACTGTGTGATAAACGAAAAAAACATAGTTTCAAAACGTAACGTCATTTTTTTAAATTCAAAAAGTCGACGATAAACTTTCACAAAACACTTCGAAATACGTTTGTAATGCAACTTTAGGTATTAGTAAACGCTAATAAGCGATAAAATTCATCAGGAGGCGATGTAAAGATCATTAGCTGTCCGTCTGGAAAAATGTCCGGCTAGAAACTCAACCAAAATATCCGGTCCTAGACCTGAGGAGATACGGTGCCCTGCATGTGTTTGACCAAGAAAAAACTCGAAGGGAAATGACAAGACTCTAGACACCGTGTGGAAGCTGTAGGTACTGCAACCTCAGTCAATTAATTGTGGTTCACCTTTATCAATGGGTTCAAGTAGCGCATGGATATATTTTCCCATTTTCAGTGATCAGTTTTTCCTGTGCTTTTCGATGTAAATGCCGTTCTGGTAAAGCCACAGCAGTGATTTAACCAGTTTTATAAACGTCTGAGTGTTTTCTATCCACACAGACTAAGCAAATGCATATACTATATTCCTGGCATGAGTAGCAGGGCGCTGAAATGTTGCGCGATTTTTAACAGAATGTTCAAAAAAGTAGAGGGTCGACTTAAGAGGTTAACAAGGACGCTTCTCCCAAGTGTCATGATCAAAGATATGATCAAGAGCCTCACATACAGTATACATATCCCTAGGTCATTGTGATGCCACAGAATGAATTGTGAGCAAGGCCTCAAAAAGCTTTATATGCCAGAACTGGGAGAAATGTTCAATATATTATTGAAACAATGTTGCAATTTTTTTCTGAGAAGGGCAACAGGTGTGGTTCCCGTGGATGATATGTTCCTGTGGGGGTTGCCATGGAAGCCAAGACGGGGAGTGAGGTGTGTGTGTGGCATTGTGTGTTCAAACACACATGTATATTTAATTATTTTTTTTTTACCTTTATTTAAATAGGCAAGTCAGTTAAGAACAAATTCTTATTTTCAATGACAGCCTAGGAACAGTGGGTTAACTGCCCATTCAGTGGCAGAACAACAGATTTGTACCTGGCAACCATTTTGGTTACTAGTCCAACCCTCTAACCACTAGGCTACCCTGTCGCCCAGGGGTTATGGGGGTTTGGGAGAGGAAGTGTGTCAATCTGATGAATGGGCATGTGCCTGAACTCAATGTTATACACTAATTGTAGTCTCACTCGTTAATTTCTAATGACCGGTCATTTTTGACCAGGAACACCAAAGGTGAACAAAAATGTAATGAAAATCATCAAAATGTATTTTGTGTGTTCAGATGCCCTGTGTGGACAAAGTGATGGAACATTATGACAATCAGATTAAATTAACTACATTTTTCAGAGAGAAAACTTGTCAAATTGGTCCAAATCGACCGGGAACACAGCAGGAGGTTTAAATGGGTTTAGGATTTTGATGGTGCCATTTTGACATGGTATTCAATGCCATACTGTAAAATCCCTATACATGAACTCATACATTATGACTGCCCTAACACACCTTTCCCATACACTATAACAATATACTGGTTGTTTTAATAACCATTCTGTAACCAAGGCCTGAAACCATTACACTAGTGATAAGGAGAATGGACAGCGAAAGAGGACAGGATACTAATAATGTTGTAGTATATATTATGGAATACTTCAGGTCAATGAGCTATTCTCTGCTAATTAGAGCTCTTTAAATCCTTTACTACAAAAGCACTGCCACCACCGTCGCCGTGGAAATAGAGAGACGGCCAAGCTGATACTGGCTAATTAACAGTGATAGATAAGGTTTAATTATAAACTCCATAAAGTCCAAATGTAAGTGAGACATAATTTCAAGGGCTGCCTCATCCCCCACTCTCTCCTCTCTTTCACCCCCCCCCCCTCTCTCTCAGTCCCCCTCTCTTGCCCTTTTCTCCAGCCAAGCTCGAGAGACAGACAGAGGGAATGTGAATAATATGTCCTTAGGAAGGGTGTGTGTGTGTGTAGGCTTTTACATGGGGTGTCAATAGGGGAGAGGCATTAGGGGAGATGTCGGTTTCCGCATTTATTCAGCTCTACTCAAATCAAAGGCCTTGGCTTAGTGCTTCAGACACACTGAATGTTAAATTCCCCTTAGCTAGCCCACTCACACAGGTGTCCACCCCAACACATCACCTGTGTTAGTTTGACTTATAACTCCATGTGAGAGTTTGAGAGAGAAAGAGTGAGAGTGAGAGAGATGTGAGAAAATAGAAATCCCCCAGGATCCCAGAGGAGAGTGAGATGATGGCAGAGCAATGACAGTTTTCTCCTCACAAGATGCAGTCCACCAAGCTGCTACATCTCTTCCCTTGCATGGAAAACCACACACAACACACTATCTTCACAGCACTGAGACCACACTGTGTAGACCTCCACAGGGGCCAAGGCCTTTTGATTAAATATGTCCCTAACAAAAGTCACTTACTTTGCGGATACGGGGACTCAGGTGAAAAGCATGTAACCCCCACCTGTGGTGGGTGTAAATGTAAAAAGTCAGCACGGATGACTGCAGTGATAATCAACACGCTCTAGTGGGGAGTATAAAGAGACATGACAAGAGAAGGAAAGGAGAGGGGGATGAGGGAGATGGGTAGGAAGGAGTAGTTGTGCTGACAGGTGTAGGACATTCCTGCTGACAAATCTGTGTGCTCTCTCTTCTTCCTTTCTCTATTTGTCTCTACTTCCCTCTCTTTCTCTCCCGAGCTCTCCTGTTCTCCCCCCTATCTCTCTCTTTCTCCCCCACATTTCTCTCCTTCTCCAGCAATCCCTTTCCCTGTGTGTTTCTGTGTTCTTCAGGAGCAGGCGTCCCCCGGGTAGCCATGAAACACAATAACACAGGAGTGAAAATTGGAGCTTGTCAGCTACCCCACTTCTCTCTCTCCAGCCTGTGACATTTACCCCCCCTCTCCCTCCTTTACTCCCTCAGTACAACCCCTCCCCATCCCTCGCTTCAAAGTAGCACTAATTGGGATCGGGACTGTCAGGAGCATGAAGGGTGTCCTCAGACACCAACTCTCAAATTACCTGGCTGTGGCTGCAAAACCTGACAAGACCCTGTACCAATTTGAATTAAACTTTCTACCCTCCGGACCGGTTTTTCCACAGTGCAAGTGTTTAGCTTTCAAATCAGCTGCCAAATGTCAATGGCATCGTTCGTCAACAGTAAAAGTAGGGGGGAGCATTTATTTTTTTAATGGCAAAATACAGGGGTTGGAACCAAAACAACTTCTCTAACGTTTCGTTCTGACCATAAATGTTTTGGGGTTGTTCCATTTCAGTGTTCCGACCATCAAAATAAAGTTCTGAAACGGTTTGAACACATAAGTAGCGGTTTATATCGTTCCTTTCTGTTTCATTTCAAACCTCTGAAATATACACTACTGTTCAAAAGTTTGGGGTCACTTAGAAATGTCCTTGTTTTTGAAAGAAAAGCACATTTCTTGTCCATTAAAATAACATCAGATTGATCAGAAATACAGCGTAGACATTGTTAATGTTGGAAATGACTATTGTAGCTGGAAACTGCCATTTTTTATGGACTTTCTACATAAGCGTACAGAGGCCCATTATCAGCAACCATCACTCATGTGTTCCAATGGCACATTGTGTTAGCTAATCCAAGTGTATCACTTTAAAAGGCTAATTGATCATTAGAAAACCCTGTTAGCACAGCTGAAAACTGTTGTTCTAATTAAATAAGCAATAAAACTGGCCTAATGTAGACAAGTTGAGTATCTGGAGCATCAGCATTTGTGGGTTCGATTACAGGCTCAAAATGGCTAGAAACAAAGACCTTTCTTCTGAAACTCGTCAGGCTATTCCATGCGAGAAATTGCCAAGAAACTGAAAATCTCGTACACCGCTGTGTACCACTCCCTTCACAGAACAGAGCAAACTGGCCCTAACCAGAATAGAAAGAGGAGTGGGAGGCCCGGTGCACAACTGAGCAAGACAACAAGTACATTAGAGTGTCTAGTTTGAGAAACAGATGCCTCAACTGGCAGATTCATTAAATAGTACTTTGTTTCTGGCCATTTGAGCCTGTAATCAAACACACAAACGCTGATGCTCCAGACACTCAACTTGTCTAAAGAAGCCCGGTTTTATTGCTTTTTTAAATCAGGACAATAGTTGTCAGCTGTGCTAACTTAATTGCAAAAGTGTTTTCTAGTGATCAATTAGCCTTTTAAAATGGATTAGCACAACATGCCATTGGAACACAGGAGTGATGGTTGCTGATAATGGGCCTCTGTACGCCTATGTAGATATTCCATAAAAAATCTCCCATTTCCAGCTACAATAGTCATTTACAACATCAACAATGTCTACACTGTATTTCTGATCAATGTTATCTTAATGGAGAAAATAATTGCTTTTCTTTCAAAAACAAGGACATTTCCAAGTTACCCTGTCACGTTCTTCATATGAAGGAGACCAGGGTGCAGCGGAGTATGCTTACATTCTTCTTAATTAAACAGAATGAACACTGAACAAACTAACACAATGAACCGTGAAGCTATATAAATAGTGCAGACAGGCAACTAAACATTTGAATAAGATCCCACAAACACCAAAGGGAAATGGCTACCTAAATATGATCCCCAATCAGAGACGACGATAAACAGCTGCCTCTGATTGGGAACCATATCAGGCCACCATAAACATTCAAATACCTAGACCTACAAAACCCTAGACAATACAAAAACTAGCGTACCCACCCTAGTCACACCCTGACCTAACCAAAATATAAAGAAAACAGATATCTCAGGTCAGGGTGTGACAGACCCCAAACTTTTGAACGGTAGTGTATATTATTTACATTTCGCTCAACATTAAATTACTTCACCAATCAGTGCAGCAAGACCAGCTTGCTATGGAGAGGGCAAGCTATAATAGTTGTTAACATGCATTGGACAGATGCGACTGAAATATAGAGTGTGGGGAGAGGGTAGAGGAGGAGGCTTGGCGCGCTGGGCACCTTATGACATGTATTGTCTGAATTAGGCCCACAGTATTATACCTACGGAGAAGAGGCTTCTTTGAATGTCTTTGAACTTCCAAGAGATGGCTTAACGTTGGACCAGAACAAGCCAGCATGTGCAGTGAGGCACCAGAATAAAATAAAAACACAACGTACCTTTTTGTAGTTAATAAATCTTATGTGAAACGTGATAACTATATTATCCTTAACTAGCATTGAAAAAGTTAATCCATTATTCTCAAAAAAACTAACAATTTCCCTAATTTCTGAATCACAGTTGTAACATCAGTAGGCTACAGTATCTATGCTTTGGAGCAAGAGGGGCAAGTAGCCTACGCACACACACTGGCAAAGATTTTCAGCTGACAGGCAGACACTGAAATAAGTTTGAGTGTTTTTTTGCATAACTGGAAAAAAACGCCCAGAATGTTGAACTTTTTTTTACCGGTTTCCATGCCTTTATTAAAATAACGGTTCTGTTCTGAAACAGTATAGGTTACTTTCATTCCCAGTTCTGATTCTATTCCTCAAAAAATTTTGTACTTTTCAATATTCTTGGTAAAATATAATGACTTTAGTCAAGAGACACTTTTGTTCACAGCCAAACCATTCACTGTCCCATCAAAATCCTGAAGCAATGGCTTTGTCAAAACAATAACATTCTCAATAAGATCAGAAGCCAGTTTATCTCCCTTTAGTTAGCACACTATTCATGCCACTTACTGTAATGAACTGTCAATCAATGACAACAATGCTGAAAGTTGTTTAGTAGAACATTATATCAGCTATTCAAAGTCCAAGGAAGGTGGGCAGCCAAATAAAATATTTCTGGTTTCCACCCTAGAGAAGATCATATAGTTAGATGAGGGAGTGTTTAAATCAAATGTTATTTGTAACATAAGCCGAATACCTTAACCAACAATGCAGTTTAAGAAATAGAGTTAAGAAAATATACTACCGTTCAAAGGTTTGTGGTCACTTAGAAATGTCCTTGTTTTTGAAAGAAAAGCACTTTTTTTTGTCCATTACTAAAATAACATCAGATTGAGCAGAAATACAGTGTAGACATTGTTAATGTTGTAAAAAGTTCTTTGTTTCTGGCCATGTTGAGCCTGTAATCGAAACCACAAACGCTGATGCTCCAGATACTAGTCGAAAGAAGGCCAGTTTTATTGCTTCTTTAATTAGCACAACAGTTGTGCTAACATAATTGCAAAAGGGTTTTCTAATGATCAATTAGCCTTTTAAAATGATAAACTTGGATTATCTAATACAACGTGCCATTGGAACACAGGAGTGATGGTTGCTGATAATGGGCCTATGTAGATATTCCATGACAAAAATCAGCCATTTCCAGCTACAATAGTCATTTACAACATTAACAATATCTACACTGTATTTCTGATCAATTTGATGTTATTTTAAATGGATATTTTTTTTTGCTTTTCTTTCAAAAACAAGGACATTTCTAAGTGACAGCAAACTTTTGAACGGTAGTGTATATTTTTTACATTTCACTCAACATTAAATTACTTCACCAATCAGTGCAGCCAGAGCAGCTTGCTATGGAGAGGGCAAGCTATAATAGTTGTTGACATGCATTGGACAGATGCGACTGAGGGGCTTGTAGTTGCATGCTAATTGTCCTAATAATATATTATGGTTTGTAGGCTGCTTAATAGCTCAGTTTAAACCAGAGTGGAACTCAACAAGACTATGCCAGCCTTGTGTATTAATTAATTGGAGCAGCTACCTTTGGCTGTTTTAACTAAAATAGAATGAGTAGAACAATTATCCCCATTTCCGTCAATGATGTCATAATAGGTTGGACCATTTAAAAAGTTTATCCATATGAGTAAAAGCAGGATGTGTCCCCAACTGGCATTCCATTCCATGAGATTTTATTTCTATGGTTTTGCATTGTCATGCTACTAGACAACACCTAAATATAATATCCAGTCACTATACAATACAAGACAACACACTACATCAACACAAGGACCAGAAATCATCATAAACAGGACTCCTAAACAGCTAGCCCAGTGGTACTAGATCAAATCAAATTGTATTTGTCACATGAGCCGAATACAACAGTGAAATGCTTAATTACAAGCCCTTAATTAACGAACAATGCATTTTTGGGGGGGAAATAAAAGTAACAAATAATTAAAAAGCAGCAGTAAAATAACAATAGCGAGGCTATATACAGGGGGTACCGGTACAGAGTCAATGTGCGGGGGCACAGGTTAGTCGAGGTTATTGAGGTAATATGAACATGTAGGTAGAGTTAATAAAGTGACTATGCATAGATAATAACAGAGATTGTGTATCAAATGGATCTCCATCTAATCTTATAACATACATCCACCTTGAGTTATCTGTATATGCTTGTTTGGCTAAACTTTTTCCACATCCGAGCCTATATATGTAATCGGTTCTGATTAGGAAGTCATCATTTGCATCATTGAGCAGTGCCCAGTACATAATTAATTCCATCCCCCTCCAAATCAAAACCCAACATGGATTCCATGTTGTGTTCTTGTTTTGCATAGTCACCTGTCTGTGTTTCACACCACTTTGTCGTAGCTAATCAACCTCGCAGATAGGAAGCAGACAAGAAGTAGAATGGAATGCGTACATGCAAACCTTGACATCCATGTTTGGCTTTGATTTTGAGAGGCGTGGTAGCGTCTAACAATTAGATTTAATTATTTATTGGGCACTGCTCAGCGACGCAAACAACGACTTCCTAATCATTACAGTCCACCAAAAGCACAAGACGCAGATAGTTGGAGATTAGAGAGGTGTGCAGAATCAAACATCATCCTCTTCCCTTACAGAAATACATGTCCTGTTTACTGAGGTCACATGACACATCAGACCTTGACCTTGAGGTCAGTTTTAGGGGAAAAAATAGGTGTAATGCGGTGTAAGATATTTGGGTCTAGTATAATGGTGTCGTACTTGTGTTGATGTAGTGTAATTTGGGGCTAGTTGTGTATAGTGTGGTTGGAATAGTATAGTATTTGTCTTGATGTAGTGTAATATATTTGGGTGTGGTCTAGTAGTGTGTATAGATATTATGGCTGAAATTGGTGGTACAGGTATAATGTACTGTAAGAACCGATGCTGGAGATGAAACTCAGGTACGGAGAGTGAACATTTAATACTGCACAGACATGGAACAGAACAGGAAACATGATGAGGGAAGCAGGTGTGCGTAATGATGGTGGCAGGAGTGCGTAGTGCTGGGCAGCCTGGCACCCTCGAGCGCCAAGGAGGGAATATGCACTGCGCAAAGCGTGAGAATATGCAAAAATATAAACTCAACAATTCCAAAGATTTTACTGAGTTACAGTTCATATAAGGAAGTCAGTCAATTAAAATAAATTCATTAGGCCCTAATCTATGGATTCTCACATGACTGGGAATGCAGATATGCATCTGTTGGCCACAGATACCTTAAAAGGGGGCGTGGATCAGAGAACCAGTCAGTATTTGGTGTGACCACCATTTGCCTCATGCAGCTCAACACATCTCCTTTGCATAGAGTTGATCAGGCTGATCATTGTGGCCTGTGGAATGTTGTCCCACTTCTCTTCAATGGCTGTGCGAAGTTGCTAGATATTGGCGGGAACTGGAACATGCTGTTGTACACATTGATCCAGAGCATCCCAAACATGCTCAATAGGTGACATGTCTGGTGAGTATGCAGGCCATGGAAGAGCTGGGGCATTTTCAGCCTTCAGGAATTGTGTACAGGTTCTTTCGAAATGGGACCATGCATTATCATGCTGAAACATGAGGTGACGGCGGAGGATGACTGGTACAGCAATGGGCCTCAGGATCTCATTACATACAGATTTTAATCAGCCTAGCTGATTAAATTGCTCGACCTTCAGATGAGTACGACGGGGGAGTTTAAGTACAATTTCCACCAGCTTGTTTTGGCTGGTCTGTAGCTTATTCTTTAGCTGTTTAGGGATGCTGGTGAACCATGATGTGCACGCATAATCAAGTGATACTGAACTAGTCAAGTCTTTAGGGTGTCACTTTCAAGATATTTTGAGGTTCGAGCTAGGAATAAAACATTTTGGTTTATCTTTAGCCTTCGATTGCACTTGATGTGCTGTCTGTGATTTCTCAAGCCCATTTCGCCAGACATATCCTGTCTGGACATATTTTTATGTCTACGTGTCAGTTACATCACCTGCAGTGGGTAAACTGATCTGATAACACCATCTGTATGACGCAAGTGTGCATGTTAAAATGACACCACGCTTCCATAACGTGTCAGATTTTTGACCTGAGGGGCCAGCTTAAATCCCTGATACGTGCTTTTCCTCTTTAACCTCTATCACACCACAGAAAAGCTGGGAAATATCTCCCCATCCCACTGATTTATTGTCAAATAAATGAGGCACTCAATGAATGCCATACCTTATTTTCTTTAAAGAATCCCCTCTTTTCCTCCTATGATGTAATACTAAACTCAGCAAAAATAAGAAACGTTCCTTTTCAGGAACCTGTCTTTCAAAGATAATTAGTAAAAATCCCAATAACTTCACCGATCTTCATTGTAAAGGGTTTTAAAACTGTTTCCCATGATTGTTCAATGAACCATAAACAATTAATGAACATGCACCTGTGGAACGGGCGTTAAGACACTAACAGCTTACAGACGGTAGGCAATTAATGTCACAGTTATGAAAACTTAGGACACTAAAAGAGACCTTTCTACCGACTCTGAAAACACCAAAAGAAAGATGCCCAGGGTCCCTGCTCATCTGCGTGAACGTGCCTTAGGAATGCTGCAAGGAGGCATGAGGACTGCAGATGTGGCCAAGGCAAAAAATTGCAATGTCCGTACAGTGAGATGCCAAAGACAGTGCTACAGGGAGACAGGATGGACAGCTGATCATCCTCGCAGTGGCAGACCACGTGTAACAACACCTGCACAGGAATCCAAACCTCACACCTGTGGGACAGGTACAGGATGGCAACAACAACTGCCGTGTTACACCAGGAATGCACAATCCCTCCATCAGTGCTCAGATTGTCCGCAATAGGCTGAGAGAGTTTGGCTGGTTAGTTGTAAGGCAAGTCCTCACCAGACATCACCGGCATCAACGTCGCCTACGGGCACAAACAGGACGGGCAAAATGTGCTCTTTTTTTAACTAGTCAAGTCAGTTAAGAACAAATTCTTACTTTCAATGATGGCCTAGGAACAGTGGGTTAACTGCCTGTTCAGGGACAGAACGACAGATTTGTACCTTGTCACCTCAGGGATTTGAACTTGCTAGGCTACCCTGTTGCCCCTCTTCACTGACGAGTCGCGGTTTTGTCTCACCTGGGGTGATGGTCGGATTCGGGTTTATCGTCGATGGAATGAGCGTTTCACCAAGGCCTGCACTTTGGGGCGGGATCGATTTGGAGGTGGAGAGTCCTTCATGGTCTGGGGCGGTGTGTCATTGCAGGCAATCTCAGCACTGTATGTTACAGGGAAGACATCCTCCCTCATGAGGTACTCTTCCTGCAGGCTCATCCTGACCTGACCCCCCAGCATGACAATGCCACCAGCCATACTGCACATTCTGTGTGTGATTTCCTGCAAGACAGGAATGTCAGTGTTCTGCCATGGCCAGCGAACAGCCCGGATCTCAATCCCATTGAGTATGTCTGGGACCTGTTGGCTCGGAGGGTGAGGGCTAGGGCCATTCCCCCCAGAAATGTCCAGGAACTTGCAGGTGCCTTGGTGGAAGAGTGGGGTAACATCTCACAGCAAGAATGGGCAAATCTGGTGCAGTCCATGAGGGGGAGATGCACTGCAGTACTTAATATTTACACATGTTAAGTTTGCTGAAAATAAACGCAGTTGACAGTGAGAGGGCGTTTCTTTTTTTTGCTGAGTATATATGTCTATTTGACTGTAGCAGCTCCTCTCTTTGCCATATCATTGGCTTTGCAGCACTGTGAGGGTAAACTTCACATACGATGTACTTCAGGATCCTTCATTATGCTGCATGGGGACTTATTCCCACCCAGAGGTTTCCATTACAGCCTGTGTGCTATCAAATATTGAGAATGTGCGTGATGCTCCACCACTTTTACTGCATGCAAGTGTCAGTGGAGCGCAGGGAGCACCCAAGGCCGTCTTTGATAAATGATTTGGGATTCATTATTTTCCTTTTTATTCTTACTGTAACAGGCTTTGGTTTTTCCATTTATGTTTTGAGGTGTGACATTATTACGTGTAGCACTTTAGCACGTACTGTAGGGTACACCGATTTGTGTCACATTGTTAGTCTGTATGTGTTCCACCTGTGCTGGTGTGCCATCTCATTAATGGGAAGGTGTTCCACCTGTTGCTGGCACAGGTGCTATTTAAGAATAGCTGGCCCAGTGTTTGTCTTGAGAGATGTAGTGGGTCAACGATTTCTATGAAAACATTTATTTGTCGGATTTACATGATTTCGTTTCGCTCCACCTTTTTGGTTTGCTTCCTGTTTAACTTTGGTGTGGGTTTTTCTTTTGTTGCCTCTTCTCTGGCAAAACTAGTGGGTGCTCATGGTGGGTGTCTTTAGGGTTTCAGTTGATGTTTCTAGTCAACTTTCAGTGGACACCCCTGTGAGTTTCGTTCATAACCCCTCCTGAAATCCCACCTGTTTAATTTTGGTTGTTGCCAGTGACTGTTAAATCACCCTTCTGTTTGAGCGACATTTTTGGTTTTCTTGATGGGGACACACGTCTCTTGTTACCTGTAGAATACAGTAGCTGAAGTTAAATTTATTTTGTAATGAAACGTCTTTTAAATCAAACTGTAGTCAGACAGTTGTAGCTGTGTGTAAGAGAATAGATGACAATGGGGGAAAGACAAGCGGATACCCGCAGGGGTTTGTCCGCTTCTGTGTTCGTTTTGAACATGAGATTAAGAGATTAAAGCAACTGCACGGGAAGGTGCCATTATACTCAATGATAATGAGTAGTTGGCCATGATACCATTTGACCACTTATTTAGACTTTTCAATCAAAACTCAACTATACTATGGGTCAATTAGCAAGAGAAGCACATTTTTTTGTGAATATTGCTCCATTTTATCATGTCTTTGTTATCCCCTCAGCAAAATTACCTCTGTGTATAAAAATTAGGTTTGGGCACAGACTTAATAATAAATATGTCCCACCCCCATTAAAATATATCCTATGTCGTCATCTGCTGCCTTTTCATTTTCTTGGAGCTGGCATTTTTCCAGTTGTATTGTTGAACTTCTCTGTTTGAATTGCATTGTGGTCTCACTGAATAATACATTTTCTTTTGAATCATCACATTGTGGTTCAGGTTCAGAGCCCCTGTTTATTTATATATATATATATATATATATATATATATATATATATATATATATACATATACATACATACATACACACGCACTACCGTTCAAAAGTTTGGAGAAAAGAAAAGCCATTTTTTTTGTCCATTAAAATAACATCAAATTGATCAGAAATACAGTGTGTAAATGACTATTGTAGCTGGAAACAGCTGATTTGAATGAAATATCGACATAGGCGTACAGAGGCCCATTATCAGCAACCATCTCTCTTGTGTTCCAATGGCACATTGTGTTAGCTAAACCAAGTTTATCTTTTTAAAAGGACAATTGATCATTAGAAAACCCCTTTGCAATTTTGTTAGCACAGGTTTTCTGATTAAAGAAGCTGTAAAACT
Source organism: Oncorhynchus nerka (assembly GCF_034236695.1). Taxonomy (NCBI): domain Eukaryota; kingdom Metazoa; phylum Chordata; class Actinopteri; order Salmoniformes; family Salmonidae; genus Oncorhynchus; species Oncorhynchus nerka. Next base: position 50,632,652 of record NC_088413.1, on the reverse strand, counting down.
GGCCTTCTTTAGACTAGTTGAGTATCTAGAGAATCAGCATTTGTGGGTTCGATTACATGCTCAAAATGGCCAGAAACAAGGAACTTTCTTCCGAAACTCGTTAGTCTATTCTTGTTCTGAGAAATGAAGGCTACTCCATGAGAGAAATTGCCAAGAAACTAAAGATCTCCTACAACGCTGTGTACTACTCCCTTCACAGAACAGCACAAACTGGCCCTAACCAGAATAGAAAGAGGATTGGGAGGCTGAGCAAGAGGACAAGTACATTAGAGTGTCGAGTTTGAGAAACAGACACCTCACAAGTCCTCAACTGGCAGCTTCATTAAATAGTACCTGCAAAAACACCAGTCTCAACGTCAGCAGGGAAGAGGCGACTCCGGGATGCTAGCCTTATAGACATAAAACATGTCTACACTGTATTTCTGATCAATTTGATGCTATTTTAAATGGACAAATTCGTTTTTTTTTTCAAAAACAAGGACATTTGTCAGTGACCCCAAACATTTTAATGGTAGTGTATTGTATGTACAGCAGCTTGCGAAAGTATTCACAACAAAATAGGTAAAACTCCAAGGGGGATGAATACTTTTGCAAGGCACTGTATGTATGTATGTATGTATGTGTGTGTGTAAATGGCCTTACAAGTTGGCTGTGAAAAAGGCCTTGTTTTGGTGCAAACTGAGTCTAATGGAGTCACTTGTTTTTTTTATCACTGTTATTAGTGTGTGCCATGGATCTCATTAGGAGGCATTCCAAATACCTTTCGTGGATTAAATAATACATTATTTAACCTCTTGCCTCTACTTGGGACGCTTGCGTCCCAACTAGAGCTCTGGAAATGCAAATGCGCTACGCTAAATGCTAATAGTATTAGTTAAAACTCAAAAGTTCATTAAAATACACATGCAGGGTATCAAATTAAAGCTACACTCGTTGTGAATCCAGGCAACAAGTCAGATTTTTAAAATGCTTTTCGGCGACAGCATGAGAAGCTATTATCTGATAGCATGCACCAATACACTACAACAGAAAAGCACAGCAGGGGACGTAAACAAAATAATTAGCATTTCGGCGTTACACAAACCGCACAATAAAATAGAAAACAGTCATTACCTTTCACCATCTTCTTTGTTGGCACTCCTAGATGTCCCATAAACACTATTGGGTCTTTATTTCGATTAAATCGGGCCATATAAAGCCAAGATATCGTTATATGTAGACTGTGTGATAAACGAAAAAAACAGCGATTTCACAACGTAACGTCATTTTTTAAAATTCAAAAAGTAGACGATAAACTTTCACAAAACACTTCGAAATACGTTTGTAATGCTACTTTAGGTATTAGTAAACGTTAATAAGCGATAAAAATCATCCGTAGGCGATGTAAATATCATTAGCTGTCGTCTTGGAAAAAATTTCAGGAGAGAGCTCTTCCGGAATGATCTGGGCGGAGACCGGAGGTAAGTCGTGCCCCTCTTTCGGTTCAACCAAGAATCAAAGATGATTCAATTCACAAGACTCTAGACAACATGGGGATGCTGTGGGAGTTGAATGCTCGGTCTTATCAAATTCGGCTCACTGTTAACAATTGCTGGAAGTGGCGCAAGGATATTTATTTCCATTTTCTGTGATCAGGTTTTCCTGCGCTTTCCGATGTAACGCACGTTATGTGATTTAACCAGTTTTAAAAACGTCCGAGGGTTTCCTATCCACACATTCTAACCATATGAACGTACTATATTCCTGGCATGAGTAGCAGGGCGCTGAAATGTTGCGCGATTTTTAACAAAATGTTCAAAAAAGTAGAGGGTAGGAGCAACAGGTTAAAAGAAAAGAAAAGTGATTTGTTTATTCACCTAAAGTCCATGGCAACTGAACCATTTAACATAAAAATAAATCCAATAGTCTCATTTTGAATTGTGAAATTTAGGTAACTGCCAAAATAATGGAAACACCAACAAAGTGTTTTAATAGGGCATTGGGTCACCACACGCACCAAAACAGCTTCAATGTGCCTTGGAATGGATTATACTTGTGTCTGGAACTGTATTGGAGAGATGTGCCACCCTTCTTCCACTAGAAATTGATTGATGGTGGTGGAAAACTGTCTCAAATGACGCTCCAGATTCTCCCATAAGTGTTCAATTGGGTTGAGAGCTGGTGACTGAGACGGACATGGCATATGGTTCACATCGCTTTCATGCTCATCAAACCATTTAGGGTCCACTCGTGCCCTGTGATTGGGTGCATTGTCATCCACAGCCCAATTAATTATTGAACAATGTTTCCCACTGGCTTTCACCGAAAAAGCCAATGCACCATCTGCCTCCCATTTTCAGGGGGGAATTGAGTGGTTGGTGGGGGCTTACATTCCTGCTCCAAAAGCAATTTGGGTAGCAATTTGACTAGATGTTCAGGAGTCTTATGGCTTGCTGGTTGAAGCTGTTTAGAAGCCTCTTGGACCTAGACTTGGCGCACCGGTACCGCTTGCCGTGTGGTAGCAGAGAGAGCAGTCTATGACTAGGGTGGCTGGAGTCTTTTGACAATTTTTAGGGGCTTCCTCTGACACCACTTGGTACAGAGGTCCTGGATGGCAGGAAGCTTGGCCCCAGTGATGTACTGGGCTATTCACACTACCCACACCAGGCAGTGACGCAACCAGTCAGGGGGCTCTCGATGGTGCAGCTGTCAAACCTTTTGAGGATCTGCCAAATCTTTTCAGTTTCCTGAGGGGGAATAGGTTTTATTGTGCCCTCTCAAGACTGTCTTGGTGTGCTTGGACCAAGTTAGTTTTTTGGTGATGTGGACAGCAAGGAAGTTGAAGCTCTCTACATGCTCCACTACAGTCCCGTCAATGACAATGAGGGCGTGCTCGGTCCTCTTTTTCCTGTAGTTCACAATCATCTCCTTTGTATTGATCACATTGAGGGAGAGGTTGTTGTCCTGGTACCACACGGCCAGGTCTCTGACCTCATCCCTACAGGCTGTCTCGTCGTTGTCGGTGATCAGGCCTATCACTGTTGTGTCATCTGCAAATTTCATGATGGTGTTTGAGTCGTGCCTTGTCGTGCAGTCATGAGTGAAGAGGGAGTACAGGAGGGGACTGAGCACGCAGGATCAGAATGATGAATGTGTTGTTACCCACCCTTACCAACTGGGGGCGGCCCATCACGAAGTCCAGGATCCAGTTGCAGAGGCAGGTGTTTAGTCCCAGGGTCCTTGGCTTATTAATGAGCTTTGAAGGCACTATGGTGTTGAATTCTGAGCTGTAGTCAATGAATAGCATTCCCACATAGGTGTTCCTTTTGTCCAGGAAGGAAAGGGCAGTGTGGAGTGCAATGGAGATTGCATAATCTGTGGATCTGCTGGAGCGGTATGCAAATTGGAGTGGGTATAGAGTTTCTGGGATGACGGTGTTGATGTGAGCCATGACCAGCAATTCAAATCACTTCATGGCTACAGACGTGAGTGCTACGGGTCAGTCGTCATTTAGACAGGTTATCTTAGTGTTCTTGGGCACAGGGACTGTGGTGGTCTGCTTAAAACATGTTGGTAATACAGACTCGGACAGGGAGAGGTTGAACATGTCAGTGAAGACACTTGCCAATTGGTCAGCGATTTCTCACAGTACATGTCATGGTAATCCGTCTGGCCCTGTGGCCTTGTGAATGTTGACCTGTTCAAAGGTCTTATTCACATCGGCTGCGGAGAGCGTGATCACACGGTCTTCCAGAACAGCTGGTGCTCTCATGCATGTCCCAGCGAGCATAAAAGTAGTTTAGCTCATCTGGTAGGTTTGTGTCACTGGGCAGCTCTCGGCTGTGCTTCCGTTCGTAGTCTGTAATGGTTTCCCAGCCCTGCCACATCTGATGAGCATCAGAGCCGTTGAAGTATGATTCAATCATAGTCCTGTATTGACGCTTTGCCTGTTTGATGGTTCGTCGAAGGGCATAGCGGCATTTTTTATAAACTTCCGGGTTAGAGTCCTGCTCCTTGAAAGTGGCTGTGTGCGGATGCTGTTAGCTCAGTGCGGATGCTGCCTGAAATCCATGGCTTCTGGTTGGGGTATATACATATGGTCACTTTGGGGACGGCGTCTTTGATGCACTTATTGATGAAGCCAATGACTGATGTGGTGTACTCCTCAATGCCATCGGAGGAATCCCGGATCATATTCCAGTCTGTGCTAGCAAAACAGTCCTGTAGCTTAGCATCTGTTTCCTCTGACCACTTTTTTATTGATCTTGTCACTGGTGCTTCCTGCTTTAATTTTTGCTTGTAAGCAGGAATCAGGAGGATAGAATTATGGTCAGCGAGGGAGAGCTTTGTATGCGTCTCTGTGTGTGGAGTATAGGCGGTCTAGAGTTATTTTTCCTCTGGTTGCACATTTAACATGCTGATCGAAATTTGGTCAAACGGATTTAAATTCTTGATACTACCCATCCTGGATCCGGGAGCGTAATCATCGCCTGAAACTAATTAGCATAACGCAGCGGACATAAATATCCCTAGAAAATATTCCTATTCATGAAAATCACAAATTAAATATATTGAGACACAGCTTAGCCTATTGTTAATCACACTGTCATCTCAGATTTTCAAAATATGCTTTACAGTCAACGCAAGACAAGCATTTGTGTAAGTTTATCATAGCCTAGCATAGCATTATGAAAATAAGAAAAGCAATCAAATTAAATAATTTACCTTTGAATATTTTTTTTGTTCCATGTAGTGAATCTGATATTCAATGTGTTTGTACGGGCTAATTTTTTCATCAAAACATTTTTGGTATATATATTTTTATACTTCAAGGGGTCTTCAAATTTAAATGACAAAATTATTCCTGGTATGAACTTAAAACAATTTCATATAGCTTAGTAGTGCCCCCCTTCCCTGGTATAGACAGGGCTTAGTCTTATGGGTTAATGTGTCTGTGATTAATTACCCGGCAGAGTAGCATACCTCCATCAGAACATGCAGCAGCCCTCTGATGTGGAGTGTATTGCAGCTTTGAACTAGTCTTGTTAAATGCAAATGGTAGATAACTGGTAGATAATCAATTAGATTCTTGGTGGACAGTGATTCTCTCTCTCTCTCTCGACAACTCTTCGTGTCTTACGGTCTTATACTGCATAAAAAATAAAAAATAAAATAAAAATAGAAGAACAGGTAATCACACAGATATTTCTCACTCTCTTCACAACACACACTCTTCAGAACACACTGCCCCTTTGTGCAGGCTGCTTCCTCTTTTATCCCCATGCACTCCCTGGCCTAATGGATCACAGGCTCGCCTTGTTGGGGCAGGATGTCCATATAAGGCTCGGGGGTGGAGCCAGTGGGCTGCAAGGTATCTCCCTTCAATAACCACTCCCCCCACCTCTCCCTGCCGTCTGCCACAGTATATACTGTATTCTAGTCAATGCCATTCCGACATTGCTTGTCCTAATATGTATATATTTCTTAATTCCATTATTTTACTTTTAGATTTGTGTGTATTGTTGTGAATCGTTAGATACTACTGCACTGTTGGAGCTAGGAACACAAGCATTTTGCTACACCCACAATAACATCTGCTAAATATGCAAATGTGACCAATGAAATTAGATTTATTTGACCACCTTCCCCTTCCTTCCCACTTCCTCTCACAGATACACCTGGTTGGCTCCCTGTCTCTCTGGAGGTCCACGGGGGCTAATTGAATCAGTCTCTGGAGTCGTCGAAGCAGCAGTCTGTGCTCTTTTTAATGATGTTCGAAGGAGCAGCTAACCCAGTGGATCTATGTAGCTGCATGCTGATGAAGCCCTGAGCACTGAGAGACTATGATCTCTCAGAACAAAAGGTCCCATATAGTAATTGAAACCGGTCTATTTAAAATGAACTAACTGACTGTATGCATATGCCGTGTAGTCCTACACCTTATGCAGGCAGAGAAATTATCTAACTGAATATAATATACTGTACATATACCACATAGTATACACCTGATGCAGACAGAGACTGAATCTTACCTTACAATATGGAGGTGTTGTGAGTGACTCAAACTTAGACTCAAGGAAACTATGCATTGATGTCAATGGGAGATTTATGGTATAATTAAATTTATGTGTACACTTGCTTAAGTTTGGAATCAGACTTCTGTGCTTACATAATCCATCTCGCACGCAGCCAAACTGACCACCATCCCCTAATACAATGTATTATACCTATCAGTGTCACCAAACAAGATTATGATTTAGCATCTCTAGCTAATAACTTAGCTTGCATGAATCACAGCAGGGAGGTCAATCATTTGTTATTTTTCTACCCGACTTCTGGGCTGGTTAAACAGCCTCTGACTCTATAGGTGACACCTCATCACTGCAATGTTCTCCAGTTTAATGACTTCCCACATGGAAAAAGTCTCCACTTCTAGGAACCTGTCCTTGGATTCCTCAAGGCACAGCACCTCTAGCTGTTTTTAAAAAATGAAAATACAGTATATAATATATGCCATATACCTAGGAGATGATTTTATCCAAATCCATATACAAAAGTGAATGCATAAATAGTCCGTAAAATGTTCTTTAACACCCATATACTGTAGATGTAGTTGTATTTTTTGCACTGCTCCCTGTTGCTGCATCATAAACATTGTTCTCTGTGATTTTGTTGATTGTTGGTCACACTTAGAAGATGGCGATCAATGTGCACTGACATGTTAGACATGGCAATGGTGGTCTTGTTAGATGAATTCATTCAATATCCATTAGCCCTAAGGGTTCCGAGCCTGGTTCCTCTAGGCTTCTTCCTAGGGAGGTTTTCCATAGCCACTGTGCTTCTGCATTACTTGCTCTTTGAGGTTTTCGGCTGGGTATCTGTATTGCACTTTGTGACAACTGCTGATGTAAAAAGGGCTTTATACAGTGCCTTGCAAAAGTATTCATCCCCCTTGGCGTTTTTCCTATTTTGCTGCATTACAACCTGTAATTTAAATGGATTTGGATTTGGATTTCATGTAATGGACATACACAAAATAGTCCAAATTGGTGAAGTGAAATGAAATAAAAAACATGTTTCAAAGAAATTCTACAAAATAAAAAACTGAAAAGTGGTGCGTGCATATGTATTTGCCCCTTTTGCTATGAAGCCCCTAAATAAGATCAGGTGCAACCAATTTCCTTAATAATGTCCACCTATGTGCAATCTAAGTGTCACATGATCTCAGTGTATATATACACACCTGTTCTGAAAGGCCTAAGAGTCTGCAACACCACTAAGCAAGGGGCACCACCAAGCAAGCGGCACCATGAAGACCAAGGAGCTCCAAACAGGTCAGGGACAAAGTTGTGGAGAGGTGCAGATCAGGGTTGGGTTATAAAAAATATCAGAAACTTTATACATTCCACGGAGCACCATTAAATCCATTATTAAAAAATGGAAAGAATATGGCACCACAACAAACCTGCCAAGAGAGGGCCGCATACCAAAACTCACAGACCAAGCAAGGAGGGCATTAATCAGAGGCAACAAAGAGAACAAAGATACCCCTGAAGGAGCTGCAAAGCTCCACAGCGGAGATTGGAGTGTCTGTCCATAGGACCTTAAGCCGTACACTCCACAGAGCTGGGCTTTATGGAAGAGTGGCCAGAAAAAAAGCCATTAATTAAATAAAAACATAATCAAGCACGTTTGGGGTTCGCCAAAAGGCATGTGGGAGACTCCCAAAACATATGGAAGAAGGTACTCTGGTCAGATGAGACTAAAATTGAGCTTTTTGGCCTTCAAGGAAAACCCTATGTCGGTAGCAAACCCAAAACCTCACATCACCCCGAGAACACCACCCCACAGTAAAGCATGGTGCTGGCAGGATCAAGCTGTGGGGATGTTTTTCATTGGCAGGGACTGAGAAACTGGTCAGAATTGAAGGATTGATGGATGGTGCTAAATACAGGGAAATTCTTGAAGGAAACCTGTTTGTCTTCCAGAGGTTTGAGACTGGGACGGAGGTTCACCTTCCAGCAGGACAATGACCCTAAGCATACTGCTAAAGCAACACCCGAGTGGTTTAAGGGGAAACATGTATGGAATGGCCTAGTCAAAGCCCAGATCTCAATCCAATTGAGAATCTGTGGTATGACTTAAAGATTGTTGTACACCAGCGGAACCCAACCAACTTGAAGGAGCTGGACAAGTTTTTTATATTTTTATTTCACCTTTATTTAATCAGGTAGGCTAGTTGAGAACAAGTTCTCATTTACAACTGCGACCTGGCCAAGATAAAGCAAACCAGTTCGACACATACAACAACACAGAGATTACACATGGAATACACAAACATACAGTCAATAATACAGTAGAAAAGTCTATATACAAATATGAGGTAGGATAAGGGAGGAAAGGCAATAAATAGGTCATGGTGGCAAAGTAATTACAATATAGCAATTAAACACTGGAATGGTAGATGTGCAGTAGATTCATGTGCAAGTAGAGATACTGGGGTGCAAAGGAGCAAGATAAATAAATAAATACAGTATGGGGATGAGGTAGTTGGATGGGCTATTTAAAGATGGGCTATGTACAGGTGCAGTGATCTGTGAGCAGCTCTGACAGCTGGTGCTTAAAGCTAGTGAGGGAGATATGTGTCTCCAACTTCAGTGATTTTTGCAGTTCGTTCCAGTTATTGGCAGTACTGGACGAACTAGAAGGAAAGGCGACCAAAGGTAGAATTGGCTTTGGGGATGACCAGTGAAATATACCTGCTGGAGCGCGTGTTACAGGTGGGTGCTGCTATGGTGACCAGTGAGCTGAGATAAGGCAGCGCTTTACCTAGCAGAGACTTGTCGATGACCTGGAGCCAGTGGGTTTGGCGGCGAGTATGAAGTCAGGGCTAGCCAACGAGAGCATACAGGTCGCAGTGGTGGGTAGTATATGGGGCTTTGGTGATAGACTGCATCCAATTTGTTGAGTAGAGTGTTGGAGGCTATTTTGTAAATGACATCGCAGAAGTCGAGGATTGGTAGGATGGTCAGATTTACTAGGGTATGTTTGGCAGCGTTAAATGACGGATGCTTTGTTGCGAAATAGGAAGCCGATTCTAGATTTAATTTTGGATTGGAGATGCTTAATATGAGGCTGGAAGGAGAGTTTACCGTCTAACCAGACACTTAGCAATTGTGGACAACTACAAATACCTAAGTAAGAACCATCCAGAATAGTGATGCTGGACACGCAGACAGGTGCGATCGGTTGAATAGCATGCATTTAGTAGTCCCACCGTAGAAGGTACGGTGGGATTTGAAATGGTCGGTGATCTGCTGTTAACTTTGCTATCGAAGACCTTAGAAAGGCAGGGTAGGATAGTTCTATAGCAGTTTGGCAGTTTGGGTCTTGAGTGTCTCCCCTCTGAAGAGGGGGATGACCGCGGAAGGTTTCCAATCTTTGGCAATCTCAGACGATAGGAAAGAGAGGTTGAACAGGGAGGTTGAACAGGGACGCAAAAATTTCGGCAAATAATTTTAGAACGAGAGGGTCCAGATTGTCTAGCCCGGCTGATTTGTAAGGGTCCAGATTTTGCAGCTCTTTTAGAACATGATTGATGGGCCGGTCATCAGTGTCATATAGGCGGGACAGCACGTCGGCCTTAGTATTGAGGGAACCTGGTCGATACGAGATCGTAAAACGAAATCGGGTGAAATACATGGCCCACCTTACCTGACGAGGATTCAGTCTCCTAGCTGATCGGATATACTCCAAGTTACGGTGGTCAGTCCAGATGAGGAACGTGTGCTTAGCCCTCTCAAGCCAGTGTCTCCACACCTTCAGGGCCTTAACCATGGCCAACAGCTCCCTATCCCCCACATCATAAGTCCGCTCCGCTGGCCCGAGTTTCTTTGAAAAAAAGCACAGGGGCGGAGCTTCGGTGGCGTACCGGAGCGCTGTGAGAGCACCGCTCCAACCCCAGCCTCGGAGGCGTCCACCTCTACTATGAATGCCAAAGAAGGGTCCGGATGCGCCAACACTGGCGCGTCGGTGAACAGCACCTTCAAACGACATAAAGCTCCGTCCGCCTCTGCTGACCACTGCAAACACACCGGCCCCCCCTTCAGCAGTGAGGTAATAGGAGCCGCTACTTGACCAAAGCCCCGAATAAACCTCCGGTAGTAATTGGCAAACCCTAAGAACCGCTGCACCTCCTTTACCGTATTCGGAGTCGGCCAATTACGCACGGCCTTGACGTGGTCACCCTCCATTACCACCCCCTAGGTGGAAATGCGATAACCCAGGAAGGAAATGGCTCGTTTGGAAAACTCACATTTCTCCACCTTCACGTACAGGTCATGCTCCAGCAGTCGCCCAATAACCTTGCGCACCAGAGACACATGCGCGGCGCGGGCAGCGGAGTAGATCAAGATGTCGTCAATATACACCACTACACCCTGTCCGTGCAGGTCTCTGAGAATCTCATCAATAAAGGATTGAAAGATGGCTGGAGCATTCTTTAACCCGTACGGCATGACAATGTACTCATGATGGCCAGATGTGGTACTAAATGCAGTTTTCCACTCATCTCCCTCCCGAATACGCACCAGATTATACGCGCTCCTGAGGTCCAATTTCGTGAAGAATTGCGCCCCGTGAAATGATTACACCACCGTAGCGATGAGAGTAGTGGGTAACTAAAACCCACAGTGATGGAATTTAGACCTCGATAATCAATACACGGACGCAAACCACCCTCCTTTTTCTTCACGAAAAATGGAGGGCCGAAAGTACCCCTGTCCCAGAGCTTCCGTGACATATGTCTCCATAGCCAGCGTCTCCTCCTGGGACAAAGGATACACGTGACTCCTGGGTAGTGCAGCGTTTACCTGGAGGTTTATCACGCAATCCCCCTGTCGATGGGGTGGTAATAGGGTCGCCTTCTTCTTACTGAAGGCGATAGCCAAATCGGCATACTCAGCAGGAATGCGCACGGTGGAAACCTGGTCTGGACTCTCCACCATTGTTGCACAGATGGAAACTCCTAAACACCTGCCTGAACACTCATCAGACCACCCCTGGAGAGCTCCCTGTCTCCACGAAATCCTAGGATTGTGAATAGCCAGCCAGGGAATCCCCAGCACCACCAGAAATGCAGGTGAATCGATAAGGAACAGACTAATCCGCCCCTTATGATTCCCCCACGTAATCATCTCCAGAGGAATCGTGGCGTCCCTGACCAGCCCTGACCCTAACGGTCGACTATCTAAGGAGTGCACGGGGAAGGGGGGGCTACCTTAACTAACGGAATCCTCAACCTCTGGGCGAGTCCGCAATCTATAAAAATCCCCGCTGCGCGTGAATCGACTAGCGCCTTATGCTGGAGAGAGGGGAAAAACTTCAGGAAACAAATTAACAAAAACATGTGACCAACAGGAAGCTCTGGGAGAGTGTGATGCTGACTCACCTGTGGTGACCGAGGAGTGTTCTGCCTGCCCCCTCGACTCCCAGATGGACTCCTCCAGCACCGACTGGAAGAGTGCCCTCTCCGGCCACAATGGGTACAGGAGCCTCCTTCTCCGGTCTCCCTAGATGCAGCCCCTCCTAGCTCCATTGGGATGAGAGCGGGGGGGCCAGGAGGTGGAACTGACAGGACCCTTTCAGAACGTCCACGAGCAGCCAGCAGATGGTCTAGCCGGATTGACATGTCGATCAGCTCATCCAAGCTGAGTGTAGTGTCCCGACAAGCCAGCTCCCTGCGGACGTCCTCTGTTAGGCTACACCTGTAATGGTATATCAGGGCCCTGTTCCACCCCGCTCCAGCGGCCAAGGTCCGGAATTCCAGCGCGAAGTCCTGCGCGCTCCTCGTCCTCTGCCGGAGATGGAACAACCTCTCACCCGCTGCTCAGCCGTCCAGGGGATGATCGAACACGGCCCGGAAACGGCGGGTGAACTCCGGGTAGTGGCCCTTCGCTGAATCTGGCCCGTTCCAGACTGCATTGCCCCACTCCAGGGCTCTACCCGTCAAGCAGGAGACGAGGACACTCACGCTCTCCTCGTCCGAGAGAGCCGGCCGGACGGTGGCCAGGTAGAGCTCTAGTTGTAACAGGAATTCCTGGCACCCTGCTGCCGCTCCATCGTACTCCCTCGGAGGCGTGATACGCAGTGCGCTGGCACCGGATCCCGCTGGAGGAGATGGTAGAGTTGCTGGTGAGAGGGTAGTTGGGGTAGTATGGAGACCACTCCTCTCCCAAAGGTCCATCCTCTCCATCATTTGATCCATCGCTGATCCGATAGTATGGAGGATGGATGTATGATGGACTCTCTCCTCCATCGTGGGGAGAGGAGTGGTCGCTGCTCCTGCTGACTCCATATAGTGGTGCGGGCTTCTGTAACGTCGGGGAGAGTGATGGGTGTGGAGTCCAACGCAGAGAGCAGAAGGTAGACGGGAAAAAGCGCTTTAATGTCCTCAAGCACAGTAACAGGTACAAACATGGGTGAAGCCCAAAACACAGGCGCAACAACCCCAAAACCACTGTTTCCAAAATACCGGACAGCAAAACCCCAAAAGTACACAAACACCACTAACGTAAAATAAACACAAGCCTGCACAAACACCAGCGGGCTAAACCAACTTAAATAACACCCATCCCAAAACCCCAACAAGGAACAGGTGAAAACAATTAGACAAAAACAAACGAAAAGGAAAAAGGGATCGGTGGCAGCTAGTAGACCGGCGACGACGACCGTCAAGCGCCACCCGAACACGAAGGGGAGCCACCTTCGGTGGTATTCGTGACATGTATTTTCTTTCTCTGCATTGTTGGGAAGTGCCAGTAAGCATTTCAGTGTTAGCCCACACCGGTTGTTTACAAAGTATGTGACAAATAACATTTGATTTGATTTAAAAGTGAAATTAACAGTAAACATTACTTTCAAAAGTGATAGATTATGGCTATCTACACGGTAACAATGTGCAAATTGTTTAATTATGAAAGGAAAAATATACTAAACACAAATATAAATGCAACGTATTGTTGTTCACATGTTTCATGAGCTGAAATAAAAGCTCTGTGAAATGTCTTTCAAATGTTATGCACTAATTTGTTTACATCCCTGTTAGTGAGGATTTCTGCTTAGTCCATCCACCTGAGAGGTGTGGCATATAAAGAAGCTGATTAAACAGCACGATCATTACACAGGTGCACCTTGTGCTGGGGACAATAAAAGGCCACTTTAATATTGGCAGTTTTGTCACACATCACAGATGTCTCAAGGGGGCGCACAAGTAGAATCCTGACTGCAGGAATGTCCACCAGAAGCCTCGTGTTTAATAGAATTTGGCAGTATGTCCACTGGCCTCACAACCATAGACCACGTGAATGGCATCGTGTGGGCGAGCAGTGTGCTGATATTAGCATTTTGAACAGAGTGCACCAGGGTGGCGGTGGGGTTATGGAGTGGGCAGGTATAAGCTACGGTATAAAATACGGACAACAAACACAATCGCATTTTATCGATGACAGGGATATCATGACGAAATCCTTGAGGCCTTTAGTCATGCCATCTATCCGTCGCCATCACAAGTTTACGCATGATGATGCATGCCCCTTGTCGCAAGGATCTGTACACAATTCCTGGAAGCTGAAAATGTCCCAGTTCTTCCATGGCCTGCATACTCACCAGACAATGTCACCCATTGAACATGTTTGGGATGCGCTGGATCGACGTGTACGACAGCGTGTTCAGGTTCCCGCCAATATCCAGCAACTTCGCACAGCCATTGAAGAGGAATGGGACAACATTCCACAGGCCACAATCAATAACCTAATCAACTCTATGTGAAGGAGATGTCTAACTGCATGAGGCAAATGGTGATCACACCAGATACTGGTTGGTTTTCTGATCCACGCCCCTACCTTTTATTTAAGCTATCTGTGACCAACAGATGCATATCCGTATTCCCAGTCATGTAAAATCTATAGATTTGGGCCTAATTTATGTAAATTGATTTCCTTATGAACTGTAACTCAGTAAAATGTTTGAAATTGTTGCATGTTGAGTTTATATATTTCTGTTCATTGTGGTATGCAGTTTGTTTGTCTTTGAAATTTCATGATTCAGTATTGTTATGTTCAAGTAGACTGATTTTAGCTGTGATCTGATAGGGTAAAAAAGTATAAAGTAATCTACAGTAAGGGGTGAGCTGTAGGTGTACCTACCGTACGAGTCCCCTCGAAGCTTACCATTGACTAATTACAGACCCAGTGTGCGACAGAGCTGCAGGAGTTGTGACCCATTTTTGTTGATTGTTTTGTCGTAGGTGTGTCTAGGAGGGGGACGGAATGGTGTCACCTCCAGGTAGGTGTTTGTCCTGCTGTGTGCTGAGAGTGTCAGGTTCTTGTCCAGTTCTGGCATTTACGACACCACAGCCTAGTACATGTCCATGGGCCTGGAAGTGGTTGATCTCCCCCCTATGGGATGCATTGTTAAGTATGGGGATTCTATTGGGGGGGATGTAGGTAGCACACGTGGCCATTTTTCTCTGTTATGATAATTTCCTTATTTATTTCTAACCAGATGTAAAATGCTATTGTTTCGATTAATTCATCTTGGGTCTGCTCTATACCAAATTAACATACCCCCTGAATCTCTTCCTTGTTCCACACCTGGTAGTTAGGTGGATTGGACTACCAGCTCCCTGCAACCAGTGGGTCCGTCTCCTCCTATAACATGTTTCTTGTAGGATGACAATTTCTGTATTTACTATTACTCTGGTGAAGTCTGGGTTCTTGCTCTTTAGGTTTAGGGCAGATGACCTCAGACCTCTTATATTCCAGCATGATATAGTAAAAGCATTGTGTTCCATATTGTTCAGTGTTGTTTTTCGTGTTGTTTAGGGTTGGACCATCAGGTTTGAGCAGAGCATGCTGAGCATCTGGTGAAATAAAATTTGATTTGAATACCTCTTAGGTCGTATGATGGGGCTTGGGCAGGTGTAAAACTGTGGGTTGGGCCTGTTGCAGCAGGCCCACGGCGCATCAGCTGTTTAGGGATCAGAGTTTAGGAAAGATGTTATTCTCATCAATGTATTTCCCATTAGAATCTATGAAGTGAAAAATCTCTGGCTTTTGTGTGTTATCAGTGAGTGTCGGGGGTTGTCAGGGCGGATGATTGGGGGTGAGGGGTCTGCTGTATTGTCTGTCCCACTATGATATTGAGGCTATGGTCCGGGGCTGTTCTGCTGGCTTCTCTGGGTGAGTGGCCTGTTCTGTCAGACCTCAGCTTTCTCACCTCCCTCCTTTCTCACCTCCAGTGCTGTTCGCTGGGCTGTGTGTTCCTCCCTCTCTTGCTTGATTTTTGTCGCCTCAGCCCTTAGTGCAGCCAGCTATCAGCCCCTTCAATTCTCTGGGTCTTGTTGTGCTGTCTGGAGTGTGTGGACAAGCTCTGAGCTCCACCATCTCTCTCCAGCTCAATGAATTTATCTCTCTCAACAATGGTGTCCAGTGCAGTTGTGGGACCTGGGTGTGTTCAGTGCTGCGGGAGTGACTCCCTTTGGGCCTTTTGGGGCTGCTCGTCTGCGGGGCAATTTGACACGGGGGAGTCGTTACCTCGTGCTGTGCTCTCTATTTGATCCTATAAGAGTCCTGCTGAAACTGTTTGCGGTTGCCCTGTTTGAGTATTCAGACCCCTCGACTTTTTCCACATTTTGTTACGTTACTGCCTTATTCTAAAATTAATTCAATTAAATGTTTCCCTCAATCTACCCATAATGACAAAGCAAAAACACATTTTAGAATATTTTCCAAATGTATTAAAAAAAACATACTTTACTTAAATAAGTATTCATACCCTTTGCTATGAGACTTGACATTGAGATTAGGTGCATTCTGTTTCCATTGATCATCCTTGATATGTTTGTACAACTTGATTGGAGTCCATCTGTGGTAAATTCAACTGATTGGACATGATTTGGAAAGGCTCCCACCTGTCTATATAAGGTCCCACAGTTGACAGTACAAGTCAGAGGAAAAACTAGGCATAGATATTGGGAAGCGTACCAAAACATTGCTGGAGCATTGAAGCTCCCCGAGAACACAGTGGCCTCCATCCTTATTAAATGGAAGTTTGGAACCACCAAGACTCTTCCTAGAGCTGGCCGCCCGACCAAACTGAGCAATCGGGGGAGAAGAGCCTCGGTCAGGGAAGTGACCAAGGACCCGATGGTCACTCTGACAGAGCTCCATAATTGCTCTGTTGAGATGGGAGAAACTTACAGAAGGACAACCATGTCTGCAGCACTCCACCAATCAGGCCTTTATGGTAGAGTGGCAAGACAGAAGCCACTCTTCAGTAAAAGGCACACGACAGCTTGTTTGGAGTTTGCGAAAAGGCACCTAAAGACTCTCAGCCAATGAGAAACCAGATTCTCTGGTTTGATGAAACCAAGATTGAACTCTTTGGCCAAGTGCCAAGCGTCACATCTGGAGGAAACCTGGCACCATCCCTACGGTGAAGCAGTGGCAGGGACTGGGAGACTAGTCAGGATCGAGGGAAAGATGTACAGAGCGAGATCTATGAATGGGAGAAACTCCACAGTCCGGAACCTCCACAGTCCGGAACCACCAACGATGGGCCACAGCCCGGAACATCCAACGACGGGCCACAGTCCGGAACCTCCAACGACGGTCCCCAGCCCGGGGTCTCCTGTGATGATCCACGGTTCAGCTCTACAAAGGCGGAGGGACCAGTGTAAAGAAGGGGGGCGGCATCCAGAACCAGAGCCGCCACCGAGGGTAGATGCCCATCCGGACCCTCCCCTATAAGTTCAGGTTTGCGGTTGGGAGTCCGCACCTTTGGGGGGTGGGGGGGGTACTGTCACGCCCTGACCTGAGTTACAGTGCCTTGCGAAAGTATTCGGCCCCCTTGAACTTTGCGACCTTTTGCCACATTTCAGGCTTCAAACATAAAGATATAAAACTGTATTTTTTTGTGAAGAATCAACAACAAGTGGGACACAATCATGAAGTGGAACGACATTTATTGGATATTTCAAACTTTTTTAACAAATCAAAAACTGAAAAATTGGGCGTGCAAAATTATTCAGCCCCCTTAAGTTAATACTTTGTAGCGCCACCTTTTGCTGCGATTACAGCTGTAAGTGCTGCAAATACAGTTGTGTCGAGCTTGTAGCATCTTACCCAAGTAGACCTGATGCTGTAATTGCTGCCAAAGGTGCTTCAACAAAGTAGTGCGTTAAGGGTCTGAATACTTATATAATTAAAAAAAAAAAAAAATTAGCAAACTAAAAATCTGTTTTGGCTTTGTCATTATGCATTATTGTGTGTAGATTGAGGGGGAAAAAACAATTTAATACATTTTAGAATAAGGCTGTAATGTAACAAAATGTGTCAAAAGTCAAGCGGTCTGAATACTTTCCAGAGGCACAATAATTAGCAGGTAGCGTGCCTTGGTGTGAGGGCAGCGTGGGTTAACTATCCTGTTGCGTAACAATCACATTTTGGAACAGGGTGTGCATTCCGACATCACACAGATAAAAAAAAACTCACGCTGGGGCGACTGTTAGAGATATTTGGAACTCATACGTAAAAAGGTTAAAGATGGTAGAAATGGAAAAGGGGGGATAATAGGTCAAAATAGCAGGATGAGAGAGAGAAATAGATTATTATAGTGTTGAAGGTGATGGTTGGCAGTTTTGGGTGGTTCATGGCTCCTAAGTAACTTTGCGGATGAGGAGATGCAGTATTAGTACAGATGACAATGGGCTGCTGAAGATGAGATATTGTATTGACTAACGTGTGTTTCGGTGGTGTCTGTGGGGGCTATTTATCGGTCTTGATTTAATTTTCCAAGGAGGCATAAATTGATCTCCATTCTTAGTTGAATTTTCTTGTTTCAGTGACTGAATCAGCCTATAGTATTCACCCGCTCCTCCAGAGAAATCAGACTAAATAAATCTAACTTGTTCCCTATCAATTTTGCCTTAAAAGCAGGTGTAAGGTCTATGATTATCAAAGTGTAATGATATACAGGTATTCTGAACATTTTAGCACAGCTTGAATGCAAGTTGACCAATGAAATTGCACAACCAAAACTAAACATTTTATAATCCGTAGCAACCTTTGTCGGGTATAAACTTCTTCATAATGAGGTTTCTCTTCGGCTCACTGTAGTTATAACTACCTATAATATGCTCAGGATATTTCAGGGACATGCTCGTTCATTTCAGCTACATCCAGCACTGACATAAAGGCCTGGCAAGAAAAATTGTTATTCAATAAAAGTCCTATCATTACATTTTAATTACTGGAATCACTGCCTCAAGGTGAAATGTACATATGGCACCCTATTCATTATATAGTGCACTACTTTTGACCAGGGCCTATAGGTAAACGCAGTACACTATATAGCAAATAAGGTACTATTTGGCACCAAGACGGTTCCTCTCCATTTACTGGTGAGTAAAAGGAGCTCAATGGGAGTGAGAAAAAATACATATATTCATCCCTATACAAGGTAGGAAAGTAAATTACTCTGTATGAGAGATAGCAGGAGGACTCTGGAGTGCAATGTAGGCTCCCCGAAGTCAGTAGCTTCTCTGATGTACAGTAATAATGCAAAGTCTCTTTTCTTCAACCTGTTTCCAAATCTCTCAGCATACAGTACTATTCATATATTCACCCTGAGGGATTCATAATCAAGTAAACGCATACCAGCCATTATGGCTAGCTTGTTCTTAAAATCACACTCAATCTCTGTTTCAATGAGCCATAATGACCCACAATGAACATAAATCATTCATCAATGATGCATCCATTGGGATTCATTACAGTTAAGATGTCAGCTATAGGACAGGCTTTCCTTTAAGATGTCACCAATATTACAAGCTTTCAAGTTTACATTTTTGCTAGTCGTATATACGGGATACACATGGTATACATTGCCCAACAAAATGCTTACTTGCAGGTTCCTTCTCAACAATGCAACAACAATAACAAATAATAAAATATAAGAATACGAACAAAGTAAATGACTCAGTAGAATAGAAACAATATTTTATCATAAGTATAATACAGGAAGGCACTATTTACACATCTATTGCGGAATGGGGGACAGTGTATAAACTGAGCAGTTTAACAAGAGTCTGGTATCAGCAGTGGTGTGTGGGTGTGTGCATGAGTGAGTGCATGTGTGCAGAGAATCAGAGCAGGTGTTTAGTCCAGTTCAAGTGTTCAGCAGTCTGATGGCTTGTAGATAGAAACCGTCTCTGAGCCTGTTGGTATCAAACCTCATGCTCCGAGAACATCTCATTGCTGGGGTGTGTGGGTTTCTTGATGATGCTGCGTGGCTTCCTCAGGCACTGTTTTGAGTAGATGTCCTGGATGGGTGGGAGTAATGTCCCAGTGATGATGTCTTCAACACCCACTGGAGGGAGGGCCTTGCTGTCGTGGACAGCAACCGGTCAGGACGCTCTCGGTGCAACGGTAGTATTTGGAAAGGACCTGGGGCAGAATGACGAATTTCTTCAGCCTCCTTAGGAATTAGAGATGCTGTTGCACCCTGTTGACAAGAGTGGTGGTGATGTTGGTCCATGACAAGTCCTCAGTGATGTGGACGTCGAGGAACTGAACTCGTGACTCTCTCTACTGCACTACCGTTGATGTGGATTGGGGCATGTTTTCTCCTCTGCTTCCTGAAGTCAACAATCAACTCCTTTGTTTTGCTGACGTTGAGGAAGAGGCTGTTGTCATGACACAACAATGCCAGGCTGACTCATAGGCTTATCGGCTGACTCATCATTGTTGGTTATCAGGCTTAAAACCGTGGTGTCGTCAGCAATCTTGAGTTGGTGTCGTGAAAAGCCACGCAGTCGTGGGTGAACAGGGAGTACAGCAGAGGACTGAGGACACACCCCTGGGGGGCCCCTGTGTTGAGTCAGTTTGGAGGAGGTGTTTTTGCCAATCCTCACAGCCTGTGGTCTCCCTGTCAGGAAGTCCAGGATCCAGTTGCAGAGGGTGTCCAGACCCAGGGCTCCGAGCTTGGTGTCAAGCTTGGAGGGAACAATAGTGTTGAATGTTGAACTGTAGTCAATGAACAGCATTCTCACATAGGCGCTCCTCTT
Organism: Oncorhynchus nerka; assembly: GCF_034236695.1. Classification (NCBI taxonomy): domain Eukaryota; kingdom Metazoa; phylum Chordata; class Actinopteri; order Salmoniformes; family Salmonidae; genus Oncorhynchus; species Oncorhynchus nerka. Next base: position 50,612,548 of record NC_088413.1, on the reverse strand, counting down.
TTCCAGATGTGTTACGGCCGTGTGAATAGAGAAGAAAATGGCTTCTGTGGATTTGTTGAGGTGGTAAGCAAATTGGAGTGTGTCCAGTGTGCCTGGAATGCTTCCTCTTCTTCATCCTATAAGGAAATGGATTCATCAACAATCAGCGGTCTCCTTAGTTTTCTCTCACACTGGAAACTGAAGGGTGTCAGTCAAGCACTCAAGGGGATTGTACCCAGAAGCAGCTTTTCAATAATGTATTTGTTCCACTAAAAGATCTTTAGCACTCGAGTGCCAATACAAGTAGAATTTAAGACTCAGGTTATTTGATCATTACTACAGGCTCCGGAGTGAATTCTAAATTAGATCAATAAACATGCCCGTTGGAGGGTTCCTGAAGACCTGCTGAATGGGGCTTCAGCTCCAGGTCTATTTACTTACTGAGGAACGAACTGGCATCAATTCATATGACGCTGACAACAGCATAGAAAACAGCCATTTGTCAGTTTAAGGATAATGTTGTTCATAAATGCAGAGTTGACATGTAATCAAACTATAGCTATCCGGACAGTTTGTCCTTTGTAGCTTTGACTAGTCTAGGCTATTTTCTGAGGAGAATAGAATAAATAGTGAAAATGTATAGGCATAGCAGTCGATAAAACCAAATAAACACGAGTTCTTCAACATTTAATGTAGTTGAGTGAGATTCCTTAATTAAGAGTCCGAAGTACTGAGAATCAACTTAATGAACTTGATTTAGCGAGAAATTGTAGCTCCGTCGTCCTCATTCATTTGTGTAGATGAGCCAGTCAGAGACCTGGGGAGTGCTTAATTGGCTTTAATTTTGGGTTTGATTCAAAATAATGAAATAAGAACTGCATAATTATCCCTCTCTGCATACTCTAAGAAAGCATGCTAGGTGCTGCGTGGACAAGTACAGTATCCATATTAGGAGAGAGTCACATATCCATGGAAGTTGTCAGTCACTTGGAGTTTAGAGTTGGTGTCATTGTTGCTTGTATACAGTATGTGTGACTGTCCTAATATATACACTGTAGCGCACATGATTATTGTAGCCTGGAGTTCTCCTCCGGTCAACCCATTTGACTCTGCTCTCCTCAGACGGCCATCTTTGCCAGACAAGCTCTTCAATCTGCTCTTGTTGAAATGTATTTGATTGAAACCGTTCTCCTACTGTTCGCAGCAAAGACATTTTTTAATTTCACAACAATCAGGCCGCACAGACCCCCACCATCACACATTTTCACGCTTTCTGCCTCAAACACCACCTTCAGATTTTTTTACCTTAGCAAATAATTCCTTCTCCACAGCATCCGTCCACACAGAGCGAAACCAACGTACCTGGGATTAGTGAGGCTTGTCAGGAATGAGGATGTGGTGTCATTAGTCAATCAGTGTAATGGAGGGAGAGGGGGGTAACAGCTGGATGTGAGAGACTGCCGGCTGTTGTTGTCCCTAATGGCAGATTCACGCCTAGTCAGGCCTGTCTCTGCCAACACACTCCCACCCTCTGATACTGCTGCTTGGGCTTACACTCCTCCCCGAGGGACCGGAGACTTAAAGTGATGCTCTGGAACTATGATATAAGTTCTGCAACATTTTTACGTTTGGGTGCAATTCATATGATAAAGAATCAAATCAAAGTTTGTCACGTGCGCCGAATACAGTGAAATTCCTACAATATGTTACAAATTTGTTCTGAAACAGTGCGTCAGTTAGACTAGAGAGATGGATCTGAAAACCAGAATGGATTAGACTGTCTTCAAAATTGAAAACAAGAACATATGAAAACGACTTTATGACATGGGTGCACAATGTGGAGGCACAATGTTTGCTGACAACATAACTATGTATACTAACAGTAGAAGGACTGTGTTGAATCAGAATTAGAATGAATGACGGTATGTTTTTGACATGTTATATATGCCATTTAGAAGTGTATAAACAGATGATCCCGAGCATGATGTTCAAAGTCATTGTTTTTATACAGTCTGTTACATATATCTATGGTAGCTCCCCGATGAGACTTATTAATTAAGCTATCCTTGTTGCCTTTTAGAGCGCTCTAGTTGAAAAACAAATTATTGCACACACTGTCCATTTAGGATAATCAAGATAATGGTGCCTGGGCAAATTAAAACAGAAATCCCAATGGAACCTAGGATTATAATAACAGGGATTTAGATTTCTATTACCAAGAATTACGTATAGTATAAGTGGCCTCTTGGTATATTGTATTCCCAAAAAAAGAGACGTTGGCTTGAAGGAGCACTGTACTCACGATGCAGAAAATTAAAATACCAGGAATAAAGGAGCACAACAGACCATAACAGCACTACACAAACGCATGCAATTGCACATATCTATCATATCGACGAGGCAGGCTAGAACAGGCAATATTGTCCCTTGCTTGCTGAGCTGAATCTGTATTTTCATTTACACTTCTTGAAGGCTATTGGGTCACAGGCATCTCAGACAGGCTAATGGAGAATTTGCACCATTACAAATCACACTTTGTGGATGAAAAGCTCATTAAGGCTTTGCGGAGGGGCACATTTCCACGCCTGCTTAAAGGCTCGACTAGCGCTGCCTTTGCACATCGCTTCTCATCGTAATTCTCTTTCCTTCATTACCGATGATGTGATCTTGTATTCACCTCAGATATTTCATGGCGGGCCAAGCGACGTGCTTGCAGCAGGCAGCTTACAGGCAGTCAGGCGAGGGGATGGGAATGGGGAAGCTCCCTATGGAGAAGCAGCTCTAGATCTGTCTGTAATTAAAGGCAAGGAGACAGCCGGGAAGGAACAAGCAGCCAACTCTGAACAGCAGCAAGACTGGAGACCGAGACCGTCCACCTCTCAAAGCCTTACAGCAGGACCAAGTCTGCATATCAAATGAAACACTATTCCTTCTATAGTGCACTACTTTTGACCAAAAGTAGTGCACTATATAGAAAATATGGTAATTTGGGATGTACCCTAACACCATGCACCATCCACCTCTCACAGCAGGACCAGCAGCACATAAAGGGAATGATGGTCCGGTCTTATCACATATATTCCAGTTAGGCCTTCTGTTTTTATTTTATTTTTTATTGTCAAGATCTTACAAGCTATTTTTTTTATTTTGGCCCCAGCCACTACATAACAATTATATGACATTAATCGTTTCCAGTGTATGACCAAAAATGTAACTATGCAATGAAACCAGACCATAATTTTATAGTGGATAATGTGTATTACAGTTGTGATTGGTGTCGTTTTAAGATTAGGGAGGACAGTATTTTTTTCATGAGCATGGCCTTATTTCTATTACAGCATATTGGTTGACTGTCATTCATATTCCATTCACCCAGCTCAATGTAACATCGATAGGGTTTGGCTACTACATGATACTCAAGTCTTCCCTGTACCCATCATGAGATTGCTACAACCTAGCCTATGAATGAACGTTTACAATGTAGGTGCACATATCGAGAGACAAATTGGAGTAATCAAGGTGAACAGACAGTGACACATTTCAATTCCACCTTGCACACACCTTGCACACTCTGTCAGAGCTGTATCATCGCCTGATATGGCAACTGCACCGCCGTAACAGCAGGGCTCTCCAGAGGGTGGTGCGGTCTGCCCAACGCATACTGCCTGCCTTCCAGGACACCTACAGCACCCGATGTCACAGGAACGACAAAAAGATCAAGGACAATGACCACCAGAGCCCCGGCCTGTTCACCCCTCTATCATCCAGAAGGCGAGGTCAGTACAGATGCAGCAAAGCTGGGACCGAGAGACTGAAAAACAGCTTCTATCTCAAGAACATCAAATAGCTGTTAAGCAGACGTGGAAATGTGCCCCTCCACAACGTTAAATAGCCATCACTAGCCGGCTACCACCCTGTTACTCAACCCTGCACCTTAGAGGCTGCTGCCCTATATACAGTACATAGACATTAATAAATGGAACACTAGTCACTTTAATAATGTGTATATACTGTATTCAATTCAACTGAATGCACCAATTTGTAAGTCGCTCTGGATAAGAGCGTCTGCTAAATGACTTAAATGTAAATGTAAATGTACTGTATTTTAGTCTATGGCACTCTGACTTTGCTTTTCCTAATATTTATATATTTCTTAATTACATTATTTTACTTTTATATTTTTGTGCATTGTTTGAGATATTACTGTACTGTTGGAGCTATGAACACAAGCTTTTCGCTACGCCCGCAATAACATCTGCTAAATATGTGTATGTGACCAAAATAATGTAATTTCATTAGATTTTTGCCTGCATCTAGCTGATCTAGAGTGTAATCATTAGTCCAAAATTGGAGATGCTAATGATCAAACTCAGGTAGGTCTATCCCTGTTTTGTTCCGTTTGCTTCCATTGAACCTTTTCGGGCTAGTGGGCAGTATTTTCACGTCCGGATGAAAAGCGTGCCCAAAGTAAACTGCCTGCCACTCAGGCCCAGAAGCTAGGATATGCATATTATTAGTGAATTTGGATAGAAACACTCTGAAGTTTCTAAAACTGTTAGAATGATGTCTGTGAGTATAAAATAACTTATTTGGCAGGCGAAACCCTGAGGACAAACCATCCAGGATTTTTTTCCCAATGGGTTCTCAATGGGAATCTAGAATTCTTAGGCAGTTGCTTGCAGTTCCTATCACTTCCACTGGATGTCAACAGTCTTTAGAAATTGGTTGATGTTTTGTCTTTGTACAATGAAGAAGTAGCCCTGTTCAGAACGAGGGTCGTGTGAAGTGTACTGTTTGATAGAGACGCGTGACCTGAAAGCTCGCTCAACTTTGTTTTCCTCCGGTATTGAACACAGTTTATCCCATCTTAAATTGTATTGATTATTTACGTAAAAAAATACCTAAAGTTCTATTAGGAAAGTTGTTTGAAATGTTTGGACAAAGATTACAGGTAACTTATGAGATATTTTGTAGTCATGTTGCGAGAGTTGGAACCAGTGTTTTTCTGGATCAAATGCGCCAAATAAATTGACATTTTGGATATATAATGACGGAATTAGGACCATTTATGATGTTTATGTGACATATTGGAGTGCATGAATTATATCTTTATTTCTGAGTTTTGTGTCGCACCTGGCGGGATGAAATATGCATTTCTGTGCTGGTTTGATGGGGTGCTATCCTCAGACAATAGTATGGTTTGCTTTTGCCGTAAAGCCTTTTTGAAATCTGACACAGCGGCTGGATTAACAAGAAGTGTATCTTTAATCCTATGTATATCACTTGTATCTTTCATCAAGGTTTATGATGAGTATTTCTGTAATTTGATTTGGCTCTCTGCAATTTCACAGGATGTTATTTGAGACAATGCATTACTGAACATAACGCGCCAATTTAAACTGAGGTTCTTGGACATAAAGAGGGACTTTATTGAACAAAACAAACATTTGGGTAACACGGAGTTTTGGGAGTGCCACCAGATGAAGATCATCAAAGGTTAGTGATTACTTTAAATCCCTATTTGACTTTTGTGAGCCCTCTTGTTGGCTGGAAAATGTCTGTATGGTTATTTGTGGCTAGGTGCTGTCCTAACATAATCGCGTGGTGTGCTTTTGCCGTAAAGCCTTTTTGAAATCTGACACGATGGCGAGAAGTTAAGCTTTCATTTGGTGTATTGCACTTGTGAATGTATGAAAGTGAAATATTTCTAATATTTTTTTTTAAATTTTTCGCTCTGCCATTTCACCGGATGTTGTCGAAACGTTCCGCTAGCGGAACCCCTAGCCGTAAAAGGTAGAAACATTTTTCAACAGAATCAAAGGAATGAATACAACCCTGATTACCCCGACACACAGTTCACTTTCATAGCATCCACAAACAGCATCATCACTTTGATCGTTGTATAATTCCTTCTCGCATCTATGCGCTCTCCTTCTCTTATCTTTTCCCTTCGCTTGTGGAATTCAGTGCACAACACAACAGTTTGGTGACCAGGCAAAATCACCTCTTAACTGTAGGTGTGCAAAGTTTCAGACTGATAACTTCAGGAATGGGTGAGCTACATGACATTTAGCATGAAGTCACCCAGGTGTCCCACACAAGTTGCCCAAGTGGCCGAATTGGTGAAATGACCTATAACTATATACAGCAGTGCAAATAACTATATACAACATATCAAAAAGCAATTCTAACACACACACACAAAAAAAAATGTTGAAACAAATATTAGAAAAAAAACAGTACACCCCTTGGAAGTCCTCGTCATAATATTTTGCTGCCTGTGCCATGTCCCATAGCAGTCTCTTTCTGATGTAAAGCAGAGGCAAACTGAACAAGTGGTGCATTTCATGCGACACAGAACACAACGACGCCTCCATGCTGTGCCCTTTTGGCCCTGAGGCACAGTCATGCCTGCAGTAATGAACTGTGGCATATGAACACCACTGGGGGCACAGGTAGAGCGGGCAGCTTGGCACCGGGGGCTCCCAATCGCAGTCGCTATCACTGTGAAAGAAAACATTTAAAAAATATTTGTATTGTATGAGCCTTTTATCATCACATAAAATAAACAGATATGTATTGTATAGAGCAGAAGGAACAGTCACTAAGGTGTTCCATTCAACTCCGGCCATTGTTGTGTATATACACATACACACCCACACACACACCCAAACAAACCAACACACACACAAACTACACATTTCATTGTAAAAAAAAAATATATATATTTTTATATTTCATAACGGCATTAGCACTTACCCGTCCTGTCTTTGCAGAAACAGCTCCTCAGTTCGTTTGAATCATAACACTCAAAGATTCCTCAAACAAAAAATCCGTCTCGACTTCGCTTTACATGATTTATGATATCTTCAATGAAATCGTTGAAACTACAACTTTCCGAAATACAGCTGCGGGTCAAAAGCCTTACAGCAACTCCTCTGATGTCAAGGCGAGAATGAAGTTCCCTGCGCGTGCGATTACAAACAAGGAATTGTGGTCCAACCCCAAACCATTACATACTGGCGTTTACCTCAGCTCATTGGCAATCTACCCAGCTAGATTTCAAGAAGATCAGTGGTCATTGGGCAGAAATATAGTCAATCAATGAAGCTTTGCTAAAATTATTGGTGCGTAAGGTAGTCATTTATCGTTGTCTTCAAATCAGCTCACTCCGGTCAATACTCCCTGCAAAAAAAACAATGACGTTTGGCTGTGTTGCAAACATCCAGAGGAATGCACTGAAACCCACCAAGACTAGATAAACGATTGTTTACAGGGGGGAATCAAGCCGAATGCTCCGTAAAAAAATTGATAGAGATGGAATTCACGGCACAAACGGTTTACAAAATGTTTAGATTTAGGCTATTAAAAATTGATTTTATCAAAGAAAACGGCACTTCATTTGATCAATGGGACACTCAGGAAGAGAAATAAGAGCAAGATATCAGAATGTAAGTCATCATTTTACCTTCAGATGTGAATGTGTAAAAACTGTCATGGCGGAAAATGTTTCTGTTCTTGATTGCTCTTCTCAAACAAAAGCATGGGATTTGTCCTCTGTAATAGCTATTTTAAATTGGAAAACGTAGTTTGATTACCAAGATTCTAATCTTTTGAAAGGTGTAAGACACTTGCATTTTCAAGAATGTTTAATGTTACGAAGTTGTATTTTTAGTTGTCACTCTGAAATTTCCCCTGATGTTGGTCCCTGTACAGGGATCGCAACCATAACAAACCTGTTAACCTCTTGCTCCTACCTGACACGCAGGCGTCCCATCTAGACATCTGGAAATGCAAATGCGCTACGCTAAATGCTAATAGCACTCGTTAAAACTCAAACGTTCATTAAAATACACATGCAGGGTACTGAATTAAAGCTACACTCGTTGTGAATCCAGGCAACAATGCTTTTCGGCGAAAGCATGAGAAGCTATTATCTGATAGCATGTAACACCCCAAAAGACCCGCAGGGGACGTAAACAAAATAATTAGCATAGTCGGCGCTACACAAAACGCACAAATAAAATATAAAACATTCATTACCTTTGACCATCTTCTTTGTTGGCACTCCTAGATGTCCCATAAACATCACTATTGGGTCTTTTTTTCGATTAAATCGGTCCATATATAGCCTAGATATCGATCTATGAAGACTGTGTGATCAAGGAAAAAAATAGCATTTTATAACGTAACGTCAATTTTTTTTAATTAAAAAAGTCGATGATAAACTTTCACAAAACACTTCGAAATACTTTTGTAATGCAACTTTAGGTATTAGTAAACGTTAATAAGCGATCAAATTGATCACGAGGCGATGTCTATTCTATAGCTGTACGTCTGGAAATAATGTCCAGGTAAATCTCAACCAAAATATCCGGTCGGAGACCGGAAGAACTGCGCTGCCTTGTGTCCGTTTGACCAAGAAACAAATCGTAGGCAAATGACAAGACTGTTGACATCGTGTGGAAGCTGTAGGTATTGCAACCTCGGCCCCATTTAATGTGGGTCACGTTTAACAATGGGTTGAAGTGGTGCATGGATATATTTTCCCATTTTCAGTGATCAGATTTTCCTGCACTTTTCGATGAAACGCACGTTCTGTTATAGTCACAGCCGTGATTTAACCAGTTTTATAAACGTCTGAGTGTTTTTTATCCACACATACTAATCATATGCATATACTATATTCCTGGCATGAGTAGCAGGGCGCTGAAATGTTGCGCGATTTTTAACAGAATGTTCGAAAAAGTAGGGGGTAGGAGTAATGTCTTATGGAATAGAGTACAGTTGTGTCCCACTTGGGCAAAAAACAATTAACGCAACCGCTGTGTCAGATAAAAAATTAAAAAAACGTTATGGAAAAAGCATAATCTGAGAATGGCTCACAGAACCCAAAACAGCCAGAGAAATATCTGCCATTTTGGAGTCAACAACCCTAAATATTCACTTACCTTTGATGATCTTCATCAGAAGGCACTCCCAGGACTCCCAGTTTGACAAGAAATGACTGATTTGTTCCATAATTTATGTCCAAATAGCCACTTGTTGTTAGCGTGTTCAGCCCAGTAATCCATCTTCATGAGGCGCAGGCACTTCGTCCAGACAAAAACTTGAATATTTCCGTTACAGTCCTTTAGAAACATGTCAAATGATGTATGGAATCAATCTTTAGGATGTTAACATAAAACATCAATAATGTTCCAACCTGAGAATTCCTTTGTCTTCAGAAAAGCACTGGAACGAGAGGTAACTCTGTCGGGAGCGCGCGTCATGAGACCAAGGCACTCTGCCAGACCACTGACTCAAAGAGGTCTCATGAGCCCCTCCTTTATAGTAGAATCCTCATTCAAGTTTCTAAAGACTGTTGACATCTAGTGGAAGCCGTAGGAAGTACAACTTTATCCATATCTCAATGTGTCTTCTGTAGGCCAAGCTTTGAAAAACTACAAACCTCAGATGTCCCACTTCCTGGTTGGATTTTTCTCAGGTTTTCGCCTGACATATGAGTTCTGTTATACTCACAGACATCATTCAAACAGTTTTAGAAACTTCAGATTGTTTACTATCCAATACTACTAATAAAATATGCATATATTAGCATCTGGGACAGAGTAGGAGGCAGTTCACTCTGGGCACGCTATTCATCCAAAAGTGAAAATGCTGCCCCCTATCCCAAAAAGGTTAAGGAGAAGTTTATATAAAGTTCCATGCATAACACTTGAATTTTCATAAAAAATTATGAGTATTTCTTTGAATTCATTTGGCTCTCTGCAATATCACTGCATGTTTTGGAACTACTAAACGTAACACGCCAATGTAAAATAAGATTTTTACCGAACAAAACATACATGTATTGTGTAACATGAAGTCCTATGAGTGTCATCTGATGAAGATCAAAGGTTAGTGATTCATTTTCTTTATTTGTGACTCCTCTCTTTGGCTGGAAAAATGGCTGGGTTTTTCTGTAAGTTGGTGGTGACCTAACATAATCGATTGCGGAGCTTTCGCTGTAAAGCATTTTGTAAATCAGACACGGTGGCTGGATTAACGAGAATCTTATTTTTAAAATGGTGCCTAATACTTGTATGTTTGAGAAACGTGATTTTTGACATTTCTTTTGATATGTATTTGGAGCCCTGCAATTTTATTGGCTGTTGGCGAGGGGTTCTGCTAGCGGAACGGGATTCCCCAGTCCTAGACAGGTTAACACAGTGTCCTAAGAAGGGCCAGAAGAATACAGAATGATGTCATCTGCGTAGAGGTGGATCAGAGAATCACCAGCAGCAAGAGCGACATCATTGATGTATACAGAGAAAAGTCGTCCCGAGAATTGAACCCTGTGGCACTGTACACCTTCATTGCAAACTAGTATGTTTTAATCAGTTATTAGGTGACATGAATATCTTTAGTATAGTTTTATCTAAAAATGAAACGTTTTTTTCATGTTTCACTATTCAAATTTTTCCGACATTCACTGAGTAGGATGGTCCTCCCCTTCCTCCTCTGGGGAGCCTCCACTGGTGTATTACACATTTCACTACTAATGCTGGGACAAAACTACTGATAAAGATGTATTATCATCTAAGGATCATCCATTGTCTACCACCTATGTATGACTCATCAAGTTATTAGCATTCATCCTGTGTTTGTTTACATCTCTTCTGTGGCTTCCACACCTCACAGACGCCGTATTCAAAGGGAATCCATACAGGCTCTGTAAGCTGAATGATGCTTTACATCTCCCCTTTCAGTCCAGCCTGACAGCCTGCCCCGGCCTCGCCCCTCAGCCTCATCCATTTCAAAGGGTCAGCAGGTGAGCAGGGAGGTGATTGCATCGCTGCCTGACAGTTTGTGTGTGGAAACGAGGCTTCCTTTTCATAGGTGAATTGATGGTGCTGGTGCCATGCCATGTGTCTAGAGGTGCAGGAGAGAAGAGAGCTGGATGAAGAGACAAAGGTATGACATCAGCCTCGAAGAACAGAACAGGTAATCAGAGGGTAGGTAATCCCTAATTCCATGGGAGAGCAGCAGTAAGTAGCTAGGTGAGGTGCAGCCATCAACAGTCAATGTTGAGACAGTAACATTGTCTCCTAGAGGGGTAGGGAATAGCATCATGAATCTTTGTCTGTTAAGGGTTAGGACCTATGGTGTGAAGGTATAGTGTGGCAAAATTGGTCGAAATAATTCAATACAAGCAGATTAACCAGACCACATGCACTTCTGATTGAACATTAGTAAAAACTGATTGTAATCACGTCATTTCAGTTGGCCACAGATTGTCGTTTTTACAAAAACCATAGACAACTTAACAATTACATACATACATGCGTACATTTCCACAAACATTCATGATATCGCACTTGCTCAGACCAACATGTTCACACAGTATCCACACCAATGACCTTTCTAATCCACACCAATGTTTTTTCAAAACAGCCGGAGGCAAGGCTTTCTTTTATTGAGCTACATTTTTATGGAATGGACTGCCTATCCATGTGAGTGACGCAGACTCGGTCTCAACCTTTAAGTCTTCATTGAAGACTCATCTCTTCAGTAATTGTATTTTTTATTTTCTTTTTATTTCACCTTTATTTAACCAGGTAGGCAAGTTGAGAACAAGTTCTCATTTACAATTGTGACCTGGCCAAGATAAAGCAAAGCAGTTTGACACATACAACAACACAGAGTTACACATGGAGTAAAACCAACATACAGTAGACAAATAAGTCTATATATGATGTGAGCAAATGAGGCGAGATTAGGGTGATAAGGCAATAAATAGGCTGTAGTAATTACAATTTAGTAATAAAACACTGGAGTGATATATTTGCAGTGGAAGAATGTGTGAAGTGGAAATAGAAATAATGGGCTGCAAAGGAGCAAAATAAATAAAGAAATACAGTAGGGGAAGAGGTAGTTGTTTGGGCTAAATTGTAGATAGGCTATGTACATGTGCAGTAATCTGTGAGCTGCTCTGACAGCTGGTGTTTGAAGCTAGTGAGGGAGATGAGTGTTTCCAGTTTCAGAGATTTTTGTAGTTCCAGTCATTGGCAGCAGAGAACTGGAAGGAGAGGCGGCCAAAGGAAGAATTGGTTTTAGGGTGACCAGAGTGATATACCTGCTGGAGCGTGTGCTACAGGTGGGTGCTGCTATGGTGACCAGCGAGCTGAGATAAGGGGGGACTTAGCAGAGTCTTGTAGATAACCTGGAGCCAGTGGGTTTGGCGACGAGTATGAAGCGAGGGGCAGCCAACGAGAGCGTACAGGTCGCAGTGGTGGGTAGTATATGGGGCTTTGGTGACAAAACGGACGGCACTGTGATAGACTGCATCCAATTTATTGAGTAGGGTATTGGAGGCTATGTTGTAAATGACATCGCCGAAGTCGAGGATCAGTAGGATGGTCAGTTTTACGAGGGTATGTTTGGCAGCATGAGTGTCCAAAGAAGGGCCAGAAGTATACAGAATGGTGTCATCTGCGCAGTGGTGGATCAGAGACTCACCAGCAGCAAGAGCGACATCATTGAAGTATACAGAGAAGAGAGTCAGCCCAAGAATTGAACCCTGTGGCACCCCCATAGAGACTGCCAGAGGCCCGGACAACAGGCCTTCCGATTTGACACACTGAACTCTATCAGAGAAGTTGATGAACCAGGCGAGGCAATCATTTGAGAAACCAAGGATATCGAGTCTACTGATGAGGATGTGGTTATTGACAGAGTCAAAAGCCTTGAACAGGTCAATGAATACGGCTGCACAGTATTGTTTCTTATCGATGGCAGTTAAGATATCGTTTAGGACCTTGAGCGTGGCTGAGGTGCATCCATTACCAGCTCTGAAACCAGATTGCATAGAGGAGAAGCTGCGGTGGGATTCGAAATGGTCAGAAATCTGTTTGTTAACTTGGCTTTCAAAGACCTTAGAAAGGCAGGGTAGGATAGATATAGGTCTGTAGCAGCTTTGAAAAGGGGGATGACCGCAGCTGCTTTCCATCTTTGGGAATCTCAGACGACACGAAAGAGAGGTTGAACAGGCTAGTAATAGGGGTTGCAACAATTTCGGCAGATAATTTTAGAAAGAAACGGTCCAGATTGTCTAGCCCGGCTGATTTGTAGGGGTCCAGATTTTGCAGCACTTTCAGAACATCAGCTGACTGGATTTGGGAGAAGGAGAAATTGGGAAGGCTTGAGCGAGTTGCTGCGGGGGGCACAGTGCTGTTGACCGGGGTAGAGGTAGCCAGGTGGAAAGCATGGCCAGCCGTAGAAGAAAGCTTATTGAAATTCTCAATTATAGTGGATTTATTGGTGGTGACAGAGTTTCCTATCCTCAGTGCAGAGGGCAGCTGGGAGGAGGTGTTCTTATTCTCCATGGACTTTACGGTGTCCCAGAGCTTTTTTGAGATTGTGTTGCAGGAAGCAAATTTCTGCTTGAAAAAGCTAGACTTGGCTTTTCTAACTGCCTGTGTATATCTGTTTCTAACTTCCCTGAAAAGTTGCTAATGCAGAACGCCATAGGATGTTTTTGTGTTGGGCAGTCGGGTCTGGAGAGAACCAAGGGCTATATCTGTTCCTGGTTCTAAATTTCTTGAATCGTGAGGAAGATTATTTTTTTTTAAGTAACCAGGCATCCTCTACTGACGGGATGAGGTCAATATCCTTTCAGGATACCCGGGCCAGGTCAATTAGAAAGGTCTCCTCGCTGAAGTGTTTCAGGGAGTGTTTGACAGTGATGAGCGGAGGTCGCTTGACCACTGATCCATTACGGATGCGGGCAATGAGGCAGTGATCGCTAAGATCTTGGTTGAAAACAGCAGAGGTGTATTTAGAGGGCAAGTTGGTTAGGATGATATCTATGAGGGTGCCCATGTTTACGGCTTTGGGGTGGTACCTGGTAGGTTCATTGATACTTTGTGTTGAGGGTATCAAGCTTAGATTGTAGGGTGGCTGGGCTGGGGTGTCAAGTATGTTCCAGTTTAGGTCACCTAGCAGCACGAGCTCTGAAGATAGATGGGGGTCAATCAGCAGTTCACATATGGTGTCAAGAGCACAGCTGGTGAGAGACCTGTTTTTAGAGAGCTGGATTTATAAAAGTAGAAGTTCAAATTGTTTGGGTACAGACCTGGATAGTAGGACAGAACTCTGCAGGCTATCTCTGCAGTAGATTGCATCATCGCCCCCTTTGCCCGTTCTATCTTGTCTGAAAATGTTGTAGTTAGGGATGGATATTTCAGAGTTTTTGGTGGTCTTCCTAAGCCAGGATTCAGACAAGGCTAGGACATCCGGGTTGGCAGAGTTTGCTAAAGCAGTGAATAAAGCAAACTTAGGGAGGAGGCTTCTAATGTTAACATGCATGAAACCCAGGCTATTACGGTTACAGAATTCATCAAAAGAGAGCGCCTGGGCAATAGGAGTGGAACTAGGCACTGCAGGGCCTGGATTCACCTCTACATCACCAGAGGAACAGAGGAGGATAAGGGTACGGCTGAAAGCTATGAGAATTGGTCGTCTAGGACGTCTGGAACAGAGAGTAAAAGGAGGTTTCTGGGGGCGATAAAATAGCTTCAAGGTATAATGTACAGACAGAGGTATGGTAGGATGTGAATACAGTGGATGTAAACCTAGGCATTGAGTAATGATGAGAGAGATATTGTCTCTAGAAACATCATTGAAACCAGGTGATGTCATCGCATGTTTGGGTGGTGGAACTGAAAGGTTGGATATGGTATAATGAGCAGGGCTAGAGACTCTACAGTGAAATAAGCCAATAAACACTAGCCAGAACAGCAATGGAAAAGGCATATTGACATTAAGGAGAGGCATGCTTAGCAGAGTGATCATAAGGGTCCAGTGAGTAGTGAGGTCGGTTAGGGTCACGGCCATTCAGACAGCTAGCCGGGCAAGCTGGCAGAGGATGGAGGTCTGTTTTTAGCCACCTCATGTGTTTCCGTCGGTAGATTAGTGGGGTTCTATTGATGTTTGCTCCGGAACCGACGTAAGCCAATAGTCACTCAGATAGCAGCTAGTTAGCTGCAAGATCCAGGTGTAAATGTCCAGAGCTTGCGGTAGAATATCTGGGGATATGGAGAGAAAATAGGTCCGGTATGCGCTGGTCTGAGTCTCGTTGTACAAAACTGCCGATAGCTTTTCGAGCTAAAGGATAGCTGATGACCACCAATCGTGGTTAGCTGAATACTAACGTTAGCCAGTAAACTGGCTAGCTTCTATTGTGGATTTCAGATGAGGTGAATAATATATTTTTTTAATTGGTGAGGCAGGAGTGTTTTGAAGTTGAGATTTTCAGAAAAAAAAAATATATATATAAGAAGATGTAAATATATACACGGGACATGACAAGACGAGGACAAAGGACGTCTGACTGCTATGCCATCTTGGGACAGTTTTATTCCTATGATTGCGTGTAGTCTGGCCCACATTTGGAACGGTCAGATAAGACACTAACAGCTCACAGACGGTTGGCAACTAAGGTCACAGTTGAAAACATAGGACACTAATGAGGCCTTTCTACTGACTCTGAAAAACAACAAAACAAAGATTTTTTATTTTTATTTATTTCACCTTTATTTAACCAGGTAGGCAAGTTGAGAACAAGTTCTCATTTACAATTGCAACCTGGCCAAGATAAAGCAAAGCAGTTCGACACGAACAACACAGAGTTACACATGGAGTAAAACAAACATACAGTCAATAATACAGTAGAAAAATGAGTCTATATACAATGTGAGCAAATGAGGTGAGATAAGGGAGGTAAAGGTCCTGGGTCCAGGGCCCAGGGTCCCTGCTCATCTGCGTGTATGTGCCTTAGGCATGTTGCAAGGAGGCATAAGGACTGCAAATGTGGCCAGGGCAATGAATTGCAATGTCCGTACTGTGAGATACATAAAACAGTAATACAGAGAGACAATACGGAGAGCTGATCGTCCTTGCTTGTAGGCCTGCTGTAAGGCAAGTCCTCACCAGACATCACCGTTGCCTATGGGCACAATCTCACCGTTGCTGGACCAGACAGGACTGGCAAAAAGTGCTCTTCACTGACGAGTCGCGGATTTGTCTCACCAGGGGTGATGGTCGGATTTGCGTTTATAATCGAAGGAATAAGCGTTACACCGAGGCCTGTACTCTGGAGCGCAATCGATTTGGAGGTGGAGGGTCTGTCATGGTCTGGGGCATCATCGTGTCACAGCATCATCAGACTGAGCTTGTTGTCATTGCAGGCAATCTCAACGATGTGCGTTACAGGGAAGACATCCTCCTCCCTCATGCGGTACCCTTCCTGCATGCCGGTAGCCTAGTGGTTAGAGCGTTGTGCCAGTAACTGAAAGGTTGCGAGATCGAATCCCCGAGCTGACAAGGTAAAAATCTGTCGTTCTGCCCCTGAAAACGAAATTTAACCCACTGCTCCTAGGCCATCATTGTAAATAAGAATTTGTTCTTAACTGACTTGCCTAGTTAAATAAAGGTTAAATAATGATAAATAAAAGGCTAATCCTGAGATGACCCTCCAGCTAGACAATTCCACCAGCCATACTGCTCGTTCCGTGTGTGATTTCCTGCAAGACAGGAATGTCAGTGTTCTGTCATGGCCAGCGAAGAGCCCAGATCTCAATCCTATTGAGCATGTCTGGGACCTGTTGGATCGGAGGTTGAGGGCTAGGGCCATTCCGGGAACTTGCAGGTGCCTTGGTGAAATACTGGGGTAACATCTCCCAGCAAGAATTGGCAAACTGGTGCAGTCCATGAGGAGATGCACTGCAGTACTTAATGCAGCTGGTGGCCACACCAGAAACTGACTGCTACTTTTGATTTTGACACCCCCTTTGTTTGTTCAGGGACACATTAATCCATGTCTGTGGAACTTGTTCAGTTTATGTCTCAGTTGTTGAATCTTATGTTCATACAAACATTTACACATGATAAAGTTTGTTGAAAATAAATGAGTTGACAGTGAGAGGATGTTTCTTTTTTTGATTTATTATTTATTTATTTTTATTCATAATTTTAGGACCCCTTTACTTATAAAGAACATATTAAACTGTTTTTATTAAAATGACACTGATGTTGGGCGATTAGGCCAGGCTCGCAGTCGGCTTTCCAATTAATCCCAAAGGTGTTCGATGGGGTCGAGGTCAGGGCTCTGGCCAGTCCAGTCAACAAACCATTTCTGTATGGACATCACTTTGTGCATTGTCATTCTGAAACAGGAAAGGGCCTTCCTCTAACTGTTGCCTCAGAGTTGGAAGCACAGAATCGTCTAGAATGTCATTGTATGCTGTAGTGTTAAGACCTCCCTTCTAAGGGGCCTAACCCGGACAATGAGAAACATCCCCAGACCATTACTCCCCCCAAAACCAAACTTTACAGTTGGCACCATGCATTCGGGCAGGTAGAGTTCTCCTGGCATCCACCAAACTCGTTTTTCAACCACTCCACAAATGTCTTGTTAACAAACTATAGTTTTGGCAAGTCGGTTGGGACATCTACTTTGTTTATGACTTTGTGCATGGCACAAGTCAATTTTCCAACAATTTTTAACAGACAGATTATTTCACTTAGAACTCAATGTATCACAATTCCAGTGGGTCAGAAGTTTACATACACTAAGTTGAATGTGCCTTTAAATAGCTTGGGAAATTCCAAAAAATGATGTCATGGCTTTAGAAGCTTCTGATAAGTGAATTGACATCATTTGAGTCAATTGGAGGTGTACCTGTGGATGTATTTCTAGGCGCATCTTCAAATTCAGTGCCTCTTTGCTTGACATCATGGGAAAATCAAAAGAAATCAGCCAAGACCTCAGAAAAAAATTGTAGACCTCCACAAGTCTGGTTCATCCTTGGGAGCAATTTCCAAACGCCTGAAGGTACCACGTTCATCTGTACAAACAATAGTACGCAAGTACAGTATAAACCCCATGGGACCACACAGCCGTCATACCGCTCAGGAAGGAGATGCGTTCTGTCTCCTAGAGATGAACGTACTTTGGTGAGAAAAGTGCAAATAAATCCCAGAATAACAGCAAAGGACCTTGTGAAGATGCTGGAGGAAGCAGGTACAAAATGTTCAATATCACAGTAAAAGGAGTCCTATAACAACATAACCTGAAAGGCTGCTCAGCAAGGAAGAAGCCACTGCTCCAAAACCGCCATGAAAAAAGCCAGACTACGGTTTGCAACTGCACAGGGGGACAAAGATCATACTTTTTGGAGAAATGTCCTCTGGTATGATGAAACAAAAATAGAACTGTTTGGCCATAATGACCATCGTTATGTTTGGAGGAAAAAGGGGGAGGCTTGCAAGCCGAAGACCACCATCCCAACTGTGAAGCACAGGCGTGGCAGAATTGTTGTGGCGGTGCTTTGCTGCAGGAGGAACTGGTGCACTTCACAAAATAGATGGCATCATGAGGGGGGGAAATTATGTATATGTTGAAGCAACATCTCAAGACATCAGTCAGGAAGTTAAAGCTTGGTCCCAAATGAGTCTTCCAAATGGACAATGACCCCAAGCATACTTCCAAAGATTAAGGACAACAAAGTCAAGGTATTGGAGTGGCCATCACAAATTCCTGACCTCAATCCTTTAGAACATTTGTAGGCAGAAGTGAAAAAGTGTGTGTGAGCAAGGAGGCCAACAAACCTGACTCAGTTACACCAGCTCTGTCAGGAGGAATGGGCCAAAGTTCACCCAACTTATTGTGGGAAGCTTGTGGAAGGCTGCCTGAAACGTTTGACCCAAGTTAAACAATTTAATGGTAATGCCACGAAATACTAAGTGAGTGTGTGTAAACTTCTGACCCACCCGGAATTATTAAATAAATAAAAGCTGAAATAAATCATCCTCTCTACTATTAATCTAACATTTCACATTCTGAAAATAAAGTGGTGATCCTACCAGTCCTAAAATGGGGAATATTTACTAGTATTAAATGTCAGGAATTGTGAAAAACTGAGTTTAAATGTGTTTGGCTAAGGTGTATGTAAACCTCTGACTTCAACAGCATCCTCATTATTGTTATTTATTGTGTTACTTTTTATTACTTTTTACTTTAGTTTATTTAGTAAATATTGTCTTAACTCATTGTTGTTCAAGGGCTTGTGAGTAAGCATTTCATGGTAAGGTCTACACATGTTCTATTTGGTGTTTGTGACAAAGCGTTTTTGATTTGAACATATCATGGTTGTGGCTCAGTTTTTTAAATTTACATTTACATTTA
Source organism: Oncorhynchus nerka (assembly GCF_034236695.1). Taxonomy (NCBI): domain Eukaryota; kingdom Metazoa; phylum Chordata; class Actinopteri; order Salmoniformes; family Salmonidae; genus Oncorhynchus; species Oncorhynchus nerka. The sequence goes on along the minus strand of NC_088413.1, from coordinate 50,593,341 downwards.
AGTCATTTAGCAGACGCTCTTATCCAGAGCGACTTACAAATTGGTGCGTTCACCTTAAGACATCCAGTGGAACAGCCACTTTACAATAGTGCATCTAAATCTTTTAAGGGGGGGGGGGGGGGTGAGAAGGATTACTTTATCCTATCCTAGGTATTCCTGAAAGAGGTGGGGTTTCAGGTGTCTCCGGAAGGTGGTGATTGACTCCGCTGTCCTGGCGTCGTGAGGGAGTTTGTTCCACCATTGGGGGGCCAGAGCAGCGAACAGTTTTGACTGGGCTGCGCGGGAACTGTACTTCCCCAGTGGTAGGGAGGCGAGCAGGCCAGAGGTGGATGAACGCAGTGCCCTTGTTTGGGTGTAGGGCCTGATCAGAGCCTGGAGGTACTGAGGTGCCGTTCCCCTCACAGCTCCGTAGGCAAGCACCATGGTCTTGTAGCGGATGCGATCTTCAACTGGAAGCCAGTGGAGAGAGCGGAGGAGCGGGGTGACGTGAGAGAACTTGGGAAGGTTGAACACCAGACGGGCTGCGGCATTCTGGATGAGTTGTAGGGGTTTAATGGCACAGGCAGGGAGCCCAGCCAACAGCGAGTTGCAGTAATCCAGACGGGAGATGACAAGTGCCTGGATTAGGACCTGCGCTGCTTCCTGTGTGAGGCAGGGTCGTACTCTGCGGATGTTGTAGAGCATGAACCTACAAGAACGGGCCACCGCCTTGATGTTAGTTGAGAACGACAGGGTGTTGTCCAGGATCACGCCAAGGTTCTTAGCGCTCTGGGAGGAGGACACAATGGAGTTGTCAACCGTGATGGCGAGATCATGGAACGGGCAGTCCTTCCCGGGGAGGAAGAGCAGCTCTGTCTTGCCGAGGTTCAGCTTGAGGTGGTGATCCGTCATCCACACTGATATGTCTGCCAGACATGCAGAGATGCGATTCGCCACCTGGTCATCAGAAGGGGGAAAGGAGAAGATTAATTGTGTGTCGTCTGCATAGCAATGATAGGAGAGACCATGTGAGGTTATGACAGAGCCAAGTGACTTGGTGTATAGCGAGAATAGAAGAGGGCCTAGAACAGAGCCCTGGGGACGCCAGTGGTGAGAGCGCGTGGTGAGGAGACAGATTCTCGCCACGCCACCTGGTAGGAGCGACCTGTCAGGTAGGACGCAATCCAAGCGTGGGCCGCGCCGGAGATGCCCAACTCGGAGAGGGTGGAGAGGAGGATCTGATGGTTCACAGTATCGAAGGCAGCCGATAGGTCTAGAAGGATGAGAGCAGAGGAGAGAGAGTTAGCTTTAGCAGTGCGGAGGGCCTCCGTGATACAGAGAAGAGCAGTCTCAGTTGAATGACTAGTCTTGAAACCTGACTGATTTGGATCAAGAAGGTCATTCTGAGAGAGATAGCGGGAGAGCTGGCCAAGGACGGCACGTTCAAGAGTTTTGGAGAGAAAAGAAAGAAGGGATACTGGTCTGTAGTTGTTGACATCGGAGGGATCGAGTGTAGGTTTTTTCAGAAGGGGTGCAACTCTCGCTCTCTTGAAGACGGAAGGGACGTAGCCAGCGGTCAGGGATGAGTTGATGAGCGAGGTGAGGTAAGGGAGAAGGTCTCCGGAAATGGTCTGGAGAAGAGAGGAGGGAATAGGGTCAAGCGGGCAGGTTGTTGGGCGGCCGGCCGTCACAAGACGCGAGATGTCATCTGGAGAGAGAGGGGAGAAATAGGTCAGAGCACAGGGTAGGGCAGTGTGAGCAGAACCAGCGGTGTCGTTTGACTTAGCAAATGAGGATCGGATGTCGTCGACCTTCTTTTCAAAATGGTTGACGAAGTCATCTGCAGAGAGGGAGGAGGGGGGGGGGGGGGAGGATTCAGGAGGGAGGAGAAGGTGGCAAAGAGCTTCCTAGGGTTAAAGGCAGATGCTTGGACTTTAGAGTGGTAGAAAGTGGCTTTAGCAGCAGAGACAGAAGAGGAAAATGTAGAGAGGAGGGAGTGAAAGGATGCCAGGTCCGCAGGGAGGCGAGTTTTCCTCCATTTCCGCTCGGCTGCCCGGAGCCCTGTTCTGTGAGCTCGCAATGAGTCGTCGAGCCACGGAGCAGGAGGGGAGGACCGAGCCGGCCTGGAGGATAGGGGACATAGAGAATCAAGGGATGCAGAAAGGGAGATGCCAGATGACATGGCTTTAGAGGATAAAATATGAATAAATGACCACGTTAAATAATATCTTAATAAATACATGTCAATGAATGTCATGTGTTTTGTATTAATTAAATAATTATTTGAATAAATATATTTTTCTCAAACATGGTTAGATGACACAGCATGTAAGTCGTTTGACATTAGAAAGTTAACATGATCCTCTTTCCACCACTGTATAAAACGCTAAATGTGTTTTGGGGTCAATGTGACTGACATGATAGAGTGTGTGGATACCATAGGGTATCCGCACACCATTCTCTCCCACACATATTCATATCCACCCTCCCTCACATATACACAGACACCAAAACCCACCTACACTCACATCCATAAGCCAAAAACCATCTTTAGGACAGTTTGACATACATGCTATCTTTCACCCTTTGTGTTGTCTTTTCAGTGTAGCCCATTGTCATCAGCTACTTCTATTGTTACTTCATAGAGAAGAACAGTTACTTGGAGAAAGTAGAGTATAGATTGTCCACATTGTGTGTGACTGGAGAAGTAGATGCTTGCACAGTGCTGGATCAACCAAATGTCATCGACTGTGCTATTGGACTGTTACTCTGCTATCTCCATTGAGAAATTATTATTTCTTATTGTATTAGCTGTGTAAGGTGATGAGAAATGACAGCCATTTGGCCACCTGCGGTATAGTGGCAGCATCTTGCTGTCATGAGTGAATGCATTGAATCCATTCTTAGTTAACCATACCAAACTGACTGAATACATACGATATATGGTGGACTATACACAGGCAAAATATATAGTAACATGATGCAAAATATTATATGTATATCATTTTTACAGTTTATTTACATAGATACAATTACAATGCTGCATCCATGGAACTACATTCCAAATTATATTGATTTAATATTTACCAGCATGCTCTGTCCTCATCCCACCCTCCCACAACAGCATCAGCATCACACAAATAAACAATGTAGAGCTCCCTCATTAATTACATTTCAATACCAATAATGATGCCCAGGATCGGCGGCAATCTCCCCTAAATTACCTTCCCACAAACGGCAAGGTGGGAAAAGTCATTATTTCATCTCATATTATAATTACCTAAAGATCAGCAGCACCAGGCTCTACCTGTACATTGATGGCCTTCCTTCTCTTACACCCGATGAGCGACAGCGAGTGTTCCATTATGGGTCTCTCTTCCTTTAATCATGACTGCGCATTTTGCAGTGCTAGCTGGCTGGGATTAGGACATGATTTATAGGTGTCAGACAGAGAAAGGTTAGAAACTGCCTAAGTTACTCCTCGCCTGCTCTAATTAAGGAAGCGGCTGCTTATGCGCTGAAGTGCTTTAATAAAGCATGGGCTAGAGGGCTATAGATCTATAAGTATGCACTGATTACATCATCAACTGTGTGTGCTCCAACACTAATCCCAAGCCATTCATATTAGATCAGCTCTGGCAAATCAAATTTTATTTGTCACATGCGCCAAACTCAACAGGTTTGAGTGAAATGCTTACTTACAAGCCCTTAACCAACAATGCAGTTTTAATACAAATACCAGCAGGAGCACAAAAACAAACACAGCAGCAGTAAAATATCAATAGCGAGGCTATATACAAGGGGTACTGGTACAGAGTACAGTGGGGAGGGGGCAATGCAAATAGTCTGGGTAACCATTAGATTAGATGTTCAGGAGTCTCATGGCTTGGGGGTAGAAGTTGTTTAGAAGCCTCTTGGACCTAGATTTGGCACTCCGGTACCGCTTGCAGTGCGGTAGCAGAGACAACAGTCTATGACTGGGGTGGCTGGAATTTTTAGGGCCTTCCTCTGACACCTCCTGGTATATAGGTCCTGGATGGCAGGAAGCTTGGCCCCGGTGATGTACTGGGCCGTACACACTACCCTCTGTAGTGCCTTGCTGTCAGAGGCCGAGCAGTTTCCATACCAGGCAGTGATGCAACCAGTCGGGATGCTCTCAATGGTGCAGCTGTAGAACCTTTTGAGTATTTAAGGACCCATGCCAAATCTTTCCAGTCTCCTGAGGTGGAAAAAGTTTTGGCTTGCTCACTCCACTTCCCAACTGTGCTTGGATCATGATGGTTTATTGGTGATGTGGACGCCAAGGAACTTGAAGCGCTCAACCTGCTCCACTACAGACCCGTCGATGAGAATGGGGGTGTGCTCAGTCCTCCTTTTCCTTTCCACAATTATCTCCTTTGTCTTGATCACGTTGAAGGAGAGGTTGCTGGCCTGACACCACACGGCCAGGTCTCTGACCACCTCCCTATAGGCTGTCTCGTCGTTGACGGTGATCAGGCCTATCACTGTTGTGTCATCGGAAAACTTTATGATGGTGTTGGTGTCATGCCTGGCCATGCAGTCATGAGTGAACAGGGAATACAGGAGGGGCCTGAGCACGCACCCCACATGTTGAGGATCAGATTTGCGGATGTGTTGTTACCTACCCTTACCACCTGGGGGCGGCCCGTCAGGAAGTTGGGGTGGTATGCAAATTGGAGTGGGTCTAGGGTTTCTGGGATAATGCTGTTGATGTGAGCCATGTCCAGCCTTAAAAATGGAGAGAGTGAAAAGTAAAGCAGCTTGTGCATAATACATTATTTATAGACAAAATGGCTCATATGTTTTCTGTTTTTGTATTGGGTAAGAGAGTGAAAGAAACACCTGTGCGGTGACCTCAGTTGTATGTGTGAAATGATTAGAACAGGAATTGCCAGTGAAGATGACGTGCAACTCTTCTCTGCTTAGCAACCCTATGCCCATATCAATGCAATGCCTCCTCACACACACACAGGCCCCCCCAACAGATTCATTGTGTCATAAATTTGTCCAGATTTGTCCAGCCATTGCAGCATTGCATGAGCGAAATGGCAATGTCTGTTGCTGTTGCCCAGCACTACGCTCCATTGCAACACCAAAGCTCTGTAATTTTAAAAGAATAGGAGGGGAAGAGAGGCAGTGCCTGGCATTCTGTTCCAGCATCCAGAGCCCCTGAACACTGCAAGACTTAGATTTAATTATGAATGTTTAATGCATTTAGAGCATCTATTAAACTCAATGCATTTTATTAATCTCTTTGGTTTTCAATACCTCTAAGAGATGCCTATAGCGCCAACCCTAGATATAATGTTGAAGTTGCATGGCTTTCTCCAGACAGAGCTTTGCATTCAGGCGAAAGAGTTGTCTCATCAGACCACAGAATTGTTTCCCTTATGCTCTCAGTCTTTCACGTTCCTTTTTGCAAACTCCAGGTGTGCTGTTATGTGCCTTTTTCTCAGGAGTGGCTTCTGTCTGGCCACTCTCCCATAAAGCCCACATTGGTGAAGTGCTGTAGTGACTGTTGTCCTTCTGGCAGGTTCTCCCATCTCAGCCAATACACTCTGTAGTTCAGTCAGAGAAGTCATTGAGTTTTCGGTTACCACCCTGACCAATGTCCTTCTTGCCAGGTGGCTCAGTTTGGTCGAACGGCCAGCTCTAGGCAGAGTCTGGGTAGTTACATACTTTAAAAATGTCCCAATGATGGAGACCACTGTGCTCTTGTAAGCAGTAGTTTTATACCCTTTCCCAGATGCCTCATTACAATTTTATCTCAGAGATCTATAGACAGTTCTTTGGACTTGATGGTATAGTTTCTGCCCTGACACACACTGTCAATTGTGAGACCTTAAATACTTTAGACAGGTGTGTTTCTTTCTAAATCATGTTCAAACAATTGAATTGGCCACAGGTGGACTCCAATCAAGTTGAAATTACATCTCAAGGATGATCAAAGGAAATTGGATGCACCTGAGCTCAATTTGGTGTGTCATAGCAAAGGGGTGTGAATACTTACAGTAGCGTTCAAGGGTTTTTCTTTATTTTTATTATTTTCTACATTGTAGAATAATAGTGAAGACAAACTATGAAATAACACATGTAATCATGTAACCAAAAAAGTGTTTTAAAAAATCAAAAGGTATTTATATTCTTCAAAGAAGCCCCCCTTTGCCTTTATGACAGCTTTGCACACTCTTGGCATTCTCTCAACCAGCTTCACCTGGACTGCTTTTCCAACAGTGTTGAAGGAGTTCCCACATATGCTCAGCACTTGACTGATTTTCCTTCACTGCAGTCCAACTCATCCAAAACCATTTCAATTGGGTTGAGGTCGGGTGATTGTGGAGGCCATGGTCCTCATTTATAAAACTGTGCGGAGGATTCACGTCAAAAGATGGCGTACGGACGAAACACACAAAGTGCTTAAGCACAGAAATATTCTGATTTATAACACAGCGCGCACTCACGACCCACGCCAGATTCCCTTTATAAATCAAACAACTCCAAAATTTGGCGCACATGAGCGACCTTCTTGTCCCACAGTCAGTGAAGCGCTCCTAATTAATCCACACTGACTGCATGATGACACTGACGGCAAATCCCGACAGAAAGGCTAAAAAAAGAAATTTCACCAAGTGTGAAATGGAAGCCTTTTAAAATTATAAACTTGGATTAGCTAACACAACGTGCAATTGGAAGACAGGAGCGATGGTTGCGATAATGGGTCTCTGTATGCCTATGTAAATATGACATAAAAAATCAGCCGTTTCCAGCTTCAATAGTAATTTACAACATTAACAATGTCTACACTGTTTTGACTGGGCTGAGCGGGAACTGTACTTCCTCAGTGGTAGGGAGGCGAGCAGGCCAGAGGTGGATGAACGCAGTGCCCTTGTTTGGGTGTAGGGCCTGATCAGAGCCTGGAGGTACTGGAGGTACTGAGGTACTCACACAGGAAGCGGCGCAGGTCCTAATCCAGGCACTTGTCATCTCCCGTCTGGATTACTGCAACTCACTGTTGGCTGGGCTCCCTGCCTGTGCCATTAAACCCCTACAACTCATCCAGAACGCCGCAGCCCGTCTGGTGTTCAACCTTCCCAAGTTCTCTCACGTCACCCCGCTCCTCCGCTCTCTCCACTGGCTTCCAGTTGAAGCTCGCATCCGCTACAAGACCATGGTGCTTGCCTACGGAGCTGTGAGGGAACGGCACCTCAGTACCTCCAGGCTCTGATCAGGCCCTACACCCAAACAAGGGCACTGCGTTCATCCACCTCTGGCCTGCTCGCCTCCCTACCACTGAGGAAGTACAGTTCCCGCTCAGCCCAGTCAAAACTGTTCGCTGCTCTGGCCCCCCAATGGTGGAACAAACTCCCTCACGACGCCAGGACAGCGGAGTCAATCACCACCTTCCGGAGACACTTGAAACCCCACCTCTTTAAGGAATACCTAGGATAGGATAAAGTAATCCTTCTCACCCCCCCCTTAAAAGACCTAGATGCACTATTGTAAAGTGGCTGTTCCACTGGATGTCATAAGGTGAAAGCACCAATTTGTAAGTCGCTCTGGATAAGAGCGTCTGCTAAATGACTTAAATGTAAATGTAAATGTGATCAATTTTATGTTATTTAAAAAAAATGGTTTTCTTTCAAAAACAAGGACATTTCTAAGTGAGCCCAAACCTTTGAACGGTAGTGTGTACAGTCGTGGCCAAAAGTTTTGAGAATGACACAAATATTAATTTTCACAAAGTCTGCTGCCTCAGTTTGTACGATGGCAATTTGCATATACTCCAGAATGTTATGAAGATTGATCAGATGAATTGCATATAATTGCAACGTCCCTCTTTGCCATGCAAATGAACAGAATCCCCCAAAACATTTCCACTGCATTTCAGCCCTGCCACAAAAGGACCAGCTGACATCATGTCAGTGATTCTCTTATTAACACAGGTGTGAGTGGTCCCATGGTGTTTATACTTGCGTACGATTGTTTGTACAGATGAACGTGGTACCGTCAGGCATTTGGAAATTGCTTCCAAGGTTGAACCAGACTTGTGGAGGTCTACAATTTTTTCTGATTTCTTTTGATTTCCCCATGATGTCAAGTAAAAGAGGCACTGAGTTTAAAGGTAGGCCTTGAAATACATCTACAGGTGCACCTCCAATTGACTCAAATGATGTCAATTAGTCTATCAGAAGCATCTAAAGCCATGACAATTTTCTGCAAGGCACAGTCAGCTAAGTGTATGTAAACTTCTGACCCACTGGAATTGTGATACAGTGAATTATAAGTGAAATAATCTGTCTGTAAACAATTGTTTGAAAAATGACTTGTGTCATGTACAAAGTAGATGTCCTCACCGACTTGCCAAAACTATACTTTGTTACAAGACATTTGTGGAGTGGTTGAAAAATGAGTTTTAATGACTCCAACCTAAGTGTGTGTAAACCTCCGACTTTAACTATATTTATATCAAAGAAAAACTCTTAAATATCTCTAATTAATAATTTGCAACCAATCAAACAACATTAGCATGAGTATTTCACTTACCAGTCTAAAGTTATGTCCTCTCCAAATAAAAACATATCCTTCGTTGTTGTATCAAAGTATTGTTCGCTAAATGACTCGTCATATACAGTTGTGGCCAAAAGTTTTGAGAATGACACAAATATTAATTTTCACAAAGTCTGCTGCCTCAGTTTGTATGATGGCAATTTGCATATAGTCCAGAATGTTATGAAGAGTGACCAGATGAATTGCAATTAATTTCAAAGTCCCTCTTTGCCATGCAAATGAACTGAATCCCCCCAAAAACATTTCCACTGCATTTCAGCCCGGCCACAAAAGGACCAGCTGACATCATGTCAGTGATTCTCTCGTTAACACAGGTGTGAGTGTTGACGATGACAAGGCTGGAGATCACTGGAGATCACTCTGATTGACTTCGAATAACAGACTGGAAGCTTCAAAAGGATTGTGGTGCTTGGAATCATTGTTCTTCCTCTGTCAATCATGGTTACCTGCAAGGAAACACATGCCGTCAACATTGCTTTGCACAAAAAGGGCTTCACAGGCAAGGATATTGCTACCAGTAAGATTGCACCTAAATCAACCATTTATCGGATCATCAAGAACTTCAAGGAGAGCGGTTCAATTGTTGTGAATAAGGCTTCAGGGTGCCCAAGCACCAGGACCGTCTCCTTGACTCAGCTGCGGGATCGGTTGATTCAGCTGCGGGATCGGGGCACCACCAGTACCGAGCTTGCTCAGGAATGGCAGCAGGCAGACGTGAGTGCATCTGCACACACAGTGAGGTGAAGACTTTTGGAGGATGGCCTGGTGTCAAGAAGGGCAGCAAAGAAGCCACTTCTCTCCAGGAAAAGCATCAGGGACAGACTGATATTCTGCAAAAGGTACAGGGATTGGATTGTTGAGGACTGGGGTAAAGTAATTTTCTCTGATGAATCCCCTTTCTGATTGTTTGGGGCATCCGGAAAAAAGCTTGTCCGTTGAAGACAAGGTGAGCGCTACCATCTGTCCTGTGTCATGCCAACAGTAAAGCATCCTGAGACCATACATGTGTGGGGTTGCGTCTCAGCCAAGGGACTGGGCTCACTTACAATTTTGCCTAAGAACACAGCCATGAATAAAGAATGGTACCAACACATCCTCCGAGAGCAACTTCTCCCAACCATCCAGGAACAGTTTTGTGATAAACAATGCCCTTTCCAGCATGATGGAGCACCTTGCCATAAGGCAAAAGCGATAACTAAGTGGCTCGGGGAACAAAACATCGATATGTTGGGTCCAAGGCCAGGAAACTCGCCAGACCTTAATCCCATTGAGAACTTGTGGTCAATCCTCAAGAGGCGGGTGGACAAACAAAAACCCACAAATTCTGATAAACTCCAAGCATTGATTATGCAAGAATGGGCTGCCATCAGTCAGGATGTGGCCCAGAAGTTAATTGACAGCATGCCAGGGCGGATTGCAGAGGTCTTGAAAAAGAAGGGTCAACACTGCAAATATTGACTCTTTGCATCAACTTCATGTAATTGTCAATAAAAAGCCGTCGACACTTATGAAATGCTTGAAATTATACTTCAGTATTCCATAGTAACATCTGACAAAAATATCTAAAGACACTGGAGCAGCAAACTTTGTGGAAATTAATATTTGTGTCATTCTCAAAACTTTTGGCCACGACTGTACTGTTTCTTTATCACTTTCCCGGTCGATTTCTTCTATAATCTTGTTTAAATCTGTATATCTGGACTTTGATTTAGCTTTTACAGTTTTAGTATCTATATTTTACTCTCTAAAATTGCAGAAAAAGTTGTTTACGAAATCTCGCTGTGCGTAAAGCGTTGCACTACTAACTCCGTCTGATTTTCAATGGAGAATGAATGGCTTTATGCATGGCTTTATGTATGTGTTTAGCATGAAGGCTTTTCTTCTCAGATAACCATTACATATGTCCGTAAACCCCAGCTCATTGGCTGGCAAGCTAGATTTAAAAACGATAGGTGGTCATTGTGCCAAGATCAAGTGAACACAGCTCGTCTTATTGGTGTGCAATGAGCTCATTGCTTGGTATCATAAAATCATTTTTTTCTGTCAATACATACTACGTAAGGAAGCATCAAGTATAGTTGTGTTACTAACACTATTGCAAACAAACCAACCATGACTGGATAAACGTAGGTTTAGCATGTCTTATGACATCTAATGTTTTGTTGAAAGTTGACTGAGTCGGAATTCACGACACAAGCGATTTACAAAATGTTTCGTGTTAGGCTATAAAAAATCTATTTCATCAAACTAAACTACACTACATTTTATCTCTAGGACCCTCAGAATTAAAAATCAATTAGATATGTCGTAAAACAACTGTTCTTTGCCTGTGATTTGATCGCATTTTGTAAAACGACATTGTTGCAGTGAAACTAGGTTATATTTGAGTGTGTGGGTGTTGAGCATGGATTGTCAAAGCTTCTCTAAGCACACTGCAAGCTTTCTAATATTTCAATAATGTTTCTACAGTACCAGTGTCTTCTCATCTTGGGAGTCCACATCACACAGAAACCATAAATGGGGAAACCTACAGTAATGTAGCAGTAATGCTTTGAGGCTAGCTGCTCCTTTTTATTCACCATAGTTAGTACAGGCTACAGAATCAGAGCCACATTGCATAGGAATGTGATCTTTCTTCTCTTTAGAAATTGCTCATATCCATGAGAAATAGCCCAATCTTACATCAGGGAGATCCACACTTACACATGCAAACACAGAAAGATGGACAGGAAGACCAACAGATATACAGACTGTATTCAAACACATAATATAAAGGAGAAAGAGTCACCGGTTGTATTTGGTATTTTATTAGGATCCCCATTAACTGTTGTGAAAGCAACAGCTACTTTCCAGGGGTTCACTCTAAACATAATACAGAACATTAATAGACAAGAACAGCTCAAGGACAGTACTACATCAATTAAAAAAGGCACACACAGCCTCCATATCAATACATACACACAAACTATCTAGGTCAAATAGGGGAGAGGCGTTGTGCCTTAGGGTGTTGCTTTATCCGCTTTTTAAAACCAGATTTGCTGTTCATTTGAGCAACATGAGATGGAACTGAGTTCCATGCAATAAAGGCTGTATGCTTGTATGCTGTATTTGGGGACTGTGAAAAGACCCCTGGTGGCATGTCTGGTGGGGTTAGTGTGTGTGTCAGAGCTGTGTGTAAATTGACTATGCAAACTATTTGGGATTTTCTTATAAAAAGAAGTGATGCAGTCAGTCTCTTCTCAACTCTTAGCCAAGAGAGACTGGCATGCATAGTATTTATATTAGCCCTCTGATTACAATGAAGACCAAGACGTTCCTCTCTGTTCTGGGCCAGTTGCAGCTTAATTACAGCACTCGACCACACGACTGGACAATAATCAAGAACAGACTAAACTAGAGCCTGCAGGACTGCTTTTTGGGGTGTTGTGTCAAAAAAAGCAGTTAATCTCTTTATTACGGGCAGATCTCTCCCCATCTTTACAACCATTGAATCTATATGTTTTGACCATGATAGCATCAAGTAATTTAGTCTCCTAAACTTGTTCAACAGCCACACTATTCATTACCAGATTAAGCTGAGGTCTAGAACTTAGGAAATTATTTGTACCAAATACAATGCTCTTAGTTTTAGAGATGTTCAGGACCAGTTTATTACTGGCCACCCATTCTAAAACAGACTGCAACTCTTTGTTAAAGGTTTCAGTGAATTCATTAGCTGTGGTTGCTGATGCATATATGGTTGAATCATTAGCATACATGGACACACATACTTTGTGCCAGTGGCAGGTCATTGGTAAAAATATAAAAGAGTAGAGGGCCTAGAGAGCTGCCCTGCAGTACACCACACTATACATATTTGACATGAGAGAAGCTTCCATTAAAGAAAACCCTCCGAGTTCTATTAGATAGACAGCTCTGAATCCACAATATGGCAGTTTTGTGCTGTGACAAGGTAGGGTTGGTATACAGAAGATAGCCGAATTTGGTAAAAGACCAAGTCCATATTATGGCAAGAAAAGCTCAGAAAAGCAAAGAGGAACAACAGTCCATCATTACTTTAAGACATGAAGGTCAGTCAATGAGGAAAATGTCAATAACTTTTAAAGTTTTTTCAAGTGCAATCCCAAAAACCATCAAGCGCTATGATGAAACTGGCTCTCATGAGGACCGCCACAGGAAAGGAAGACCCAGAGTTACCTCTGCTGCAGAGGATGAGTTCATTAGAATTAACTGCACCTCAGATTGCAGCCCCAAAAAATACTTCACAGAGTTCAAGTAACAGACACATCTCAACATCTCAAGGCCATCAGACTGTTAAACAGCCATCACTAACATTGAGTGGCTGCTGCCAACATACTGACTAATCTCTAGCCACTTTAACAATGAAAAATGTATGCAATAAATGTATCACTAGCCACTTTATATAATGTTTACTTACCCTACATTACTCATCTCATATGTATATACTGTACTCTACCATCTACTGCATCTTGCCTATGCCGTTTGGGCATTGCTCATTCATATATTTTTATGTACATATTCTTATTCATTCCTTTACACTTGTGTGTATAAGGTAGTTGTTGTGAAATTGTTAGGTTAGATTACTTGTTAGATATTATTGCATGGTCGGAACTAGAAGCACAAGCATTTCTCTACACTCGCATTAACATCTGCTAACCATTTGTATGTGACAAATAACATTTGATTTAAATTTGATTTGTTCAGAGGAGACTGCGTGAATCATGCCTTCATGGTCGATTTCCTGCAAAGAAACCACAACTAAAGGATACCAATAAGAAGAAGAGACATGTGGGGCCAAGAAACATGAGTAATGGACATTAGACCGGTGGAAGTCTGTCCTTTGGTCTGATGAGTCCAAATTTGATATGTTTGGTTCCAACCACCGTGTCTTTGTGAGACGCAGAGTAGGTTAACTGATGATCTCTGCATGTGTGGTTCTCACCGTGAAGCATGGAAGAGGAGGTGTGATGGGTGGGGGTGCTTTGCTGGTGACACTGTCGGTGACACTGTTTTCTTAAAAACAGGTTAAGGTCAATAATATCAAAGGCTGCACTGAAATCTAACAGTACAGCTCCCACAATCTTCTTATTAGAATTTTCAATCACTCATTTGTGTCAGTGCAGTACATGTTGAGTGCCCTTCTCTACAAGCATGCTGAAAGACAGCTGTAAAAAAAATTGACAGAGAAATAGCATTGTATTTGGTCAAACACATACTGTGGTACAAAATGGCAGAGGTTAAAAAAATATGCAAAATAATTCTAACTCTTCATAAAATGCCTTGGAACAGCACAGGTACAGTATGCCTGCCTGACATGACATGTTGTCATGGCCACCCAATCTCCATAACATAGTCAATTCATCCCATACACTCCAAGGTGCGGTTAGTCACCTGGCATAAATTCCTCTTCCTTTTCAAAAATTAGCTACGGTCTCCTGAGTGACGGCTGTCATGTTCCTCTCCTTCCATGACCTTGCACTCCGTGTTCTCCCTCTCTCTCTTTGCATCACACCAGGGCTGCAGTGGGCAACACGTCGTTATAGCACTTAACCGGGATGATTCTTCATCTTGCCGGGTCTGCTGTCCTAGCCTTCGACGACAAGAGGATGAGAGTCCTCTTTGTCAGATCCAGGCCCCGACGCAGTCAGGCAGGTAGACAAGCAGGCAGCAGACTTGGGTTAAAATACTATTTTAAATAATTTTCAATACTTTATTTGTACTTTTTTGAGCTTGACTGGCCTACTGGACCAATAGAATAGTCTCAAAACTGCAAACCCAGCCCATCTGGCACTCCGGGCAAGTTGAAAATAAAGCTAAAAAGCAGACAGACAGACAGGCAAGCAGCCGTCCCTCTCTGTGTGATCTGATAAAGCCCTTATTGTTGCTCAGCATGGAGCGCCGCTGGCTTTTTTCCCCGATCCAACATCCAGTAAGGAAATTATGGCTGATTACGGACTGAGAGCATTGTGGTTGGGCCTGAATGTCTGTTACAGGCTCTCCTCCACTGAATTGCTCCAAGAACCCAGAATGTCTACACTAAAGAATAGCAGAGGTGACTAATGGGAGATAAGCGTCAAAAGGATGTTTAAGATAGTAGTAAAATTGAGGACAGTATACAATAATCGGAGTAGCACCATGGCTTTACTTCTTCTCTCTCTTTCTTTCTGTCCTTTTCTCTTCCTCTCTCTCCTTCCCTCTGTCACTCACTCTTGTACCAACATTGTTACTAGTTCATCTGCATGAAAGAAACATGAATGTGGACAGGAGGTAGGAGAGCATAATGCATGATCGAGAATGAGCCAGACATCTGACACTTGGCCAATATTTAAAATAAAGCGGTAGCCCGGTGATGAGGCTGTCATAGCCCCGAAATGATGGCATATTTACACAAATCCAGCCATAGTCTCTATGGAGTCTAGCCAAGGCATGCAGTCGAAGTCTCACTAGTCAATATTAACGCCTGGGAACATTATCTCATTCCCATTCCCTATCCGCTCTGTCTTTTTAATGTCAAAGTATTATCCTCTTTTAGCCCAAGCCCCAATGAAAAAACATCTCCCTTAGAGACAGATGGGAGCTGGTAGGATGAATAACACTAATTTCCAAAAGCCAGATATAGGAGAGAGGTCTCTGGAGCTCCAGAATGACTGCATTGGAGCACTGCAGCCCTGGAGTGAAGGCTCAAACAGATGAATTCAAAATATTTATTCAGAATATCTGCAGCCAGGTGCCTCCTATATCTCCCTCTTGGCTACACTCAACAGAAGGTTCCATCCAAGAGGACTCTGCATATTTAACAGCCTACCTCCGAGGTAAGTTAATACACCTTTCAGAAATGAACAAATATCATATTGATAGCGGCAGAAATAAATGTGATTTGATGCCATTTTCATATTGGAACTTCACTAACATTGCTCGGACCAATAGAGATAAGCCTGATTTAATATCGAATTTGCCTTTCAGGAGTTATTATACAGTAATATACCATACAAGGACTCAACAAAGTGTGTTAAAGCTAGAATTGTTAATTGAAACAATAACAAAGCGGTCACCCTACCTCTGGTTACATTTCTCTAAGCCCAACCCACTGTTTTTTACCAAAACAATCACATTTTTCGACAGAGCTATGAATGCAAGATGCAAGAGCCTTGGAGTTCTGTTCCCAAGAACAATGACTACCGCCCTGTAGCACACCTGTAATCATGAAGTGCTTTGAAAGGCTGGTTATGGCACACATCAACGTCATCATCCCAGACACACTAGGCACACTCCAATTTGCATTTTGCCCCAGCAGATCCATAGACGACGCAATCTTAATTGCACTCCACACTGCCATCACCCACCTAGATAAGAGAAATACCGAGGTGAAAATGTGGTTCATTGACTACAGCTCAGCGTTCAACACCATAGTCCCGTCCAAGGTCGTGATGGTGTTGATGTGTGTCATGATGTTTGTCATGACCAGCCTTTCGAGGCACTTAATAATTACAGATGTGAGTGCTACAAGGGCAATAGTCATTTAGACAGGTTTCCTTGGGTACAGGGACAATGGTGGTCAGTTTGAAACATGCTGGGATTACAGACTGGGACAAGGAGAGATTGAAAATGTCTATGAAGACACTTGCCAGCTGGTCTGCACATGCTTTGAAAACGCACCCTGGTATTCTGTCCATCGAGAGTGAGATCATAGTCATCTGTAAAAACAGTGACTTTCAAGCAAAGCACAGTGTTATATGCCTTTGAAGCGATCATAAAATACATGTAGCTTGTTTGGGAGTTTTGCATCGCTGGTTAACTCATGGATGGGTTTCTCTTTGCAATCCATTATCGTCTGAAAGCCCTGCCACATACGACAATCCTGTATTGTCTTTTCGCATCGGAGGTCGTAGCGGGCTTTCTTGTCCATGTCCCATTCCTTGTAAGAGGTAGCTCTAGCCTTTAACCCAGCGTGGATATAGCTTGTATCTATAGTTTTTGGTTTGGATATGTTCTTATAGTCACTGTTGGGACAACCACGTCTATGCACTTATTGATGAAGCCCGTGACTGTTGTGGTATACTCCTCAATGCTATCAGATGAATCCTGGAACATATCCCAGTCTGTAGCAGCAAAACAGTCTTGTAGACGTCTGCTTCATCCGACCGCTGGTACTTCCTGTTTGAGCTTTTTTAGTGTGAACAGGAAGCAGAAGAATGGAGTCATGTTCAGATTTGCTGAAGGGAGGATGAGGGAGGGCCTGATATGCGTTTCTGTGGGTAGAATAAAAGTGGTCTAGAGTTTTAGCACACCTAGTGGGGCAGTGGTCTAAGGCACACAGTGCTAGAGGCGTCACTACAGACCTTGGCTCGAACCCGGGCTGTATCACAACCGGCGGTGATCGGGAGTCCCTTAGGGCGGCGTACAATTGGCCCAGCATTGTCTGGGTTAGTGGAGGGTTTGGCCGGGGTAGGCAGTCATTGTAAAATAAGAATTTGTTCCTAACTGACTTGCCTAGTTGAATAAAAGGTTAAATAAAAAAATACAAATAAAAAAATACTTGTTGGTAAAGTGAGGTAGGACGGTTTTAAGTCTTCCCGCCTTAAAGTCTATACCCACCAGAAACGCTGCCTCTGGGGGAGTGGTTTCTTGTTTGTTTATGGCCCCATACTGTTTGTTGAGTGCCAGAGTGGTGTTGGCTTCCAGTTCTCATCTTTAATAATTAAAGATGAGAACTGTCTTGGTAGATAAAAGGGTCTGCAGCTTACCATGAAATATTCTATATCAGGTGAACAAAAGCTAGCAATTTCCTTCACACAAGCGCAGCATACCAGTTTTTATTTAGGAAAAAAATGAACACACTACCTCCTTTCGACTTCTCCGAAGCCGCTGTATGATCCTGCTGCTGCATGGAGAATCCACTGAGTACTACGCGCATAGCGTATTCATCCAGCCATATAATCCAGACATATAATATTGCAGCTTTTCAAATCTCTCTGATAGGAGAATCTCGAACAAAGCTCATCCATCTTATTATTGAGCTACTGGACATTTGCCAATAGATTGAAGGGGAGCGCCGTTCAGTTTTCTCTATGCCTCAATTTCACCAGGACTCCACCTCGGCTCCCGCATCTACGCCTGCAGCATTTTGGTAGCCCATGGAACAAAGGAATAGGGTCCTGTATGAACAGTGGAACAGCTGAATCAGAGTTTAAATCGTCTTTGAAGTCAATATCGAAGTTAGTAAAAACCGATCTGATCTCCAGAAGTGCTATTAACACATAGAACCCCAAAATGATATGATATTTCTCCATTGCTAGCCTCTCTACACTAGCTTCCTGTTAATAACCTCTTGAAACTAGGGGGCACTATTTTCATTTTTGGAAAAATAACGTTCCCAAAGTTAACAGGCTATTTCTCAGGACCAGATGCTAGAATATGCATATAATTGACAGCTTAATTAAGATAGAAAACACTCTAAAGTTTCCAAAACTGTAAAAATATTGTCTGTGAGTATAATAGAACTGATATTGCAGGCGAAAGCCTGAGAAAAATCCCATCAGGAAGTGACCCTTATTTTGAAACCCCTGTCTTTCTATGCATCCCTATTGCCCATTGAAAGGGATATCAACCATATTCCTTTTTCTATGGCTTCCCTAATGTGTCTACAGCCACTAGACATAGTTTCAGGCTTTTATTTTGACAAATGAGCGTGAACGACAACATTGCGTCAGTGGTCCGGTGGTGGCTCTCAGAGTGATTTGTGCGTAATAGACAAAGGCGGCCATTGTTCCTCTCGCACCTGAAAAGCCAATTGTCCCGGTTGATATATTATCAAATAGATATTTGAAAAACACCTTGAGGATTGATTATAAAAAAACGTTTGCCATGTTTCTGTCGATATTATGGATCTAATTTTGTCGTGACCGCAATTTCCGGTGGATTTCTCAACAAAACGTGGACAAGAAACGGAGGTATTTCGGCTAATAATCTTTATGGAACAAAATGAAGATTTGCTGTCTGACTGGGAGTCTCGTGAGTGAAAACATCTGAAGCTCATCAAAGGAAAACAATTTAATTTGATTGCTTTTCTGATTTTCGTGACCAAGCTTCCTGCTGCTAGCTGGACATAATGCTATGCTAGGCTATCGATAAACTTACACAAACGCTTGTCTTGCTTTGGTTGTAAAGCATAATTTCAAAATCTGAGATGACAGGGTGATTAACAAAAGGCTAAGCTGTGTTTCACTATATTTCACTTGTGATTTCATGAATATGAATATTTTCTAGTAACATTTTTTGACCGTTGCGCTATGCTAATTAGTGTAGTTGATGACAATTCTCCCGGATCCGGGATGGGTAGTTCTAAGAGTTAAGCTCAGGGCTGATTAAGGTTTTACTGCTGGACTTGCTCCTACCTATCTCAAAGATGTGGTCCTGCCGTACATACCTACACGTACGCTACGGTCACAAGACGCAGGCCTCTTTATTGTTCCTAGAATTTCTAAGCAAACTGCTGGAAGAGCTCCATTTGTATGGAATGGTCTGCCTATCCATGTGAGATACCTTTAAGTCTTCACTGAAGGCTCATCTCTTCAGTAGGTCCTATGATTGAGTGTAGTCTGGCCCAGGGGTGCGAAGGTGAACGGCAAGACACTGGAGTGATGAACCACCCTTGCGGTCTCTGCCTGGCAGGCTCCCCTCTCTCCACTGGGATTCTCATTGTCTCTGTCACTATTACAGTGGCTGAGTCACTGGTTTACAAGTGCTCTCCCATGCCATCCCTAGGAGGGGTGAGTCACGTCGTGCCAGGCTTTTTTCGCTATACTTGACTTGAGTGGGTTGAGTCACTAACCATGTCTTCCTGTCCAGTTTTGCACCTCCTTGGCATTGTGCGGTGGGGGAGATCTTAGTGGGCTATGTTCAGCCTTGTCTTAGGGTAGTAAGTTGGTGGTAAGTCTATTGATATCCCTCTAGTGGTGTGGGGGCTGTGCTTTGGCAAAGTGGGTAGGGTTCTATCCTGTCTGGTTGGTCCTGTCCAGGGGTATCGTCGAGCTGGGCCACAGTGTCTTATCTGGTGTCCTCTGTGTTCTTAAGAATGCTCCCGCTAATTATCCAATTTCTCTTTCTCTCTCTCTCTCCCAGTCACCAGATCCAAATCCAATTGTGCATCTGTGGGATGAGATGGAATGAGCTATTTGGAGTAGAGATCCACTACTACCAGCTAACTTGATCGAACTGTGGGAAACACTGGAGTCAACATTGGACAGCAACCTGTGGAACACTTTTGACACCTTGTAGAGTCCATGACCCAACAAATTGAGGCTGTTCTGGGGGAAAAGGGGGGTGCGACTTAATATTAGGAAGGTAATCCTAATGTTTTGTACACTCAGTGTATATAATTAATTCATAATTCCAAAAATGGATGTAACAACTTTAACAGATCATCCTGAAAACAAACAGACTCAGCTCAGGGAATCCCTCTGATATATCCTGTGCAATGGAGGCTCCCCAGAGGAGGAACATCCTCCTCAGTGAATTTCATAAAGAAACGTGAAACATTTAAAAAACGTTATCATTTTTAGATAAAACTATACTAAATATATTCACCTCACCAAATAATTGATTAAAACACACTGTTTAGTAATTAATATCTACAGTAGCCTCAGCAGAACTCTGTAGGGTAGCACCATGGTTTAACTGGAGGACAGCTAGCTTCCTTTCTCCTCTGGGTACATTGACTTCCATACAAAACCTAGGAGGCTCATGGTTCTCACCCCCTTCTATAGACTTACACAGTCATTATAACAACTTTCGCAGGATGTCCTCCAACCTCTCATAGCTCTTGCAGCATGAACTGACAGAGCTTGAATCTAGTCCTGAAAGGATAAGCTACAAGTAGCTAACACTGCAGTGCATGAAATGTGGTGAGTACTTGACTCAGAGAGAAAGACAGTTGAACAGTATTGAACAAATTAATTTATTCCAAAATTAAGGAGAAGAAAGACAGAGAGAGCGAACTATTTGGGTGCGATGCAGCTAGCTAGTTTAGTCTACTCAAACACCTGGCTCTAACAGAGAGGGATGATATGTTGGCCAGCAGGCTATGAATATCCAACGCTGGAACTCTTCCAAGTCAAGGTCATCTTTTGGTTTTATACATGTATCTGCCGATGTATCTGCTAAACCATTTCTGACTGTACACTGTACTGTACACTGTACTGCGGGTTTACTAATGTGTTAGTTCTAGTATATATGTTGAATATGACTTAACAACAATGTAGGCTGAGTGTAGCATCAGGGGTCCACAATATGAAGGTTTGGCTTAGAAAGGCTTTTTCGCCTGGTCACAGACAGCTGATGTGTTGTGCACTGAAATCCACAAGTGAAGGGAAAAGGTGAGAGGAGGAGAGCATGTAGATAGTTACAAGAAGGAATTATACAGTGCATTCGGAAAGTTTTCAGACATGTTGACTTTTTCCACATTTTGTTACGTTACAGCCTTTTTCTAAAATGTATTAATTTGTTTTTTCCCTATCATCAATCTACACAAAATACCAAATGATGACACAGCAAAAACAGGTTTTTAGACATTTTGCAAATGTATTGTAAAACATACCTGGAAATATCACATTTTACATAAGTATTCAGACCCTTTCCTCAGTACTTTGTTGAAGCACATTTGGCAGCGATTACAGCCTCAATTCTTCTTGGGTATGACGCTACAATCTTGGCACACTTGTATTTGGGGAGTTTTTCCCATTCTTCTCTGCAGATCCTCTTAAGCTCTGCCAGGTTGGATGGGGAACATCGCTGCACAGCTATTTTCAGGTCCCTCCAGAGATGTCAGATCAGGTTCAAGTCCGGGCTGGGCCACTCAAGGACATTCAGAGACTTATCCCGAAGCAACTCCTGTGTTGTCTTGGTTGTGTGCTTAGGGTTGTTGGAAGGTGAACCTTCACCCCATTCTGAGGACCTGAGTTCTCTGGAGCAGGTTTTCATCTAGGATCTCTCTGTACATTGCTCTCTTCATTTTTTACCCCGATCTTGACTAGTCTCCCAGTCCCTGCCAAGGAAAAACATCCTCACAGCATAATGCTGCCACCACCATGCTTTACCATAGGTATGGTGCCAAGGTTCCTCCAGACGTGACACTTGGTATTCAGGTCAAAGAGTTCAATCTTGATTTCATCAGACCAGAGAATCGTGTTTCTCATAGTCTGAGAGTCCTTTAGATGTCTTTTGGCAAACTCCAAGTGGCATATGCCTTTTACTGAGTAGTAGCTTCTGTGTGGCCACTCGTGACATAAAGGCCTGATTGGTGGAGTGTTGCAGAGATGGTTGTCCTTCTGGAAAGGTTCTGACATCTCCACAGAGGAACTCTGGAGCTCTGTCAGAGAAACCATCAGGTTTTTGGTCAGCTCCCTGACCAAGGACCTTCTCCCCCGATTTCTCAGTTTGGCCAGGTGGCCAGCTCAAGAGTCTTGGTGGTTCCAAACTTCTTCCATTTAAGAATGATGGAGGCCACTGTGTTCTTGGGGACCTTTAATTACTGCAGACATATTATTGGTACCCTTCCTCAGATCTGTGCCTTGACACGATCCTGTCTTGGAGGTCTACAGACTATTCTTTCGACCTCATGGCCTGGTTTTTGCTTTGACATGCACTGTCAACTGTAAGACCTTCATATATACATGTGTGCCTTTCCAAATCATGTCCAATCAATTTAATTTACCACAGGTGGACTCCAATCAAGTTCCAGAAACATCTCAAGGATGATCAATGGAAACCGGATGCACCTGAGCTCAATATCGAGTCTCATAGCAAAGGGTCTGAATACTAATGTAAATAAGGTATCTGTTTTTTATCTTTAATAAATTGCTCAAATGTATTAACCTGTTTTCACTTTATCGTTATGGGTTATTGTTTGTAGATTGCTGAGGATTTTTTTTTATTTAATCCATTTTAGATTAATGCTATAATGTATCCCATGTGGAAAGTCAAGGGGTCTGAATACTTTCCGAATGCACTGTATATTCAACAAGCAAAGTGGTCATGCTGTTTTTATGTGGCTGCTATGAAAGTGAACTGTGTTTGTATGTGATCAGGGGTGTATTCATTTAGCCGATTCTGTTGAAAAACATTTTTTAAACGGAAGCAAATGGAATGGGGATAAATATACCTGCATTTTTCCAATCTAAACTCAAATTTGCAACTGTTGGACTAATGATTACACTCTAGATTATGCAAGGCTGTATTGTGTCAATATCTGTCACCTTGATTAGTCAAAATTCTCTCAACCTGTGCACCTACATTGTAAACTTGCATTCAATGGCTAGGTTGTAGCAACCTCATGATGGGTACAGGGAATATTTGAGTATCATGTAGTATCCTAAACCTATTGATGTTACATTGAGCTGGGTGAATGGAATATGAATGAGAGTCGTCCAGTATGCTGTAATAGAAATAAGGCCATACTCATTAAAAAAATCTTAAACAGCACCGACCGCCACTGATCCAGTGATAACTGCACATGCTGGAATAAAAAGAAGACAACAAACACTGTATAGCTTATGCAAAGACACCCTTGTGGAGTAACCTGCTTTCTTGAGCTCACATTTAAATAGCTTACTTCTGTAAATCATGTCAGCCCTGCATATAAGATCTTCTAGGGGGTACTTTTGAAACATTCTTTGAGGGAATATTAAAATATATTTTAGGTGATATCTTTTCTCCAGGCATCCCAAATGACATATTGCATCCCAAATGGCTCTGGTATAGTGCACTATTTAGGGAATAGGGTACCATTTGGGACATAGACTGTGTGTTTGGATTACCATGCAGTAAGAACAAGAAGCTACAGGTGTCCAACAGTATGGACACTGTAAACAACACTGTGTGTGTGACATTGTTGTTGTCAAATGTTGACAGATAATTATGTAACATTACCCAGAGCTGAAGAACCTGTCAAGGCCACAACTTAAACCCCTTATCTTCCCAGCCTATGGTTGCATCACAAATGGCACCAGTGTTACATTTTACACTCTTTTTTAGTCTTAGTCATTTTGACAAAATATCATTAAGACTTAGTCACATTTCTTTCATTTGAATAATTATTTAGTCTAGTTATTGTCATTGACAAACAGTTGACCCTCTTAGTCAACTAAATGCCCTTGCATTTTGGTATCATGAGCTGAAATAAATGCTTCCATAAATGTTCCATACTCACAAACAGCATATTTCTCTAAAATGTTGAGCACAAATGTGTTTACATCGCTGTTAGTTAGCATTTCTCAAGATAATCCATCCACCTGACAGGGGTGGCATATCAAGAAGCTGATTAAACAGCATGATCATTACACAGGTGCAACTTGTACTGGGGACAATATAAGGCCACTCTAAAATGTGCAGTTTTGTCACACAACACAATGCCACATATGTTTCAAGTTTTGAGGAAGTGTGGAATTGACATGCTGACTGCAGGAATGTCCACCAGAGCTGTTGCCAGAGAATTTAATGTAAATTTCTCGACCATAAGCCGCCTCCAACGTTGTTTTAGAGAATATACCAGTACGCCCAACCAGCCTCACAACTGCAGACCAGGTATAACCACACCAGTCCAGGACCTCCACATCCGACTTCTTCACCCGCGGGATCGTCTGAGACCAGCCACCTGGACAGCTGATGAAACTATGGGGTGTTTCTGTCTGTAATAAATAAACAATAAAAACTCATTCTGATTGTCTGGGCCTGGCTCCCAAGTGGGAGGGCCT
The DNA here is from genome assembly GCF_034236695.1 of Oncorhynchus nerka. NCBI lineage: Eukaryota > Metazoa > Chordata > Actinopteri > Salmoniformes > Salmonidae > Oncorhynchus > Oncorhynchus nerka. The sequence continues at coordinate 50,569,003 of NC_088413.1, read as the reverse complement.
AATCTATTTATTTAAATTGATTGATTTCCTTATATGAACTGTAACTCAGTAAAATCTTTGTCATTGTTGCATGTTGCATTTATATTTTGTTCAGTATAACAATTATCTGGCCATGCAAATTCCTAATTCAGCCTATATAGATATTGCACATTAAATAAAAAACAAACAGACAGAAAAAAAGAGAGCGATAGAGAGAGAGAGAGAGAGAGAGAGTAGCACAATCACCAGATGTTGACGCAAAGTAGTCTGGGTTGCACTTCGTCACTCGGTCGTGTCATTGCCATTGTTATCAACGTTCCACAGACGCCGCAGCCATATTGATGTCCAAAAGTAGAATGGGGGCTAATGACTTTGAAACAGAGCTAATGACTGTTTCATCCAGTAACTACAAATGGAGTCCGAGTTACCGACGGTCGAGTCATGAGTCGAGTCACAAGTCCCTATGGATGAAGTCCTGAGTACCCGTTCTTGAGTCGTGGTCCAAGTGCTCAAGATTAAGTCACATTGACAAGCTCTGCATGGTCAATCTGACTTCTGAATTGGCATACAGCATTTACTGAGATGCGTCAGGACTTTCATAGTTCTTGCACTTAGCGGAGCAGAGGAGAGCTCAAAGAAGTGAGTTTGTGTTTATACAGGACATACCGTCCCCACCTACCAATCATGTCAATGCGGAGCGATACGGAGCCCTTCGTATTATTACAAAATTGGAGAGGCTCACAACTAAGTGGTACGGAGCTTCATTTGGCCTCTGCATGCCCCAGGAGGCTCCGTAATTCATTCCCTCCATCCGAAGACTCCGACCACATTTTCGAATCAAGCATGATTTGGCTTTTACTCAAAATAAAGTTATTTACACAGTCAGATATAGTGTAGTGGCAAGAGGGATTCAGTCAAATTGTTTGCTATCCATTTTGCTTTAAATTTCTGTGCTACCAAATGTTTGCATATAGGCTACAAGTAATGATACCAGGGCCACGTTCAGTTGCAAAACGTTCTTGAACGTTGCAGATAGAAACCATGAATAGAGCTGACATTATTCCTTATTCAGCATGTTAGAAAAGCATGTTCTTTCTACATATCATATTTGTAACTGAACGCTCTAATACGTTGCGTCCAACTAAGGGAATGTACGTTATTTATAGTGAGGGATCCTTGGAAAAAATCGGATCTCTCTAAAATTAAAATGGATGGCCCTAACTTCAGGAAAATATATTTTTACACCGACCCTCCCTGAACGCTTAAAAAAACAAACAAGTGACCCTGCCCTATACCCCAAATAATAATTAAAACATAGCGGAGAACATGCCTAACGTTTACCTTCACTCAAATCAAATCAAGTGTTAATTTTCACATGTGCCAAAGATAACCTTTCAATAAAATGCTTACTTACAAGCCCTTAACCAACAATGCAGTTTTAAGTATTAAAGTAATTACAAAAATAAACTGAAGTAAAAAATTGGGGTGGGGGGGAGAATATGCAAATAGTCAGGGTAGCCATTTGATTAGCTGTTGAGGAGTCTTATGGCTTGGGGGTAGAAGCTGTTAAGCATTTTGAATGTAGACTTGGCACTCCGGTACCGCTTGCGGTGCGGTATTAGAGAGAACTGTCTATGACTAGGGTGGCTAGAGTCTTTAGCAATTTTTGGGGGCTTCCTCTGACACCGCCTGGTATAGAGGTCCTGAATGGCAGCAAGCTTTGCCCCAGTGATGTACTGGGCCGTAAGCACTACCTTCTGTAGTGCCTTGCGGTCGGAGGCTGAGAAGTTGCCACACCAGGCTGTGATGCAACCATGCTCTCGATGGTGCAGCTGTAGAACTTTTTGAGGATCTGCGGACCCATGCCAAATCTTTTCAGTCTGCTGAGGTGGAATAGACATTGATGGTTTGTTGGTGATGTGGACACCAAAGGAACTTGAAGCTCTCAACCAGCTCCACTACAGCCCTGTTGATGAGAATGGGGGGGGTGCTTGTGCCTCCTTCTTCTGTAGTCCACAATCATCTCATTTGTCTTGATCATGTTAAAGGAGGATGTTGTCCTGCCACCACACTGTCAGGTCTCTGACCTCCTCCCTGTAGGCTGTCTCATCATACAGCCAAATGCTACCACTGTTGTGTCGTCTGCAAAATGAATGATGGTGTTGGAGTCAGGTTGGTCATGCAGTCATGGGTGAACAGGGAGTATAGGAGGGGACTGAGCATGCACCCCTGAGGGGCCCCAGTGTGTTGTTACCTATCCTTACCACCTGGGGCCGGACCGTCAGGAAGTCCAGGTTCCAAACCAGAGCCATAGACATTCAGTTTTAGAAACGGTTATTTGATTTCTGAGCGTTATATGACAAAGTAGCCAGAAGGCTGTGGATTTGCAGACCACCACAGACAAGCACTGCATGAATCTGTAAAAGCACTGCATGAATCCATCCATTTTGTTAATTAACTAATTCCATGTAATTCTGTGTCATTTTACATAACTGGAGATAAGCATAATATTTTTTTAAATACCGCAACATAGTATGACAATGAATGAGCGCATGTTCCAGCACCAGAGACATTTTGATTTCGATACAGGCTATTGTTAAAAAATAGTCTATGTTTAGAACAGTGCAAAACTATCATTTCCTATTTCATACCATGATATTGTTGTTACAAAATAGATGTGTATTGACTGAGTAGTAGCCTAATAAGGCATTTTTGGTTTAATTATTATTTAATTCTAAGTTTTAAAAAAAATACTGTATATTACATTTTATACAGCCAAATGCTAAATTTATAGGCATGTTGTTGTCACGCCCTGACCATAGTAAGCTGTTTATTCTCTATGTTGGTTGTGGCGTGATAGTGACTAGGGTGGGTCATCTAGGTTTTTTGTATGTCCATGTTGGCCTGATATGGTTCCCAATCAGAGACAGCTGTTAATTGTTGTCTCTGATTGGGGATCGTATTTATGTAGCCATTTCCACATTTGAGTTTGTGGGATCTTGTCTACATTTAGTTGCGTGAGTGCATAAGAGTAGCTGAACGTTTTGTTTGTTGGTTGTTTTGTTCAGTGAGTTTCGGTCTATTAAAATTAAGTGGAACTCTACGCACGCTGCGCCTTGGTCTACTCATTACGATGAGCATGACAGAAGATCCCACCACCAATGGACCAAGCAGCATGTTGAAGAGGAACAGGGATCCTGGGCCCGGGATATCCTGCGCCGGCTCTACGTACTGTATCGCCAGTACGCCTTCACAGCCCAGTGCGTCCTGTGCCAGCGCCGAGCACGTATCAAGCTAAAGTGAGCATCCAGCCAGGACGCATTGTGCCAGCTCTACGCTCCAGGTCTCCAGTGCTCCTCCACAGTCCAGTACGTCCTGTGCCTCCTCTCCGCACTCGCCCTGAGGTGCGTGTTATCAACCCGGTGCCACCGGTCCCAAGCATCAGGTCTCCAGTACGCTTCCACAGTCCAGTACATCCTGTGCCTCTTCCCCGCACTCGCCCTGAGGTGTGTGTCATAAGCCCGGTGCCACCAGTACCGTTCCCACGCATCAGACCTCCAGTGCGCCTCCACAGTCCAGAGCTTCCGGCGACAGTTCCCAGTCCAGAGCTTCCGGCGACAGTTCCCAGACCAGAGTGTCCGGCGACCTTTTCCAGTCCAGATCTTCCGGGGATAGTTTCCTGTCCGGATCAGTTAGCTAAACCAACCAGGTTCAATGTTAGCTAGCTAACTAGTCTATAACTAGCAATGCAAATGGATTTGAGAAACAAATTATATTACTACACATATCATACAGGTAACGTTAGCCAGCGATCCAGCCAGCTAACGTTAGCTAGCTACCTAACAGTAGACTTTAACTTGAAATGAAAATGTCATTCTGACAAAATTAGGAATGTGTTATATCTGAAAATCTAGCTAGCTAGACTATTTTACCTGTATAAATGGATGGACGCTTCTCCCTCTCTGCCACGGTTCCCTTAGTAATGAAGATGTAATCCGGAGACAGGTGTTTTATACAACAGCCTTCTGTGTGTTCTCTTTTTCGATTAACTCTGCATTAGCAATCAAAGGTCAGAATTTTCTCCATCTCCTTAACTTTCATGCTCTAATTCCACCGGGTTCTTCCACTGATTTCAAAACCCACGGAAGATCTTGACGGAAGATGTTATAGTTGGGTATGGAAATCTCAGAATTTTTGGTGGCCTTCCTGAGCCAGTATTCAGACACGGCAAGGACATCAGGGTTAGCAGAGTGTGCTAAAGCAGTGAGTAAAACAAACTTAGGGAGGAGGCATCTGATGTTGACATGCATGAAACCAAGGCTTTTTCGATCACAGAAGTCAACAAATGAGGGTGCCTGGGGACATGCAGGGCCTGGGTTTACCTCCACATCACCCGCGGAACAGAGGAGGAGTAGTATGAGGGTGCGGCTAAAGGCTATCAAAACTGGTCGCCTAGAGCGTTGAGGACAGAGAATAAGAGGAGCAGGTTTCTGGGCATGGTAGAATATATTCAGGGCATAATGCGCAGACAGGGGTATGGTGGGGTGCGGGTACAGCGGAGGTAAGCCCAGGCACTGGGTGATGATGAGAGAGGTTGTATCTCTGGACATGCTGGTTGTAATGGGTGAGGTCACCGCATGTGTGGGAGGTGGGACAAAGGAGGTATCAGGGGTATGAAGAGTGGAACTAGGGGCTCCATTGTAAACTAAAACAATGATAACTAACCTGAACAACAGTATACAAGGCATATTGACATTTGAGAGAGACATACAGCGAGGCATACAGTAATCACAGGTGTTGAATTGGGAGAGCTAGCTAAAACAGTAGGTGAGACAACAACAGCTAATCAGCTAGCACAACAACAGCAGGTAAAATGGCGTTGACTAGGCAGGGAGGGTCGGATTAACTACACACAGAGCCTGAGTGCGGCTGGGGCCGACAGAAAACATAAACAAGCAGAATGGAGTACCGTGATTAATGGACAGTCCAGCATGCATCAGCTATGTAGCCAAGTGATCAGTGTCCAGGGGGCAGCGGTGGATGGGGCAGGGAAGCTGGACTGGCGAGTGTTATCCAGGTTAAAAAAACTAACAATGACTAAATAGCTTGTAGCTAGTTAGCTGGTTAGTTTCTGGAGGTTCTTGAGTGTGTTCTAAAATTTTTAAATAATAGCGATTCCGTATCACATTGGGTGAGGCAGGTTACCGGAAGATATAAACAAATTAAAAATCGAAAAGAGATAGAAAGTAAATATGGGTCCAGTGAGTGTTTGGGACGCGGCGATTCAGACGGTTAGCAGGCCTGTGCTAACAAGCTAACAGTTAGTAGGCCGGGGCTAAACAAGGTAGCAGTTAGCGGACCGGGGCTAAACAAGCTAGCAGGTAGCAGGCCGAATTAGCAAGCAAGGAGATAGCAAGGGCTAGAGAGTTAGCCTTTGGGGACATTCCGATGGGGTGAGTCTGTTTATTCCTCTTCATGCGGTGACATCGATAGACCGGTCGTGGGTCCGGATATTGTAGCCCAGGAGTATGCTACGGTGGTAGCACAGGAGCTCTGGCCGGGCTAGCTTCAAGCTAAGTGGGTGGAAACGCTAGCCAGGAGTAATCATCCGGGGTTGCGGTTAGCTAGATAGCTAGTTGTGAAGATCCAGCTGGAAATGTTCCATTTGCGGTGGGAATCCGGTGGGAATCCGGGGATAAAAAATAATAGGTCCGTTATGCTCTGGTTAGAGTCGCGTTGTTCGAACTGGCGAGAGCTTTCCGAGCTAAAGGTTGTATACACAATTTTAGAATAAATTGATTGGGAAAGTGAGACAGAGATTGTTGTAGGACAATTCATTTAGCGATTGTGGAGGAATATTTTTTGAATGGGAGAGGACATCGTTTTGGACTGGTAAGTTCTTATCATGCTAATGCCCTTGTTTGAAATTAATAATATGAAATATTAATTGTGATTTTTTATTTATTTTAGAAGCAATATATGAACATGTAATGTCATGAAATGTGAGATGCGTGTGTCTGCCGCCCCACCCCAACCTAAATGAAATAGCCTATTTGAGGCTGTTGGGGGAGCGCAGGCCCACAACAATGGCCAAAGTGAAATAGAGACTGTAGATACAGCTGGTCTGTCATAATATAATAGAGACAGTAGATCTAGCCAAAATGTCATAATATAAAAGAGACCGTAGATCTAGCAGGTCATAATAATATATTCAACCTTATGTTCCCTGCACTCTATATATATATATATATCTGTTTTATTATACCTGTTGATACAGGGCTCATATGTAAAACTATTCTAACTGAACATTTTCTTTCACGGTGACACTGACTCCGAATGGCAGCCCCCAGGGCCACCTCCCACTGAAGCTGGTTCATCCAGCTCCTGCCACAAGTGGTGTTCATCTGCCCAAATGTATTTCTGCAGGCATGGATGTGCCTTAGGACCAAAAGGGCACAGCATGGAGGCGTCGCTGTGTTCTTTGCTAAATTAAGTCCCCCATCACCTGCGCCACATGCTTGGTGACCCTCTGCTTTACAGCAGAAAGAGACTGCTATGGCACCTGGCATCAGCAGCACAATATTGTGTAGAGCTTTGGCAAAGTGGGGTGGGATTATATCCTTCCTGTTTGGCCCTGTCCGGGGGACTCATCGGATGGGGCCACAGTGTCTCCTGACCCCTCCTGTCTCAGCCTCCAGTATTTATGCTGCAGTAGTTTATGTGTCGGGGGCTAGGGTCAGTTTGTTATATCTGGAGTACTTCTTCTGTCTTATCCGGTTTCCTGTGTGAATTGAAGTATGCTCTCTCTAATTCTCTCTTTCTCTCTCTCGGAGGACCTGAGCCCTAGGACCATGCGTCAGGACTTCCTGGCATGATGACTCCTTGCTGTCCCCAGTCCACCTGTCCTTGCTGCTGTTCCAGTTTCAACTGTTCTGCCTGCGGCTATGGAACCCTAAACTGTTCATATTTACTCTTGAGGTGCGGTCCTGTTGCATCCTCTACAACTACTGTGATTATTATTATTTGACCCTGCTGGTCATCTTTGAAAATCTCGGACATGTTCTGTTATAATCTCCACCCGGCACAGCCAGAAGAGGACTGGCCACCCCTCATAGCCTGGTTTCTCTTTAGGTTTCTTCCTAGGGTTTGGCCTTTCTAGGGAGTTTTTCCTAGCCACCGTGCTTCTACACCTGCATTGCTTGCTGTTTGGGGTTTTAGGCTGGGATTCTGTACAGCACTTTGAGATAGTAGCTAATGTACGAAGGGCTATATAAATACATTTGATTTGATTGAGGACTGGGGGTCTTCCAAATATTGAAAGTGTGTAAATAGTTACCCATGTTATTTTGTAAATGTATATATTTTTTTCTCCATTTTTTGGGGAGGTGTGTTAGAATACCATTTTGGTATTTTGTATATAGTTATTCCATTCGAAATGTATAACTTCACCAATTTGGCCACTTGGGTACATTTGGGCTACTTGTGTGGGACACCTGGGTGACTTCATGATAAATGTCATGTAGCACACTCATTTTGGATGTTATCATTCTGAAACGTTGCACAAGTACTGTTGCCCTCTTATGTTTTTCACTGAAATTGTCCCCATCATCCTATCTCAATGTTTTATCTTGTTATTATCTAAACCAGATCTATTGTGTTATATTCTCCTACATTCAATTCACAATTACACAACCTTCAGAGTGTTTTCTTTCAAATGGTACCAAGAATATGCATATCCTTGGATCTGTGCCTGAGCTACAGACTGTTAGATTTGGGTATGTCTTCAGGTGGAAATTGAAAAAAGTAGGGGGGTAGCTCTAAGATATTTTAACAATTGTATTCATATATACAGATGGCATACACGTGTGTTATTAAGGCACATGAATGTTCACATGTTTATACTTAAGGGGACTTAAAATTGTAAATCAAATTGCAAAATGATCCTTGGTATGACCTCCTTAAAACAATTACATATAGCTTTGTAGACCCCCCCCCTCCCTCCGCCTCATGTGTGGGTTTAATCGACCTCAGGAGGAATACCGTCCCATCCAGGTGATTTACCTTTATTCTTACTATCCAGCCCTTTTATGAGTTCATTGAGAGAGATGTGGGCTACCAGTGAGGTGGCTTCCTCTGTTGAGTGAAGATGTGTTTTTAATTATTTTAGAAAGGACTTAGTCTGGCTTGGTGTGGGTTTGCAATTAGAGGTGTACAGTTCTTTATAGAAGCGTGATAAACTTTTAATGATTAGCTTGGGTTGTGATAATACTTCCCTGTTTGATTCAGTAGTTCCTATATCAGCTAATTGATCATTACTGCATAACTTGTTGGCCAGTAAAATTAGATGATTACCATGGAAGTAATGGTTGAGTCTAACTCGATGGATGGAAAATTATTGCTTTCTGTCTTATCAATAAATTAAGTTCTGTCTTGACTTTGGAAAGAGTAATAGCTACCGAGTCTGAGAAGAGTGTTTGTTGAGAATGCTCAAAGACAGTTAACAACATTTCCAAATCTGACATTGTGATTTATTCAACCCAGATGCAAATGCAGTTGCATTATTTTTAATAAAACCTTTGGTGGCATCCCATAGAATCGGGGGGTCATTGACTGAATTTTTAATGATTATTATGAATTCAAATTGATCACAGCATGTAGGATTTTGTAGTAATTAAACGTTGAAACATCATCTTGTGGCTCTTTTAGGAGATCCTGAAATTTGATGTTGGCTGTCATAGGCGTGGTGGTCAGACAAAATCATACACTACTTGTCCAAAAGTATGTGGGCAAACCTTCAAGTTAGTGGATTCTGCTATTTCAGCCACATCCGTTGCTGACAGGTGTATAACATCGAACACACAGCCGGTCAACTGTAAGTGCTGCTATTGTGAAATGGAAACGTCTAGGAGCAACAACGGCTCAGCCGCGAAGTGGTAGGCCACATAATCTCACATAATGGGATCGCCAAGTCCTGAAGTGCGTAGTGCATAAAAACCGTCTGTCCTCGGTTGCAACACTCACTACCAAGTTCCAAACTGTCTCTAGAAGCAACATCAGCACAATAAATGTTAATCGGGAGCTTCATGAATTGGGTTTCCATGACCGAGCAGCCACACACAAGCCTAAGATCACCATGCGCAATGCCAAGCGTCGGCTGGAGTGGTGTAAAGCTTGGAGCCATTGCCCTCTGAGGCAGTGAAGTGATCTGGAGTGATGAATCACGCTCACCATCTGGCAGTCCGACGGAATAATCTGGGTTTGACGGATGCCAAGAGAATGCTACCTGCCTGAATGCATAGTGTCAACTGTACAATTTGTTGGAGGAGGAATAATGGTCTTGTCACGCCCTGGTCTTATTATTTTGTGTTTTCTTTATTATTTTGGTCAGGCCAGGGTGTGACATGGGTTTATTATGTGGTGGTTTTTGTCTTGTTTTTTTGTAGGTATTGGGATTGTGGTATAGTGGGGTTATCTAGAAAATTCTATGGTTGCCTGAAGTGGTTCTCAATCAGAGGCAGGTGTTTATCGTTGTCTCTGATTGGGAACCATATTTAGGCAGCCATATTCTTTGAGTGTTTCGTGGGTGATTGTTCCTGTCTCTCTGTTTGTTTGCACCAAATAGGCTGTTTAGGTTTTCACGGTACGTTTCTTGTTTTGTATTGTTCGTGTTTATTTGTTTATTAAACATGTATCAAAATTACCACTCTGTATTTTGGTCCGCTTCTCCTTCGACTCAAGAAAACCGTAACAGGTCTGGGGCTGTTTTTTATGGTTTGTTCTAGGCCTCTTAGTTGGAAGGGAAATTTTAACGCTACATCATACAATGCCATTCTAGACGTTTCTGTGCTTCAAACTTTGTGACAACAGTTTGGGGAAGGCCCTTTCCTGTTTCAGAATGACAATGCCCTGTGCACAAAGCGAGGTATATGACTGGCCTTCACAGAGCCCTGACCCCATCGAACTGTGAGCCAGGCCTCATCGCCCAACATCAGTGCCCACCTCACTAATTCTCTTGTGGCTGAATGGAAGCAGGTCCCCGCAGCATTGTTCCAGCATCTAGTGGAAAGCCTTCCCAGAAGTGTAGAGGCTGTTTTAACAGCAGGGGACCAATTCCATGATTTTGGAAATAATTGTTCAACAAGCAGGTGTACACATACTTTTGAACAGTTAGTATATGTCGAATTTCAATTTTCTTGACTTCAGAAAAGAGAAGTGTAGATAATGGTATGAAATATATTTGTGAGAATGATTTATGCCAGTTTGAGTAGAAAATGTACTCAAATGTACTCGCCGGGCATCAATGAGGTTGCAATCAGAGTATATTGGAGAGCCTTGGTTGCATGTGGATTGTAGTTGGTTTTATTAGATATGTCCCGCATATCCAAAATGGCATTCATGTCTGTTCCAATAACCAGATGGAATTCAGTTAATTAAAAAAATATATGCTGTTCAGAGAATCAAAAAAGATCATATACATTTGGAACGTACACATTATTATAGGCAATTTTCTTTCCATTATTATGATTCTGCCTTTTTGGTCTTCACCTTTACCCAAGATGTTAATTTTGAGTTCTTATGTATCATTATGATTCCACATTTAGTTTTGTTTGTGGCTGAGGAAAAAAAGCCAGTTTGTACAAATGGTTCTCTATTCTATGTGGGTCCTTTTGGAGCAGGTGTGTTTCTTGAAGCATTGCTATTTCAACATGGTTTCTTGCCAGGATATGGAAAATTAAAGAGGACAGTTTAGACTTTAGAAATTCTAAGAGAGAATAACTAGCTGTCAAGGATTCCACGGTACGGTACTGCTGCTCATTCCATTCACCAGCTCCGGAGGTCTACGTCACCGGTTTTCTAGGCGTCACTGAACTGGATTCATTACCACCAACCTCGAACTGTCTTGTCTCATTACGCACACCTAGTTCCCATTCCCCCTGATTAGTACGTTATATACGTGCCCTCTGTTCCCCATTGTCCTTGTCGGTTATTTTTCCCATTGTAACGATCTTCTTCATCTGAGGAACAGGAATATGAAAGATCGGACCAACTGCAGCGTGGTACGTGTCCATGATAGTTTATTATAACAGAACACGAGAAAATACAAAATAACATAGTGAAACAATGAAAATCAAAACAGTTCTGTATGGTGAAACACAGACACAGATAACAACTACCCACAAACACAGGTGGGGACAGGCTACCTAAGTATGGTTCTCAATCAGAGACAACGATAGACAGCTGCCTCTGATTGGGAACCATACCAGGCCAAACACAGAAATACAAAACATAGAACAAAACAGAATGCCCACCCCAACTCACGTCCTGACCAAACCAAAATAGAGACGTAAAAAAGGAACTAAGGACAGGACGTGACACCCATGTCCGTTGGTCTTGTGAGTACCTGTGCTTTGTCGTGGCGGTTTTCGTGCTACATGTATTGTGCACTTGGTATTTTGGGTCTCGTCCCGTGTAATTATTAGAGGTTAAATCTCGCTCTTTTGTTTGGGTTACATCCCTGTGTATTTTATATACGTGTATTTTTCAATAAATGTATTTTTGGGTGGAGTAATAAAACACCCCCTGTTACGTATTCCTGCGCCTGTCTCCGATCATTCTACAACGTGACACTAGCATTGCCATTGTAAAAAAATATATGTATATGATTTATTAATGTTATCTTTAGTGTTAATAATCCCATGGATGTGAAACAAAGCAGAAACCCAACCATTTGAAAGGAAGAAATAAAGTAGGCTTAACAGTCAAAGGATGGCTGTAGGAGCTCTTCATCCATCATCCTCATTACTATTACCAATATGGTCTAAATTACTGTAAAGATGTACCCTCAATTTGAATTAAGCATGTACTGTATGTCCTCTATGCTAAAAACTAAATAAGAGGGTATGTGCAAGAAATGCAGTCTTATCTAGATCTTCACAATAATGAATCACGGACTCTAGGCCAAGTCCTACCTGGGAAATAACTTCCGCAGCGTAATCGGAGGGTTACAGCCATAAAAAAGGAATTGTGTGGTAGCCCATAAGGGACTGGCCATCTATCCTAAGCCCATAGGCATGCTGTAGCCCCACAAGGACTCCACCCCATTCTGTATGGCACTTCAATATATTGTTCATTAATTGGCATGGAGTCAACATTGTTTAAATGTCCTGGACCATAAAGCAATATAAAATTGCTCATTATAAAAACAATTTTTTTATGAAGTCCAATGTTCAGTAACAATAAGTGTTCATTTTACCCAGTTGAGGGGGTGTCATCAGACTTATGCTGAAGGCAGCTACACAGCCATAGGCCAGGCTGCGTGATTGTGCGTGGATAGAAGTGGCGATTTTAGCTGCATGCCAGAAAAGTCACTACACAACACTAAACAATACATTTGTTGCACTATAATGGTGACAAACTGATTACCACTGGCAATCAGCGGAGCCATGTCTGGCAGCGAAACAGATAATTCGGCCTCATTTACTGCCTTTAAAAAAAACATACTGTAGCTGACTTGCTTAACACCTCTTAAGGATCTGCCCCCTTTTTTTATTGTCTAAAATGACATACCCAAATCTAACTGCCTGTAGCTCAGGACCTGAAGAAAGGATATGCATATTCGTGATACCATTTGAAAGGAAACACCTTGACGTTTGTAAAAATGTGAAATTAATTGTACACAATAGATCTGGTAAAAGATAATACAAAGAAAAAAACAACAGTTTTGTATTTTTTTTGTACCATCTTTGAAATGCAAGAGAAAGGCCATAATGTATTATTCCAGCCCAGGTTCGATGGCAGCAGTGTATGTGCAAAGTTTTAGACTGATACAATGAACCATTGCATATCTGTTCAAAATGTTGTACTAAGACTGCCCAAATGTGCCTAATTTGTTTTAATAACTTCAAGTTCAAAACTTTGCACTCTCAAACAATATCGTGGTATTATTTCACTGTAATAGCTACTATAAATTGGACAGTTCAGTTAGATTTACAAGAATTTAAGCTTTGTGCCCATATCAGATATGTCTATGTCCTGGGAAATTTTCATGTTACTTACAACCTCAAACTAATCACATTATCCTACGTTAGCTTAACTGTCCCATGGGGGGACACCTATCCTGTAGATCAGGTATTCCCAAACTGGGGTGCAATGCTGTCGGGGGTACCCCAAATAGAAATGTGATTCACATTTCTTTTTTAAACGGGGCTATTCATTTGGTTATTTTCTCGCCTGAGTAGCCTCATTTCACTACCAAAAATTAAATTAAATAATGTCAAATACAGGTAGCCTAGTCAAATAATTAACATCCAATCACATTAACCATTACTCTCTCACGGGAATTCCACTAACGGTCCACATGTAGCCAACCATAGCTGCTGCTAATTTTGTTTGCTAGAAAATGGATAAATGGTAAAAAAAATAAAAGGCCTGCGTCCATAGACACCATAGATACCAGCTCTACTGGTAGTACTGCTACTATCAGAAGTACTGGACCTGTCGACGACAAGTTGTTCTGCTTACACGAGCACATCCAATGCTATTATCAGTAATTCTACATTTGTTGTTCATTTATATTGGGAGTAGTGCCTTAACTCAGCCACAGTGTGTTAAATGTGCAAAAGTACTATCACACAACTCGATGAAACCTTCACTCTTGCGCAGACATTTAGCAACAAAACATGCCAATTTGAAAAATAAGCCACGGAAGTTTTTTTGAGCAAGAATTAAGATGACTTTCGAGTTGTAAGACATATATATGGAACAGATACCATTAATGAGGGGCTAGAAGCTTCTTATATACTGAGTGGCTAGGACAGGCAAGCCCAATACTATTGTGGAGGACTTAATTCCTCATGCTGCCTTGGATATGGCTGGGACAACGCTGGGGGAAAAGGCCAAAAAAACTATACAGACAATGCCCTTCAAACAACATTAATTCACGACGCGTCAGTGACATGGCAGGAGATGCTTTGAAACAATTACGGATTCGCATACAAGCCAGTGACTTCTATGCATTACAGCTGGATGAGTCAACAGACGTGGTGGGCCTGGCACAGCTCCTGGTATATGTCTGTTACATCATGGGGGGGTCAATTAAGGAAGACATCCTCTTCTGGAAACCAGGACAACAGGAGAGGATATTTTTAAAGTACTGGACAGCTTTGTGACATCAAATGGACTTAAGTGGTCAAGATGTGTTGGTATCTGTACTGATGGCGCAAAAGCCATGACAGGGAGGCACAGGCGAGTGGTAGCACGCATGCAAAGAGTTGCTCCCGACACCACTTGGGTACAGGGAATGCCTGACAGCTTGAAAGACGTTTTGGACATCTGTTGAACACTACAGTGAAAATGGTTAACTTTGTTCAAGCAAGGCCCCTGAGCTCTCGTGAATTTTCTGCACTATGCAATGATATGGGGAGCGACCATGTAACGATTTTACAACATACAGTAGTGCGCTGGGTATCAAGGGACAAAGTATTGACACGTTTTTTTAAAATTGAGAGACAAGCTTAAAATTTTCTTTACTGACCATAATTTTCACTTGTCTGACCGTTTCCATGATGAGTTTCTCACATGACTGGCCTATCTGGGTGATATGTTTTCTCGCCTGAATGATCTGATTCTAGGATTACAGGGACTCTCCACAACTATATTCAATGTGCGGGACAAAATTAAGGCTATGATTAAGTTGGAGCTCTTCTCTGTCTGCAAGGACAACACACAGTTCTTCCCATCAATGTAACATTTTTTGTGTGCAAATTAATTCAAGTTTACGGACAACATAATTTATCTTCATTTGACAAGGATTGAAAAGGATTTGTCAGTATATTGTCGACTTGAATCATGATGATGACTGTTAGCTAAGATTTTGAAAGTATGATGTTGACACGATCAGTCCAATCAAAGCTACGGTACACATAACGTGATTTGGCAATTTTATCTGTGGCCAATGAACTTGAGCCTTCTTGGATGGGCATTTCCAATGTAACTCTATGGCAGCACCCAAGGGGCTTGAATTCCCGAGCTGTCCCATAGATTTTGCGGTGAAGTAGTGTCCCCATGAGTGACAGAACACTGAGCCAATCATGGTGCAACAAGAGAACATTATCAATCTCTATGATTCATAGTTTCTGCTGGCTGCCCACCACCACAGAAAGCACTGAGCTAGGCTCAAACACCTGCATTTTGGAGCTGCCTTACTTAAGAAAGCACTTTTTTTATGTGACCTGTAATAATGTCAAAATAACATTCAAAACAGGCAACAACCTAAAACTATTCTGCCCTAAATGACTGGTTGCCACTGGTGGAGAGCATACCTAAATATTAAGCCAGTCAAATTGGGGTTAGCCTAGATCTGTTGGCTTGTCCACTTGTGTGTTGGGATTGAAGTGATTCTCGAAGTCTGGAGCCTCCCTGGAAAACGTGTTGTATTCTGTAAGGTCAAGATGAGTTTTGCCAGGTGGATGAAGCTGCATATCCTGTTTAGCTTGAGTAGCTGGGATCTCTCCTCGTTTCAGTAGTTCGGCACTAAGATCTGGGTAGACACTGATCCTCTTCTCCACATAGGTCAGAGCACCTGATTCCCCTGCGAGGCGAACAATTTGTAGAATCATACACCGAGAACCGTTCCACCGAGAACCGTTCCGGAGAGGACCCGTGCAGTGCGCAATGCTTATCAGTGGTATGGGATCCAGCTTCTCCTGCCCAAACAGTTCATAGAAAAGGAAGTTGGGTGTCCCGCTTCCACACCAGTGTCCCGCACATTTCATTTGCGGGAATGATTTTCGAGTGATTCAGTTTTCTTTTTTAGGAGATTGATTTACTCTTCTAGCTTAGTTCCCGCTGTTTCCAGGTGATGGCGTCGCCCCTCTGTCACATTGGCCGCTTTCTCCAAACTTTCCACTTTAGTTGAGTAGGTATCTACTTTAGAAGTGAGCAGTGCCAGAAATGTATTTATCCGTTTTAATTTCAAGTCGATGACACGTATTTTCTCACAAAAAAGTTATCAGATAGTAGTGGCCAACTCTTTCTGTTGTCGGGTGTTGAGAGCCGCCATGTTCCCACAGGTGAACTGTGAATGGACAGAATATGCCAGCTGCTGGACACTGAACACCGTAATGTGATATTATGTTGACAATTATTTGAAAATAAATACATTGATTCATTGTTATTTTGCAAAAGAAACCCACGTGAAAAGCACATGTTTCAATACATGCCACCAGAACAGGAAGACTCCCGATGAGAGTGCATACTTTATTATTTTAATGAAATTCTCAACCAGCACATCATTATTATAATATTATTTTTTTTTACATTTTTTCATTTATATATGCAACAACAGTGGTGATAATTAACTTCCTTTTATCATTGGAGGACAGGGGGGAAGTCAAGCATGAACCTGATTGTGTATGTTTGCCTTTTACAGGCGTTGCATCAGCATTCAGTGTGCTACAGTTATGTTGATGGGATACAAATAATTATCACATAATTTTTTTTTTTTAAATATCCCCTGTATTATCACTCTCACTACAATAACTACACAACACTCAACAAGCAAGTCATTCATGCAGCTCATTTTCAAACAAAAAAATAGCTTGGATTTGCTGACCTAATTTTGTTTTTAGATTTGCTAAATGAACTTCATATATATAGCAAAATACCAAATTCTACACAGTATCATTTTAGTGTTGCAGCTCCAATAAGCCTGTCATGCCCTGATCCGTTTCACCTGTTCTTGTGCTTGTCTCCACCCCCTCCAGGTTTCGCTCATCATCCCCGGTGTATTTATACCTATGCTTTCTGTCTCTCTGTAACAGTTCTTCTTGTTTCCCAAGGCAACCAGTGTTTATCTCCTAGCGCCTATTTTTCCCCAGTCTCTGTTCTTCCTAGTCCTCCTGGTTTTGACCCCTGCCTGTCCAGAAACCGAACCTGTCTGCCTGACACCTTGTACTGTTTGGACTCTGACCTGGTTTATGAACTCTTGCCTGTACCCGACCTGACTTTTGTCTACCCCTTGTGTTATAATAAATATCGGAGCTCAACCATCTGCATCCTGTGTCTGCATTTGGGTCTCGCCTTGTGCCCTTATAAGGGCATTACCTCACAAAAAAAATGTATAACAGGAAATGCTGAATGTAGAGTCTCAATTACAGGAAGGATTGAGATGTTGACCAGCCAGACAGACAGTGTTCCTCTATTTGTCTATATGATATTGAGTCTAGATCAAGGGGACAGGATTCCGGTCTAGAAGCACGGTTTCAACTGCTCATACAGTCTTGCTTCGGTACTGCAGTTTAACTGATGTCCGGCCCAGAAAGATAATTTCCATAGACACATAGGGCACATAGAAAAGGTAGATTTGAAATTCCTAATTAGACATCTTTGTGCACAAAACATCCATTGAATTATTCAAATAATTGTAGCTGAGGCCAATTTTTTTTCATCATTTGCAGTCAAGGATATTAACATGTTATATTCATCCAAAGTCTGCTATGTTTTTGGATGATGTGATGACGTCGTTGCTGCTCGAGCTGCTCCTTGTGTGCACTGCGCATGTGAAGTTGGGCCATGTAAACTGGATGCTTCCCAAATATAGATGGTCCATTTATCGGTCAGACATCTTGGACGCAGTCTCCAGTTCTTTTGTACCTCAGTGGTCTAGATGGATTCATGTTTGTGTACTGATTGTAGGTTGCATGTGAAGAGGTGGGTGTTGGGTATAGTTCAATGCAGTTTAGTGCTGTAGGCTGCTGTGCTGGCTGGCTACAGGCTATTGAGGCTACCGTGAGTGTGAGTGAGTGAGCGTGGTGAGTGGCTGTGCTGCTTTTTTTAGTGGGAGTTTGGAGAGATGTGATATGTGAGCTTGCATTTACCATGCAGATCACGTTACCAACGCTCGCTGTTGGCCAGGGTTGGATAATGAATGCAGAAGCCTGTTACTAACGGCAGTGCAATAAGTGCCTGTGGATTGATTGTTGCTTAGAATCAGAGACGACTTTGCTTGCACTTATCCCACCAGAATAAAATAATGTGTTTCTCATCACAAAGGATAATCTTCGAGTCATCCATCCCCCTCTATGCATTGCAGATTGTCAGTGTTGTCAAGGTGCAATCTCCCTCTAAGCAAAGCAAGGGAAAAAGAGAGAGAAGGAAGGAGGGATAGATGGCGGTATGATGGGAGGTGTTTATCGAAAGAGAATATGGAAGGGGAAAGAAGTGGACGTTAGATGGACATTACCTGGACACGATCAGCATTAAACCAATGCGGAGAGGGAGTGTATATTTTATTTTATTTTACGTAGTACTGTTTGGGACTGCCTGTCAAATGACTTTGAAAGGGGAAGAGCTGAAGGCCACTGCTTAGTGCCTACTCTAGTTGTCTGGGAAATACATTGCAGTGGCCCTTGGGAATCTATTGCAAAACACTCAAATCAAAGGTTTCATTTGTCACATGCCGAATACAATAGGTAGACCTTACAATGAAATTCTTACTCACAAGCCCTTAACCAACAATGCATTTTTAAGAAAATACCAACAACAACAAAAAAGTTAAGAGATAAGAATAACAATTAACTAAAGAGCAGCAGTAAATAACAATAGCAGGGCTACATACAGGGGGTACCGGTAGAGAGTCAATGTGTGGTGGCACCGGTGTTGGGAGGTAATTGAGGTAATATGTACTGTACATGTAAGTAGAGTTATTAAAGTGACTATGCATAGATCATAACAGAGGGTAGCAGCAGCGTAGAATGTGTGTGTGGGGGGGGATTGGGTCAATGCAAATAGTCCGGGTAGCCATTTGATTAGCTGTTCAGGAGTCTTATGTCTTGGGGGTAGAAGCTGTTTAGAAGCCTCTTGGACATAGACTTGGCACTCCGGTACTGCTTGCCGTGCGGTAGCAGAGAGAATAGTCTATGATAAGGATGGCTTTAGTCTTTGACAATTATTAGGGCCTTCCTCTGACTGTAAGGGATTTCTTCCTCTTCTTCCGAAGAGGAAAGGCGAAAAGGATCGGAGGACCAATATGCGGCGTGGTAAGTGTCCATGGTTCTTTTCATAAGAAATAGTACACATCAACAACTGAATACAAAAACAATAAACGTGGAATGAACGAAACCCAAAACAGTACCGTGTGGTGAAAAACACAGACACGGAAACAAACACACACTGAAACCCAGGCTACCTAAGTATGATTCTCAATCAGAGATAACTAATGACACCTGCCTCTGATTGAGAACCATACTAGGCCGAAACATAGAAATCCCCAAATCATAGAAAAACAAACATAGACTGCCCACCCCAACTCACGCCCTGACCATACTAAATAATGACAAAACAAAGGAAATAAAGGTCAGAACGTGACACTGACACTGCCTGATATAGAGGTCCTGGATGGCAGGAAGCTTGGCCCCATACTGGGCCATACGCCCCATGTACTGGGCCATACGCACTACCCTCTGTAGTGCCTTGTGGTTGGAGGCCAAGCAGTTGCCATACCAGGCAGTGATGCAACCCGTCAGGATGCTCTCGATGGTGCAGCTGTAAAACCTTTTGAGGATCTGAGGACACATGCCAAATATTTGTCTCCTGAGGGGGAATAGGTTTTGTTGTACCCTCTTCAAGACTGTTGGTGTGCTTGGACCATGTTAGTTTGTTGGTGATGTGGACACCAAGGAAGTTCAAGCTCTCAACCTGCTCCACTACAGCCCTGTCGATGAGAATGGGGGCATTCTTGGTCCTCCTTTTCCTGTAGTCCACAATCATCTCCTTTGTCTTGATCACATTGAGGGAAAGGTTGTTGTCCTTGCACCACACGGTCAGGTCTCTGACCTCCTCCCTATAGGCTGTATCATCGTTGTTGGTGATCAGGCCTACCACTGTTGTGTCATCAGCAAACTTAATGATGGTTTTGGAAGAAATAATTCTAGACCACCTTTACATTTACTTCGATCTTAGTCCTTTATTGATGCTTTGCCTGTTTGATGGTTCGTCAGAGGCCATAGCGGGATTTCTTATAAGAGGCCATAGCGGGATTTCTTCTGGGTTAGAGTCTCGCTCCTTGAAAGCGGCAGCTCTACCCTTTAGCTCAGTGCGAATGTTGCCTGTAATCCATGGCTTCTGGTTGGGGTATGTACGTACAGTCACTGTCAGGACGACATCCTCGATGCAATTATTGATAAAGCCATTGACTGATGTGGTGTACTCCTCAAAGCCATCGGAAGAATTGCTAGCAATACAGTCCTGTCGTTTAGCATCTGCTTCATCTGATCACTTTTCATAGACCGAGCCACCGGTGCTTCCAGCTTTAATTTTTGCTTGTAAGCAGGAATCAGGAGGATGGAATTATGGTCAGATTTTCCAAATGGAGGGCACGGGAGAGCTTTGTACACATCTCTGTGTGTGGAGTAAGGTGGTCTAGAATTTTTTTCCCTCTGGTTGCACATTTAACATGCTGATTGAATTTAGGTAAAACTGATTTAAGTTTCCCTGCATTAACGTCATTGGACCCTAGGAGCACCGCCTCTGGATGAGCGTTTTCTTCTTTGCTTATGGCGGTATACAGCTCATTGAGTGCAGTTTTAGTGCCAGCATCGGTCTGTGGTGGTATGTAAACGAA